>NC_133294.1:10662648-11862648 GCF_005239225.2 Populus alba | reverse complement strand
GGTCTTCGTGCTCATTTATCCTAACACTCTATGGATGTATTATTGCAACACAGATGACAATTGTAGCAATTGCCAGGAGAAGGAGAATGCTATGTGATGAGGTTATCATTCCTTTAGCTGATACTTCCTGGGAGATACTTGACATTTCTGGCTCAGAAGTTACTGATTCTGGTTTAATAGAAGTGACCAAAACTTGTAAATTTCTTCGAGCTGTGGATATAAGGTACGGAAGTTCGGATATAAGTAATGAAGCTGGAAAGTATTCCCTCTAACCAAAAATAATGGATCATTTAGTGTGGCTCACAGTGCTCTGGGCAGCTTTTCTAAATATATTTAGGTATTTCCACTATGTCAACTTGGTTTCTAGATTCTTACTGCAAAAGGCACGCTTGTGATCTCATGATTTTTTCTATACCATGTAACATTTAGCGTGTCTGATAACTTATTGAGCAATTAGGAGGAATTTTTGTTTACTTTTTTTACCATACTCTGCTGGTGAACAAGTTAGATAAGTGGATCTTCTGTTGCAGTGCTTGAAAAGTAAAGAGGATCAAAGTTTGTGGGGGAAGACTGACCAATTGAATTGGTTTTCTTTATAGAAAAGCTTCAAAACTAGATATTTATGGGTCATATTTCTAGCATTAACATTGGCCATAAAAAAAAGTTTTCATGTGGAAGTATGAATGTGTAGACAGGTGACTAACAAGGGGAAAGAAGTGCCCTTGTTTTGGTAATACAAGCTACACCTTCAGATGGTTCTTAAAAAAAGAAAAAGAAAAGAAGAAAGTGTAGGAAACTACATAGGCATTTGGATTATGGACAGACTCTCTCTTTGGCCTATTGTTACAGATTGATGGATCCTAAATGATGCTAGGTCTCCTGGATTTATTCTTCAAGGACATCTTTTGCACCTATCATTAGACCTCCATGATATTTATTAAAATACTCCTTGCTATAATTTATTTCATTCTTTTAAGCAGTAATTTGTCTAATTCCAATTCAGCGGGCTATCAGTTTTCCGTTGCTTTAGAAGAAATACCAATCATGTGACACTGTTTTGTGCAGTCGATGCAACAAAATTACTGCTTCTAGTGTTTCTGTACTTGTGGAGCGCTGCAAGTCCCTGCAAACATTGAGATGCGGGTAAACTTCCTAACCAAGACATGTATAGGGCTGGTATTGTAACTAAAAGATTCACTATAAAAATCAAATCTATTTATGAAGTGTTAATTATAGAACAATGTTTTGGTATAAATGTTTTTCTGCCTTCTTTCATTTCTTGGTACAGCAGGTTTTCATCATGTAAAATAATTGACCGAATTCTTTTATTTTCTTTTCCTTCTGAAGAAAACATGAGCGATACGATTGGCATTGATATATTTTCTACAGTTCAATATTTAAAAAAAAAAAAGGAAAGCATCTTTCTCAAGTATTTACAACATATGTGAGTGGAAGTGGCACCTAAGCCAGATTAAATCTTATAAAGTTTCTACTAAACAAAAAAAAATGGTTATTTCCTAATTTCAACGGTTCCTAAGTTATCTCTTGCAATCATCTACATTTGAACAGGTGTAGAATGTCAGACTTTGATAATAGATTTAAAACAAAGTTAATATTGCAGAGGATGCCCAAGGAGTGACTACACGGCACGCTGCTGCTTGACTCTGTTGAAACCAAAGCTGGATGATATGGTAGGAGATTCATGGGAGGAACTTGACACTGCTGAAATCAGTCATAATGCTGAATCCTTGCATTGGCTTGTGTGGGTAAGGAGTTGTAATTTATGCCCCCCCCCCCCCAAAGATCCTTTATGATTTGTGAGGTTAATGTTGACATCATACTCATGCACAATTACAAGTCAAAGATGGGAGCAATTCGCCTTTCTTACCTTCATTCTTGTATGCTCTTTCCTCTTGTCACACTTCCCTATCTTTTGCAGCCAAATATTGATAAAGATTCACTGGAGATCATGGCAACTGAATGCCCACGTATTTCAGTAAATCCGAAGCGGTCACCCTTTGGCTTTAGAGGAAAGGATATTCCCATAGAAGCTTTTCCAGATACTGCTCTGGATGATCTGTTTGTTCAGGAGATTAATCCCAGCACATGGGCAGCAAGCGGGTTTACATTAAAACCTGTTTCTCCAATTCTTTCGAACTCCAAGGAGTTGTCCTTGGCTGAAAAATTTAGACTTGCCTTTGTGGAAAGAGATACACGATTAGCACCAAAGCGAGCTAAGAACGCAAGACAGCATCAGCGTCGCTCGGACAGGGAGTGGATGACGATGAGTGCTGAAGCAAAGGCCATAGTCCTGGCCTCTCAAGTGAGCAAATCCCTGCATGGTAGGAACTAAAGTCCAGCACATCCACGATGAGTGCTGAAGCAAAGGCCATAGTCCTGGCCTCTCAAGTGAGCAAATCCCTGCATGGTAGGAACTAAAGTCCAGCACATCCACGATGAGTGCTGAAGCAAAGGCCATAGTCCTGGCCTCTCAAGTGAGCAAATCCCTGCATGGTAGGAACTAAAGTCCAGCACATCCCAACAGTCTGCGTCACCCTAGAGGGACGTAACAGGAGTATCTGGCTTATCAGAACCAAGTTTTGGTTTTCATGTGATACAAGGATGAATGGAATTGTTAAAGGGTCATGATTGAGTGACCTCAAGATCTTTGAAGCATTATAAACTACATAATTGTGGGTTGGAAAATGTTGCAAAAGGATGATATGTCATATGTAGATGGGAGTTAGAATTAATTCCTGTTTATTTTGTATACTGCAGGTGACTTGGTGGCAATTGCTAAATTAATAGTGTCCACGAGGAAACATTGAGCGGTAAGTTTCGCAGCCATACCAAGCAATTCATTGATAATCCGCATGATATTTGAGATAACACTAGTAATGTGTGCTCTATACTAGGGTCAGACTCAATTTTTGCTTGTCAATGTAATATATATATATATATATATATATATAGGCATTACATTGCGCTTTACACCACGAAAAAAAATTAATTGCAAAAGAATTACATGAATCAACAAATATAAAAATGGTTTACGGCACTGATTAAGATTCTAGCTGGTAAACTGAAACAATGATTAATAAGAAAAGTAATCATTTCAATTTTATTAACAAAAAAAAAAAAAAAACTAGTGTAGTTCCTTCTTTTACTATTGGTAGATTTTTATTTTTATTTTTCATGGATTCTTAATCTGAAAAAAATTATAAGCAATTAGAATTAAAAATTAAGGATAAAGATGGGTTTCTATTTTGTTAAAACCCTGCCATCTAACTAATGTATTTTGGGTTTTTTTTTTTTTTTTTTTTTTTGCATTTGACTTACCAAAATATTGTTTTCTAAACAACTTATCAAAATCATAAATGCAAGTTTCAATAAAAATAGGAAAATAATAAATTTTATTTTTTGACACGGTGTATTAGAAATTGAAATTAATATACTACTTATGTGTTGCAATGGAAAACTTTTCAAAATCTATTTTTTAACTAATTATATGATTATAAAAAAATATTTATAGGAAAGACAACAAATAAAACCATGGAGAAAAAAAATATATTTCTTTTTCAAGACCTTTTTTTACTGTACATGTAATGTTCCTCCTTTGTTTTTTATTTAAAAAAAAAAAAACTTTGCTGACCAAGAAGTGAAAGAAACTCAAAACATGTTTGATATAACTATAAAAACTTTATTTTCATATAATATCCTAACCACAAACATTAAAAAATATTAATAAAAGGTATGCATAAAATAATTAATGAAAGTATTAGCAACATCATAAAAAATGCAAGAATGTCATTCAAAAATAATTGTTAAATTGAATGATATATAATGGAATAGCATCTCAAATATAATAATTTTTATCTAATTATAATTAATTTTTATCAAAATCTTTTAAAAAAAAAAAAACAATCATGAAAGGCATAACAAAAACAATACCAACTAATATCACTAAAAATTATCATAATCCCACTGGAAGACAAATTAGAAAATAATCTTAGTTGTTTTATTTAAATAAAATTCAAGCAAAGAAAATAAATGCCTTTAAAAGAAAACTCAAGAGACTTGTTATATTGAATCAACTTCTAGCCCAAAAACATATGGGTGAGCCTGCATGCCTAACCCATAAGAAACAACATTTCCTTTCTAGGCATTAAAGATTTGGTTGTCCAAAAATTTCTCTATGAAAGATATGGGAAAAGCAACATATATATCGAGAATAAAAATATATAGAGATATATTTAAAAAGTTGTTAGCGTTATCTCAACTCATATGCGTAGATAAGATGCTAAAACAGTTTAACATGAAAAAATCCAATAGATGATACCTGTTAATTTTGCATGGGAGATGTTTTCTAATAGACAAATTGAGAGAGATATGATACCTGTTAATTTTGCATGAGAGATGTTTTCTAATAAACAAATTGAGAGAGATATGATAGAAAAAATACATTGTGCTTTGTTTATAAGATCCATCATATATGTGATGCTATATACAAGACTAGATATATCTTATGTTCTAAATATAACGAGTAAGTATCAATCTAATTCATGTAAGGATTACTAAAAGATAGTTAAAAACGTTTTTAAATACTCAAGAAGAACTAAGAATGTATTTATGTTTTATAGAAAAGATGAACTTGTTGTTCATGATTATTCAAGTGCTAGTTTTCAATCAAATATTGATGATAGTAAATCTCAGTTAAGATAGATTTTCACTTTAAATAATGGTGTTGTGAGTTGAAAGAGTTGTAAACGAGAGACCATTCCTGATTTTATAATTGAAGTTGAATATATCTTTGTATCTGAGGTAATAATAGGGACTGTTTGGATCAAAAAGTTCATCATTAAACTAGGTACAGTTCATAGTATTGTTGATCCAATAACTTTATATTATATTAACAATAGAGCCATTGCACAAGCAAGGAAACCAATGTTTCATTAGCCATCCAAATATGTACTTAGGTAACTCCACTTGATTAAAGAAATTATAAAAAAGAAATATGTAAAGATAGAACAAGTACCCACTAAAAAGCATCTTGTAGATCCTCTCACTAAGTCATTATCCCAGTAAAAGTGTTACACATGCGGCGTGACGAGACATAAGGATCAAGGATTCACCAAATAATTGTTTAGTTCAGGATCACTAGGAAACCCGAGTATACTGGTCTTATTAGAAATTCCAAGAATAAGGGACTGATTATGGTTAGCAAAGGTATTAACACCTTTAGTGCACCTTACCTAAAGTACCATACATTATGTGATCTAGTGCACCTTACTTAAGGTACCCTGCATTATGTGATCTAGATATAGTTTAAAGATTTTAATGGGTTCCTAATAGGTGATATATGACTTAGAATAAAGATTTACTCTCATGAATAAATATGACATTTCAAATTTATTATGAGCTCATATGCCTAGATAAATTATTATGGGAAGGATCGATGTAGGTGTCTTAACATGGTTCACCTATCCTGGAAAGCAAAAGGGTTCTCCACAACTCATATATTATGGTGAAAAATACTCATAAATAAAATTGATGAATTTATAAAATAATTATGAAAATTTTCTAGTTAAGTCCTAGTATTTAAACACCAATCTATTTATAGGTCCAACATTTATACCAAGATGTAGACCATTAATTTTCATGAATTAAAATTTTTAGGGTTGTTGAATTATTGGTCAAATACTTAAGGAATTTCATAAACTTGTAAATTCCAAAAGATACAAAGGAAATAAACACAAATATTTTTCTAAAACCATGCTAAGAAACACCTTCTCTCCTTTTTTTTTATAAATAACAATGTGATTTTTTTTTATAAGAATTAGGCCATATGCAACAAGTAAAAATTATTTTTTAAAAAAGAAGATTTTTCAAGTTCATGTTTGGCAAAATCATATTTTTGTTCAAAACAAAATTGTTAAAATAGGCTTAAGAAAATGTTTGTCAAACACGTCTTTATGCCAAAATTTCTTTTATCAAAATAGTGGCAAACCAAAGAAAGCCATAAGTATTTGATATGGTTTTGACCCATTTGGGCCGACTTGAAAACACTGGTTCAACTATATACCGAACCAAAAATCAAGGTTTAACCATAACTAAACTAGAATAGAGATTTAAACCGAAATAAAATCATAACTAAAAAAACACAAAAAGCATAAAATTTTCTAATGATAACAGATCAAATACTAAGGAAAACTAAGAACACGAAGAACAATGAAAAACATTCAAACTCAAACCCAGCAATGTAAACATCAAACCATACTAAATTTCAAGCAATAAAAGGCAATGTTTTGTTCCCAATCAAGCATAGATCAAGAATTGAGTATCCATTTCCTTTTATTATTACTCAAACATCATGATTTTTATCAAAAATAGATTTCTGTTCAAAACCGAAACCCTAAAATTAAAACCCTTAAAACATGTTATTGAAGCATGAAAACCCTAGATTATTTACTAATAATGATATATGAACTTGTACAAACCAAAATCAAATCAAAATGAAACCTAAAACTAGCACTCAAGACCATGTTCTTCATATGAACATGAAGAACATGAACCCATATTGCCCAAAAAACCCATCATGCACTGTCAAACCTAGAAAATACATTTTAGGCCTTCAAATCAAGCTCTTTTAACCCTAACAAACCACATTATCATAAACAAACAAGTTTGAATAAAATATATTAACAAATAACCTCAAATCATTAAGAACATGTATAAGATTTCAACTTTTAAAATTGTAGCCCTATTATCAGACAACAAAAACATCAAAACTCAATCCAAAACTGACTTTTTAAACACTTTAAGACCCAAACTAAACTCAGGAACCACGAACATGCATTAGCAACTTAGAAAAAGTCATCAAAACATCTACTACTACATTTGACAGATTCCAAAACTACTATACTTCGTCAAAACCAAACACACAAATACCTTTCAAAACATCCGAACAACATCAACAACAACTCCAAAACAGGATTAACCAATCAAAATAACATTTTCATTCATCAATCTACATAAATGCTAAAACACTAAATAATGTCAAAAGGATTAAAAAAAACATTATTAAACATTGAAAAAGCATGAATGGGCAAGCCATATAGACTCCACCATTAAATTTCACATAGTTATACATTCTCTAAGCTTGGTGGCTATAGGTTGTTACTTCTCTTTTCTTTACCTTCTTTTTTTCCCTTTCACTTTCTATTCTTTCCAAAACTTGTTAGATCTTCTATATTAAGTTTTTGAACCTTCACACTAGCATTTTTTTACAAAGTATATTCTTATGTTTTTTCTCTCCTCCCTTTTATTTATTTATTTCTAAGGGTATTTAGAAGGTTTTTCTAGGTCTTTTTGTGGATTTCCTCAAAGATTGATCAAAACTCACTCCTTTTATCAAAATGAGAGAGCTCTAGATAAATGTTAATAGTTAGAATTTTTATCCTTCAAAATGTTAATAGCTAGAATCTTATAAAGTGAATATTATGCTTTGATTTTAATTACATGTTATCCCAACCAAGGATGACAAATGGATAAATATTTTTTTTAAATGGATGCTTACACCATCACTCTTTTTTATTCTTTTATACCATTCATTTTTATTGTTTATTCTTTATTACCATGTTAATTTTTTATAATCATTCTCTCATTTTTCCTTATTCTTTTTATTCATTGGCACCCGTTATCGGTTTCACTAATTTTATGCATTTTAATTTAATATTCAGAATCCTCATTTTCACTTTAACAATACCTTTAAATTTATTTATGAAGATCATTGTCTTCATTTCACATCACATTAACTATTGTTTTCATCATTTATTTATTTTTTTCAATCCCAAACTTCCATTTCTCATTGGGACCTTAATACGTATGGTTCTGCTTTTTATATGGGGTTTTATAAGAGAGGTGTTAAGCAAAGTAAACTTTAGGCTTAAACCCGCATGCATTGGCGTGCGCAGCTTGAGCTTGGATTTATTTTAAAATAATCTTTTAGGCTATAAAAGATAATTTTTTACCAATTTAAATTTGGGCTTGAACCTAATCATGAAAAATTACTTCTTCTAGCCTAATGTTTTTTCTAGTACAACAAGTGTTTTGTCTAATCTAGTCTATAAATAAAGAAGTTGATTGGTTTCTTTCAAAAGTATTTTGTTATAAACCTTAACAAATTGTTTAGCTTAAAAACATCATATATATGGTCAAATCATTCAAGTTTAATTCATGTTTTATGGTGAGTAATCAAAGTTGTTCATGGTAGAAATTAATTATGGTTATTACTAGAATTAATTCTTTATCCTTTTAGATGCTAAAATCCACATGCAATAAGAGTTTTAAACAATGTTTTTCTAGATTTTACATATTTTCTTCACCTTAAATTAAAGTATTTTCTCTTCAAGTTTTAAGCATTGTTTTTCCTCTTAAATCTAAAGCTTAAATTCATTTTTTTAAGAGATACTTGAGTCATTTTAATTTGGTTCATAAACTTAGAAGTGCATCCAAATAAGATGGTGTTGCTAAAAGCTTAGGAGGCTTATTGCAAACATCATTTGCACAAAGTGAAGATCAATAAGGTCTTAAGGATAAAAGATTCATTATTGATAAAAACTTGATCAATTTTAAGGTGCTTCAACAAATAAGTACTCTTCTTTAATTTTGTTTAATCTAATATATTGTATGCATTTTAGAATGGTTATTTAATATTTTATGTTGATTTAAATATTTGTTTAGCATGCATGCTAGAACTTTTATATATTTTTAGTCTTTGATTGCATGTTCGTCATGATATTTATGTTTACAAACTTATAATCTAAACTTGTATGTTCATTATTTTTTCTTGAACATCTATTGTTTAACATGCCTTTAAAATGAAAACGTAAACAATTTATGCTTAATTTTTGGACAATAGTAAGTGGATGATGTCATTGAGCATATTCTTGAGTTTTT
Source organism: Populus alba (assembly GCF_005239225.2). Taxonomy (NCBI): domain Eukaryota; kingdom Viridiplantae; phylum Streptophyta; class Magnoliopsida; order Malpighiales; family Salicaceae; genus Populus; species Populus alba. Next base: position 11,853,690 of record NC_133294.1, on the reverse strand, counting down.
TTTTTTTTTTATATATATCTCATAGAGTTGACTCATAAGATTTGGGTTACAACTTAGATTTTCATTAGCGAATTCTTCATCATCAAAACTTGATATTTGGGAAAGGGCTTTTAGGAGCTTCCTTTTGTATTATAATTTAAAACTTGATAATATTAGATCAACTTGAATTATGCTTTTAAAAGTGAGGAATGTAAATCGTCTTTCTTGAGATGATGTTGATATAGATGATTATTGTTGTGGAGCTTAATGAGATTGAAGTCCAGTGTTCTTATTTATATGATGATAGTAATAATTATGATGTCACATTAATGATGGTAATGATAATAGTATTTATGCTAGTAATGATATTGATGTTGATGGCTATAATATAATGATTGTTACGGTAATGATAATAGTAGTAGTAGTGATGAAATAATAGCTACTTTAAAAACAATATAGTGGTCATGAAGGTAATGACAAAAACGATGATGGCAATGGAATTGTGATAAATGGTGGCCTTGCAAGTAATAAAGTAATGATTGTAAGGATGATGATTGTAAGGATCACAATAGTGGTGATGATGGTAATTAAAGTGGTTAAACGATTGTGTTTTTGAATACTAGTTTAGTAGTATCAAAGAAAGTATTTTTTCTAATTTGACATTATTTAGGGTTTGATTAAAAAATAATTTTTATTGACTATTTATTTAATATTAAAAAAGGAAGAAAATTTTTTTCACAAAATAAACTACCTGTTAGGACTCGTTTGTTTGTTATAAAATAATTTCTTTTTTGAAAATGATTTTCGTGGAAAGTTAATTTGTTTTATGAAAATGGTAGTATTATAAAAAATAAGTTAAAAAACATTTTCTAGTATTTGGTTGTGTCATTAAAAATAAATTGAAAAATAACATATTAATGTTTTAATTTTTTTTCTGTAGTTTATCTAACATATGTAGAACATTAAATATAACTATTTAACCATTTACGGAAAAAAAAAAAGGATACAAAAAGTGTAATGATGGAAAAGAAAGAATTTATTATATCATATACTTATATAAATCTTATTATATAAAATGTAACTATATAAATATTTTAAATATAATATTATAGATATCATTGTTAAATATTTTTTAAGGGAAATCTATTAATATTTTTCTTTTATAAAACCTTAAATGTTTTTTTCATATTGCAAAGGCCAAATTAATTAATGGTAAATAGATACAAAAATATTTTGATAGGCTTCTAGATAAAAGAATTTTTTTTTTCATATTGAGATAGAGGTGTTTTTGATGAGGCTATCGATTAGAGAAAAAGGATGCGTTTTGGAAAGTGTTTTCTAAAAATAAAAAAATAAAAACACTTTTAAGGCTAAATTTTTTCTTGTTGTAGAAACCACACTAAATATGAGAAAATGAGACAAGTGGTTTTCAGAAAAGAGTTTTTTAAAAACCAAACAAAGTCTTGCGCTTTCAATAAAAGCAACTCCATATCTAATATACATGGGCATAACAATGACTATTTTTCTTGTAAGGTTTTGGTGTTATATTGAGGTTGGACACTTATTTTGGTGTGATTAATAAACAATTCAATTAAATTGATAAAACTTTAAGTTTAGTCAACTGATTGTGAAATTTTAAAAAGTTTTGATGGTGAATATATCATTTTCTTTTGTTTCAAAACAAACAGGCATATTGGCCAATTAGCATAGAAAGTAAAAGGAAGAGGCAAATTAACACATATACAAAAAGTTTTAGCGAAACAATACACTTTTGAAAGTCGCAGTTCAGATTTGTGATATCTAATTAACATCGCAATTCAAAAATGCAACATCAATTAAATTCTAGTAACCTCCCAGCTATTCCATGAAAATCCAGTAATAAAATTTCTTTGCATCTAAATTTAATAAAAATATTTTTTAAGATATTTATTATTTAGTTTGTTAATTTTACATTTAATTTAGTTAATAATTTTATAGAGTAAGAAATTTTTTTAATTTTAATAAAACTTTGGTAGAGTTTCTCCTATTTAGAAGCTATACCTAAAATTTTGTCTCGCTTAAAAATACTTACAAAAAAAAATCAAAATAACTAAACATAACAAATTCTCAAATTTCATAACCACAAGTAACATTAAGAATGTAAATAAATAAATAAATGTACATGCAAAAGGAATATGAAATACTTAAATAATATAAGATTTTAGTAGTTGAAATCTAAAAATATATCAACATAACACATCTATTTATCTACGTCTACATCGTCTACTGTATGATCTAGACTCATTAATAACATGATTGCGTCCTACTCCTACTTATACCTGAGTGACTTCTTTACATGTGCATTTAATGCCTTATATATCCACTAAATTTGACAAATTTTGAACCAAAATGATCACCTGATATTGCTCTACAATCCCATGTGATCCCTTCAGTCAAATTGACATCCCAGAAGCAGCGATGCCGGCCTAAAGTGGCCACCTCAAACAGCCTCGAACTATTAGATTTGATAGTTCATGATGCCTATTTTGAAGCAACGGTTGAGATCTTTCCCAACCGAATTCAGAGCTGAAATTTTTCTCATGTTTAGACAAAGTTACCCTATTCTATTCTCTATAAATAAAGATGGATTTAATGGACTGAAGAGGAAGAAAATCAAGTCCAAAGTTGACAAAAAAAATCAGTCACCCTCCCTTGTTTTTCTCTTTTTCCGCAACGAGTTCTCTCTCTTCTCTCTCTCTCTACCGCTCCTCCTGTTGCTACCATTGCAACACTGTCATGATTGAGGGTAGCTCAACCTCTTCCACCAACCTAGCTCCTTATCGGTGGCAGAAACTATTATCATATCGCTAACTTTTTCTTCTTCTCTGTTAGCTCTCTTGCACCATGACAACCGTGGTTTTGCCTCCAACTCTACCTTGAGCCACCACTTCTTCTCCAATCATACCGAGCGCCACCAATCAAGCTATTATCAATACCCTCAGCCCAAGCTACAACAAGCCTTTTGTTCCTTTTCATTTAATTAAAGTATTTCACGTCCTACACTATTGGCTTTTGCCAGCAGTTCTAAGGGTGGGCTAGACCTGTTTTCAGCCCAACCCGGATGGCTAGGTTGGATCCAACCCGACCCTAAAAAATAAAAAATGATATGTTGGGCAGAGATTGACCCAACCCAACTTTTATGGGCCCGATCCAGTTCGCTAGGCCAGCCAACCCATATATATTTAGTATATATTTATTTATAATAATATATATAATAATATTATTAGTTAAAAAATATATAAAAAGAATTCAAAAATCCTTTCAAATTTTATTTTCTCGCGTGTTTTTCAACCAATTTTGCATAATATAGGATTGTATATTTACACTGTAAAATACAAATCCGGTATTAAAATACCTAATTTTCTCCAGAACAATTTCTTAAAAAATTCAAAAAATTAAAAAAAAAACTCAAAACTTTTGAATTGATTAAAAAAAAAAGTCTTATTTTCGTGCATACGGTCAAATCCTAAAAAACTTTCCAAGCATATTTTCATAAAAACAAAAAAAAAATTGCATCTTTCTCATGTTTTAAAAGATTCAAAAATTGATATTATAACCAGTTTATGATTATTCATTAGGATTTGGCCAAAATATCAAAATTTCTTTTATAATATTATTTTTATGGTCGAGATGTAGACTTTAACATCTATGGGGTGTTACGCAATATAGTACACTCTCATATATTAAAGATACAAGGTGTAAAATAAATGTGATGCTAAAATTTGGACTTTAAAATGGTTAGGATTAAACCCGATGAGATAGAACTCTCTCACGAAGAGAGATCTACTTTAAACCTTAGAAAAAACCAACGAATAAAAACTCGATCTAGAAGAACAATTAAATAACAATGCAACTTACTTTAGATAAGGTGCACTAACGGTGATAAGTCTTCCTCTTGCACAATTAGTCCCCTACCCAGACTCTCGCGGATCATAGGTTCCTAGTGACCATAATACTAGATGGCGACTCATAAACATTAGTCATAATTTTATGATTAAATCCAAAAATCTTTCCAACAACATCTCATTAGGAGGCACAATAAAAGCTTTCATAGTCACCTATGAGGTCACGGCACGCCCCACGATAAACAAGACCACAAATGTTTATATATCTATCTTGCTAGTATAAATAGCTGGAGCAACTGTCAATATATCATTGTCATAAACTACCTACGTGACCTATGGAAAAATATGATTCTTAAATATTAAACAACAATCATTCAGTAAAATTAATTTTTTTTCTTTAACAAATGGTTCAAAAAATACATGGATTGGCTACTACCTATCAAGCCTGCTCCAATAAAACGATAACATATGTGTTGGACTATTATCAAATACTTTACTAACATTATGAATACGTCAGTTTAATTGCAAATTTAAAGTTACATTAGATAATATAAATGCATATAATTTTAAAATAACATTGCAATACATGTATCCTAAAGGGAGTTGAAGTTGAACCTTTATAGTTTGGACAATCATAAGGGAAATTTAGGTATTTGAGGGCGACTCACATGAAATGCTCCAAGGACAATAATTGTTATTAAATAAAAACAAGTTGTTTATTTAATGTTAATAATAAACATTTTAAATTTATATAGTTATTTTAAATTCTTTTATTCATACGTGTAAAAATAACAAACATCTCCAAAACTATTTGACCCCTTTCATACAAGCAAGACATAGATGTCTAGGCATGTTAAGACAACAGATCCCCAATTATATATAAGAATGATGTAAAATCATCCAGAAAATGTTAGATAAATTAAAGGAACATGTATATTTATGAGGTATGTGACTAATACATTGTTAAATAGATGCATTATATATGCTTTGTTTTATCTACATAACATATTAAAGTTATCATTCTAATTTATATATACTTAACAACTAATCAATGTATTAAAATCATAATTTAATGGATACCTCTGCGAGGCCTCATCGTTAGCATCGTCTAGTGGTATGGTAAATATCTTCTTAATCTATTTAAGATATATGTTACCCTTTCAATTAAAAAAAAGGGGGGGGGGGTGTTAATCCAAATATACTCTTGCATAGCACAATCCAATTATGCATGTCAATAGATGTGGATTTTACGTCTATAAATAAGAAGTCCAAACAAAATTGTAACGTCCTAAAATGTGAGTGTCATCTCCCCATGCCTAAGATAAAATGTGTGTGTCTCACGTTTCCATCGATCAATTAATGAATGGATCAATTCATAGTCAAGCTTCATGTGCTCTAGTGTAATAGCCCGACCCAACTTGTCGTATATTGTCCGCTTTGGGCCTTATTGCTCTCACAGTTTTGTTTCTAGTGACACAAGCCCACTTCTGAGCCTGACAAGCTAAAACACACACAACAAGTCAGCGACCAGCACTACTCATAAAGCTTTGACTCTGGACACTCACTTTTGATGTGGGATGTCACATTTAGACAACTGATGTATAAAAAACCAATGTAAAACATATATGGCTAGATCCGCTTATATAGCTTTATTCGCTTGTATGTCTGACAGTAAATCATGACCTCATCTTGCATAGCAATTTAAAATATAACGACATAAATATATAATACCCTTAATGTTAATAAATTAAAATATTTATTGAAATTAAATATACTTATAATCCCAAAGAAAACATCCTTTGATTGATGTTAATCATGTAACCACAAGATAGAAGTGTCAGTGGACCCGATAGGCATATATTGTGACTCAAACTCTATGAAAATAGCCATGCTTTCTATGAATGTTAGTGTCATAATGTGAATGCCTAACATTAGAAGAAGATTCGCCACCTCACGTGCTTGACATCCTATGTTAGAGCACCTGTGTTTAATGTGAAATTAGACAAGTTTAATATGCTTTGAAAAAGTATCATTATATATTTTAACTTTTATTTGTTTTGTCATACATATATTGTCGAATAGGATGTGTTTTCCTATGATGTCCTGTTTCATTGCATATGCTACATCTTTTGTAGCAAATCATCTAATAATAAACCTTTTTTTCCTTTTATTAATTGACTTTAAAGGATCAACAAATTATGAGACACTTATACATATAAAAATTATGATTGATTATTCATATACAATATCATCATGTTCAATCCACTTTGTATGAATATAATCAATCATTGTTTTAAAACTGTCATCACATGCAATTGATACATGATAATACTAAAATTCACTAATTTGACACCTCCAAGTTATTTCATCATTAATATCATTATAATTTCACCAAAATTTCATGACAAATCATTTCTTTCATTTCCGCAAATGATATGTTTAAATTACTATTAACAACAAACTACTCCCACCATTGTATGCAATACTATTGTTCATACCAGGAATAATAGTGCCACTATAATGATATAACATAAATATGTTATAAGATATTATATAAAAAAGAAGCAAATTGGATTTCGGTCAATTGGACATAATTAACTAAATTGTAATGCCCTAGCCTTAAATGCCAAAATTCACGAAAAATTCTCAAAATTTAACGCAATACATAATTTATTGAAATAATTATTTTGTAATTAATTTAACTTATTTTAATGTTCAACTATATCAAATTAATCTTAATTGATGGTATTTATAGCTGATTTATCATTAATTCAACAAACTCTAAATTGAATCTCAATCATAAACAATGATTTCATTTTAACTAAACGAAACACAAATTCATATCAATGTAACATGTTTATCATGCTTGTAGGACTAGGAAAAAAATAAAAGGCAAATTTTGAATAGAAAAAAAAATCATCTTGATATTTTAGATGTTTTAAAAAGGGGAAACAAGTTATTAATGATTAGTTGTGTTTATTTGTTTTTTTGATCTGATAATTTAAATTTCTTAAGTTATAGCGCTTTTAAAATGCGACATATTTAATTATTGTTATTTTAAAAGCAACAATTATTTTACTGTATTTATAAATAATAATATTTAATAAATAATAAAATAAATTATTTCATCGAAATTGTTTTAAATAATATTATTTGCTGAGATTTTTAGGTTGCTGTGTCAATTAAAAATAAATTACTAATCAAAACTGACTACTAAAACAGCTACAGCCAAACAAGTCTTCTTTTTCAAACAAGCAATCCCTCTCCGCCCTCTGTCTTACTTTATTATGCATTACTTTTCAAGAAAAAGACACAAAGCAGAAAGCCAGGAAGGTATAGTTCATTTCTTTGGGGGGTTTTACATGGTAGTTCTCCATGGTAGTGAAACTTCACTAGCTAGATCTACTTCATCCACCATCCATTCCAAGTAAGTTTCTCTCTCATTTTCTCTACTTGTCTAGTCTGTTTTATTCACATTTTCTCTCTCTCTTCTCTCTCTCTAAAAGACCCACAGAGAGGAGAGGAAGCTTGGGTTTTTGCAGAAGAACTTGTATTTTGTGCTAGATCCAAGTTCCACCATTTCAATCCAAGGATTCATGTTACCCTTTTAAGACATCCGAGGTTTATCTTCCCCGTTTTTAGCCTGCAAGTTTTCAGTTTCTTTTTTCCAGTTCCCTTTGTCGGTGAACAGGGTTTTGTTGCTTTGTCGATTATGATTATTTTGCTACAAAATAGATTTTCGAAATCGGGAGAGGGGTGCTATTTTGTTGTAATAATAGTTAGTATTATTATTATTTTTCCCAAACGAGTAGTGAAACCGACTCCTTAACAGGAACAATAATGCCATGTCAGTGGGTCTTGCGTGAAATTTATGAGACCCCCCCTCAACAACCCTTCACGGCCCCCGCTTTTACTATTTTTTTTGGGGTTTCCTTTGCCTTCCAATGTTTCTTAGGTTCCTTACTATTCCGGTTTGGGGTGACTTAAAACGTCAACAATATTCATTGTTATGGTATGCTGTCTTGCTGTTGTGGTGGTTAAATCAGGCTACTTTAGCTTAAAAATGGAGGAACCTTTAAGTGACGAGGCGGCTAAAAAGTCTCCAACTTCAGACAAACAGAGGCAGCAATCGTCTGTTAGCTCAATGCAAATCCCTATGAAGGTTTCGAAAACCACAAAACCTACCATTTCAGCCAATTCCCACCTCTTAACACCAATTGGTTCTATTCGAAAGAGGACTGAACCAAAAAACAGTTCTGATTCAAGTTCAAATGTGACCGCCAAAAATGCATCCTCCTGCAATACCAAGTCAGTTCCAATCGCCAGAAGAAACAGCACTGGAGGGGTTCCTGAGAAGCAACCCGTCTCTTCAACAAAACGGCAGAATACCAGCGGAAAGACTAATGCTGTTTCGGACCCAGTGAGGAGGTCCCTTCCAGAGCTTAGAAGGAGTTCCTTGCCTCCTACAAAACCCATGGTTAGAACTGGTAGTGTTTCCGACACTAGGAACTCAGTTCCCATGGGCAAGTGTTTGAGAGCATCAACTGGGTCAGGTGTAAGTAGGCTGGAGAAGCCTTCAGCTAAGCCAGCATTGCCAACCTCTTCTTCTTCTTCTTCAAGAAGGGTTATTTCCACATCAGTGGACAGTACTGCCAGTAGCATGAGCAGGAAGAAGCTTTCTTCTCCATCTGCTAGGTCCCCTTCTGTTTCTAGTGGTTTGAGAGCCGGGTCCCTATCAACTTCTCGGGATAGGAGTTTCAATTTGACTGGACGGAGAAGAGCAGGTGCCCCTGAAAGCCACGATTCTCACTTCATTGCTCTTCCACTGGTGGAAACTAAAGCTGGCGATGATGTGGTAAGCATGCTATTCATATTCTCTCCAAAAACCCGAGGCATGCTATTTTTTTTGGATGTTCTGGTTTAGTCATTTTGTTGACCACTGAACGAAGCATTTTGGGTAATGGTCCTGTTTTCTGCCACGTTTCTCATCTTTTGAACCTCTGCATTTGACTTCTCTGTCAAATATGCCATGTAGCATGTTCAATCTAGTATGCGCAGAGTAGAGGACAATGACATGAATTGTTTTACATTTCGTATTCTATTATCTTGATATATGGAAATCAATAATGTGTCCATTAGTTCCAAAAAAGAGTCAACGCATTTCCTTATTTCTAATTTTTGACGCCCATTTTTATCTCTTTTCTAAGTGAAGAAATATACCACCATCCTTTTGTAGTTCTAGCTGAAAAAAAGGAAAAAAAAAAGAGTTTGGATTTGTCAATGGTGCATTTTGTTTGATGGACATAAGAATTAAACACTCAGGTTTCTTTTTTAGATGCCTATCCAATCATAACTGCTGAATCTTCTTTAAAGTTATGAGCTGGAATTAGTTCATTTGACATTGTGGCTATCTGTTATACTTGAAGTTGTTAAATACAAGTTCAAGATTGGAGGTGAGGCATTTCAGTTCAGTACTTATGATTATTAACCATCATTATCTTAGTAGCACCCCTTGTATCTTGAAAAGAAAAGGGAAATCGAAAACACACTATGCATATCATTGCTGCAGGTTGCTATCATAGGCAAATACCCTATAGAACACCAATCTCCTTTCTTTGTTTATAAATGCTTCACAATATTCCGAGTCTTGATAGTCATATTAATCTTGAGTATGAATACTGAAAAGAAACAAAACTGTAGATTTGTAGAAAATGGATTGGTTACAGTTCTTTAGTGGAGAAAGAAATAATTATTTATGCGTGTTCTTTTAATAAGCAGTTCAAAATACTTAGATGGATAATGATGCTAGAGCCTAAATATTTGTGTAACATTCAAGTTTTGCATCTTTAAGAAAATCTTTTATCTTACAAAATTGGACTTGTTTCTTGTTTTGTTAGAAGAAACTTTGGGGTGTTTTTTTTTTTTTTTTTTTTTTGTGTGGAGTATTTACTGTTTTCTTGATTTTCTTATGTTTTTAGTGTAAAATGTCTTACAGAAAATCAGCCAAGGTGAAATGTTTCACAGACAGCCTACATAATAAATTCAATTGCAGTGCAATGTTTTCAATTCATTAAGTTCCATAATGTATTTTCTCAACTCACAATTTTCCTCTTATGTCATGATCTAACTATTTCAACCTCATTAGAATATATGCTCAATGTACAATATTTCAAGGGAAAAGACTTTACATGTAAAATATTTTATGCAAACCAACACCCCCTTGTTGAGAAAAAGGATTATCAGAATTGAGAGAGGAAAATGCTGTGCATACAAACAAATCATTCTAAAACTCCATGCAAACATATCTGGCAAGTAATAGATGGTGAATTGTGGGCCACACAAACGTTAGATGATTGGTTAAGCATTTGTTTGAAAATTTGGTGTGATTTGTTTGCATATATAGCCTTGCTCTTTGAGATATCAATTAGTCAGATAATGGTTTTTGTCTTCATTCTGAAGGTTTAGTAAATATTCTTGTGACATGGTGATGTGATGTGGCTGATTGACATTCAGAACCCTAAAGTCCATGAGCATTTCGCATACTCTTAACAATTCAATGTGTACTTCACGGAAAGCTTGACTATTGCTGCTTATATTTTCCTTTCACCACTTCTGATTTTGGTCTTTGCCATTTTTTTTGCGATTTTGTTTTCCTGTTGCATCAGAGATTGGATCTTAGAGGGCACAAAATACGTAGTCTCAATGCTAGTGGGTTGAACTTAGCCCAAAATTTAGAGGTAAACATGTACTATCCAGATGTTTTGGTTCTTATATATGCCAAACTTGTGAATAGAGAATGTTTAACTGATACTTTTGTGTGACAGTTTGTTTATCTTCGAGACAATCTCCTTTCTACATTGGAAGGAATTGAGATACTGAAGCGTGTGAAGGTTTGTTTTATGTTTCATCATGATTCCATTTCTTATTACTACTCTACTTGGCCATTTTTCACAGTAAACAACTTTTGAATGAGAAAAATTCAAAACGTACTAGAATTCTGCTTTATGCATGTCCATTTTCAAACAAAAGAAGCTTAGTAACTGATTAACAATGCTGTTCTACCAGGTCCTTGATTTGAGTTTCAATGAGTTCAAGGGGCCTGGGTTTGAACCTCTTGAGAATTGCCAGGCCCTTCAGGTTTGTTTCTCATGTCCATTCATCACAGAAGTTTCATTATTATAATAGACTATAGCTTGTGATGGTTTATTTAACAAGATGGCGAAATATCTATTACCTGTAGCAACTCTATCTTGCTGGGAATCAAATCACATCACTTGTAAACCTTCCTCAGCTTCCTAACCTGGAGGTAAGCCTTTAAATTGTTGCAGCCTTGCTGATCGGCTATTGTAATTCATGATTGATAATGGACTTCTACATCTGCACGCAAAAGTAATTATGGTTTTATGTCTTGCTTTTCATTTCAAGTTTCTTTCGGTCGCTCAAAACAAGTTAAAGTCTCTGTCAATGGCAGGCCAACCTCGACTACAGGTGTTCATGCTGTCTAATAATACTCTAGCTTATTTTAAATTCGTGATTGAATCACCATCTTTAATGTTTTCACCTTCTTTTACTTCTTCAGGTGTTAGCTGCCAGCAAAAACAAAATAACAACCCTGAAGGGTTTCCCGCACCTACCATCCCTCGAGGTTAGTTTTAAGTTCTTTAATTCTGCCTTTTAACTTCTGGAGACCCATAGTTGCTGAACTAGTCTTGTATTTTCACTTTCTTTACTGCCATGCTCTTAATCATTCTGTTTCCTTCTGTGTAGTTTATTTAGGTTCTTACTACTGTAGCTAGTTTTATGGTACCATCAATGTGGTTAATGCTGATGCAAGCAAGTCTGTCTGACTTCAAAATTGATATGATTCTCTTATTTGACCAAATGCTGGATAATGTTTTAAACCAGCCTTGAATTTTTCACACTATGATTTATAAATTATGAAGGAGAGTATTTAGCAACAATTCAAGAATTTGACTTAAGGCTTTCTCATGCTATGTGAACCAATATTGAATGGTTGGAGGTATCTCAATCTTCATCATTATGATTTCTTAGTAGGATAAATTACCCTGAGCAACCAATAGTTTGGCCTAGATTACATTTTGCCCCTATAATTTCACATATTATTCCGTGACATCTTTTACTGCATCATTTACTTAACACCCTATATTCTGATTCATTTTACCGAAGTTAGTACATCCAAAGATAATTTCTAGCTTTTCCTTTGAAGACGTATTATCACAAACCAATCATTAACCCCACCAAATAACCAGGTAGATGATTATTCAAATAAAAAACAAGAAGAAAAAGATTACACGTAGTTGGTATCTTCATAATTACCCTTGTCACTGACATGACTTCTGTCAAACCCCAAAACCTCCTCCACCACAAAATAATAATTTTTCTTCTCACACCTTGAAACAAAATTGGTTGTCAAAACAATCAGTCAACTCAAACCAATTAATTAACCCATAATTATAAAAATTCAAAACTTTTACAATGTATCAAAAATTAGAAAAATACATTTTTTGTTTCTCCCACCAATGAAGCTAAACTATTGCAACCCAATGACCAAACTTGTAAGCTTCTATGATTGCTAACCACTTAATGAATAGGCAAACAGAAAAGAGAGGCAAATTTGAGCTCAAAATATAAACCAACTAGAGATAGCTCAGACCCATCCTTCTAGAAATAGAACTTCTGTTTCAAATTGGTCATTTTTGTGCAAATTTTTGCTATCAATTCAAACAAAAGGTGATCAATTTAGGACTGTTGGAGGCATTATGGTCAAAAGGGTTGTTATTATTGATTTGGAATAGAATTGAACCTCGATTGGCACTTGGGGGTTGGCCAGCGGTGGAGGAAGATCACAATGTCAACTTGTTGAAGGTTGACGTCTAAGGCGATACAGAGGTTGACAGTGAAGATGAGGGTGGCAATGGTGGTCTTGGTGTAGAGAGAGGCAGAATGGAGTCAGAGGGAGGGAGTTTTGACTTTAGAATTGTATGGTTGTTTTATCTTGTAGTTTAGGAGAGAGAGAACTTAGGAGGAGGGAAAGAAAGAGTGGGAGTGGGGGAATGGTTGCTGCAAGGAGAAGGGTTCCAAGGGTTAATTTTATATTGGGGCATCTTTTTTTTTTTTTTGGTAATTTCACTAACAGAATTACTGGCCTTTTTTAGCTGCGGGTGTAACCTTTAATATGTGCAACTATAGGGGTAAAGTATAATCCAGGTCAAACCATAGAATGCTCAGGGTAATATCCTTTTTTTTTTTATACATCTTTTACTTTGTTAAAAAAATGATTCCTCATGCTCAAGAATATTTAAGGTTAATATGGCCTAGGGTTAGAGACTAATGAAATCTGTTTCAGTGGGGTATTTGGACTTGGGAGTAGAAGAAACTACAGAAATATTTTCATTTGCGTTCATCTTTCTGCCAGCATAGTCTGAATTCTCTTGGATCAACATGCAGTTAGAATATTTATCATCTTCTGTACACATATTTATATTCCAATGGTTTAAGAGTTGGAGACAAATATTTGATGCATTGATGACATTATAATGAAAACATGTTGCTCATTTTCTTAAACTCCCAAGAAGATACATATTTTTAATATTGTGTTGTGCTGCAGCATTTGCGAGTGGAGGAGAATCCTATACTTAAGATGCCTCATTTAGAAGCTGCCTCGATTTTGCTTGTTGGTCTTACCTTGAAAAAGTTTAATGATAGAGGTATTCTTGGCATGTTTCGAAATGCCTTTATTCAAGATTGAATGATATGTCTGCTCCTTATGTACAACAAAACATGCATCTGCATTTTCTTTCAAATGCATTTCTTCTTCTTTTTTTCTCCACCTTGAAAATAGAGTGCTCACTTTATGAAGTTCTCATTTTGTTACTTTTTTCATTGTTTTCTAAACTTGAAAATTCTGATAGATCTTTCCCGGGAAGAGGTTGCAATTGCAAAGCGTTATCCAGCATGCACAGCATTGTGTATTAGAGATGGCTGGGAGCTTTGTCGCCCTGAGAATGCAGCAGGTATTCATTTTGCAAAACACACTATATTGGTGCTTGGTTTGGACTTTGAAAACTACATCAAATAAATCACCACATCTCTAGCAATGTTGATTTTTTCTAGCTCAGTGGAGAAGCCCCTATGGTAGATGCTTGCTTTATTTAGACAATGATCTCTTTCTCTTGCTTAATTTGTTCTAGGATTGCTTAGTTATTAATTAGTTGCATGTGATTTTTGGGGGGTATTAAATTTTTTATCTTATTTTCCATTTGCTAGCTAATTTTGTCTATTCAACTCCGTATTAGATTTTTTTTTTTAAACTATTTTCTTGAGGTTACATTATAGTTAAATGTTCATAAAAGTTCCCTGTGCTCCTTTTTCTGCCTTCTTTCTTGGTGCTGTTTCTCTCGTCTTTTCTTCTATCATCTCTGCTCTGATTATCCTATTCTTGTTCTCCATCACTGAATGCTTAATTACTGTGATGATGGAGGCTATGCCTTTGAAATCAATAACTGCCGGCATTATGACCTGAATGTGGACATGCTAATTCATGTGCTTTGTGCATGTGCACATGAATTTTTACAAAGTTTTTGATGAATAAAAGTTAACAGGATTTATTAAATTAGTTACAAAGGTGGTAGTTGCTATTTCTAGGTTCAATGCATGCCATGGTACTTCATTCCACCTTTATTACATGTGAGCATCTAAACAATATAAATAGCAATATGGATTCAGTAATATTCCTCACCAACCAAAGATTGTTCCACATGTCAATAGTGCGTGCTACTGACAAGTATCATTCAAACAAGTGAGATATGATACTTTTCCCTTAAATTTCCCTAAATGGGAACAATACCTTCTCCATGCATTCATGTCCACCTCAATTACACCTGCCATAAATTTCACAGCTTCAAGCACCAATTCCATAAGCATTTATCTGACTCACAGATTAAGCAACAGAAGGTGATTGACAAATATGGCTGCTACTTACACAACAAACACCAGTCAACTTACTGTTATATTATATTTGTATCAACATAGTGAGAATCCTTCTTAACCACCACTCTCAGCCTAACTATCACAAAACCAACCATAAAAGGATATATGCTGTTTAGCACCTCTATCTAGTTCTTGTTTTGATTCTTTGATTGCATTGTGAGGGCTACTGAGCAGGCAATGTATCAGGTTTAGTACATGGTTAATGAGTTCATGTTGAGGAAATAGCTGGACCACCAAAGACTGTGAAACATATAAGGCAACACAAGCAAGGGCCACATTATGAATCTCCACTGTCATGTTATGTAGCACAATGTGAATATTAGGCTGCAGTGACTTGTGAAGCTATCTCACAACAAGTAATTATAGTTGATCTTGCCAATCATGAATTGAAGGTTCCTTGGTGAAATTCTTAACCTTGAACTGTGGTCTGCTGAACAGACTCCACTTTTCACTTTCTGTATGAGCAATGGAAAGAGCATTTCCCTCCTGGCTATCTGCTCAAAGATGCGTTGGTAGATCAACCTTTTGAAGGAGATGCTTGCCACTGCCACTTTGTTTTTGTTCAAGACAACAATCCAAGTGCCGCTCCACAGTTAGTCTTGAAGTATCAGTGGTTTGTGGGAGAAAGAGCACTTTCAAGCTTTGCTGCCATTCCTGATGCCACTGGAGAGGTAATTGATTCATGTCATAGATAAACATTTGAGCAGATATCTTCATCTTATGCTATGCTGATAGTATCATATGATGCTTAGGTATACTGGCCAAAGCATGAAGACATTGGTAAATTTCTGAAAGTGGAATGTACTTCTGTAATGGGAGAAATAGAGTATCCTCCTATTTTTGCTATATCATCACGTGTTTCACCCGGTATGTTTTGCTCTAATTTATTTAAATGAATGGTTGATATTGAATAAGTTGCTTGTTAATTTAGCTTCTAAGTTATCAGCATGTTATTTTATTGTTAGCAGAATAGATTTATAATTTGTAATTATTGATTCACATCAAAGTGGCTTTACATCTACAACAGAAAAGCCCTTTTAGAAATGAAGAATCAGACAAATATACATGCAAACATTCAAGGAATTGTAGGCTCTAATATTCTCAGTCAAAGAGAATATGGTATAAAATACATGATGACTTTTCCTTCAACCTAATTTCTTCCCAACCTTTTCTTCAACCATGTACTTGCGTCATATTGTCTTGTAACCTCACCTTTTCATCTTATAAAGGAAATGGAATTCCAAAGGTTGTGAACCTTGAAGTGCAAGGAGAGTTGGTGGAAGGAAATGTTATCAAAGGCTATGCTGGGATTGCATGGTGTGGTGGAACTCCAGGGAAGGGTGTTGCTAGGTAAGATTGATATCGTGGTTGTAGGATATACACATCCAAGGTCAAAATATGCAATTTAACTCCACTATTGCCTTTTTTCAGTTGGCTGAGGAGAAGATGGAATAGTAGCCCAGTGGTTATTGTAGGGGCAGAAGATGAGGAGTATTGTTTAACTTTAGATGACATTGATTCCAGTTTGGTTTTTATGTACACACCAGTCACAGAAGAAGGTGCCAAAGGGGAACCTCAATATAAATATACTGATTTTGTTAAAGCAGGTGTGTAGGGGATGAAATCCTTGATTAGTTAGTGTACGAGCTGTTTTCTCTTCAATTTCTTATTGTTTATCCTTGATGTTTATGAATTTCCTATTTGAATTTATGCTTGGTTCCCCTTTATCAGGGAAACATCCCAAAGAAATATCTGTTGGGAAAAGGTTGACCCACCCCAAGACTTATATTGAATTTAAACAGAATGAGTTTCCTGTGATCAAGCGTTTTAGCATCCATGACAATTTATTTTCTTTGTTCTGAGGTTTTTATTGGTGCAACTCTCTGAACTTTCTTGTATAAAATAAAAGTCAATTGAAACTTACCATTTGAAACTTAGTATGCTCCTTGAAAAGGCGAGGAAGTAATTTTTCATTTATTCAAATTCAAAGAATGAACCTGAAAATCAAACCTCCTTTTAGCATGAGTGATGAGATATCCTCCTATCTTGCATGAACAACTCTTTTATGCTGAACTCATAATTAATTCAATAATGGATGCAAACTTTCTAGGCTCAAACAGTTGACTTGGGAATTTAGTTAAAATTTCATAGAAAACTCAGAATGTTTGTTCTCATGCTCTGAATTTTGACTTTATTGGTTAGTCATGCCTGCTATATATTTGCTAAATATTTTCACCATTTATTTTTAAATGCAAATAGTATGGCGTTGGACACTGAAGGATTGTGTTTCATTGTGACAGCACCTCCATCGGTCAGCAATGTTCGAATTATTGGAGATATTGTAGAAGGAAATATCATTAAAGGAGTTGGGGATTACTTTGGGGGGAAAGAGGGTCCCAGCAAGTTTGAATGGTTACGGGAGAATAAGAATACTGGGTTAGTGTGCTCAATATCTCATAATTTACCTCTGTTTCTTGGAAAAAAAAACAACTTATTCTCTTGAGTTTGTTTTTATTCTTGTTTTTAGAGGTTTATGCCCTGCTCACTTTTATGCAAATAGCATTGCATATACAAGGCCTTATTTTCTCCTTGTATGTTTTCAATTTGGATTTGGATTTTTTTTTTGTGCTCCACTTTTCATGGTTTTCATTTAGACATTTGAGTTCATTTGTTTTTTTAATTGTGGATTCTAAGAGATACACATTTCATGGACTCTTTTTTGATAGAAGTTACTTCATTCTTCTTGGCTGTTTTTATTTTTTATTTTGTAGAGATTTTGTATCCATATCAACTGGTACATCTGAGTATGCCTTGACCAATGAAGATGTTGGACGATGCTTAGCTTTTGTATATTCACCCATTAATTTTGAAGGTAGGTCCATTGCCCTTTTTGTTGTTGAAATTATAAGAAACATGTTTTCTCATCATCTAGATTTCTGATAGATTATATTTACGTAGTATAATAGTTAGCATTCTTTGCAGGACAGGAAGGGAAATCTGTTTCAATATTTTCTCACCCAGTGAAGCAAGGTAGATTGAAATGATGCCAACATATTTTCACGTTTTTTTTCTTGTTCCAGGGGCCCGGAGGCATTGTTATGCTTCCTGGTTATAGTGAAAATGTCTGATAGATTTGAAGCTCATATCAGTTGGCAAGTAATGGGTCTTTTTCTAAATTAAATTCATTTTTGAACCTCTTGCAGTCTGTGGTAACCCTAAATCAACATAATTGAAGCACATGTTAGTTTTAGTAAATATAAGAAAGTAGATTCACTTTTACTCATGCAAATGCCAACTAGTCAATGACTCAGCATAGTTTTCAAGTTTGTCCTACTCAGGGAAATCACGGTCATGGGAAGTGAAATTTGTTTGTGGCACTAATCTTAGTTTCTCTTGCTATGTATGCCATTCTTGTTCTTTAATTTGTTTGTTTCCTTCAGTTGTGTAATACATCAGCTTTAGTGGCCAAGGCAGGAAAACTTTCAGTGTAGTTTCACTGTTTCTTTCTTTCTCAAGCCATTCTGTTTAAATGTCAATGGTGTGTTTGTGTGAGAGGGTGTACTTTTCCTCAAATGAAAATCCAATTAGTGATGCACCAGATATTTTAGCAATAGTAGGGGCACTGTTGCCTAGGTGGCCAATTTTATTGTTTGTTTTTCTCTCTTTATTCCTGCCATTTCTATTCCATGTCAATGGTTGCATGTTATCCTAGCTGAGTATTATCCTCATTAAAAAGTCAAAATAGTTGCTCCTCTATCAAGTTTAGAGTCTTAGTTGTTTATCATGTCCACTGAAAAATGTACAATTAGTTCTTTATAAGTGTGCTTCATCAGTGTATACTCTTCAAATATGGTATGCTCTTCTAGATTCTATTCTTGATAACAACGATACAATGAGCTTTATGAAATTCCTTGCATTATAGTTTTCTTCCATTGCTAGTAATATATATTGCAGTATTTTGTTGTTGGTATCTTTGTAATGTTTTTGCAGTTTTATCGTGTTGCATAAAGTTTCTGACTCCCATTGGTTGTGATGGTTTTGTTTACTCCAAATTCAGCACCTCCTAAAGTAAAGAATATAAAGATAATTGGTCATTTACGGGAAAACAGTAAGGTCACTGTAACTGCTACTGTTACTGGAGGAACTGAAGGTTCTAGCAGAGTTCAGTGGTTTAAAACAAGTTCTTCAACATTGGATGGTGAGAATAGTCTTGATGCATTGATCACAGCAAAGATTGCAAAGGTGGGTAAACCTTTATCTGTATATGTACACAGAAATAATGGGCCAGTGTCTCCTTTTCATTTATTTTTGTTGGATGTTCATAGTTGAACTTTTGCCGTAATTTAGGCATTACGAATACCTTTAGGAGCAGTTGGTTATTACATTGTTGCGAAATATACTCCTATGACTCCAGATGGTGAATCTGGTGAACCAGCATATGCTATATCTGAAAAAGCAGTTGAGAGTAAGTAAATCCTTTTCCTCTGCCTTGCTAAAGCTTCTTGAATATGTTTTTGACACAAGGTAAAGTTCTGGTTTGAAATTCACATAATCTAAATGTTATTTTTCCACATGTTCCAGCTCTTCCCCCAAGCCTAAATTTCTTATCAATTTCGGGCGACTACACTGAAGGTGGAATATTGACAGCATCATACGGTTATGTAGGTGGGCATGAAGGGAAAAGTGAATATAATTGGTTTCTTCATGAGGTAAATGCTTAAATCTAATCCATGTGCACTACAACTTCAAAATTTGCATCACATTAATTTCTTTTTTACATGTTGAGACCTGTCTTCTTAATGATAATCAGATGAAATTAAAGTTTTGTTAAGATGCTTACTTCAAGAGATTCATATTTCTAACTTTCATTGCTAGCATATAAGAGATGTTGCTTTGACAATCAATCTACTGAAATCATTTTTGTATTTGATGCTCTTGTGGATAACCCATAGCCATGCAATGAAGATTTTCCTTCATGATATCCTTCTCTTATTTCCATGAATAAATTCTTACACTTAGGGTGTGTTTGGTTTTGGGTTAATGTTGGTCAACCTCGAAATGGGGGTTAAATGTTAACCTATAGGGGATGGGGTAGCAAAATTTTTGAGAGGGGAAATAATTTTGAAGTTTGACATTTTTTTTTCTTTCCAAATTCAAATTCCATTCCCTTTTTTATGCACACCCAACAAATGGATCCTACCATTATTTATTATTGTTTTATTATATTTATTTTAATATCGATTTAAAAATTATTGGGTCCCACCATTACAAGTAGTTTTTACACACTTACCAAACATCTTTAATACTTTACCTTTTAACCAATTTCTTGGATTCGTAACACTTATCCCTTGGTACTTAACCCCTTAACATTTAACCTCCATTTTTTAATCCCTAACAAAACCCAGCCTAAAACCAAAATGAAAAATCATTTGCTATTTGAAAAATAGAAGATTTTTATTGATCTATAACAATATTTATCTGTATGTATGCGTATTTACATATTGCAGTCTTGGTGGATGTTCTTACTTTTCCTTACTCATAACAGACTGTTTGGTTTTTTTTTTTAGTACTTTATTTGAAAGAAAAAACATTGCCATTTTTTTCCATGTGAGGTCGCATTGTCCAGTAGAAAATTGGACACTAGAGGTTCCAAGAGGCTTTCTGAAATAGGTTTTTCCCCTCCCTTTTATGTGGGGTAACGGCTCATGCTACAAGGTGTAGCCTTTTTTATTTAAATATCTGCTATTTGCGATTCAATTCTTCAAGTCATTTTTTGCATCTCTAGAGAAATAAATAGGATATCTAGAAGTTAACCATATGAGTCTTAGCAAAATATGTTCAAATTATTAGTATTCATTTTGTTTTGCTCTTATGTCATTTGGAATATGTATCTCAGAACTTTAGCTTGTTTAATGTACCAAATGGTTTTCTTTTTTCTTCTATCAACTTTTTTTATAGTCTTCACATCCATTTTATTGCTTTTTTTTTTTTTTTTTGTATCAAGTATATTTGACCATTCCTTTGTTTAGAAACAACAATCAAGCCTCAAACCCAAGCTAGTTGGGGTAGGCTATTTTAGTGTTGTCAGGTGCTCACCTAGGCGAGGCAAGACCACAGCACCTTTATTAGTCTCAGGTGATGGATTTCAATGAAGTGTTGCCTAAGCGAGTGCCTGATTGAAATATTTTTTTTTTCTGCTGGATTTGTTTTTAACTAATTTATGTTTTGACCTATTTGTCCATTTTTAAATTTACCACAAGAAACAACTTAGGGGTATTTTTGTTAGAAAAAACAGATTAGGGTAAAAAAAGAATAAAAAAATCATTAAAGTGAGAGGGAGACATACAGTCAAAGAAGGGCACTTGAAGAGAAATATAAGCCAACTTTGAGTTGAATAGAGTCAGAGAACAACACAAGTACAAATGAGGATGTTTTTGAAGATTAATGAATAATGATGATGATTTTAAGTTTGCCTTTTAATCTATTTGGCTACTTACTGCAGACCACTTTAAATTATCTTTTTTTTGTTTTAAGGGTGAAAAATATAACTTTATATGACTATGTCATGTTATTGTATATTTTCTTTTGATTTTCTAATGATCTAATCTTAATTAGGAAGATATATATTTTAGATTTATTTTATATGATATAATATATTATACTATAATATTGTACACATTTTTTAATCTATAACATATTGCCTTGGTTCATTTGGGTGAGCACCTCAAGCATTTTACAGGCTTGGTGCCTTTTATCGCCTTGTCTTTAACAACACTTGGCTATTTGTTTTCCTTTGCACCATTCCATTCGATTATCCCACTATTTTGAAATCCCACTATTATGAAACTGGGTAGTAAAGAGTTGACTGTTTTAGTTTAAAGAAATAAAATTATCGAGTGTGTCTGATGCCTGTTTTTTTATCCAAGAATTGCACTTAAACTGACTTTTCATTGTTGTTTGGAATTTTCAGTTTGAAAGAGACAATGGAACCTTGATACTTGAGGGTTCTGGAGTTCTTCGGTATTGTGTTACTAGAGATGCAATTGGTAAATTCATATCTTTTCAGTGCATCCCAGTCCGTGATGATGGAATAGCAGGCGAGCCAAGAACTTGCATGGGGGTGGAACGCATTCGACCAGGTGATTTTTTTGTCTCAAGTTTATATAATTTTGCTTGCTTGTGTAAGTGTGTGAACCAAGAATAGATGAAGCTGCAAAATGTTGCAATTAATGTAAATCACAATATAAAACTAAAGTTTATAAGCAAAGCCAATGATTTGTTTTTTTTTTTTTTTTCTTAATTAGCTCTTTCCCTTGAATGTTTATTGGCATTGAAGTAGATATTAGGCGCAATTCACCACTACTTTTTGTTGATATTAATTTTCAAATAAATGGAGGGATTAGGTTTTGAATTCTTGACATCTAGGTCAAATGGACTTGTACTATATATATATAAAAAATTAACATGAAAGTTTAAGCTGTTAAGTGAAGGTTGAAGATAAATTTGAATCTTAAGAAAGTTGTATTGAAAGAATATTAGTTTCTTGTGGTTTAGGTATTTCTATGGACTAGCTATCTGTTGTGAATGCTTACCAAGACTTGTGTGCTTGAACTGGTTTGTGCTGTCTGCATGTAGCTAGTTATGTTGTTTATGTTTCAAACTTATTTCTTTACGAGAAGTTGTCTTTGATGATTAGGAAGTCCAAGATTGCTTTCTCTGCAAATAGTTGGAAATGCTATTGAAGGAACTTCAGTAAGCGTTGACAAAAAATACTGGGGAGGTGAAGAGGGGAATTCAGTTTTCTGCTGGTTTCGGGTACTTTTTTCTTTATGCATGTATGGACTTAGTAATCTTCTCATATTTTGAAGGCAAATTGCCGTAGTTGCTTGTGACATAGTGTAGCAGAAAGGAGGAACAGCACTTACTGGTAGAAATGGCATTTTCCTGCTACATCTGATTGTTGACTGCTTTATGCTTTATTCACCAAGCTATTCTTTTACAGACTAGTTCAGATGGTGCTCAAATTGAAATTCAAGGAGCCAATACCTCGTCATACATGCTTTCAGTTGATGACATTGGCTCCTTTGTCTCGGTTTCATGTGAGCCTGTGAGAAGTGATTGGGCTTGTGGTCCTACCATTTTTTCTGAACAGATTGGACCTATTATACCAGGTATGTGATGTCCTTTCCATAGCTGCTACCCTTTTTCTTTGCTGTGTTTCTTTATAAGCTTCTGAATTATGCAGTTTTTGAGATTTAATCTCCTCTATTCCATCATGTAATAGTTGACTCAGTAAGGTCTGGTTTCGTGATTCTATCTTTAAAATCTTGCACAGGTCCTCCAACTTGTCAGTCATTGGAGTTTCTGGGATCGATGATGGAAGGACAACGTTTGAGCTTTGTTGCATCATATAGTGGAGGGTGAGAATTCTAGTGAATAAGATGTCCGTTCTTTTATTGGCATTAGCAACCTATTGTTTTACTGAGTGCTCGAATGTCTAAGCCTGTTGTAGTTGTTTCTCCTGAAATTAAAGTTTTCTATGATTCAGAGAGAGAGGGAATTGCTTCCATGAATGGTTTAGAGTGAAAAGTGGTGGTATCAGGGAGAAATTAAGTGTGGATGGTAAGTTTCTGTGAAGCAACTTGAAATATGATGTTTTACCAATTCGATTTGTCTTCTTGGAATTACTAGATTAGAAAATATCTTCTTAAAATGTTGCAGAGTATCTTGATTTGACTTTAGAGGATGCTGGACAATGCATCGAACTTGTTTACACTCCAATTCGCAAAGATGGTATGAAAGGAAGCCCACGGACCATATTATCTGATGTGATTGTACCTGGTGAGTCATACTTTCATAATTCAGAACATATAAGACACAACAATAATCTTTTTGTGGACCTCAACATCTCTGAAAATTATTGCCTAAAATAAAATAAAAATTGCTGTAGCTTTTGTTTGTCTAAAAAAGATCTTTGATTCTGATTGGACTGCCCACATTGTTGTTAAGAACTTATGATTGCTTAATAATTAGATTACTTTAGGGGATAGGACATGACTTTCTAGCAGGAATTTTTCCTCATGTCAAATTTTACTTGGGGATCGAAATTAGTACTGGAAAGCTGCACTTGAGGGAAAGCTTTGGGAGGACACATGGATTGAGTTTGAGTTGTTTTGGGTTGTTATGTATCATTGTTGTCATGCTTGCATGCTAATTAGGTTATAGAAAGTCACAGTTTCAAAAAGCATGTGCCTTTACATTAACTTCTGTGAATCTAAATTAGCACTCAAAAGGTGCTCTTGATGGAAAGCTTTGGAAAGACATAAATGAATTTGAGTTTGATTTGGTTGGGGTTGTTATGATACACGTATCATCAGCTTTGTTCATGTTGTTACTTAATTCATTTTTCTTTGGAAAAGTTCAAGTTGTATAAATCCAAAAATAATTACAAGATACAAGGGGTATACCCCAAGCAGTACAAGTCTGAAGATCGGATAAAGAGACCATAAGGTCAAAACAAAGAACAAAGCTAAAACAACAAGAAAACAAAGCAAAAGCTAAAATAGAGACATCTGGTCGACTGGTTTCTGGGAAATCCAGAACCGGTTGACCAGTTAAACAAAGAAAAGCCTAAGAACCAGTTTCTGTCCGACCGATAGATGATTGATTGAAAAAGATTAAAAACCCAAGATGATGCAAGACATATTTGAAATTTCTGTTCTAGGAAGGATTTGTGGTGAGCTAGGGTTTGTTGTTCGTAGCATTAGAGTAGCATAGAGCTTGTTTAGAAAGAAATAAGAAGAAATTAGGCTGTGAACAGTGATCCGTTACTATAGCAGCATTGCTTTTATGCAAGAAAGAAATAGAAGTACGAGAAAATAGAACAGGAGAACAGAGAGTGAAAATGAAAATATAGCATCTCTCATTTATAGAGATTAAAACTCGGATTTCTAATCCTTACTTTACTAGGACTGAAACTAAATAGGAATACTCTATTAAAGACTAAGCTTACAAAATAACCCATGACATAAAGACTCCAAATCCCAAACATAGAAATCTACCAAGGACACTCATTTTTTTTTTTTTTTTTACCAAAAGACCTGTTGGTTGAAGAAGAATCGCTTAATGTAGCATTGGGAGAGTGTTTCTCTAAGAATAACATAGCTACTTCATCACAATGGTTGGTGAGTTTAATGTTTTAAATTCCTAAACTTCTGGAAAATCAGCCAAAATCTATATCAAAATAGATTTTCTTGTAATTGAATGCTATATGTGATGCAACTTTAGGATCGTGTTTCTTAAAGATAGACACACATGTCATTGTTCTGTAAAATGTCTTATGGGAACTCAAAAACATATTTCACAGGGGTTTTGGTACTCAGGTCTTATTGGTTTGTCAGTGGCGTATACTACTTGGATGCATGCTTGACATGACAATGTGCATTTGCTAATGTGTTTATAGTTGCGCACCCCCCCCCCCCCAGATGCACTGCTTCATTAGATTCCTGATTGAAATTATTGAATCTAATCTAATTGACATTTTGGTGTTTTTGGCACTGATTCTAATTTAGCATTTTCTTGCTCAATAAAATTTCTATCACACTCAAATTTGTCTTATTCTATATTTACTCTTTTTAAATAGCTGATCCAGTGGGATTGGAACTTGTGATTCCTAATTGCTACGAGGACAAGGAGGCCATCCCACAAAAAACGTACTTCGGTGGACAGGAAGGTGCTGGAGAGTACATTTGGTTTAGAACAAGGGACAAGCTAAATAAATCTGAATTGTTGGATATATCAAATGCCGGTGATGATGATCTTATATGTGGTACAACCTTGTAAGTAACTTGTATAATATACTGGGTTCAAAGAGTTGAGAAAGTTCATCTTAACCATGAATTTCTGAGACTGATGTGCACTCGTGGCAGGTCATATACTCCATCAATTGAAGATGTTGGAGCTTATTTGGCTCTGTACTGGCTGCCTACTCGTGCAGATGGCAAGTGTGGAAAGCCTTTAGTCACAATTTCCAACTCTCCAGTTAACCCTGGTATTCATTCATAAATTTCAACTTCATGTGTTCTTTGACAACAAAGACCTATCTTGTTATGCAAGGCTATAGATAGTCATAGACCTTCCATAAACATCATCACAGGTGCATGCATTTTGGAGTTTTGTTAATCTTGTGATGAACCTATGATATATTGGCCACTTTTTGAACCACAGTATGGTTGATTAAATTGAATTACATGTACTCCATTATACCAATCCATGGTCTGGCCCAAGTTATGCCAAGAAGCTGCATTTGTTTAGTTCTTCTTTTCCTTAAATTAGCTCATTAAAAAGTGGAATTGATATCTTGTGGCAGCTCTTCCAGTAGTTTCTAATGTTCATGTGAAGGAGCTGTCTTCGGGTGTTTATGCTGGAGAAGGAAAATATTTTGGTGGGCATGAGGGATTGAGCCTCTTCAGCTGGTATAGAGAGACAAATGAGGGAACAATCATTCTTATTAATGGGGCTAACTCTAGAACGTACAAAGTCACAGATTTGGATTACAATTGCTGCTTATTGTTTGGGTAACTGTTCTTACTCTTTTTTACCATCCCATCTAAGTTCCTCAAGTTTAAACTTAGTTATCTATTGATGTGCCAAACATTTGAATATTACTCTAGAATGATTTTCCAGTATTCCTTTGGTTCATAAGGCTATGTGATGATATACTGCGATAAACATGTCCAAATTTTTCTCATAGGTACACACCTGTTCGTTCAGATTCAGTAGTAGGTGAGCTTAAGTTGTCTGAGCCAACTAACATCATTCTCCCAGGTGTGTAGTCTCTTTTGGGAAAGAATGGGGAATATGATTTTGCATTTAACTGTAGATGAGCTGTATAAATTGGACTCGCTGACCTTATCACTTATTCATCCCCCCCCCCCCCGGCGGTAGATCAAAATGCTGCAAATTTCTGTCCAAATGTTATGTTACCTTGAAAACATTAAATAGAAAAATGAAGGTGGGTAATATTATCGTTCACAAGATTTATATTATCTCAGTTTCCCTGTTTTTTGTGTAGATGAAGAGAAGCCTTGAAAGGTAAAATAGAAATTCATGGGAGGGAGTGTCCTAGATTTATGATACTGTGCTCTTTTGATTTCTTAAACAAAGTTACATGGAATTGAATAAAGAAGTTACTATTCCTGAACAACTACCTCTAGTGAGCAGGCTCTAGCCTTTGCCTTGTGCTCTAATTATCTCATTGTACAACTCACAATTTTAGGTGAGTTATGTTGATGAATATATCTTCTGTGAAACCATACTCTGTATGGATTTAATTCAGTCAACCTGAAGTCCAAACTAGTTGGGAATGTTGGGGGAGTTGTGGAAAAGGATAGAAGCATGAGATTGTACTTTGATCTAAATTAGACAGTGTAAGATTGTATCTTTTTTTCAGGTTGTGTTCATAAGTTGAATCAGGAAATGGGAGATTGCTTTTTATTAGAAATTTTGTCCTTAATTTAATGGGAAAATCGTTGATGGCATTTACTAGGATTTTGATTCCTATTTATTCGAGTTTAGGGTTTTCATTAGAGTGCTATAAATACTTGCATGATGGTCCCTGTAAAATGGATCCACAACGAAATCTTTCCATTTACTTTTTCAACTATTTCCCCTTGTTTTCCAAGAATCTGATGTAACTTAGAAACCTTCAAACTTTACTCTTGTTGCTTGCAAGATTGTCATGTACTCAAGTGGTTGAATTTCCTCATGACAATCAAGATTGTCATTATCATTGTTCAAAAACTTTTGTAGTAACTGTTGCAAAGGTTTTGAAGCTAGACCTGCCTTCCGAGTAGATTTATGTTTACATCAAATTATTATTTCAACCTAGTCAGTAAGACTAATTCTCTAGAAACTAGAGCTCATGAAATTAGAAAGACAATTGGCTTTACTATGATAAAAAGCAGGCTTAGTAATGTTACCACCAAAATTTTATGAACAACCATGAAAAAATTGTCCTAATTTCTTGAGCTTTGGTTTCTCATTGTCAAAGAACCATCTTAACCCAACAGCTTAAGCTTTTAGGTGAGGTCCTAGGATATGATTTATATTATTCTCTAACACACCCCCTCAAGTGAAAACCCTTTGGGCTTGAAACTTGCGGGCCCAGATTACCTTGTGCATAATTTTTATCAAATAAATGGAGATGATAAGATTCGAACTCGTGACCGCTTGGTCATTAAGGCTCTAATATCATGTCAAAGAACTATCTCAACCCAACAACTTAAGTTTTTAGGTGAGGTCCCAGGATATGATTTATATTATTCTCTAACACTCATGAACTAGCTTTTTTGGCTAGTTAGAGTAATAAATTTATCTAGACATAAGTCTATCTAGAAGCCATGTCTAGCTCCTAAACCCTTGCAAGAATGATCCATGTGCGTTGCCATTCCTCTTTCCAAATTCTTATTGAAGCTCGTACTTGCAAGGTAATTTTGTTGAACATGGCATATAGTACTCGTTTGCAGACAGATGTGACCTTAGTAATTCTATCTGGAGTTCTATTGATGTATATATCTGTTCCCCTTCTTTGATTCTTTGCTTTGCTTGCTGCATTACATTCTTCTCTTCCACCCTGTTGCTTTTATTGATACAGTTGCTGAACATTATATATGCTATGCTCTATTGTATACTGCATTGTGGCTACATCTCCTTGGGAGCATCATGCAAATTAAACTATATTTCTGATTTGTCCCAGAGCTTCCACAAGTGGAAATGGTTGCTCTCACGGGAAAGGCAATTGAAGGTGATGTACTTACTGCTGTTGAAGTGATCCCGAAGAGTGAAACCCAAAGAAATGTTTGGAGCAAGTACAAAAAAGAAGTCAAATACCAATGGTGAAATGCAAAATTCTCTTTTAGAGTTTTTTTTTCCCCTGATAGATTTCTAATAATAACTAGTATTGTTAGGCATTCTTTCCCTATATCCTTAGCAAAATTTTAAAGTATATTTATGAAGGGTCAATGCAATTGAAGTGTTTTTAACTTGTTCATATTACAACAGCAACATGTATCCAACCCGATTTTCTTTTTACTGGAACCAAAATTCGTATGAAGGCAAACATTTTTAAATCATTTTACTTCTGTTGGGATTCTGAATAAATAGGTGCTAAAACACTTTGGTATACTTTATGGCTATTGGTGAAATGACATGCATAACCATTAGATGGCTGGTTTCCATTTCAGAATTTGGCATGTATGCAATGAAGTCAGAAATATTTCCAGTCTCTTGAATTTCATCACAAGTCCTTAGCTATTGTCATTCTCTCATTTGACACAAAGATGCTGCAGGTTCTGTTCAACAGTGACAGGGGATGGCTCTTTTGAACTCTTGCCTGCACAGCACTCCTGTTCTTACAAGTTGCGGTTAGAAGATATTGGTAGATGCTTCAGATGTGAATGTATTGTGACTGATGTCTTTGGAAGGTTGAGTGAACTAGCATATGCTGAGACTGATGCTGTGTTGCCAGGTCTTTTGCTTTAAACTGTGTTTTTTCTCTATTCAGGGGAAATTATTTCATATTTTAATCTATCTCCATCAATTTGATTTCAGAATTTTGTATCACTCCATGAGATGTATGTGCACTTATTCTGATGGGACATGGTTTTTAAGTAACACATTCCATTTTCTTGATTTATTTTTTCCAAATTTAATATTTTTTTGACATTTTGGCCAACTATGGATGTCTATTTCTGAACTGACTAGTAATCACATGTTGCAAATGTTTCACTTATGCTTGGATATTTCCTCATTCAGGTTAAAGTCCTGTTTAATCTAAATGTTGTGAAGGTAGTGTTATATCGCTCTCTCTCCCCTCACAAACACACACACACACACACACACTAGGGATACTAAATTTTACAATATTAGAGGAATTTTTTTAAGTCATGAAAAAGTAAATCTTGCTATTAATGTAACATTTACCATGGATTATCTAAGATCTATCATAGATTGACACCTGTTAGTAAAATATTTAATAAAAGGGTGAACCTTTTATGCGTGTGTGTATATATGTCTGCATGTCTATTTCAAACTATCCCATTATTTTGGAGAGCATTAACACGTGAACCTTTAATGTCCTTTTTGATAATCTATTGCATGATTTTACAAATAGCTGTTTTTCTTGGATTTTTCATTGATGAAAGTTTCTGTTCTTTTCTTTTTGTTGACATGTTCATTGCTAAGATTTTATTGTACCTGCTGCTATTGGCAATTTTTCTTGAATGCCTAACACTTGATTGCATTCTTATTTTATCTCGGTATTTGTTCTCATGAACTCTTCTTCTTGTTAAGTAATTGATATATTGATTGATTTTAGGGATTCCTAGAATAAATAAGTTGGAGATTGAGGGTAGGGGTTTTCACACCAACTTATATGCTGTTAGAGGCATTTACAGTGGAGGAAAAGAAGGCAAAAGTAGAATTCAATGGCTTAGATCAATGATTGGTAGTCCCGATCTAATCTCCATTCCAGGTATGACAGCTGAAAAACCATTAAATTGTTCTATAAAATGCTGGAACCATACACTCAAACAAAAAGCTCCACATGGACATATTTGTTGACAGTAATCTCTTCATTTAGTTTCATTGCTGGTGGTGGGTTCCACTCGAGTACAAGTAAAAATGTTGACAGAATGTTGTATTTGACTTCGAAAATTGTTTGATCTTGTAGGGGAGGTGGGAAGGATGTATGAAGCTAATGTTGATGATGTGGGGTACAGGCTGGTGGCAATTTATACTCCTGTGAGAGATGATGGTGTTGAGGGGCAACCGGTGTCTGCATCAACAGAGCCAATTGCAGTTGGTATGCTCAATTCCCTCTGCTACTTGTACTTCCCCTTTCCCACTGTTTATTTTAAACAATTTAGCAAATTGTTGTTGGTATAAAATCAATGTCACCTAAACAGGTTCAGCAGGGTTCGAATTTTTACAGTTATCTAATCCCTCTGATTCTAGCCTAAACCCTGGAAGGAACTGTGGAACAATACCCAACCAAAAGAGCACTAGTATCTGTGTGAAACAATGTCTAACATAGAGATTCCTTATATGTATTTAAGTGAAATTTTGAGAAAAGAAAATAGAAAGTCATGGATTTAAAACAGGAAGAACATAGGTTGGTTCGGATGAAATTTATGTTACTATAGTTGATATTTTATATGAAATTAATTTGTTTCTTATCATCAACATCAAGCTCAATAACAATCATGTATTTTATCTATAGCTTTGGGAATAAGTGATGTTTATTTTAGATAGAACGATTGGTAATTAAAAAAATAATAAAATCTTCCTTTTAAGAGTTAAATAAAGTTTGCTGCAATTGAGCCTGCCATAATTCTGTTGAAATTTCTCCGTTGATTTCTGAATCATGGTATTTATCTTTCAGTAATTGTCATGAAGGTGTGACTTTTTTATTTGGTATTTAGGTGGTAGAGTAGTGAACGTCTCATTTTTCATTATATAGGAAGCAACTTTCCAGAAATTTTACAAAATTGAGACTAGGATTGGGAACTTCAAAAACAAAGAGATTAGGGCAAACAAGTAAAGAAAAAGAGAGGAGGGTTCGAGTTTTTTAGTTTGTATATATCATGATCTTTCAATTTGTTTTTTTTATCTTCTGGAAAATAGGATCTAATGTACCTTGCTTTTATGAGGAAAAGATATAGGAAGTGCCTTGTTGAAAAAGAAAAGGAAATTAAAAGATTTCCTGGTTGAACTCTGCTGGACACCCATCTTATAGTATTTGCCGCTTGGTTCAACTTTAGCTGATTGGGCTTTGAGCAAGCCTGGCATTGCAAGTTTCATGGCAGATCAGTCATGTGACATGAAATCATCAAACTTTTTTTTTTTTTGGTTCAACAGAACCTAAGACAGGTTTTGGACTACAAAATGGGGTATCTCCTTCCATCTTTAAATCCCACAAGCCCTTCTATTGCTTGGACTAGAGCACTCCAAGTGGAAATGGCCACTGGGTGTTTTTTTGGGGACAAATTGCAGTGAACTTTAAAATCTTAAATAATGTATTGATTAAGAAATGAGTTGTGTTGAATTTGATGTATAAACAGACAAGATTTGACTTGCAATTCTTTTGTCCTGCTCCAAGGACAAACCCACAGCAAGCTTTATGTATGGGTTTTCATGTCCATGTCCTACCTTAGTTTCGTTTAGTTTTTCCCCGCTCACTTGTGTGAAATACCTTCTCTAATTATGATTAATGCTGTAAAATCTCATGAGTTTTTTGATTGTCTGTCATCAATTTCCCCCTGATTTTGGCATGATTAACTTTCAGAGCCTGATGTTTTTAAAGAAGTTAAGCAGAAGATTGAACTTGGATCTGTGAAGTTTGAGGTGTGTATATTTAAGTATTGTGATGAATATAATTTCCTCTATACTAATTGATTTTTGGTGCTCTTGGTATAGTTGCTGATGTTTCTTGTACATCTTCAATTTTGTATTTGTTGAATTTATTGTAAATTATGCATCTCAGAATGTACAAACTATACTTTCATGTAATGAATTTCAAGATTGTTTTTTATATAGTTTTTGTTTTTCTTTTTAACTGAAGCTGTTTTTGGCCTCTTTTCTGTTGAGTTCTAAAGGTTTGGTGGAGGTGTTTTGATCATACATCTCATGTTCTAGAACTCTTTTAATTGGAGGGGAGAAGGATAGGAGGATGGATTTTGACTTCTGTTCTTTTGGGTTTTCTCTGTGAAAGTATGAGAGAGATGCTTGCCTGAATTACCATGTTTGCTATTTTTGTTTGGTTCAGATCTAATATATTATTGTTTGTCATGAAAGGACTGCTTGAAGATGACAATTGCAATAGTCTTGACTGTCCAAGCCAGCTCATTTATGTGTATTCTCTTACATTATTCAAGAACTGACTGCCAATCTTTGTATACAGGCATTATGTGACAAAGACCGTTCTCCAAAAAAGGTTTTTCCATGTCATTGCAATTTTGAGGTAAAAGTTGGAATGATAAAAAAAAAAATATAGCATTTTATTGTTACTGTTAATATTGCAGGTTCTTGGAGAGGGGGGTAGTCTTGAGAGAAGAATACTAGAAGTTAATAGGAAACGCGTGAAAGTTGTGAAGCCTGGTTCTAAGACTTCTTTTCCAACTACTGAAATTCGTGGAAGTTATGCTCCTCCCTTTCATGTGAGTTTGTGTCTGAACTTTAATAATTTTGTATACACCTTGCTTACTTTGTTCCTTGGCATGCAGTATTATTGCAAACTTGTTTCTTATCTTGATTTCAAGAAGGAATTCGTTTTAGGTTTTCATTCCATCTAATCGCATACCAATTTTGCTTTAAATTATCAATTCAATGTCAACTTTAACAAACATTATAATATAAATGTAGAAGTACTCTTGACAGTTTGGTAAATGAATTTAGAAGTACTCTGATGTGGTAAAAATATAAAATTGCCCCTGGTTTTTAGTCTTTTTCAATGCATCTCACTTTATGTTGCTCTCTTCCCACATCACAATAATGTTTTTTGCTCACAATTTATGTATTTAGTTAGTTTTGTCAATAATCGGAGCTTAAACTTAAAGCACTTTTAGTCCACTTATAGATTGCTTTTCCCAATCTTATTACTACCAGAAAAGCTAAGGTTAAGATTTTTTTTCAGGTGGAGCTTTTCCGAAATGACCAGCATCGGCTTAGGATTGTTGTGGATAGTGAGAATGAAGTAGACCTGATGGTCCACTCGAGACATTTGCGGGATGTCATCGCTCTTGTGATTCGAGGCTTTGCTCAGCGATTCAATAGCACATCCCTCAATTCTTTGCTCAAAATAGACAATAACCATGGTGTAAAATGACTTTAAATTTATGCATAGGTTTTTAGTTATGTGGGCGTCCACACATCTGTCACGCCCACTTCACTTTCATTTTTTTCTCTTATTATCTTGTGGTGCCTGCTTGTATTTCAGAAGTATTTTGTAGAAAATATAAGGGTGAGGTGTTAAGAGATTTATCGACGAAGAAATCAAGTTGTTAACCTTACATTTTGATGTTTGGTTTCGGACTAGGCGTCCAGAATCTGCAGGTGAAAATTTTAGGTTAAGACGGCCTACCATGAGCCCGCTAATATTTGGGACGCTGTAATATCCAGTTCTTCAAACAGCCCAAGAAAATGCAGGTGTTGGCCTAACGGTATCCATTGTTTCTGGTGTTAAAGAATCAAATCATTAATTGGTTATTAATCATTTTTTTTGAGTTTGTGTTAATGGAAGTATGTTTCGCACGATTAGACATGTTCTCTCTTTCTCGAACTTTTGAAAACTATTTTTCATACCAAAAAACAACTTTGAAATGATGATCTCAGAAGTCTAAAACTTTTAGCAAGTTTGATGACCATTCCAGACACTATTTCTTAAAACTTTTTGTAAATAAAATAGAATGTTCTGTGGTAGTTGACCATGCTAGTTACAAATTTCAAAGGCAATTGATAAACTAGATAATAGAGCTAGATCCAATGCCTTCAGATAATAGGTATGCTAGACATGGACAATTTTCTCTGACATGTGATTGATCTCTTTGTTGGGTGAGCTGAAAATATTCTCTCTGGGGCATAAGCGCACAAGAGTTTTACCTTGTTTAATTCTTAAATTGAAATTTGAATTACCTTGAAATGACCTTATCATCTCTTTGTAATCTAGAGTAAACAAGATGAGCATTTTAAACATATAATGTTGGCACTCTTGCTCCTGAGTGATATTTTTTACATTATCTAGCTTAAACCAGCTAATATATTGAACTATTGGTTTATATGGATTAAGTTTGATAAACTCTTTAAGATTACTTTTAGTTTGTGACAACTTAGTCTTGAAGAGTTTATAAAACTGTAAAAAAAAAAAAAAAAAAAAAAACTAATATTCATATAATCTTTGTTCAAACTCTAAATGATCCTAGATTGTTTAATGATATTGTTGTGAATTCCAAAATTTGTTTTCCATTTTTGTTTGTGTTCTAGAAAACTTAACATTTTATCTATGTATCTTTGCTCATTCTACAAATTTGAAGAGCAACTAGGAGCCCATCCTCATAGAAAGGTTTCACTTAACCTATTAAAATATTAAAGCAAGGTATCATATTATAAATAATTTAACACAAAAAATAATACAATTAAACTATACAAATCAACTTTTATAACCCATACTTGATGTAATTATTGTTTATCCAGCTTATTATGATAAAGGACAGGAAGTGGGTTGGATTATCCTTAAAAATCTTACTCCTACACTACTTGACTTTGCAAATCACAAAGTTATGACGAGTTTTATTTAATTATAATTTATGTGCTAATGAAAAACTATTTAAGAATATGTATTATTTAATTCCTAATAGGAGTGTTAGCCTAAAGATTTAACCTATCATTTTCCATCCTTAATTTTAAAACACCTAACATGCAGATGCTCTTAGGACTATAATTATATATTAAAAAAACACGAACTATTATAAATTGCTTATATGTATTGTTATAACAATAAATGAAATATAACAAATTAAAACACTTTGTTTATATTATTATACTAATAAAAGCAACAAACAACCACCTAACTTGTTTAGCCCCTATCATGCATCAATGACTTAACCAACAGTATAAATTAGTAAGAATTGTCGACCCCTAACTATATTCATAAATATCATAAAAAACCATTCTAATAATATGGAAAACACATAATTGACATTACATTGTTAGTCATGTATGGAAGAGGTTGTTGCTAAACATATGCATGATTTATGCTTTAATATACCCACACAATCCCCATTCGCATAATTAGGATGTGGACTAAATTTTTTTTTTTCCAATCCAATTTAGCTTGATGGCATGCCTCTTTAACATACAAGTTAGGGGGAGCATGTCCTATTATGCATAAGCATAGATCCTCCTTGTTTATTAACCATCCATTAATGGGTAGGCCAAGAAGAATAGCAATGTCCTGGAGTCTAGGCGTCATCTCACCTACTAAAAGATGACATATATGGGTCTCACGTCTCTATCTCTTAACCAATACACCAATCAATCCATGACCAATCCTGATATGTGGCAGACATATTGAAATATAAACTTGCCTATATAATGTATGGCACCACACCTGGATGTAGATCAATTTATCTATGGTACTGAGAATAGATCCTATCGTTGGCTTAAAAAGCAAGCAAATAATATAAATATTAGTATGATTGTGATATTGTGAACATAATTGAATATTAACATGCTTGAATATAATAAGAAGTATACTTACATCTTCCACCTATATACCATTCAATCTATGACCTTCATACAATCATATAATAATCATATTAATAGGATTTGTAACAAGATTATCGTTCTCGACATCACAATGAACTATATGTGAAATTGGTAAAATTAAAAAAGAAAAAGAAAAAAGATCACCATCTAATATTATAGTCATTAAAAAACCTAACTTAATGCGAATCAGTGAGCATCACCAAAGAATCCATTAGAGGTACCAATTGAGCCTATTACTAGGTCAAGAGCTAAAAAGGTTAAAAAGGCATTAAATGAGTTAATTCAAAGTATTTGGACCTTATTTCCTACTAGAATTGTGGATTCAACTTATTTTTCTACTTACACGTCAATGGGTTTATTTTTTGTAATACATAGTTGTATATTAGCAAGTGTAATTTTCAATCTGGCCATTGGATCAAGTAAAATTTTACCAAAAGTTTTCAAAAGTCTTATTTTATGTTGGTTTGACATTTTAGGTTAATTGGATATAAAAAAAAGGCCTTGCTATAAGGTCAAAAATCTATTGTGTAGGATTTGTATTAATTTCTAATTGATTTAGGATTCTTTTCTCTATTTTATTTAGAACTCTTTTATTATTTTTACAGAATTATTTAGGATGTTTCACCTATTATAAATAAAGTTATGTAACATGTTTAATTTTTTTTAATAAGAAATGGATTGATTATTCCAAAATAAACCTTGTGTATAATAGTTTGCTCTTACTTTTGGTTCCTTATGAATCTACTCTAACTTATCAAAGAACTGACAAAGTTTTGTGGTATCTTGTTTTGTTCTGATTTAGAATGTTTTGCATGTTTATGGAGTTTTAATTGTTTTTATATTTATTTAATTCTTGATAGTTCTTAGTATTTTTCACGTATTTAATTATTGAATTTGGTTGAAATTGGGATGATGTGAAGAGGCAGAAAATTAGCTAAGCTTAGATAGCAAATCCTAATTGGTTTGATCTAATCAAACCAGAACATTATTCAATTTTTGATAATTGGAGCAACATAGCTTGGTTTTTAGTGTTATTTGGCTTTCAAGAAATCTAAAATATATGCCTAAAACTTTTATGAAGAGCCTAAAACCCATTTTCTCATTTTGAAACTCAAATATTATAAGTGATAGAGAAACCTGAATCTTTCTAGAAGTTACTATATTCTAGAGCCTATTTTAGTTTTCAGCCTATATCTAAAGTTTTAGAAGTTAGAATAAATCAATACTAGATGCTTTGGAAATATGAGAAATATATCTAAAACTTTTATGAAGTCTTAGTCCAAACTATGTCATTTTGGTACCCTATATTGAGCTAGAAACATGTCAACCATAAAATTTTAAATTTTTAGCACCAAAAATCTATTTAAAAAAGAAAAGGAGAAATAGTTTTAGGGGAAGGGGTTTTTAGATATAGAAAATGGAAATAAGCTTTATCATAGAGATATATTTAAGAAAACCCTAGAAGAAGAAAAAGAAGAACATCCTAATAGCCATACCATAGGGAAGGGAAATGTGTAACTCTAAGGGAAGAGCAAAGCTTAGGGTTTCTATAGTTCCAGAGTTCTTCTTTCTTTAATTCTTTTAATTGTTGAATTTTTTTTAAGGATGTTGAATTTAAATTTATGTTTGAGAGATACTTTGATTGTTTTATAAATTATGATTTGCTAGTTTTGTTTTTATTCTAAGGATAAGATGTAGTCATTGAATTCTTGACATGAATAGAATATGGTTATATTGATTATCCTTTGTTAATTTCAATTTGATGATTTTGATTTTAATTCTTGTAAATTACTGGCCATGAATTACCTATCTATTGAGTGAAGTATCAAAAGTTAAAGTTTAATATTAGTTCATGGAATAATTAACCTTGGTAGTGTAGTTTAGAAATAAATACACACCTTTGTGACATCATTCAAAAATTCCACAGAGCATAATAAATTTATATTAATTTCTATGATGAAAACACTAGACATAAAGTTAATATAGGTATAGGATTTATTTCATGAAAGAGGATATTATATTAAAAAAAAAAAAAGAATTCAATCATTATAATTAGCATAACATAAGTGCAAGCAACTAGGTTTAAACTCATTGAAATAATTCAATTGATGAAATCCAATCCCTAGAAATCTTTTACATTTGATTTTTTTTAGTTAGTTACAATGATTAGGGACTATTTAAATAATATATAAAATTTTATAAATTGATACTAGAATATCCTCCTTGTGGAAATAATATTTTTTACCCTGTTTTATTTGTCAAAACCCACATGCACTTGTGGTAAAATTTAGGTGACATCACTCCATAGGGTTGTGATTATAAGTCTTGGAACATCTCTACTCCTAGAGAGTACCTTGTGATCACTAAAAGAAATGATTAATATTGCTATTAGTGATTATTAGTTTTTTGACAACCTTTCAATGCTACCACTTCCTGGAGCTGTTTTTAAGGCTTGGTAACATTGTAACACTTTGTTATTGTTGTTCTAAGTGTGTTTGGACTAAAATAGAAATGACAAACCGATAACAACTATAGAGGTGAAGATGGCTTCCATTATCACCAAGAATGTAGTGTTTTTTTTTTTTTGTTATCTTACTTTTTTTCATCACTCTTTTGCTTTTCTTTCTCTGTATTCTCTTTATCCTTTAAACTCTTTTTTTTTTCTTTCTAGTTTTTTTTTTTTTTTTGCTCCTATATTACTCTTCTCTCTTTTTAGGTAGGGGTTTTTGAGAGGCCATTCATAAGCAAAAATTAAGGAATGAGAATCTTTATATTGGCGAGATCAACACCATTGATCCCTAGGAACTTATTACCACTATAAATTTCATGGTGTACGTTTATTCTTATATGAACTGGAGACTTGAAAAGTTGGGCACCTAACTATTTTTATCTGATCTTGGTTGGTTTGGTAAGAGTTTTGGTGCGGGTTTACAGAGAGTTTTAAAGGTAAAAATAGATTAAAAAAAAGGAGTTGGGGCTACAGATGGTACATTAAAAAAGAGATTGGGCATATCTTTTACTTGGTTTGGTAAGAGAGAAAGGGCATAAAATGGTTTGAAAAAAGGTATCCTCGTAGCCTCTTCTACGTGACTCGACTAGATAAGGGGAGAAGATAATGAACAATGTCTTCAAAACAGAATGAACAATATCCTTATTTTTTCTTTTATGAGTATTTTATTATTTCATTTGTGCTTCTATCTTTATAATGATGTTGTTTTAGATGAGACTTGTCATTTAATTTAAAGTGCACAATGTTATTTTTCTCAACCTTATTTGATGTAAACCCCATTGATATAAAGATCAAGAAACCCATAGTCAAATTAACCATTTCCAAGAAAGCTAACTTCAAGTTTATGATTGAGCTTGATACAATGATAACCTATATCAAGGTACCAAAACTATATAAACTAAATCCCCACCCAACACCTATGAAGAGACACAAAAAATAAGTATATAAGATATCATGAACCTTGGTTAATTCTTTGATAAGTCAGGGTAGTTCCATTAGGAATCAAGAGCAAGAGACAAACTCTCACATACAAGTTTTATTTCTGAATAATCAATCCATCTCTTATTATTTTTTTAAAAACCTAATACTAGATAAATAACTCTATTTATACTAGGTAAAACATCCTAAACAATGATAAAAAAATAATGAAAGAGTTCTAAATAAAATAGCAAAAAGACTCTTAAATCAACTAGAAAACTAATACAATCTCACACAATAGCTTCTGGATCACATCACAGGTCTTCTCGATGTCTAATCACTATGAAATTTTAAACCTATATAAAACAAGGCTTTTA
This sequence comes from Populus alba, assembly GCF_005239225.2. Taxonomy (NCBI): domain Eukaryota; kingdom Viridiplantae; phylum Streptophyta; class Magnoliopsida; order Malpighiales; family Salicaceae; genus Populus; species Populus alba. The sequence continues at coordinate 11,813,692 of NC_133294.1, read as the reverse complement.
AAATCATTTGAGAAAATATAAAATTGATCCAATGGTTGAATAAAAAATATGTTTGTTAACGTAAAATTATGAATTAGAAAATATAAGCCCAAAACTGCTTTTAATATTCTTGAATGATAAGGGAACCTTGCCAACGAGGAAATTCATAAAAGAAAAGGAAACACAAGTAGTTGACATAGAAACCTTTTCCAAAATAATCCTAATTGCTTCCATCTATATTGTCCTTGTAGAAAAGGAGTCCCTACTAAATAAAAAGTCCATAAATTATAAGGAAACAAATAGTTAAACTTATACAACAACTTCTGGCCCATATTGGAATGCCTTTATGAACTTTGATTAACCTGAAATTTTACCCCAACATAAAAAAAAATCCTTAAAAACTTCTAGTAAAACTTCAATCCCATCCAACATTCAAATTGAGAGTTATGCTTGTTAAAGTAAAACTGTATATTAGAAAATATTAAACCAAAAATCAAATTTGATTGTCCAACCCTTGCATTGATCAAATCATTTCTTTTTTCTTTAAATGGATTCATCCTCAAATCACTGATAGGAACAATGGTAAGATACAGAGCAATAGTAGCACTCATTTTATTAGCCTCTTGTTTAAGCCTTTATAGCTTTTTATTTTTTTTAACTAATTTTTGCCTCCAACAACACTGTATGAATATAAAAACTCATCTTTCTTGTTTTACATCATGTCAACGCACAACTTCTCTCTCTTGATTTGTATCCTTTCAATGATGATTTAAAGCTTTTCAATCATCAATTAGTTTTTTTTTTTTTTTTGCGAATGACATTCTAATTTCCTTACAAATGGAAGGGTAAGAGTTTTCTTATAAGAGGCAAAAGAGAAATGAAAAAAAAAAAAAAAAGACATAGGATGCTTTTATTTTAATGGATTGCACATTTTAGAATACCTCAATCCACTTTGATTGTATTGTTAAGAATAGCACAACCTATATACTACAATGTTCCCAATAATGCAACCTATATATTTTAAAACAATTGAGTGGTTTAGGCTATTCTAATAGCACAAACCATTGAGTTATGCTATTTTCCTAAAACATTTAAGTGTTGTACTAGTTTCTAAGAATATATTTGAGAACTTGCTATTTTGAAAAAAAAAAAAATTCATATCTATCTCCTTTAGTTTGAAACAACATCTGTCCTTTCCTTTAATTTTTTTTTAAAGGAAAATAACCTTTAACATAATGTAGCTTGATCCATTTTTAATTACCCACTATAGTTTGAAAAATTACAATCTACATCTCGAGCCAACCAAAAATTTTAAATTGAACAAAAAGATCAAACTGTTCTCATATATATATATATATATATATATATATATAGTTAGGTTTTTTTTTTAAGAAAAAAAACCCTAAAATACCGTAAATTAAATATTAGAAAGAACCTTAGCTTTTTAATCTCATCAATTTTTAACTCAGCCCTTGCTATCCAAAAAATTATCTCTTTGCACTTATCTTGTTAGAGATGCCTTGATTTTTCTTAGTGGCTCTTTGAAATCCTGCTTCTCCTTAAACCATGTAAGTTATAGAAACAATCTATTTATTTTTGAATTAAGGGCATTCAAGTGTCAACATCTTTTTCTCATATTGTACTTATTTGAACAACAAAAATTTAACACTAACTAAAGAATATTCAAAGAAAGTGATGTAGTTTTAAATTTACAAGGGTTATCAAATATCAATCATCATAGTGTTATGAAATGTCACAATCTTGCCAATATGTGAAAACCATTAATTTATTTCCTTTGATCTATGTTATTCAGGTCCACTATTGTTTTCTTGGTACACATTTTGTGATGTGGCTTTTTCATGTTTGTCATCAATCGTTTTGGTTGTAGGCAGATGCAGAAACCTTTTTGAAGAAGCAATATATGATTTAAATATTTGTGATTGGTGATACTATAAATCGTGTAGATGTTGTTGACTTTAGTAGCTTAGATGATATTGCAATTACACATCCCAAAAAGAAGATGACTACTAAGAGGGTGTATTTCCCTCGAGGTTGGAACATTGATGATGTGTCCTTTTAGGTTAGATACTAACTAGAACTATGCATCAGAAAGTGGAGACAATTAAGGAGATGGTTCCTGTTGAGCAGGTAGGTGTGCATGTTGATAAAAGGTCTACTACCCCGCCGATGGTAGAGGGATCAACATACCATCTTCTTCAAGGGGATTTCATAGTCCTCTTATTGAGCTCAATGATATTTTGATTAATTCAGATCCTTCAACAGCTGATCATGACACCTTCCCTCCCTGGATGTCTAAGTGTGTGTTCGATATTGTGGTGAATGGCGCTTTCTAAAAGTAATTTTCATTTGAAAATGTATTAAAATGACTTTTTTTTTTTTAAATCTTTTATTTATTTTTGACATCAATATATCAAAATCATCAAAAAGTATTAAAAAAGCATTAATTTGATGATTGTTAAAGCCAAATATGCTTTTAAAATGCATCCAAACATAATTTCAAGCGCAAAAACAAATGGTAGGGTGCATCTAGATGGAGATGTAAGGGTTGACTTTCACTGTTTTCTTTTGCTGAAATGTTATGATTGTTGCCTTGTTAGAGTCCATGTAAAGGATGGTGACTTTTGGAGGTCTCATTCAATGGTTTTTATTATTGACTCATTTGGAGAGCCTCTGGCTATTGGTGATGATTTTAGTATCAAACTAAGGAGGAGATGGAGTTTGTTTATATGTACTATCCAAAGTATAGGGATCTAATTCTCTAGCAAATGAAATGAGGAGAGTTAGGAAATTATTGGAGTCATTTGATCTAGACAGGATGATTGATGAGCTCAAGGAGGAACATGCTATCGGGGAAATCAAACATTAAGAGAGTTATGGTGGTATGGTGGGATCTTATTGGTATTTACAAGTTGATGTCTCTGAGACTTTTTTCTTGATGGAACCTTTGGTAAAGCTACATGTTGGATTGTTTACATTGCATGACTATTTTATGCTTTGCAAGATCACATAATGCTTTATATATTTTGAATTGCAAATAAGATGTTCAATGAACTGTGAATGTTTTAGCTCAAGATAAGATTGTAGTGTTAATTTGATGACAAAATAATAATTATTAATTTGATGACAAAGTTATAATAATAAAGATTCTTTGGTCATAAAATAAAGAATAATAAAAATCTTATAAATAATCAGATATTTTTTGTTAATATTTTTATGAAGATTTTAAGTGTTAGTGCATGTATATAGTTCAGGATGTAAAATGTAATTTTTCAAATTATAGTAAGTGAAAAATAGATCAAATTACGGGATCTTAAGGGTAACTTTTATTTTTTATTTTTTATTTGGAAAAACGACATCTCCTTCCTTTTCTTTTTCTCTTATTTTTTTTTCATATTCTCTTCCCTTCTTTTGTCTTTTAATTTCCCTTTTGTCCTTGATTTTTTTTCCATAATTTTTTCTTCATTCTGATCTCTAATATGTCTTTTCTTTGTTTTTTTTCCTTGCGTAAATGCATATGTTTTTGTTTGTTTAATTAAGTTTAGCAACTGTTTTATAGTAGTAGTAAAGTCCAACGGTAATACAGGGGCTTCTTTCACGGTTAGCACTAGAGCTTAATGTTAAGGTTGTTTCTTGTATGAGATCAAAAATTTTGGTAAAAGAACGAAGTTTAAGGGTAAAATGTTAAGGGTATATAAAAATAATTAAAAGATTGAGCGTTAGAAAAATTACGGGTAATGGGAGATCCCAATAAGGATAAAATCAGAATTTAAATTAAATATAATTTAAAAAAAAAATAATATATAGCTGTGATTGTAAAACGAAAGTAAAAGAAAAGAAAAATGTTAGGATTCAAAAAAAAAAAAAAAAAAAAAGGAGAAGAGGAAGGGATAGAGTCCAAAGTTTTTCTCATCCTTGAAATTTCCTTAGCGTTCCCTCGCGAGGTTAACATTTTGACTCCTTCTGCGTAAAATGTTAGTCTCCATGAAATCTTTCCTCCCCCGAACTTGTACTAAACACAAGTAAATGAGTTGAAAAATTACAAGGTAACTCTTGACACCCCTCAATCCCATACCAAACATATCTCGAGGACAGAATAAAGTAACAAAAAAAAAAAAAAAACCTAAGAAACAATGTGTTGTTGGTGCATGGTCCAAAATCTATGATGATATCAAGTCTTGTTGGTTTATTGCACAACTAGTTCTGATTGAAAACGTGTAAGCACAAGGGTTTAAATTCAAGAGAAGAAAACGTTGTCCTGTTATGGAGGCATCAATTCCATGTGATATGCCGAGGTCTTAATAGAAAGGGCTTACAAGAAGGAATTTATTAGCCTCCAGATATGACGTTGATCCAATAATATTCCTACTATTTCTATCTTAAATAATGATGATAATGATAATAATAATAAAGCAATATATATGTTATTACAAGTATCATGATATCCTTGCCCACGCAGCAGTTAGATTATTGCTTTCTTATTATTTCAGAGACATCCCCGCAGCAAAGCACGGGGCAAAGCGCTAGTTGATACTTGCCCTGGCGGGCCTTTAGTCCATGAATGAAAGAAACCGATGCATTTTCTCATTTTGCGAAGTCAGAAATGGTGCTTTTTATTTCCATTTGGTTTCATGAGCAATATTCATAAACAAGGCTTGCATTGCCTGCATCTAAATCTTCTGTTTAAGAACATGGCGCAGCTGGACTCTCTGACTCTCCATCCTTGCCTCTAAGAGCTTTGCCTTCAAGCTGTTCTTATGTCCTCGCGGCCAATCAATGCAGCCCTTCATTCCTCGAGTCATGTGAGGATTCACAGAGTCAGGCGAACTCCACTGCCCCACCAAATCCGGGGGGCTGAGTCCGCTCTCACCAGACACCTTATCTGGAGATGTTATTCCAGCATTAGATTTTCTTCCATTTGAAAGCCTACTATTCAACCCATCCACTGACATTATTTTGTAGCTGTCCCCATTGTTCGGACAAGATTTCCAAAACCTAGCGATAGAAGACGCCTTCAACTGTCTTCTTGGCATAGAGCACAATTCACTGATATCAGTTATCGGGGTTCCATCACATGCATTTTCTTCCCATTCAGTTGCACTACCTGAGACATTACTTTCCTGGCAATTCTTGTTGACAGATGGGATGCTGCCATCTAGCGAATAACTTGAGCCCTGATCTTCAAGATGACTCACAGTTTCCCACGCACTCTCATCTTCTTCTATATCACCATTCTGATGAACAAAGGCTTCAGAATGTCCATGGTTGCCGTCCTTGTTAACCACATCAACTTCAGGGCTCACAGTGTAAATTTTTGCTCCGTGGTTAGCAGGGCTGTAAACAATGCATGGTTCACTTTCTCTATCATTCATTTCACCAAAGTTGACATCCTCAAAAATAGAAAAGATATCATCTTGGTTTGGGGGCTCATACGTGAATTCCTTTATATCCTGAATATGCACCGAGGCAGCAGCTTGTATGACAGATTCAGCTTCTTTCATTTCCTTTAAACCTTGGGTTGCGCTTCTTGACCTTAGAAAAACTTCTAAATCAGCTACAAGATTGTTCATGTAGGAATACTTCTCTTCAAGGGCCACCTTGGCATCAACTAGCTTCATTTGAACACGTTCTTCACGCCAAACCTCAGCCATCTGCAACATCCTCCTTTCCTCATCAACTTCCTCTCTGAGTTTCAAGGACTCCCTCTTTAATGCTTCAACTTCAGCCCTGTCTTCGCCAATTTCCTTAGCGAGCTCGTCGCATACTTCCTCGATCAATTCTCTCGCCTTCCTTTCCTTTTCATAGTCCTGCATATATCGCTTTGCTGATACTTTTGCATTAGCCAGATCATTAACCAGCTTGGAATTTACAATTTCCAAACTTCGACGATTTTTCCTTTCACGGCTCAAGTCAGCTTTAATGTCACTAAATGATGCACGGACTTTCTCATGCTCTCTGCTCCTCCATTGAGCCCTTTCCTCGCTTACTTTCTTCAAGAAGTGCTCCACTTTCTTTTTTGAAGATTGACGCTCAATCTCAAGCTCCTGAATGCGTGCTCGAGCCTGCTCTAGTTCAGCTTCAAGTGCAGAAACCACAGAGACAGCACTCACCTGTTGATCAAGACACTTCAACTGGCTACGGGACTGCTGTAGCTCATCTGATCTTTCCAAGCATACAGGGTTCCACTTAGTTGCGCCCTCCATAGCAGAGTTGGAAAACTGAAACGTGGGCCCAGGCTAAACAGCCACAGCACGTCCAGAATTGGATAAATAAGCATAAAAGGTATATATAGACCCATCATCATGAAAAGATAACCAATAGAAGTGAAAGTGAGGGCATACAATTCTACGCTATGTTACCGAGGTTTCAAAACTGAACTATTCATAGCTGACAGCTTATCCCAAGTTAGAAAACAAGTTCAAAGCTTTTCAACATTAGATACAAAAGCAGGCTGAGCTACTTTACAAAACTCCTGTATGACTAATAAATTTCCACATCAATGTACTGACCAGTATTTGAAACAATGCATTTTCCCATGGTTAAAAACATCATGCAACCTATCATTTAATTAAATTCAAGCACCAAGCAATATTGCAGCTTAACAAACTCGACATGCTATTGTGGAATTCTTCTTTAATGCCTCTATCTCAAGAAATTTTTATTTTTCTCTTTAAAACTAGGTTATTGATGACAATCCAATTTTTAATTCTGGACTATGTCAATCGTGTTAATTGTAATGTAAATTTAATTGATGAGTAATTGTGCCCTATCCTTTAAATTATGTAGATTTTACTAATACATATCTTGTCCATATAAATGCTTGCATGTTTGAATGTACTCCTACTCATATACAAATACGTGGAACATTGTTTCCAAGTGAAGAAAATTGCTAAACTAAACACCGCATTAACACCCTGCTCTACTGGGAACAAAGATATTCACATTCTTAATGGAACAGGCAACTTTTGGAATATGATGAGAATTTCAGAAGTCAATCTTTTGAAAAGAAATTACCTAAGTGAGCCGCAGAGTCCATAATTATAAACAGAGGCTAGGTTATAGCAACAATGACTAGAAGACTCTTCTAAAACTTCAAGTATTATCATTACTCAATACTGTCAGTATCTAATGGCCATGAACAGTTGAAAATATAGATAAGAAACTTTCAGAAGCCTTGGTACCTTGCACAAGAATCTGTTCCTCGCACCAGTAGAGTTCTCCAGAAGATTGTTTGCATCAGGAACATACACTTTGTCGTTGTGATGAGGTACACCTGCGATGCCGAGATGGCCCATACCATGCTGCACAGACAAGCAGCATTGACAAACTCATGGTGTAAGAATTTAATAAGTCAACGTCAAACTGGCTTTGTTAACCTTGATCACCAAGGTCGAAATAAATATCAGGCTCAACAAGTCAAAATCGTAAGCCATTCAAAATCTAAATGAAAGATTGGGATTTACATAAGCCCAAAACCACAACAGATCTATAAATTATATAAGGCATTGAACAGCTAATGTTTTTTGAAGCACACCAACATGTTTAAACCGGCTTTAGTTGTAATAAATAGGCATCCAAAAACATACTTTAATAAATAAATTACGATACTATGCTACGGGGAAGAATGTAAAGATAACAAGAAAACCTTAGTCAAATTATTTTTCACTTAAAAAATATAATTATTATTACGAATACTAATATAGTAGCATCATTATACCACAAGAATCTTTAAAGCACACCAATTTTCGAAATTCAATAATTAATCACATTAACCACATTTATGACTGTAGATCTTTCTACTGAAGAAAAAGAAGAAGGCGCCCAGCAGATCGTTACCTGAAACCCTAACTGATCCCTCCACCTCTCTTCACGGACGGTATGGGGCAGCTGAAGCCGCCATAACCCAGCGGCAAGCTTCCTCGCCGAGACGTGACCTCTCAGACGGAAACTGCGATGGCGACCACTGTCCTCCTCCTCAACGCCTACATTCCTACTCCTATCATTATTATCCTTATGTTTATCTTCTTGGATCTTCCATTTCAACAAAGGCGTCTCGGGTGGTCTCCTCAATCGGATCAGGCTCGGATTTCGGGTTTTCCTTCGAGGCTTAAGATCTAATAAGTCCAGCTTGGCCGTCGAGAGTGGTTTTCCGGTGCTTTTCATAGTTGCTTGGCAAAATAATAGCCAGCCATTAGAGAGAAGCTGCTGAGTTTGTTGGTTGGGGGTTGTGATGAGTAGCTGTGGTGCTAGCAGCAGCTGAGCATGGCAGGGGGGTAACCGTGGTGATAGCCAGCAGCTGGGTTTGTTTGGTTTTTGTGATGAGTAGCTGTGGTGCTAGCAGCTGAGAGTGAGCGTGTTAAACAGAAATAGGGAAAGTGGAGAGAGGGAGAGGGAGAGGTCAGAGGAGTTTGGATGTTAAGATTGATTTAATTGCTTAGTAATATAAAAAATTACAGACGCATATGGGCGTCACATGCATGTCTGCATGTGCCGCGGTCAACAAAACAAGAGGAAACGCTATTCGTGTCCTAATTTTTTCCCACCACCGCTTTCTTTTCTTTTTTAATCTAAATTTTAGCATCAACGTTTAATTTAATTTAATGTCTTCCATTGAATGATTGTTTATTTTTGTATTTTAAAAACTTTTAATTTTTTTTTTCATATTTTATTTTAATTAATATATTTAGATCATTTTAATGCGTTAGTATCAAAAGTAATTTTTTTAAAATAAAAATCATTTTAAAAAACAATTACATCAACAAAAGATATACATTTAGAATCTTTCGAGGGGAAATCTAGTTTTGATTAATGTGGGATTTAATTTTATAAATATTAATTACCATCAAATTAAGAAAAATATACTTTAATTTATAATTTGACTTGTTTTTAGGACTTGATTGCAACAACATAAAAGTTTGGTCACATGATTGAAGACAAATGATTGTATTGTTTCTTTTCATGCTTGTTTTTAAGTAAGAAAACTTGTGCAGATCCAAAATCAGGCACCATAACAAAAAAAAAAAAAATTATTCAGGGTAAAAATTCACTATGTAATACATTAATTGATACTCGTTTTTGAGGTTGAACTAATTTTTCATCTAATTTTAATTTTTTATTTTACTTTGATTAATTTTTTTTAGTATTTTTAGATCATTTTGTTATGTCGATATCAAAATTAAGTTTTAATAATAAAAATATATTATTCTAATGTATTTTTAAATAAAAAATACTTTAAAAGATAATTTTAACCATATTATCAAATTTACCCTTAGTTTGATACTAGTATTCATGTCAAGAAAACAAGTATGGTAAATTGGTAATTTCAATAATGTAAAAGTGTGTGGGAAGTGAAGTATTTACAGAGATGCTGTGTCATTTCTTTTACAAAAGGGGAAGAAAACTATTATAGAGCTACCATGACCATCCACGCAGGGGAAGAAAAAATGCTGTCTCCGCATCAATACCACTTGATGCTCTTGAAAATTAAAATTTGCATACAAAATCACAAATAATTCTTTCACTATTGTTTGGATGTAAATTCTTCAAGAAAAAACTAAAATCACAATTATTTTTCTCAAAATACTTACCAATAAACTATCTTCTGTGAAGTCTAATATAGAAAGCATGTTATAAACTTTTTTTCAAGTTATTCTCATCAATATATCTCAAGTTATAGACCTGCCCCTAATTTAGCATAGTTGGTAAGCAAAACAGATAACATATATATATATATATACACACACACACTATAGAAGATGTGTCTCCATAGCTAAACGTTATGTTTTTCCTCTGATACATTCATTTTCTTAATTGATGAGGTATAACTTTTTAGTACTTTTTATGTTTAGAAATATAATAATGATTGTTTTTTAAAAATATTTTTAGCTTTGGAAAAGTATCAAAATAATATTTTAATTTATTTATGACATCAACAGATCAAAATAATCTAAAAACACTTAAAAAATAATTTGAAACAAAAAAATAAAATTTTTAATAAAAAAAATTATTTCAAACTCACTCCCAAACACTCGTTTTAACTTGGATAGGTAATTTGGGATTCGTCACGGGCCTTTTTTTATTTTTTGAACTTTAAAAAACAACGATCAAGTGTTGTTAGCTTTTTTTAAAGCATAAAAAAATCGTGTGACTCAAGTTATAAATCCTATTGGGTCTAATCCAATAAGATGGTTTAATTTAATTATATGCTAAAAAAAAAACGATGGTAAATGTAATAAATTTTAAGAGAAAAGGTGATAATGATGACTTGTAGAAAAATAATGCTAAAAAAAAAAAAAAATATCTTGAAGCTAAATTCCAAGATAACTCAGTGGTAAAGGATAAAGTTTGAAAAAATAACAAAACAAAATCCCTAAGCCAATCCAAGTTAGCCTAAAAATTCATGACTTGAGTCGTGAGGTTAGACTATCCTCATAGAAAGAAAATAAAATAAAAAATAAATAAGATCAATTTTAATAAAACCCAATGTTAAATGTTGAAATTGAAAAAAAGAAAATTAGTGTAAAACAAGTTATAAGAAAAAAAAAAAAAAAAAGTCAACTCGAGTTAACATTTTCAATATCCATGACCTGGATCATGAGACCCAAGATCACTGCATTGAAAAAAAAATTGAAGGATGAAATTAAAAAGGGATAAAAACACAATTAAAAAAAATAATGATGAAAGTTCGACATATAAATAAAAATTATGTAAAAGCCTCAAGTCAATCTAATTTAGTATGGAAAATTCATGACTTGGGTCGTGAAGCAAACCAGATAAAAAAAAAAAAAAAACAGAGAGAGAGAGAGAGAGAGAGAGAGATTTATCTTCAATAAACATAATGTTAAAGGTTAAAAATTAAAAAAAAAAAACAAAACAAAAAACAAAAAAAACAAATAGCTTAAAAAAAGATCAGGAAAAAAAACAATGGAAAATTGGGTAAACATTTTATACCACTAACTTGGATCATAAAATCAGGATCGTTAATATCACGCGAAGCATGTTGTTATCTTTTTTGGGCCCTATATAAACAAAAATAAATAAAAATAAAATACATAAAAAATGGAGGAAAATAACATATATATATAATAATATATATATATATATATGAGAAGAATATATCAAAACGCCAAAGAAATTGTTTAAAGACTTGTTGAGGGGTTCAAAATATACAAAATTGAAAAATTTGACAACATTTAATCAAACTAATGAAGGCTCTTATTGGCAAATAAAAATTAAATTTGAGGAGAAAAATTTTTAATTGTATGTTTAAGGGGTCAATTGAAATTTTTCAAGGTTTAATTGAATTATTGAGGGCATAATTACAAGAAAATTAATTCTTGAAGTTAATTTAGGTTTTAATTGGAAGAAATTAAAATCTGAGGGTTTAATTGTAAATTTTTAAAGGTTAATTTGGTCAATCAAGGGTTCATTTTGCATAGATATTGAAGTTTGATAGGCAATTGAGGATTTAATTGAAGAAATCCAAAACTAATGACCAACTTGTGAGAAACCGGAGACTTTAGGGCTTGAAATTGATGAAATCAAGAACCAAATTGAAGAAAAAAATGAAAGTTTGATGATCAATTAGGGGTTCAATTAAACAAATAAAAAATCAAGGACCAGATTATAAAAGGCGCTTAACTTTGGGGCTAACAATTGAGTTTAGCATGGGTGAGATTGTACAAAATTAAGAGTTCAAAAGGCTATTGCAGGTTAAATTAAAAGAAATTTGAAGAGTAAGGATTAAAATAAAATTTGTTAAGTCTCAAATTAAAAACCTTAATTTATAGGGTGTAGCCTAGAAGACGCGTCGTTTGGCTACTATGTATCTTCTTCTCTTGACAGTTTTGGTTGATCGAGTAGACACCTTTAAGCAAATGCATGTGGCGTTTCTAACCATCTTTAAGGTTGTAACCACCACTATTCAACTGAAAAACACCCCTTCTACAACCTTATTTCAATGAAATTAAACATTTACGTCATATTTTCTCCAATAATCTCAACAACATCTTGTCCACGATCAAACATCATTACATTTTCAAACTTTATATTGATTAGATTGACATCTTTGAATGAATGAATGTGGAACCATATACCTTTAAATTGAGTAGGAATGGATTCAATATAAAGGTATGCAACCCCTCTACCAAGTTCAAGTGGTCTTAGGCAACATTGATGTCAAAGTTGCTCCATTGAAGCCATGAAAGTGGCCAACCCAGTCAGCTTTAACTAAGACAGCCATTTGCACAAAACCACCCAACTTTTTTCGTGTGTTCACACTTAAAAATTTCCAGAGGGTTCTTATCAAAGTTTGAGAACACTTTTTTCAAGATCAAAGGGTTGAAACATCTCACCTTAGCCTCTAAGTTTAATCAAAACCACCTAGATCCAAAACCATCTATCTCGTGATAAAATCAACCTAGATTTGGTTTATTAGAACCCTAACAAACTCATCTAGAAGCTTTTAATCAACCTATAAAAAGAGAGGGAATTGTACCCAAAAAGGAGAGAAAAATAAGGAAGAAATTTGGTTAAGGTCTAAGAGATTCAATACTGAGTTCAAGAGTTCAAAAAAGGTTTAGGGGTTTGGTTTTGCTAGTTTAAAGACAATGAGGAAAAAACCAGCAGCATAAAAAATCTACCTTTATTGAAGATTTCAAATTTGAAAGGTATACTCTTACAAACTTTGAAGGTTAAATCCACGAGGCCTGTTAGACCCTATGTTTATTTTTTGATGTAATGTTTTTAAATATATTGACATGAATACTGGTACCCTGGTATGTTAAGATTGCATTTTAGTTTGATTTGAAATATGTCAAGTGTGTTAGTAAGGTGTTGATGTTTTTCTATCTGGTTAATGCATGGTTTCAAGCTCCTGAGTTTTGGTTTAGCCCGTGGAATGTCAAAATGTTAATTCTGAATCTTAGATTGACTAAGCATGCATGTTTTGATTTAGCAATTTTGGAAAATGAAACTTAATTCATATTTATGATGATTTGTTGGTTTTGTTGGTTTATTTTTTTTTCAACTATGCTTGGTATTGATAATGTGGTTTGTTGGAATTAAAAAAAGCATGTTTCAGATGCCTAAAATAACCATCCTAGGTTTGACAATGGCTAGCTTTATTCTGGACATGTTCTAGGTTTCTAAGATAGTGTTCTTTGTGTTCTTAGAATGAACATTACCTTAACTCTATGAACATTACCTTAACTCTATGATTTGGACCATTTTTTATCCATTTATTTGCATAAAAATTTTTACACAACTTGATTAGCAAATAATCTAGGTTTGTTTTGACTGTCCGAAAATATATTTTGATCAAAACGTGGCTTTTCAATAATAATCAATGGTTTTTACGTTTGATTCTTGATCTATACATGCACAATAATAAAATCATGTCCTTGTTTTCTTGAAATCTGGTTTGATTTAGGTTTCATGTTGTTAGGTTTAAGCTTGAATGTTCTTTGTGTTCTTCATTTATTTTGTGTTTTATCCGTTTTATCCAAGAAATTTTGATTTTTTATGTTTTTCTTATGTTTAATCTGTTTTGGCTTTTTGTTTTTGGTTTGTTTTCAGGTCAATCTAGTTGGGTCAAAATAAGATCAAATATTTAAGGCTTTGTTTGGTTTGCTACTTTTTTTATAAAATGATTTCTGGCTTAAAAAGGTGTTTGGCAAACACACCCCAGACCTGTTTGTGGAAGTTTTTCTAAAGAAAAAATAGGTCTTTACCAAACATGGCCTTATAAAAAATATAAATAACAAAATAACAAAAATAGTAAATAAAAAATGATTTTTTGTTTGTTATATACAACCCAATCCTTATAAAAATTGCATTTTTATATATAAAAAATAATGATATTTTTTAGCATTGTTTTAAAAAATACGTGTATTGTTTTTTCTTTTGCTTTTATTTTAAAAGTTACAACAAATTTGTAAAATTCCTTAAGTATTTGACCAATATTTAAATGGCCCCTGAAATGTTTAATTCGTGAGAATTAATGGTCAATACTCTAGTATAAATGTTGGACATGCAAGTAGATTGGTATTTAAATAACAGGAATTGACCGGAAAATTCTCATAATTATTCTGAATATTGATCAATTTTAATTAAGGGTGTTTCCCCCCCCATAATATACGAGTTATGAAAAACTCTTTAGTCTTCTAGGATGGGTGGGTGAACCATTTTAGCGCACCTACATAGATCCTTTTCATAAGAATTTATTTGGGCATACAAGCATATGATAAATTCGAAATGCTTGATTTATTCTTAAGAGTAAATTTTTTTTAAGCCATAGACAGACCATCGGTTAATAACCCATCAAAACCTTTGAATTATATCTAGACTACACAATGCAGGGTTACCTCAGGTAGGATACGCTAAGGATGCTAATATCCTTCATAGCCTTAACCAACCCTTCACTTTTGGAATTTTAATAAAGACCAGTAAACACGGGTTTCCTAGCAACCCTGAACCAAACAACTTGGTGGCGACTCTTTGACCCTCAACATCGTGCGCTCATGTGTGACAAAATGACTACTCTACTGGGGAGTTTTTGTTTACAATATTGGACTACGCTTTGTAAGGTTTTTGTAGTTTATGTGATTTGATGTATTTTCGTATTTGGCTTGTTTTTTTATTTTTATTTTATGTATAGCTTAACATGTTTTATCCTACTCATATATGTATATTGGATATGGATGAATGTCTTTATGCATCACTAATTTATTTGTGATAGATCGTTTCAAAATGCACATACATGGAAACTTAAGTTAGGTAGGGGAGTAACAACTTACCTTTTGACTTTCAGTCAAGGTTTAAGTTTGTGAAACCATTTGAATCTTTGCCGAATGCGTAGATTAGAAATAATTGATATACATGTCATCTCATTACCTACTGAGCCCATATACTACCTTTATAAGGGTGATAACTGGGACAACAATATTCCATTTTTAGAGACCAAATAGTAAACTTACCATGTTTTACGTAAAAAGATTAGAACCTACATTTAAGGTGCATGCTCCTTACATATGATTTGCATCAAGGCAAGCCTTTTATGTAACATCTTGAGTTCAAGGCTAATGAGTAACATAATGGTTGTCACTTATGGAATTTTCGTTGTAGAATTTGGGCAACAATCAAAATTCTTACTCATCATACCAAAGTAACAACCATGAGGCACCTCTTGAAGGACAAGTTGAAATATAGGTCCCACGAATCTGGTTTTCCCTTAAAGAGCTAAAAGTTGCCAACATTTGACAGTGTTAAAGAGGATTTGCTTGACTTCCAATCCAAAAGCATCATTGCGGTTTTCTTCAATCTAGTAACAAAAAACCTCTGTTTTACCATGAACTCAGATCAGGACCTATACACCGATGTCATTTATGAAGTTTTAATGTTTTCATCAATAGAGACTATGAGGAAATCTAGGCTTATTTCCAAGGAGTGCAACAAGTTCACTTATTAATTCATTTTCATGAAGCTACACAACCAAAGAATTAAAACTATCTTTAGGTTCTTTATACAAAGCATGATAAAAAATGAATATCATGTTTCTTTATTTCAATTGACACTTTGAAGCCCCATCCTGAAATGTCATTTGATTTCCTTCCTAACCATGTGAAGATTATGGCATCCACAATTAAGGAGTGTTACTTTGCCACACATATCATGGATCATGATTAAAAGGAGGCGAGAGGCTAAGGCTTAGACATTTAAGCTAGGCTTCTCAGCTAGATATTCCATATGTTAGGCAATTGCAACCCTAAAAGGAAACACAATTGTAAAATTAGACACTAGAACTGGATGAAAGACATCATTAAAGACCACTTGTATTATTCTTAATTGATTAAATAAGTACAAGTTAGACATGGCAAGGAAGATCTTGTTCCCAACCATCTCAAAAAAAGTTCACACCCTTCAAACAAATCCTGGAACTCCATAAGAGAGTTCCTTAGAGGCTTTAACTACACCTAATAGCCCTGGACTTTTTCTCTAGTAATAAAGAGCTCAACCCTCAAATCATTTTAAATGGCATTTACCTCAAAGATCCCCTATTTTAGGGCATTCATTTCATGTTGGGTCACTTGAAGTTGCCTTTTAGTGTTGCCAGTTGAAGGACAACACCTAGCATGTTATTCTTTAAAGACGCATAAACCACCTTGAGGTCCCTCAGTTCAGCCTCCACAACAGCTTTCTCCTCTCTAAGTCGTTGAAAGGCAATCCGATCTGCCCTATATTTGATGATGGCATCCCTCACATGTTTCCTCTTAGTCACCCAACACCTCTTGAAATAGGTGTGCACATCATAAAATTTTGCAAAAGACAATATGGTTAGAAACAATACTAATAAACTAAAATAAATTATGGTCAAACAAAAAAGGTGTTTACGTTAAAGACCATTTATCTAGTTAAGGCCAAATGGTGATTGTAACTCTTATCATGCATTAATAAAGATATCTAAAGGAATTATGAGAACCCTCTCTAATTGCCTCACCACCTCAAGGCTAGCCTCCCCAAGGCCAAACCTCCCACTAAAAATAGTTTTCATGGTCTGCCTTTCCTCCTTAGTTAAGGTAGGGGGGGAAGGGGTTCGATTAAGGATGAGTCCAACAAAAGCATCATTAAATCTTCATTCAACTTCTACATGAATACCCTGGGCAAAGGTCTTAATAGTTATAGCCTTTACAACCAAAGTTAGAGGTAAAGATAAAAAGATCATCATCACCAATAAAGCCTTAACAAATGAGGCTAGAACATTAGTCTCCACAGAGGTGGAAACCCTCTTTCTTTTTGAAGCAACAACAACACTCATAATTATTTCAATGAGGGTTAAATATGTTTGACCCCTGGCTAGAGGAGTATGGCTGCCACTAGCTTTTATTTGTGAGGGAGTCTTGGCTCTCACCATTGTTTCCTCAAGAAAAAAGTCCTCATGAATGATAAGCTCGTCCATGTTGATGGTGTCATACTTTTTTTTTTTCAGTAACAGTTCCACTAACATCAAGAGATGAGGACCTAGTTGAAGTCTTTTATTCTTTTTCTTCTTTTGTTATTAACCCTACACAAAAATAAAGTCAGATATGAATTTAGATGTATAAAAAATAAAGGATAAAAAGGTTGCATACTTTGTAGCATGACTTGTTAATGCTCTTCGGCTATTTTAATGATGCCATACTCGGTTAAAGCCAATACCAATAGAACACACATTCTTTTCTCATTTAAGATTAGACGAGGCTTATTGTTCACTTTATGGGAAGGTACCCTCCAATAATAGAAAAAACCCCAAACTTATTGCATCTCATCTAGGGATGACTAGCCCATTATACCTTAGTATCAACCATCTCATCCTCTATTTCTTGACATGCGCAGGCTTTCCCTATAAAGTCCCTTTTATGGTAATAGGTAAATAACCAACATATATCATTGTCACCATTGATCTCAACAACCAAATGGTAATAGGTCCAAAAAATGCTAACAATAGGTTTGATTCCAACAAGCCTAAGAAGTTTATCAAATGCGCCCAAGATCATCCATCTATTAGGATATAGCTGACCTAGACCTAACCTATAATACCTTAATACTTCCCTTACAAACTCGTGAATAGGGAAGGTGTACCCTAACTCATACATGTAAATGGAGGCTATTGATTAGTACTTAAAAGTGTATTTTTATCAAGGTTTTATATCATCATTTTGCACTTGAAGTATCAATAACTCTTTAACTAAAGCATGTTTTATAATAACACATCTAATAATATAAGATACCTTTAATTTATGGTAAATGTTCATATTAAATGCAGGCCTATCACATAAATGAAAGGATTGATTGATGAGTTTAAACACTGAAATTGAAAGGATAAAGAGAAGGCCAAACTTGGAAAAGAGATGTTAGTGGAGTCCAAACTGGAATATTGTTTGGTAATTGAGTCATATCTGGGGTTGTAGATCTTAGATTTAGGTCTGCTTTGTATGGATGGAAAGGTAAGACATAGACCTACAACTTTCATGTGGAGTCCAAGATTTAAAAAGGTCGTTTTCAAGTCCAAATTATAGCAACAATGGAAAAGTTCGAATCTGTCCTACAGCTTAGACACTATTCAGTGTTTAACCCATATCTAGAGTTATAGAAGTCTAAATGACCTCAATTTTTTTTCATGGAAAGATAAGACAATTTTCTAAAAGTTTCATGTGTACAGTTGGTTTCAATTCTGATGTTAGTAATGATGTTTTGTTCAGATAAGAAGATAAGGATTTTCACAAAGTCAAGAGTTGGTCACCCACTCAACAACTAGTCATCAAATCAATAGTTTCAAATGTTGGCTTATAAAAGGAGGCATTTGCCATGCATTTAGGCATCTTGGTTGTTCAGATCAAGATCATGCTCTTTATTTTTTTTTTAATATTTTTGTAATGTTTAAGTTTTATTTCATGTTATATTTTCCTTAATCTCTTGTTTATGCTTTTCATTTCCTTTACTATACTTATGTTCTTATGTTGTTTATTTATGTTTCTATTCTTCATTATGTTTAGCTAAGTTTATTATGTCAAGGTGAAAAGGTTTCACTAATGGTGTTAGAATATGTATAATATAAACTCAACATGGACTTCAATGTTTGTATCCAAGAAAGTTTGCTATTAACATGTCTTATATTTTTATCTTACTAATTCTTAATACCTTGCTTATTAAATGGTTAGTCTAGATTTGTGTTGGACAACAAATGCTTGGCACTTTCATAGTCAATCATATGGTATAACCTACACATGTGCTATGAAAGGAACTTGATTTATTATTAACATAAGTTAGTATCATGAATTTTTGACAATATTTAAAAGTATGGTGTTACTAAAATAAGATAATTAATATGATCATGTTAAAAATTTATAATGAACTATTAAGGATAAATCATCCGATTGGAACCTCCTTTGTGTGTGGTTTTCAATTGATTAATAAAAAGAGTTTATACTATACTTATTTCTAATACTATTAGTGGATCCTTTAACCTTGACAATTATTTTATCATTCTTTAATCCTCATATTAATCTTACATCTCAAAGTCCTCTTTAACTTATTGTTGTTATTATTATTGTTATTTATAATTTATATAATTAAACTCCTTGTGGTTCGACCACGGTCTTGCCGGGTTATTTATTACTTCGACACTCCTACACTTGGGAGAAGACATTAATTTTTTGGTCGTGTCAGCTATAATTTCAAATAGACCTTAGGCAGAACCCAAGGTCTGTGGCTAATGTGCTCAACTTTAGTAGGTAAATAAGTTATATACTCTCCTAGTTATTGACCATTAATGAATGCCATCTAATGTACACTCAAAATGCTAGGGGCATCATCTTTAAGGGCCTGAGGCAGTCCCTCCTCCCAAGGTTTCCTAGCAATAGTAGAGAAAGAACTTCTCTAACAGGTATGGACATTAATGCTCTACCCTTTCTAGTTTTAGGGTCTAATTTGATAGATTTTTGTCCCCTATCACTTCCTTTAATTTTAGGTTGAAACTTGAACTCCTCATCGAAGGTAGCAATATCATTGTTCCTAAGGTTAGATTTAACTCTTTTTTGGTCCATTTTTCTATTAAAAAAATAGAAATAAATTTTTGGTGAGAGATACCTAAGATGATGGTTTCTTTTCAAAATAGAGCAAAACTGGCTCGAAGAGTCTTTAACAAAACTACTTTTTTACAGAGATTACAAATAGTGAAAGAAAAAAATAAAAAATAAAAGCAAGAACGACTAAGGTTATAAGGGAAACAACTTTTCACCTTTATCATTGGATAAATAACCTTTCATATCATCTCAAGTCTCTAGAAATTTACTCAATTACTATATTGAATGCGGCCTGCCATTTTATTCCCCAAATGACATCTCTTTTCATGAAAATAGGTCACTTGGCCGCAAAGAATCCCATTAGTTTTGCATGGGACAAACAAATCTTTTAAGGTAAAATGTCTTTTGTTAATCAATAAGGACTATCCACCTGACTATGAAGAATCCCGATAGTTTTATAGAAGACAAACAAATCTCACAGGGAAGGTGAAAAGTATTTCTTTAAAGTCAATAACCTTTCAAAATCTTGGTGTAATTAATACACAAAGACATGAGGGGATACTGATGAGTTAATGTATTTTTTATATGTTTTCTCAAAAGCCTATGATTAAAAAGGCCAAAGGCATGATAATATCCTAATGTATCTATGCTTAACAAAAACAATAAACCTATATTGCATAGGCCTAACTTACTTCCAGGTCCAACATCCCTAAGTTTAACTATGCACTAAGTCCATGTATAAGTGAGACTAACGAGATGTTAAACCCTATCTTCTTGGGTTCAATTATGCGCTGAGCTCAAATGTATATGAATTTGGGAAGTTGTCAGACCTAATTACCTTGGATTTGGCTATGCATAGATCCTAGGTGCATATAGGTCTGACAAGGTTTTAGACCCATCACCATTGGGTTTGGAATCAAATACATATGAAGTTGATAATCTTTTTAGGCTCTATATGAGTCACGATGATTTGTTTGTTTATTCCTATGTATTTTAATATTAAATATTAAAAGTCAATAATGATCATCTCTTTATAGCTATAAGTGCATAAATAGTCTTTTAAGGTTCTACCATATTTCTATCAATATTAATATTATGTAAAAGATATTTATCCCTTATTAATACTACTAAGTGGAGAAGTTATTTCAACCATTTAAGCAATATGACAAAGTTTAGATGTTGTATATACCATTTGAATTGTCCAGGTAAATAGTTCACATTTTTCCTATTCTCTAAAGTATTTATACTTTTATTTTAGAGCATTTATCGTACACAATTAAGAACAAACACTTTTGTTCTTAAAATTTAAAGCTTATTCTCTTATTTATTGCAATCTCTTATTAAAAGTCATTAACTCTATCATTGGAGGGTCTTTAAATCCTATTAAAATGGATTTTTTTGCAGATGTCAAGTCTTCTATCACCAACCATCAACTTCATGAACTCTGGAGAAGGGAAAATTGCAATGAATATGTGATTACCCATTATCCAAACACTTAAAAACATCATTTCTAAGTATATTGGATTTTTAGAACATCATCAATATTGATTGGTTTTAAATGAAGTGTTATACATGTAATACTTAAATGTTAATTATGTTTGAATTTTAAATTTGATAAATTTCAATGAGATTGATGATTATTGTGATGATGAAGCTACAAAGAAGCGTGATGATATTTTGATAGACATTGATAAGATTGGCTTAATGTCATCAATAATGTTTTCAAATTCTACTCATATGGATGATTAGTACTTAAAAGTGCATATTTATCAAGGTTTTATATCATCATTTTGCACTTAAAGTATCAATAATTCACTAACTAAAGCATGTTTTATAATAACAAGTCTAATACTATAAAATGCCCTAATATATGGTAAATGTTCATCTTAAATGCAGGCCTATCACATAAATCAAAGGATTGATTGATGAATTCAACTATTGAAATTTGTGAAGATAAAGAGAGGATGAAACTTAGAAAAGAGATGTTGGTGCAGTCCAAATTGGAATACTATTCGATAATTGGGTCATATCTCGAGTTCTAGATGTCCAAATGACCTCAACGTTTTACACAGATTCAGTAAGACATAGGCCTACAACTTTCATGTTTCATCAAGATCTAAGAAGTCCGTTTTCAAGTCCAAATTATAGCAACAATGGAGAAGTCCGAATCTATCCTGCAGCCCGAACACTATTCAGTGTTTGGCCCATATCTGGAGTTCTAGAAGTCCAAATGACCTCTATTTTTTTTTCCTGGAAATCTGAGTCAATTTCCTACAACTTTTATGTTTTTCAGAGGACCCAGTTCGGATGGTAGCATTTTTTTTTTATTCAGACAAAAAGATAAGGATTTTCACCAAGTCAAAAGTTGGCCACCCACTCAACAATTAGTCATCAAATCAATAATTCTGAATTTTGGCCTATAAAAGGAGGCATTTGCCATGCATTTGGGAGCTTGGTTGTTCGTGCTCTTTATTTCTCTCTTTATATATTTTTTGTAATTTTTAAGTTTTGCTTTCATTAATATCATGTTTATGCTTTTCATTTCCTTTCCTTTACTTAATTAACTTGTATTTTCTTTATGTTCTTGTTTTGTTTATTTATGTTTCTCTTCTTCATTATGTTTAGCTAAGTTTATTATGTCAAGGTGAAAAGGTTACACTAGTGGTGTAAGAATAAGTATGGTGTAAACTTAACATGGATCTTAATGTTTAATATTAACATGTCTTATCTTTTTATCTTACTAATTCTTAACACCTTGCTTGTTAAATGGTTAATCTAGATTTGTGTTGTATAACACTTGGTACAACAAATGTTTGGCACTCTCATAGCTCAACCGTATGGTATTACCTACACCTGGGCTATGAAAGGAACTTGATTTGTTGTTAACATCATGAATTCTTGACAATATTTAAAAGTTTGGTGTTATGTAAATAAGATAATTAATATGATCATGTTAATAATTTATAATGAGCTATTAACGACAAATCATCCGATTAGAACCTCCTCTGTGTGTGGTTTTCAAATTGAGTAATAAAAGTTTATACTATACTTGTTTGAAATACCATTGGTGGATCCTTTAACCTTGACATTTGTTTTTATCATTGTTTAATCCTTACATTAATCTTCCATCTCAAAGTTCTCATTAATTTCTTCCTCCTTTTCTTTTTACTACTACTACTACTACTAATATTATTATTATTATTATTTATATTTTGTTTATATTATATAGTATATCTCTTTGATCTTTTCATAAACTCAGTATATAGGCTGGAAACCTGGGACCCGATCTTTTAGATCATTCTCAGGTATAACAACGCCACGTACTGAGTATTATTATTATTTACATTTTGTTTATATTATATAGTATATCTCTTTGATCTTTTCATAAACTCAGTATATAGGCTGGAAACCTGTGACATGATCTTTTAGATCATTCTCAGGTATAACAACGCCACGTACTGAGTATTATTATTATTGTTGTTGTTGTTGTTGTTGTTATTGTTGTTGTCTTGTTATTTATAATTTATACAATTAACCTCTCTGTGGTTCGACCCCGGTCTTGCCGGGTTATTTATTACTTCGACACTCCTGCACTTGGGAGAAGACATCAATCTTTTGGTCGTGTCAATGGACAAGGATGAACTCGATATGTTCATTGTACTATAGTGAAGGTGTTGACGATGATGTATTTATATGTGTTGCATTGGTTCTCCAAGTGCTTTTGCATCAAATTTGAACTAAAATGTGTGGGATCTTGAACTTTTCTAAACTTGGTTATAAGGATGTTGTTTGTGCTAGAGTGTTTGTCAAAACATGACATCGATAATGTAATCAATTAATTACTTTACTCTTTACACTTGTAGCTTGCTTGATTGCTTTTATAAGTAAACTAAGATATTGTTTTTTTTTTTTGTAAACTTTTTAGCAAGGTGAATTAGGGGAAAGGGGGTTTGCATTGCTTATCTTTTAAACCTAGATATAAGGGGATTCTAGAGTGATAAATTCCATTTTAGGAATGATTTGTAGTTGAATGTCTTTTTTCTATTCTCTTAGGTTGACCGAGGGCCTAACCATCTAAGAACTTTTAATAACCATCTGTCGGGTCTAATAACCATGCATCAAATGTTTAAACTTGGTCTTAGCTCAACCCTAGGAACGCTTAAACTTGTTCTTGACCCCTAGGGCACTCGAACTTGACCCTTACTTTACCCTAAGGTGTATTGAACCCTATCCCAAACCAATTTTTATATTTTGAATTTCATATATGTACCCAGAACTCAATCCCAATTTGATTATTACCGAAGTCTTAAATTATAAATTACTGGTATAAAACAAGCTTTGAAAACTTTTGAAACCCATTTTTTTTTTCAAAATTTATTGTTAGTTATTAAAAAAAAAAACAAACAAGTTTTCATATCTTGGTTTATTTTTTTGTAAAAAAATGAAAAAATATACAAAATTATAAGAAAAATTAAATGATGTGGGGGAAAGCTATAGCTTTCCTCACAAAACATTGTTGATTGCTACAGTGTTTTTTCATATGATGTTTTTTTACATGTGATTTTTTTTGTTATGTTTTTTTTAATTATTTTTGTCAATTTTATTTTTAATATTAAGATGGTTGGGAATTTATTTTTGTAATTTTTTCCTTTTATTTTATCTTTCTATAAGGTTAAGCACATTTTGCAGATTTATCAAGATAACCCAAGTTGCCCTAGTTTTATAGATGTGGTGTGTGTTTTTTTTTTTAATGATGTAGGGAAAGCATTGTAGCTTTCGTCACAAAACATTGTAGATTGCTATAGTGTTTTTTTATGTTGTTTTTTTTTGTTATTTTTTTTTAAATTTTTTTAATATTAAAATGGTTGAAAATTTAGATTTTATTTTTTTATTTTGTCTTTCTATAAGGTTAGCGTGGTTTGCGGATTTGTAGAGATAATCTAAATTGCCCTAATTTATGGATGTGATATGTTTTTTTTTTTTTAATTGAACTTGAATTTTTTTATAATCTATTTTTCTCTCTCATATTGTAAAAAAAAATAGTTTTAGAAAAAAACCATGATATTAAACTTTACGAAGTAACAAAAATTAAAGGATATGAGGGAAACCACTATTCACCTAACACTTATTGCACTATGAATTATAATAGTAATGCATAGTATTTTGCTTTATTTTTCTTTGTTTTTTTTTTTAAATTTTTGTTATGATTTTTTCAATTTTTTTTTTGTTGATTTCATCTTTTAAAATTGAGATCGTTGAGAATTTAACTTCATAATTTGCTTCCTTTTATTTTGCCTTTATATGGGGTTAGGATGGTTTACAAGTTTGACAATATAACTTAAGTTGCCCTAGTTTACGAGTTTGATAGGTTGTTTTTTTTTTTCTTTTTTTAATTAAAATTGAATTTTTTATAGTTTTTTTTTTTATCATATAGTTAAAAAAATAGTTTTAGAGAAAAGTCATATTATTAAACTTTATAAAGTAATAGAAATTAAAGGGTGAAGAAATCATTGTTCACTTACACATATTGCACTTCGAATGACAATACTATCCATAATGTTTTTTTTTTTTTTGTTTTTTTCTTTATGTTTTTTAATTTTTGTTATGACTTTTTTTTTTCAAATTTGCTTTTATAGATTTTATCTTTAATATTGGGATGGTTGAGAATTTGACTACATAATTTCTTTCGTTTTATTTTACTTTTTTATAAGGTTAGCATGATTTGCAAGTTTTCCAAAGTAATCTGGGTTGCCATGGTTTACGAGTTTGGTGGGTGTCTTTTTTTTTTTTTTGTTAATTGAAGTTGACTTTTTTATCATCCATTTTTTTTTCTCATATAGTTAAAAAAAATAGTTTCAGAAAAAAATTATGTATGTTATTAAACTTTATAAAGTCTATAGACCTATTCATAGGTTTGATTTGTTAACTTGGTTTGCGGGTATGACAAGTTTATATTTTTTATATATTTTATTCATCCTTAGTTATTAGATTAATTAAGAATTCAGTTTTATAATTAGTTTTATTTTGTCTTTTATGAGATTATCGTAATATATAAAAACATTTTGGTATTGAGTTGGTGTTTGATTTCGTAATCATTTATTTTTTTGTCATATAGTTAAATAAAATAGATTTAAAAAATAAATAAATTATAATCCCAGTGAAGTCCATAACCCAATTCACATGTTTGGCGTACTAACCTGGCTTACCTGATTCACATGTTTGATGAGTTTATCAACCAATATTATATTCTTTTTCTATTTTTGTTTTTTTTAATTATTTTTAATTTATTCATTTTCGATTTCATCATTTAATATATGATTGGTTGAGAAATAGATTGTATTATTGATTTTTGTTTGCTTTCTTGGGATAATTATCTCAAATAAATGTTTATTTTTAGGTTGATGCTCAATTTCATGAGAATTTATTTTTATCATATAATTAAATAAAAAATATTTATAAAAAAATTATTAAATCCAATAGAATCTATGAGTTAAATTGCAGAGGAGTGAGGTTGATCATTATCTTTATCTTAATATATTTTTTTAAAAATTATTATCTTGAATTTTTATTTAAAACTAAGTTATAATTTTATCTATAATTAATATTGTATTTGGACCAATAAAATTAATTAATTTAAATCAAGTTAATTTTCACATGGTTTAATTAAAAATTTAAAAAACTTGAATTAAATAAAGAGTTAAGTAAAAAAATATCAAAATTAATTTACTTAATCAGATTTAATAATATTATTAAAATTTTATCTTATTTTTAATATTTTTTTTAAAATATTAATCCAACCCCCTATACAGACTGTTATTTTAAAAAGGCGAATACTAAACATGAATTTAGATAATTGGAGGGTTGCGTTAACCATTCTAAAATATTACTTTATCTGCAATAAAATTTTCAGAAGTGAACTTATTGATTAAAAAAGTATGATTGGACTTATTAATGTTTTTCTTTTAAAATTAATTTACATGTAGTTTTCCGAAGTTCTTTTTCCCCCAGAAAATTCAACTGCAGACTGACTGGTTATCTGCAAAAAAAAAAAAAAAAAAAAACCGGCTTCCAATTTCAGTTTCTGCTCAACAACCGTGTAGATGGCTTTGAAATAAAAAGCCTAATTACATACCAGCTGCGGCGGCGGCGGCATACCATGGAGGACCCAGAGGGGGTTTTAAACTTCGACTTCGAGGGCGGCCTCGACTCGGGGCCCACGAACCCTAGCGCCTCCATGGCAGCGATCCCATCTGACAATCAGGGATCCGCAATGGCAGCTGCGCCGAATACCGCAACCACCGGCGCCAGCACCACCACCACCACCACCACCAACAACAGCAGCGACTCTGGTGCGGCGGACATGCAGGCGGGGCGACGGAGCTTCCGGCAGACTGTATGTCGGCACTGGCTTCGAAGCCTTTGTATGAAAGGCGACGCCTGCGGATTCCTTCACCAATACGACAAGTCTAGAATGCCTGTATGTCGGTTTTTTAGACTTTATGGAGAGTGCAGGGAGCAGGATTGCGTTTACAAGCACACCAATGAAGATATCAAGGAGTGCAATATGTGAGTAAGCCTCCTTCTGACTCAATTCTACTAAATAGACAAATAGATAACAACGTCCTTTGAACCAGTAAATGAGTTTTTTCTATGTTTTTGCAGGTACAAGCTGGGGTTTTGTCCCAATGGTCCAGACTGCAGGTATAGGCATGCAAAGTTGCCTGGACCTCCACCTCCGGTTGTAGAAGCTGTTCAAAAGACTCAGCAATTGAATTCTTACAATTATGGAAACTCTAACAAATTTTTTCAACAACGGACTGCTGGTTTTCCCCAACAGATAGAAAAGTCTCTCATTACCACCATAAAACCTTCAGGAACGGAATCTGCTAATTTGCAGCAGCAGCAGCAGACGACGCAGACGCAGACACAGACACAGACACAGACACAGACACCGAATCTTCCAAATGGCCAGCAACAGCCTAATACATTGAACAGAATTGCAACGCCTTTACCTCAAGGAATATCTAGGTGTGTTCAGAGTTCTGAGGCCTTTTATCGAGTTATATGTAAATCAATTATTGTATATTCTTTCTCTTGGATATTCTGATTATTGTTATTAAAACTATACATATAGATGGGCGTTGGTCTTGGAAGACTTTCTGTACCAAAAGTCTGTGATCATCTAATAAAGTCCATTGTTACTTCAAATGTGAGAGGCAGTGAACCTTTTCTTTCCTTTTTTTTTTTGAATTTTTTCCTAGCTGTTTGCGTGTATATGTTGGTCTAGACGTCCCCAAACCCATAATTGACAAACATTTTTACTGTGCATTGAATCTTACTGATGCTAAATTGAAATGTCTCTTGGTGTGCCTTTGGCATGAAGCCATCCATCCTCTCTTTATTTTCTAAAGAGGGTGGCACAAATGTGATTGTTTCATCATTGCTTGAAGAGGCATGAAGCAGCTGTAACTATTCTTACTACTGAATTTACTCCAGTTTTTCTAACAACTTCTCTCGTAGTCAAGGCTCTTGAAACTGTTTCAAAAGATCAACTACCCTTCCCTTCCCTTCTCTTTCTTTCTTTCAAAAAAAAAAAAAAAAAAAATTCCTTATTATGAAGTGGATGTCTGAAAAATGTTGCTATTATGTTTGTGTAAAAGGTTGTAGATATTTTTTGTTGGTATATGCTGTTTAGTCTTTTTCTGTGCTTTTACTTATGAATTGCTTACTTCTTAGTTAAATGATGTTTTGCAACCTTCTTGCTTTATTATGTTTTCCCTTAAACATGATGATGAGTCATTAGTTAATGCTTCACATACAGGAACAGTTCCTTTTCATGTCTTGATGCCTTGGGGCATGGCTGTTTGCTGTCAGATAATGTAGTCTAGTTTGATGAGTTTTTAGGCTGTCGTTGCAAAATGATTGACGCCCACCAATATGTGTGAAGTAACAAAGAACTAACGCAGGATGTCGTTGAAGTATCTGTTCTATTAGGGTTTTGAAGGATTAGGGTGTGGAAATTGGGCATTTAAGGGTTTGGAGTATAAGAAAAGGGGAATTCAGGATTGTAATTTAAATTAGAACAAAAGTAAAAGGGCCACTGGCTTTCACATTACTAGGTTTCTGGGAATCACACCTAGAAGATAGAAAAACTAAGCAAGCTTCACACCTAGGCTTCTCAGGATTTACACCTAAGATTGGCTACATGACTATATTAAATCGTAATATTTCTGGAAATGCTTAGACTCAACACAAATCTGATTACCTTAACAAAGCTTTACAAGCATAGTTATTCTTAGACTACACATACACCTAAAGCATTACGCTGTTAAATTCTAAGACTTAGATCTTAAATAAGAGTATACTACTATCCTATTTTAATGTACTTGACAAATAATAGATAACTTTCAGCGGATCTGGAAATTACAGAAACTTCTTTACATTCAATAATTTCAGAAAAAAAGACTAATCCTGCTTGTTTTGTTGTCTGCATCATATGTGATTCTCAAGCTTTCTGTCTTCTAGGTGTTGTTCAATAGAAAACCTACTAGTGTGAAGCTGGTAGCCCTTTTACTAGCATCTTAATTTACCTTGGACTCTTAAATAAGAAAATACTGCTATCCCTATTCAAACCTAATTAATTAAGGAGTTCTTTTATACTACGGACTAATCTTACAGCTAAAACATAAAATAGAAACCTGGACCTGGATAATTTCCAGCAAATCTGGAAATTACAGAAATATCCTTGTGTTTGATAATTACACAATAATATAATAATCCTGCTTATTTTGCTGTCTGCTTTATGAACTTAAGCCAAATGCATGACTTTTCTTATTGAATCATCCCTTTGTTCCTTCCACTCCTTTGATCAACTGACCTCAAAACTTCCTACTTCTTCTCATACGTGTCTTCTAGTCTAATTTCCACAAGGTGATAAGTGAATTTGCAAGTATGCTGAACTTGTTCAGTTGATGCATTTTGTATTAATGGCTGATAACTGGTTAGTTGTGTTTCTCTTTTGAAAGTTGGCTGCTTCTGTAGTAATGGGTATTGGTAGCTTGTGCTTTAGTATGTTTTTTTTATTCAGACAGCTAACAGAAGAAGAAGCTAAAAGTGACTGTTCTTCCTTTGCATCAAAAAACATAGAAAAGGTTCATTAGAGAATTAGATGAATGCATGGAAGTAACTGATTCACATGGCTGTAATAAGTGCTTGCCTGAACAACCCAAATAGAATGCTAGTTTGTTTTTCATGCTCTTTATTCTTATTGCTTTATGCTTAACTATTCATTCACTCACCTATCTATGTACAAATTGTTTTATTAATATGTATGTCTGTGAAAGTTCTCAAGTGTCCACATGAGCGTATACATGTATATGTGTTACAGTTTGTTTTGGGTTAGGAGGTGGGGAATAGTCAGTAAGCTTTCGCTCATGTTTCAAATTTTGTGAATGGATTAGCTCCCTTTGTGAGTCAGCTAAGAGTGATCAATGCTCAGTTCGGATTGCGTCCTCAAGACAGTAATCCTATTTTTCAATTTGTTTGATGAAATTGGGTCCTGCAACACTGTTTAGACCTAAGAAAACAGAATCTGGATGTGTTCTTAAACAATCTCTTAAACATGAACTAGCTGTGTTATTACAAGTTTGAAAGATCCTAGGATGAACACACTGATTGTGTGACTTGTAATGAGTTGTGATGGGAGAAAATGTCACTAGGAGTTGGGTTGAGATAGTGAATGATGCAAGAAAGATAAGAAGCAACAAGTAACGACAAAAGAGTGCTAAAATCAAGAATGAAATTGATACAAGTGAATATAGATTTTAGTGATGGAAAAAATTATGATTTCGGTAAGAAAGCATAACTGAAATCCTAATGGTTGAGAATAATTTGGGATGACATGATAACTAGGAAGAAGAGTAAGAAACCTTCAATATTAACAACACTCAAATTAATACCTCAATACCCTGATATTATAACACAGATTGGAAAAATATCAAAACTACGAAATCAACAAAATTAATGATTAATTGGGTATAGCTCTTGTCTTATGTTCCCAGGTTAAAGCAACTTGTCGCTGTTTTGGTACATCAAGACTATAAGAGTCCAAGATATTAGCCTCATTTATTATACTGGTTCCTAAGAAAAATCAATCAACCAGAGTGAGGAATTATATCCCTATTAATGTTGTCAAAGCTTCATATGTGGTTTTGTTAATGGTGTTATGAAATAGGTTTTTTTGTGGTGTTGGTGGATAGTGGATACAATTTTTGATCCTAGAGTCTATGCATGTTCCATTAAATTATAGATGCTGCTTTGGTGGCTAATTAGGTAATGGAGGATGCCAACTAGGAGGGGAGTTTGAGAACGTGCATGCTGTAATTTAGAATTTTCATGGAGGAAGGTGTCAAGTTGAGTTGAGAAATAGTTTTTTTATTTTATTCAAGAGGTCCTTGGAAAGGTTATCCCCTGTATAATATTTTGGTTTCTGTGATAATGGATGTTCTGAGAAGATTGATTTATATAGGGGTTTCTAGTTGGTTGTGAGGATATTTTCAGTCACATTTGCAATTCATTGATGATAAAATTTTCTTTCTATCAAATGATAGCCAGGGGCTTGGCAATGTGTTCTCCTTGTTGATTTTTGAGAAGCTATGAGAATTAATGCGAAAAAGAGTATTATGGTGGCTATTCCCATGTCAAAGTCTATTAGTAATGTGCTTGAAGGCTATGCCTCATTCACTGGGTTGGTTACTCGAGATTGGTATTTGAAATGCTTAGGTTTCTTTCAGAGATGATCTACCCTTGCCAGCCTTTTGGGAAGCTTTGGTTGAGCAGGTATCAAAAGGATTTGGATGGGTGGGAAGGCGTATTTATTTATTTTATGTTGTGGGTAGGATCGCTTGTTTCAAGCTTCTTTGTAGCATCCCTTGATAATTGGTCTTTTAGGATTCCAATTTTTTTGCAATGGGGATTTCTTATGATCCGTCGAAAGGTCAGTTATAGAGACCATTTGGTCTGCTGGGAGGTGTTGCTGCTGTACTATTAAAGGGGCTTTTAGTGCAGGTCAGTTTAAGTGAGGATATTTTCTTTATGGGAAAATGGCTATGGATCTTTCCTTCTGAAGTTCGTTTCCTATGGCAAAGAGGCATTGACAGCAAATTTTTTCTTCAAAGAAATGGTTGTTATTCCCACAGTAGGATGGCTAATCATGCATTGAGTCCTTGGAAGTTCATAGCACAGTTTTCTCCTTGTTTCTGTTCTAAGATATAAAGGTGGTAATGGTTTGTGTATTCATACTGGGGGTGAGTCTATTGGTTGGGATCTTTAGAAATACCAATGGATAGAAAACAGTGGACTTCCTCTTGTTGTTACCAGTTTTACATCCTACATCCTTATTGGACACTAGATAGTTCTAGCAAGTTTTCGTGAAAACTTTTGTTACAACTTAGACTCTTTGTGCTTTCCTGTGGTCATTCATATCTGGAAAGCCAGAGAAGTATCTGATGTTAAAACATTTGTTTTTATTTGGTACTCGATATGATTAAGTCTGGTGAGTCGTTGCAGGTTTCATGAGTTGCTTTTTCCTGACACTTTTGCTGTGTGTCATGATGGGAGTCACCTGTTACTGTGCCACTGATAGCATAGGGTATGTGGTTCAGACTGTTTTTATGTTTTAGTAAGAGCAAGGGTTGCAAGCTTTTACAGACAAGTGCTATGCTAGCAGTTATATGGACTCTTTGGATGTGAAGGAACTTCAGAACTTTCAGGACTGTTCTAATTTAAGATTGCTTTTGTGGGTTAGGATAGTTCTTTTCCCATCGCTATGGATCTCAACTCCAGAGTCCTTTAGAGGAATCTCTTTAGCTGACACGCAGTGGAACTGGAATGCTCCCTTGTCTTTGGTTTTACCTGTCAAGGAGTGTATCTTATCTTCCTAGTCTCCTTTGAAAGTATGATCTTTCCTTCCAGTAAATTCTCATATACATAATAAAAGCCTTCGCATTATTTGGTGAGTAAGTGGAATATATGGCATTGATTGTTTAAGTTAGTAGAGAGCCTTGGTTTTTCCAAGTGGTTGCATGGTTATTGTCAATTTCCTATGGGGTTTTGGGAGAAGGAAGGACTATAATATTTAATGGTGTTATGCAGCCTGTGGGTTCCATTTGATGTGTTTGATTCGAGAGGAATTTTAGAGCTTTTAAGCCCAGTTTACATAAATACAATCGATTTTAGGTAGAGTAGTGTCTCTTGCTTCATTATGGTATCGTGCTTCAGGTGCTTTTACAGGGATTTTTTTAGCTGACTGAAGTGAAATTGGAATGTGTTATTATCATAGTTTTGCTGTGCTTTGTTTCTTAGTTTGGAGGATGGCCTATTCTCCTAACTCTCTTTGTATAATTTCTTCCTTTCATTAATGATATATTTCATTATCTTACAAAAAGGTGCCTTCATCAATGTAATCAGGGCCTAGGCTCAAGCTTAGAAATAATAATTAAATTAAATATCATAAAGATAAATACAAGATAGAGGATTCTACTCTTTTTGAGGTTTGGTAAGTTGCAGATCTAAATAATTGGTTGTTTTAGTCTTCATATGGTTACAGTGAGGTTATTTTGATTA
Source organism: Populus alba (assembly GCF_005239225.2). Taxonomy (NCBI): domain Eukaryota; kingdom Viridiplantae; phylum Streptophyta; class Magnoliopsida; order Malpighiales; family Salicaceae; genus Populus; species Populus alba. Next base: position 11,780,513 of record NC_133294.1, on the reverse strand, counting down.
ATTTTATTGAAATCTCTCAAACAGGAATAATCCTCTCAAAGTATAGAAGGAGCCAAGCATCTGACATAATTGAAAGTGCAGGGATGGCTAAGCTATAGGATTATCCAATACATTAGATCATCTAGTTGAACCAACCTTCAGTTGATGGTTGTACTTTATAGTTTTTAAATACTAGAATCAAATATCACTTGTCTTTCCTTTGCTACGCCAGAATCTACCTGGAAAGACAGGAAAGGAAGAGTAGAGGAAATGGAGCATGAAATCATGATGGGAGTGGCATCAACGAACTGTGATTCTCTTACTTGTTTGACTTTGTTGAGTATGAAGTCGTGATGGGAGTTGCATCAATTGGTGGTTTTTAAGGTGCTATGGTTTGAGATTTTTTATTTGCTATGGATTGAAATGCTCATAAAACTAGGCCTTGTTTTCCCCATTCTGCTTGCATACAATACTATTGTTAGAACCTATTGAGCATGAGTGGGAACAAACTTGGCCCTGACTTACCACATAACTGGTTAGCTGTTAGCTAGGTTTGAGGTGTATGAACTTTCCCACAACTTGTTACCAAATTTAAGATACAGTTGTTAATGATAGTATCAAGCCTTTCAAATACCTTTCCTTTCAAACATCATTAATTGCTATTTGTAATGCGACATGTCTTTCAGCGAATAAGTTGGGTCTGGAAGAGTTGAAAGTGATTTAATTGATTTTTTTTTTTGTTTTGTTTTTTTTTTTTTTTTGGGGGGGGGTGTTCCCTTTGTCGTAAATAACTAAGAATATAAAGTTTCATTATAATTTAAGTTGCAAAGTTAAGTAGGAATTTCTTTATGCCATCTGACCTCATCACAGTGAAGCCTGCACTTCTATGTTTCTGATGTTCCATGTGCTGTCTGTGGTGGTTTTCTGGTTGCGGGTCAAGTTGTTAGTAGCCTCTTCTCCATGGCTATGAATATGCGAGTTCACTATGTTTTTTTCTAATCTAATTCTTGTGTGTTTTCTGTTTATTGAACTTCTAGGGTGTTATTTTGCTTTCCTTCAATTGAAGCACCTAGTTTTCTCTTTTCTATAATTGAATGCACTTAACTTATTTCTTCGACTTGGGCTTTAGGTACTTCATTGTTAAGAGCTGCAACCTTGAAAATTTGGAGTTATCTGTGCAGCAAGGAGTATGGGCAACACAAAGGAGCAATGAACCTAAACTGAATGAAGCTTTTGACTCTGCTGAAAATGTAATCTTGATTTTCTCAGTAAACCGGACTCGGCATTTCCAGGTATGTTTGGAATTTATTGCTCGGTTAGTTGCTTAATTTGGTTGAGTGGATTCCTGATTTTCCAAAAAAATATATATTTTTCTGGATTTGTCTTGATTAGGGCTGCTACATGGCTTACTTGGTTTCTAGTTGCATGAAATTGCTCTTGTCTGCTCTGTCTGAGATGCTAAGCATTAAATCATATATGGTTGATAGGGTTGTGCAAAGATGACATCCAAAATTGGTGCTTCTGTTGGTGGAGGTAATTGGAAATATGCACACGGAACTGCACATTATGGGAGGAATTTCTCAGTCAAATGGTTGAAGGTATTTTTTCCTTCTATGTTTGTTTATGATTTGAATGGCATGTGATACTTTCATTATAAAATGATTATCAGTTTCTTGATCCGAAGTAAAAATGATAGATAAATCCATAGAAGGTTGTTTTAATTTTAATTGGAGTTTAAAATTTGATGGATGTGAAAGTTTTGTATTTTTTGTCTTTCATAACATCTTGTAACACATTAAAGAGGATTTATGTAAAACCTCAGGCTGCAACTAAGAAGGTTTAGTGTATGATGTGGTACAGATTTGACTTTCTATCACAAATGCTTTTTGGTGGGATTTGGTCCGGAAAATTGGGGATTTTAAGGGTTTAGATTAAAGAAAAGTGATATAGGGTTTATAAAATTGCAGATGAGCTATTAAACTTTTAGCATTTTTCATTAATAGTTAAAATAGGAATTTACATTATAATCATTGTAGATAGAGGATAGTGAGCCTCCAATTTTATCTCCATTTTTCTTCTTTATTCTATCCTCATTTCTCCACAAAATCGAGTTTACTGACTGTATTTTTATAAAATAGAAAACAAGGCCTTCTTTTGGGTTTTTTAAAATAATGAATGACTAAAAGATTAAATAAGAGATGAACCAAAGAGGGCCCTTATTTATTAAAGAGGAGAATTTGAAAAACAACTTTTAGTAGTTCTCTTATTTTCTAGAGAACTGGTAGAATAGAAAACATATGTTCAAGTAAATACTAGTTTCTAAACACATTTCTTATAGTTTCGTGTTTTCTAGACAACTAGAAACAAGCATGCACAACTTAAAGCATCAAACTAAGTGTTCTCAACTCCCACGTGTCAGCTTCATGCACCCCACGATCACAAGGAACAAATTGCTGGAATTTTTTTAAAAGGATTGTGTTCTCCATTAAATTAAATGATTACATTAGCATATGTATATAGGACTGAAAATTCATAATGCTAAGTAGACCTGGACTAAATAAGAAACACTAGTATTCTTATATTGAATAAGAAATAGAATGAGTAGCTCAAATCTTCTTCATGAGAAAGACAATATCTTCAAAAGTTTATTCAATTGCTCTGGTAACACTAACTACTTTTAGACTGGTTCTTTGATGACAATCAGACTATATATACATCTCAAAATGCATGCAGTTGTGTTTGTTTTTGGGCATTAATCTTGCAACATAAACGTATTGTATTTTTAACTTGACTTGGAGGCTACTTCAGTTACAGAAGTAACAATGGGTAATAAGAAATAATACAGGCTCCTGAATGTCATGATGCATTAATTACTTGTCTTTCAGAGTCCTGAGTGACCTTGCTCAAGATTTTGGCTCCATATCATATGGGGTATTTTTGTTTTGAGTTCACGGCTATCCTTCAAATGTTTTGCGTGGCTAACAGAAACACACTGCAGCTGCTTTTCAAAGTCATATTTATCACAACAGATATGTGCATTGGACATTTATTAATGAATGGGGGCATATTAATTTTTTTTTTTTTAAATGTGTATGATTTAAATATTAGTAATGTATGATGTAGCTAATTGCAATTTCCCACTTGCAGTTGTGTGAACTGTCCTTCCACAAAACTCGTCACTTGAGAAACCCGTTCAATGAGAACTTACCAGTGAAGGTAGTACCTTTGATCTTTGTCTAGTTTATTCTTTCTATTTCATTGCATGAAAAGATATACTGTTTGTACTGTGTGTGTGAGGACTCACGGTTATCTGCTCGTAAAGAATGAGTTTTAATTTTTTAATATTAGTATTAGTTTATATGAAATTGTATTCTAATAAATCTGCCATACCAACTAAATTCAAGTTCCCAACTATGGGAATTAATATTTGATTGTTTAGGAATTTTAATGCTGTATGACTTCTATTAGTATTCATTAATAGTTAAAATAGGAATTTAGATTATTTTAGTTTCTTACTGAATTAGGACTACTTAATAGGTTTTTCTTATTTATATGCTTTGGTTCATGTAAAAAGATAAATAAGCACCCTACCTATGCATTTGGATAACATTGAATATTAATTATCAGAATAAAATTAACTTTTTCTCCCGTTGACTATTAATAAACAACCCAACCTTGGTTGCCTCTCATAAACATACTGTATTTGGGTGTTGCTTACAGCCACCTCATTTGGTAAATAAAGGACATAAAGCATTAGCACTATCCCTTTTGAGAATCATACAAGGAACTTCACTCTTATCAATGCCTGTAGGATACTTTCAGGTCTGATGAATATTTGATGATACCCAATGCCCGCTCTTCAAATCTATATTTGAAAAGATTGTACAAGTCTTTTGTGTCAAGCTTAGGGTTAAAGTAAATGGAAATCATAAATCACATTTCACCAAATTTTCAATAGTAAATGTAATGTTTCAAGGAAATGATAAATTATTAGTTAGTTCTTATATTTCCAATGTAGTTATAACTTAATTATTTTTATTTAAAATTTCCATATCAACCCCGCTGCTTTTTCATAATCCAATCAAATTACAATTTGTGCATGCTGTTTTCAATTTAAGCAATAACTTTCCTTTATTTTCTATTATTAACTATCGGTATCCAGCAAAACAGACTAGTTCTATGATTAATAAAATGCAATTGTTTCCTCAGTTGCATTTCATCTATTGAAATTATCAAGTAATAATTTATCATGCCAGTAATTTTTTTTATTTTCAATAATTGAAAGATTAATATAGTTGAATTTAATTAATCTGTTCCTTTTCCTTACTATCTTCACATGTTTTGGGAGTTCTGTATTCTTATTGTGATTCAAGTAGATAATATGCATTGATGCTTTATCTAAGTTAAATAAATAAATAATTCATTAAATAAAATTTGGAGATAAGGCATTAGTAAAAATAAAAATAAAAATAAAAATAAAGTCCAATTGATAAAGGATCTGAAATATATCTTTATTTAATAATTTTTTTTGATTTATGTGAATTATTGGATAATGTTATACTTAAAAACAAAAAAAACTGCATACAATTGAAACAAAATTGTAATCATCCAAAGAATCATGGGTCTCTGTAGCTAGTAATTAATTATTATTGTTCCCACTGTTAGTTTTGTATTAGTGCAATCATCTAGAAATTTAAGTAGCTCTTTCATAACATATTAATTACTGAACTCCACATTTCAAAATCATTTATATCAATATGGTTTTACCACACTTCTTTTGTTATGATAGTTTTCTTGGTAATATAAAATTGCTTATTTGAGCTGTGTGTTGTAGTGAAGTCCTAATATTAGTCCAGCTAGCCATTTCAAGTCTTCTCTAATGCTATAGTGTGTCTATTTACTTATTTCTAGTTATGTTTGTACTTTTCATGAATGCAGATTAGTAGAGATTGTCAGGAGCTAGAACCCTCTATTGGTGAGCAGTTGGCGTCCTTACTTTATCTGGAGCCAGATAGTGAACTCATGGTATGCTTGTTCCATGATTTTTTTTTTTTTTTTTAATTTTAAAAACATGGTGAGGTAGATAAAGAAGCACTTTAACTATTTATAGAATGAAGAAAGAGATGGAAAGAAAGAAGGTTGTGATGTGTCATTGTCCTTTCCTCATCTGGCAATTAATGCAGTTATACACTTTGAAAATCTTGCTGTTGAGAATCTTAAAATAATGAATTTATTGCCCATTTCCCCTGCATTTAGAATGTGCTAACCTTCTTATGGTCTTGTAGTAATTATGGAGAGGAATGGTAAATATGTATATTGGGTTGTATCACAAGTGGTAAGGGATCATGTAAAAGACAAGATATTAGATCCAAAGCTTACCAACCAAAGTAGTTCTTAACATGGGATGGAGGATGTTGCTTTCTTGATTGATTGAGATGACCACCATATAGTATTTGCACTTTAACAACATTTCTAGTATAGTTTTCGTAAATAGTTTTTTACTTGAGTCCTTGTAGATTTTAAAAGACGATCAAGTTCTTAAATAGTTTTCTTAAATGCCCTTTTCAAGGGTTTTATAAAAATTTTCCTCATTAGTGATCAAAAGGGTATTTCTGGTACAGATGTACGTGATTGATTTTTTAATTTTTTTTATCTACAAGGTATGGTTATTTCTTGAAGGAATGCGATACTCTACAGGTTATTATAATTTTTACAGTTATTTTATAACATACATACCTATTCCACCTAGTTCACAATTATCACAAATAGTTACCAGATAGATCAACTATATTTTAGTCCCCGCTAATTTAATGACATTTCACTTTTGCATTTATAATTTTAAATTTTTAATTATCTCCCATTTAGTTTCCATAAGATTTTAGTGAGAATCCCTAATGTTAAATAACTAATAAAAGCAAACAAAAGTTTCATTTTTCCAGTTTTTTCTCACTTTTTCCTACCTGTTCTCTCTGGTTTATTTTCCAGAATTCCATATAGGTAATAATATCTCATAAAAATTATATATCCATTAAGGCGTGGTATTCATGCCAACTCAGTGCTTGCTGGGTGATGGTAAATTTTTGGGATGCTAGTAAAGTAGTCCTCCATCCAGAAGAAATGTTCAATTAAATTTCCAAAGCTAAACATTAAGGAATATCATCCTACAACTATCAAAGTTTAAGCAATTTGTGCCCTGTCAGAAGCAATTATCAAATTTTATTTGTAACATGCTTTCTTTTCGTGTGCCATTATTAGCACTATCAACAAAACCTAATCCTAGCTGCAAGTGGCCACGGATCAATCCTATATATTCAATGACTAGTGTCACGTTTTCCAACAAGGAGGTCTTGTAAAATTACTTGAATATACTTGATTTCATTCGTTTCCACCTCAGTTTGTATTTGATTTAACAGCATAGTAGAATTTATAGTAGCTTGAATATTAAATGATTTTATTTGCTTCTACCTGCAGTTTGTGTTTGACTTAACAGCATAGAAGAATTAACATAAGCTTGTACAAAAAATACAGAATTCATGCATGTTGTCGATGTCTTTTAGATGATAATGTCCTTGCTTGTTAAAGTAGTTTATTTTAATTTCTGTCGTTCACTTGCAAGAGTTGGTTACTTCATATTTCAGTCACGTGTGTGGCTAACAACAGGGGTTCTTATTTATGCTTCTCACTATAAATTTTGTAACTAAATTACATTAAACACATGAATCGAAAATGAAAGAAAATATTTATCTTCCTGTTTCTTTATTTTTTTCTTCTCCCTCAATGAATTCTTTCTTTTCTTCTACTAATTTGACAGGTTCAATTACTTTTCATGATACCAGTTGTCATGGTTCAAAAGTGATTGAATTGGTTAGTAGAAGAGAAGGAAGAGTTCATTGAAGGACAAGAAGAAAATAGAGGCTGATATTCTTTCCTTTTCTGTTCATTCCTTCAATTTAATTATCGTAAGAAGCATAAAGGAATGAATTAATGTCAGTTTTATTTTTTCTTGTTTATGTTCTAAGGAATGAATTAACTTCAGTTTTCTTATTTCTTGTTTATGTGCCAACTCATCTCAATCGTGGAAAACACCTCCTTCCATCTCTTTGTTGTCTTCGATTCTGTACACTTAACCACACTGATTTTGTAATCATGATATGAAACGAGTCATCAATAAATGTAGCATAAATTGAATTTTTAGAACTAGAAACAAATACAAAACTAGAATTCTGTGGTTGTAGGTAAGGTTTTAGGGAGGTGGGGATTATGTTCAGAATCATAAACATTTCTATTTTTGAACTATTCTTTATATTGATAAAACCAATATGCTTAATGGGTGGCCATGCTACACTAGCTATTATTTGATTCTAAGGTGCAGCTCTCCAAATTATGGAATGCAATGAACCAAATGTATTTAAATAATATTCCTTTCTGGGATGCAGGCAATTGCAGTTGCAGCTGAAGCAAAACGAGAAGAGGAAAAAGAAAAAGGAGTCAATCCTGACAGTGGTGGTGAAAACCCTGACATTGTCCCATTTGAGGACAATGAAGAAGAGGAGGAGGAAGAAAGTGAAGAGGAGGTGGAAGCCTTTGGGCATCCTCTTGGAGCAGCAGCTCAAGGCAGAGGGAGAGGTAGAGGAATCATGTGGCCTCCTCACATTCCAATTGCCCGTGGGGCAAGACCCATCCCTGGCATGAGAGCTTTCCCCCCCATGATGATGGGTGCTGATGGTTTTTCATACGGATCTGTTACACCTGATAGCTTCGGAATGCCAGATCTCTTCAGTGTGGCTCCCCGTGGATTTGCCCCATATGGTCCGAGGTTTTCTGGTGATTTTACTGGTGCTACATCTGGCATGATGTTTCCTGGGCGGCCTTCCCAGCCAGGAGCTGTGTTTCCAGCTGGTGGATTTGGGATGATGATGGGTTCAGGACGTGCTCCGTTTATGGGGGGAATGGGTCCCACTGCATCAAATCCTCTTCGAGGCCCTCGGCCAGGTGGCATGTTTGCACCACTTCTCACATCATCTTCCCAGAACAATAACCGGTCTTTTAAGAGAGATCAGAGAGCAGCACCTAGTGATCGAATTGACAGACATATTATAGAATCAGATCTGGTCAGGGGTGCAGCTGGGGAATCAAATGACGAGACAAGATACCCGCAGGAAACATACAATGCTTCCCATGAAGATCAATTTGGTGCTGTAAATAGCAATAGAAACGATGAGAGTGAAAGTGAGGATGAGGCACCCAGACGGTCAAGGCACGGGGAGGGAAAGAAGAAGCGGCGAGGTTCAGAAGGAGATGCTAATCCTGGCTCGGATCACAAGCAGTAAGATGCCACCTCCTAGATTCCTAGGGGAGCATAATTAATCAGAAAGGCCAGCCGTAGCACATGCTTTTCTCCCTCTCTTTTCAGCTCCCTTTGAATGTGATATAACTGTGGACTTCTTGTTTTTGAACACTCCTATCGGGGCAGAAAAATGTACGCCCCCCCAAAATTTCTAGGTTAACATGTAAAATATATAGTAGTGTACCAAATGAATGGGTATATAATGAGATTAATGGAATGCTGATCTGATATATATAACAATGTATCTGGAGGTTAAACATTATACATGGACCCCTAACCATTCACGCCGGGAGGGGATAAAAGCAGAGGGAGAAAACAAATGTTAGGCACTTAAGCTGCAGTTGATACATTGCTGGTATTCACCGCCGTATGGCTGACTGGTGATTACTAGCGATTCCGGCTTGCGGAGTTGCAGCCTGCGTTTGCTTGTTTGGAAAAAAGGGGGCCAGAGTCTTTGTAGATATTGGTCATACATAAACATAAGTTACCCGTAAATTAATATTCCTGTGACGATATTCTTTCTATAATTTTCAAGTTGCTATAATCCTTTTGTTTCTGATTTTTTCTTATTTTTTTGTTTTGCAAAATGTCGTTAAAAATAAAAATCAACCAAGAGCGAGGAATAGCCTTGCGTACTAAAAGGTGTTGTTATCTCCGTCGTGAATGAAAGAAAGTGTTGACTGCAACTTTGTTATGAGAAAATCAAATGATTTAACACAATAAAAATAATTCCTAATAAACGACTTAGACGGAGATAAATTGTCATATAAACCATGTGTAGTGTGAATAAATATTTTTTTGGAGAACAAGTTTATGATTTTAAATTTCTTTCATTTAAGCACACCAGATTTTATCAAACTTCTAATCAAGCACTTCCATTAATTACTCTATTTTCTATTTCTCCTTTACTAAGGGAAATTTGTCAGATTTCATTTTTTTCAACTTTCAATTATTCCAATTCAATCTTTCTATAAAAATCTATTCATATTTTCTATTTATTTTACAATCACATGATTTATATCTTTTTAAAACAATAAATATTTTAAACTTTATTAATAATTTATTTATTAGTTTTGATTAATCATAAAATAGTGTTAACTTCAACGAACATAGATAACTACTATAATTAAAAAGATTTTCTTTTTAAAAATATCTATTTTAGTTTAAATTATTTATATTTATTATATAATATAATTTAGCGGGTACTTTTATATATATAAAGCCACATTGAAAAATAAAAATTGATTGAAGTACTTAATTGAGATAATAAAAAATGTTAGTATATCAAAACACAAAAAGTGTTTACACAAAAAATAATTCATCTTATGGAACAGGAGAAATTATTTTTAAAACAATTGCTCACTTTGCTTTTAGTAAGACAATAAAGGAAGCTGAAATCTACTATTGATTAAGGGATTAGGATTCACAATAACAATCGACAATCAAGTTTTATGGAGAACAAGAGTCTTTAATAGCTAAATTAATGGATGTTGCAGTATAATAAGAACACATGCAATTTCCTAGAGAATATAAACAAATAAAAGAATACAAATTGTGTTAAGATTGAGATTGTAAAGTCCTTATCTGCCTTAAATATTTTGTATTATACTAGAATTTTAAGTTTATGTGCAATTCAATCTTTGTTATATTATAAATAGGTCATCTAGTAGGTGAAAAAGATGATTAACCTTACATATATAGGTTTTTTTTTTACAACTTTCTACTATTTGTAACATTTTTTATGTACAGGTTTCTATACCTTTATTTACTTTCTTTGTTTTGGTTTTTTTTTTTTACATTAATTTTTTTAACCTATTAAAATCAAGTTCAGAAATTCACATTCCTTTTGGTTTGTGAAGCTATTACTTATCTTTGATCAGGATTAATTTACTAATTTTAGTTTCTCCATGTTGAACGAAAGAAATGAAGAACATGTAACATATTGTTCAAAGAATTAACTATCAATCATAAGGTTAACAATAATTAATTATCATATTTGCATTCAACAATTAAAGAAATTAACATGTTATAGTGAGACTAATTTGTTAAAATAATAACATATTAGTAATCATGCTAAAAATCAAACTAGAAAAAACATTTTTATAATAATCAATGATTAGTTAATCCACTCAACTAATAAAAATTATTCTTTTGGTCATGAAGAGTTTGACAACCACTTACCAAAAAAGGTGCTAATGAAACAACTTGTATTAGGCATGCCACATGCTAACTCTTCATCGTTTAATTCCCTACATCATCAAAAAATTGTACTAGGATAGAGCGATAGTACACCTATGCAATCCATAACTCTCGCACCTTTTTCAATGTATTTCCCTCTACATGACCTAATGGTTATCCTTTCTATGGGCTTGATAACATGATCAGATGGTCACAATTAGTTTGGCTAAACCCTAATTAACCAATAATTGTTCTTTCTAAAGGTGTGTCTTTATTATCATACTTAATCCTATATGACACTAATTTAAAGGTTTATGTGGAGTTGATCAGATAGTTATTTTATCTAGACATTTGATGGGCATGTCCATGGATATTTTGAAGAAGAAAAAAACACTCTAATAAAAACATTTGCAAGTTCTCAAGTTCATCATAGATATCGTATGACACACATCAAATACCATAACAAGCTTAACCTAACTTGAACATGATTGCTCATGAGGTACCACCTATCCTACAAGTGTAAAGACAAACTTGGACCAATTATATGGCTCAATGAAAGGCTATATAGTATACAATGATGCATAAAGAAAAGGGCTTGGTTGTATGTTAATGCAACATGCGAAAGTTATAGCGTATGCATCTCGGCAATTGAAGCCACAAGAACTTAATTACCCAGTTCTTGATCTTGAACTTACGACAGTTTTGTTTGCATTGAAGGTGTGGAGACACTACTTGTATGGTTCTCGAGTCTAAATATTTATAGATCATAATAGCTTAAAGTATCTCATGTCACATAACAAATTGAACATGAGACAAAGTAGATGGGTAGAGCTAATTAAATACTATGATTGCATAATATATTACCACCATGTGAAGGTGAATGTGGTGATAGATGTATCAAGTAGTAAAAATTGGATTAAAGAAGAGGGCTTTGATAATAGAGATAGAAGGGAGATGAAAAAAATTAGGAGAGTAAATACTCAGTTAAACCTGGGACCCAAAAGGTCATTAGTAGCACAATTGAGGGTATGATCTACCTTTCAAGATAGAATACATAAAGCTCAATTAAGGGATGCAAATATTGAAAAAGTGAGAAGAAAGTTGGACATGGGGTTCAGATACTTTACAAAATTTCAAATGATGGTGCAGTAATGAGGGATTAACAAGTGTATGTTTCATGAGATATGATTATAAAGAATGAGATGCTAAAAAAGGCTCATTAATCAATTTATCATTTGTCCTAGGAGTACTAAGATGTATTAAGATTTAAAAAAGTATTAGTGGTAAAAAATAAAGAGGGACATAGCTGAATATATAGCCAAGTGTGGAATATATCAACAAGTGAAGGTAGAACACCAAAAACCTGCGGGACCCTTATAATCCTTTTTAATTCTTGAATGGAAATGGAATAACATAACTATGAAGTTTATGATAGGCCTGCTTTATTCCTACCCATGAAAATGATGAACTCGGTGGATAGATTGGCTTAGTTATATGTGAGAGAAGTGATAAGACTGTATGGAATTCTAGTGTCCATTATTTCATATAAGGATCCCAGGTTTACTTCTTGATCATGGTCGAGTATTCAACATGTGTTAGGAACATGATTGGATTTAAGTACAACTTTTCATCTATAGATCGATGGATAATCTGAGAAAACCATTCAGATTTTGGACAATTTATTAAGGGCATGCATTTTGGAGTTTGGAGGAAAGTGGAAGGATTAATTATCGTTTGTAGAATTCATATACAACAACAACTATCTAGCTACAATAAGAATGACTCTTTATGAAGCTTTTTATGGTAGAAGATGTAGAATGTTGGTGTGCTGGGAAGAGGTGGTAGACAAAAAGCTATATGGAGCAAAGTTGATAGAAATAACCTCTAAAAAAGTGAGGATTATTAAAGATAGAACAAAAGATGCCCATAATAGACAAAAGAAATATGCTAATATTCAAATAAGACCTCTTAAGTTTGAAGTGGGTGATAGAGTGTTTTTAAAGGTGGCATCGTGGAAGCATCTGTCAAAATTTGGTATGAAGGGGAAACTAGCGTTCAGATACATTAGGCCTTTAAAAATGTATAGAGAATTAAACCAGTGGCATATAAGTTTGCTTTGCCCCTATAATTGACCAAAATGCATAATGTGTTCCATATTTCTTCGCTATGAAAGGCCGAAGTGTATCCTTTCAAACTATTACCCCAAGTTCCTATAGAGATTAAGGAAGATTAACAGTCTCAAATCATCAAACCATGCATTTAAAAACTACCTTGAGCATACATTCTAAAGTGTGCATATTAGTTTAAAACATGATTCGTCATATTAAATCAAAAGTATTATCCATTAGACTACAACTAATCATAATAGATGCACAATAAATATTCTAGTAAGAACTTGATAAACATTCTAACAAGCTTTTAATCCTTAGCTTGTATGAACTTGTTCTTTTCTCTTTTCTTCCTTCAACTTTTCACATGATTTTCTTAAAATTTTCTCTCTTTTTACTCAAGGATTCTTCTTTATTTTCCTCTTTATTTTCTCTCTATCATCCCCTATTTTTTTCTCCTAAAGAGCACCTGCTTTTTTTATAAGCAAACCAAAACTAGAAGTTGCGAACCCATAGTGGTTTTACACAAGATGGGTGGTTTATAGAAGATTCTTTCTTATCCTCTTCTCTATCTTCCATTTACGCCATCAGTCTCCATGATTGATCTATGAGACCAGTTAGAGTTTCTAGTAATCAAAATATTAGGTGGCGACTCCAATTCCCTTTATACACTGATAAAAGACAATGAATCCTTGTCTCCTCTATTTTCCCGATACCTAAAATAAAGTGGTAGATCGTCGCGACGCGACACACTTGTGATAATAATATTATAAAAAAAGAGAAAAAATTCCCTATTTTTCATGAATATAATTATTGAAAATATGCAAATTCCATTAAAAGGTTTTAGGCGTTTCAAAAGACAATATGGACAACCGGAAAAAAGATAGTCTGACTAAAATAAATTTCAAGATGTTATCATTAAAAAAATATATTTAAACGAAAATATATTAGATTGTTTGGGGTTAACCAAAGTTGTATTTGAAATTTACAACTCAAGTCATGAGACCGTGATAAACTCAAAAAAAAAAAAAAAAAACATATTGAAGTCCAATTCTTAATAAACTCAATGTTAAGAATGAAATTGAAACACAAAATCATTAAAAAGGACAAAAAAACACCCAAATCAACCCGATTTAACCTGTTAAACCTGGATCATGATACCAGAATAACCCAATAGAAAAAAAAATTATAAAGTTTAATTCTCAATAAATTCAATATTGAATGATAGAATTAAGAAAAATAAATCAATTAAAAAAGGACAAAAAAATATATCCGAGTCAACCCGATTTAGCCCGCCAAACTCTTGACTCGGTCATGAGAATGAGATAACCTCATAAAAATCAAACAATAAAAGAAATCATGAAACTTAATTCATAATTAACCTAAATGGTCAAGGATGAAATTGAAAAAAGAATCTAATTACAAAAAAAGTACAAAGAAACCCGAGTTAATGTGCAAAACTCGTGAATCAAGTCATTAGACTAGACTAACATTATAGAAAGTAAATAGAAATAAATTATGAAGTTCAATCTTCAATAAATTTAATATTAAAGGATGAAAAAAAAGTATTATTTCAATGAACAGTACTTTGTCAAGATGAGAAATGAATGATGAAATTAAAAAAAAAAATCAATTAAAAAAGAACAAAAACATACTCGAATCAACCCAATTAAACCCTTGATTCGGGTCATGAGATTGAAATAACTTCATAGAAAGTAAATTGAAACAAATTATATAGTTTTATTCTCAATCAACTTAAATGGTGAATGATAAAATTAAAAAAAAATCAATTACAAAATGGATAAAAATCTCAAGTACATCGATTTAACTTGCAAAATTCTTGATTCTGAGTTATGAGATTATGATAATTTTATAAAAAAGATGATTGAAATAAATTATCAAGCTTAATTATTAATAAATTTAATATTAAATAATAAAATTAGAAGGAAAAAAAAATATTGATACAGTAAATAATATTTTTTGAGGAAAGGAAGAATGATTTGCCTTTGGTTGTTGTTAATAATAGTAAGAATAATAAATTAATTACCAGAGCCTTACCCTGGGCGCAGCCGTAGGCTCAACGATGATATACATGATGAAGTGGTACGTACATCACCCCAATATTTATTAGAGATTTCAACGCTTCTTTTTCTTTTTTTTTTTTTTTCTCCTGAGATTAGAAAAGAACCACGTAGTTGGATTTTAATTCAAAAAAGATCAACAAGGAAATGGACAAAAACAAGATTGGCAGCCAACTATCGTGGACTAGAAGGGCCACTCATTTGTCAGTGGCGTCCTCGTGGTAGCCCCACCGACTAGCCCCATTTGGCCATTTCCCACCGCCTAGCCCTCGCCATGGGTTAGGGGTCAACTAGAAGGAGTGCAGGTCGACGGCCTTGCTTTTTGCATCTATAATAAAATACTTCGTGTTTATTGGTTGGAGGACCCCGCCGTCGCTGGTTTGCATGTAAAATTGTTCGAGATTTAAATGAAAGAAATTAGTGATTAATAGCGAGTTTGAAAATAAGATTTTAATTATTTTTTAAAATATTTTTTTATTTAAAAATGTATTAAAATATATATTTTTTATTTAAAAAAAAATATTTTTGACACCAATACATCAAAAATGATCTAAAAACACCTAAAAAAATATTAATTTAAAACAAATAATTTTTTTTTAAATTTTTTTCAAAAACAATTTGAAAAGTAAAATCAAATAAGGATTTAATATATATATTTTGGTATTTAGCATTATGTGTATATTCAGACATAAATACTTCTTGTTATGTCTAAATTTAAATATATTTTTACATATATGTTAGATTTTAGTCATTAAAAAAAAAAACAAACAAACATTCATGTAACTATTTATTATTTTTTAAAAAAAAAATTGGTTTTAAAAAAAAACTATTAAATTGAGTTTTAAAAGTCGTTCACGCAACCAATATCCTAAGTTGGCCATACTTCCATATATCCTTTGGAGATTTTACTTCTTTTTTTTTTTATATAATTTAAAACACAAGACATGATTCTTGTTGTTATGTAGTCAATCAGTTAGTTATATATGATATTTATTTTGTTCATGCAAGATATATTTTATTATTATATATATTTTTTTTAATTTTAATATTTATTTATGTTTGATTAGTGAGTTTAGAATAAATATAAAGTTCTTGAGATAAAAATATTTTTACAAATAAAATTATAAAGTAGTTATAATTATGATATTTTTATTGCATCAAAGCATTGTTCTTAAATATTCATGATAGATGCTCTATTAACACTAAATATTAATTAGAATTGTTGAGACCAGTATATATGATGTTTTTTTTTTTCTTACAAAAAAAATATTGTTCTCATAGTTGAGGTATAAAAAATATTTGGAATTAATATATAAATACTTTTAAATAAATTCTAAAGATTTATAACTCTTGCTATTGTTCTATATGAAATACCTATCTCTTGATCTATTTCAGTTAGGGGTGTTTCAAAAAAACCGACCAACCGATTAAACCGAAAAAATCAAAAAAAAAAATTAACCGAAAAAACCGAACTGATAGAAAAAACCGAATAAACTGATTAAAAAATAAAAAAAAAACCACCTAGTCTGGTTTGGTTCCGGTTTTAAAAAGGCTTAAACCGATTGAACCGGACCAAACCGGACGGTTTAATTGAATCTATAAACAAAATATAAAAGGAAACGTCCTAAACCTAAATAATAAATACCCTAACCCTACAAAACCTTTCCAGCTCGCCGCCCCCCCCAAAATCTTTCCAGCCCGCTCACCCCCCCTTCCCTTTTCCCCTCTTCACCATTCCCTTTCTAGCAACCCCATACCTCCTTCCCCGCTCTCTCTCCATCCCAAAACCTTTCCAGCTGCTCACCCTTCCCCTTCCCTTTTCACCCTTCCCCCTTCCCTTTCCAACAACCCCATCCCTCCCTCCTCGCTCTCTCTCCCCCCTTCCCCTTTTCCAGTGGCCCTACCCCTCCCTCTCTCCATCTTCTCTGTGCACAAAGAAGGCTTAAAGCAACTCATTTTCTCTCATATTGTTGCCTTTCTACTCTCTACTTTACATGATGCTATTGAAATCTTTGTTAACATGTAATTGTGCTGGATAGATCCAGTGATTGTGATTCAATTAAGGGAGATCTTTCAGATCTCAATCGAAGAGCTTGGATTCAAAGTTTTCAACAAGGATTTTTTTTAATGTGGATCGGCCAAGTTTGTCCAGTGATTGTGATTTAACCAAGTTTTCTTTTATTTAATTGATTTCGGTTTTTCTGGTTTCCAAGGCTAAAAAACCGACCCGGTTCTTGGTTCAGTTCGGGTTATATTAACAAGGAATAGTATTTTCCAGTTTGGTTGAATTTTTATGTTAAAACCGGACCGAACCGGACCGTGAACACCCTTAATTTCAGTCAAGCCATAAATTCTTTTGTCAAGAAACTCATTACCACATTTCAACCCAACAATATTTTGAGTATCAATGTATCTCCATTACTATAAGTAATGGGATTTTATCCGCAAGAAAGTGTGTGGAGGATGGGGCTCCTATTGAAAACTCTTTTTTATACAAGTATAAGCCATCACTACATTTAACAGTTTTATCGATGAAATATTATGTTGGTATTTACTCTATTATTTTATAGGTGCGTATTTTATCAACGAATTCACGAATATAATACAATCTTAAAAAAAAAAACCTTGTCGGTAATTTTTGGTTTGTTGGCACATCCGTCAGCAAAATGGTTTTATAGATGAACAATGCACGCCAAAAAAAAAAATTTTACCTACTAGAATATATCGATGAAATTATTCTGTTGGTGATTGGTAGTAGCATTTAGAGTATTTTTATTCCAACTCTTTGTAAAATACCGACAGAATAATTTGTTGGTGATGTAACAATTAAAGTGGTATTTGCAGTAATTTTTTTCAACTCTCTACAATATACCAACATAATGAATATACCGAAAAAATGTGTCTATCGGCAATCCCGTCCTTAATAATTAAAAAATCTATTTAAAAAATATCTATTGAATAGAAAAGGAAAATAATTTTTTTTAAAAAATATTTTTTTATAAAATTCAAGTATGCAAAAATAAATTATCTTAATATGAAAGCCAAATATTTATTATAAATTTATACGTTCAAACATAATGAAACTAGAACAAAGGTGATGCTGGAGGAGAAGGTTGGTCATTCCCGAGACCATAGAGCCAATAAGAACGTGCATGTGTGTAACCCATTTGTGATATAATATCTATAACCATTCGACAGAGTTCTTCATAATCCATAGAAATTCATTCATATTTTTTATTTAGATGGGCCGTATATTCTTGCACTCCTTGCTATAACAAAGTTGCGAACTCCGGAGACTGAGTACTTGATATCGATTACAAACTCCTAATGGTTGAAACATTATGAGCCATCTGTAAGTTCTCGGTTATGGTATTGAAGAATCTGTACACTCAATTTCTATTGGGTCCACCAAAAGATTATGTTTCCATCCACAAATCCAAATCGAAATTTGGGTTGGTCGAAGGATTATCCCCGTATCTCTCTTTCAATCAAATGTTATATGTCTCCTGAAAATAAAAAATAAAATCATCAAATTCAAGAAAATAATAAATTATGAAAGAAAATGGTTAAAAAAACATACCATAAAGTGTTGAGCTTAATTGTCGATGAACAGTTGCACCTCTTTTTGAAGGTTTTTACTCCGCACATGCGCCTTTATAAAAAAACTCTATTGGGTTTGGCTTACGTCCAAGAACTATAGTATGTAAGAAAAAAAATATAGCCAGTTAAATATATTTATAAAAAAATTAATTAAAAATAAATGTGATTAAAATAACTATTACCATTCACTTTGCATGCGAAAACGAACAAAATATAGTTGCCGGTGTGTATGGTAACCAAACTGTGAATTTACCAACTCTGATTCCTCGCACCATATTGTGAGCATCATATGAAATGCTTGGACATCACATGCTATATATATTTTGCCTATATATTCTTTGGGATGTATGGCAGCCTAAAATCATTGTAAACCGTTATGTCATTTAAGCTTAGTGGAGCATTTTTTCTGACATATTTTTTAGATTTGTTTTGTGTCTCATACAAAAAATCACGCAACTTATAATATTCAAATATATTATATATGGGTTAATGAAAAATAAAATTTTAATATTTAAAATTCAAAAAAAATTATCGTATTTTTTTTCGATGTTACTTAGTTGCAACGTGAATCTCTCAAACCTTGCTCATAATACTATCATTTGCTTTATCCCACTCAAATTTAGCCTTGCAATAAAAATTTATAAAAATAATTCAATAATTTCAATAAAGTAGAGGAATTAACATAAAAAATAGTAAATATTTTAAGTTGATACTAACATTAAATCTTGTAAACCATGCATTGACCTGTGACTTCCAATCTGGATGTTTAGAAACCTGGCTTCATTGAAATAATAGAATTTTCATTTAACGCTCAATCTACGATCTCCCTTTTTCTTCTTTTTTTTTTCATTAGACTTTCTTATTTAAATAGCTGCAAGCAGGACCAAAACAGGGTGTAAAAAACAAAACCGAAAGCCCTTCTTGAAAGTTCTTCCCAGATATATGGCTTACATAGCAATTTAAATGTCGATGTTATTATTTGGGTAGCCTCAATATTTGTGAACCTGAAAATTAAAAATTTTAATGAAATATTATTTGTTCATAAATTGTTAAACATAAATCAACTCAAAATAAAACAAACTTGCATTGAAAGGTCGTCTTTCCAATGTACCTCATACTTGCAGTTGAATGGATCTTGTTGTGAAGGGATACCTCCTCCACGTTGCAGAGCTGCACTCAAAGAGGTAGTGTCGTGAGTTAACCCATATGCTTCAAGTGTCTCTTCTTGGTCAACACCTAATGACATGTTATTGTCATCATTGCTGCTAGAAGAACTAGCTGCAATCATGTGCTCACGACGTGCACTTGATTTTCCCCTATGTATCTACATAAATTTGATGAATATTTGGATAAAAAATTTTAGTTTTTTTTTAAAAAAAAACAATTCGGCAGCACCTCCTTTATACTAGAAACTACCTAAAATTTTTAATCCTGCAAATAGACAACATATATGTTACAAACATATGGATTTTATTTAATTTCTACCAAATTTTGAATAATTCAATTTCATAGAAAATTCTCATTTTCTGCGTGATAATATTTTTAATCCTAAATTGACAAGAATTTTTTGTAATTAAATGTAATCCTATATATTCAATTTACATTGAACAACAAATTTGACAATAACAATTAAAATTCAACAAACCAATAAAACATTATTGCAATATAGACAAAAACATAGACAAAAAAAATAATACAAAAAAAAAAATTAGGCCTTAGGAATGAAAAAATCTTACCTTAATGGTATGCTTAATTTCATAGTTGAACTACATGTTATATACAAAAAACAAAAACAAAAATAAAATACATTTTTAATAAAAATGAAGAAATTATGTCAAAACATTCACCACAAATACATGTCAATTATGTTGAGTGAAATAAAGTTTAATTTGTAGCCATAATATTTGAAAGACAGAATTGAAGAATAAAAGAATAAAACGAAGATCAATGTTTTTAGGCCAACTGAAGAAAATAAAGGTTTGGTGCGCTTATGGAGTTTTTATACTAGGTTTTATGGATGAAATTAGCAACATACTATTAAATATTATTATTTTTAAATTGTTCGTCAATGATTCCCTTTGTAAGGTGCCCTTAAAATTTTTGTTTCACATTAAAAATTTCAAAAACCCCTTTAGATTTTTTTCAGTCCATTCATGATTTCATCAGTAAAATAGTAAATAGTAAATAGTCAAAGATGCATTAATTGCCAATATGTTGGAATTCGCTGTCCATCGGTGATTTTGTCAGAAAACCTACCACTTAGTTAGTAAGCTTTAATTGCCATCACTGACATGTGAAGGGAAAAATTTCCTTGACCTCTGGAATACATCGACGGACATAGACCATCAGTGTGATGTTTCATGAACAGTGCTTAAGGGTGGAAAAAAATTCCCTTCGCCTCTGGAATGCACCGACAAACACAAACCATCGATATTTTCATCGGTGTGATGTTCTATGAGCAGTGTTTAGGGAAGGGGGATAGTTCCCTTCACACATTCCTTGATTCAACTGAAAAGTGAGAATGCACACTGTTAAAGTGTTTCCATGCTTCACCGGTAGAAAGATGCATCATCACTCCATCCACTATATCATATGATTGGTGTCATGTCATGTGTTCAGCAGTTTTTGGTGACATGAATAGCCTCTGTAGTCTAGGAGCGATTGGGAAGTATATAAGTTTTTTTATGTGTGACAGAAATCCTTCCCCTGCTAGCTCCGGGTTTATAATGAGAATGCCTACATGTCCTACACTCGGTCAATTCAGTATTTTCAAAGTATCCTAAACTGAAGGGTTTCATCATGGACTTAGCAATATAGAAGTTTTCTTTTAACCTGTTCCTTCAGGTAAAATGTTTTTTGCCCATTTGATAATTCTGTTATAACCAACTTCACTTAACCCATAATTTGATTTAATGATAAACACCTGCGCAACGACTGATAATTTACTATGATTTATGCAATCATCATATAATGGTTCATTAGAATCTTTCAATATATATATATATATACTAATTGTGTTTGCATTAGGTTTCTTCATCTATGATTGGACATTGACCAACATTACTTTGATTTATTCTCAACGCATCCATAACAATAGCTCTATAAGGATTACTGTTGTCATCTACAACTTTATGCAAGTTGCTAGCACTAGAAGTTAACTCAACCATTCTTTCTACCATAGTCTTGTGAGGAACAATTGATTCTCTGTATGCATACTAGTACATATATTCTTTCATAAACCTTTTTTTTTTTTTTGTAGAAAATGCATCATTACAACATCTAGATGGAGAAACTTTTTTATTTTTACACCTCTTGCATGGACACTTAATACCGCATCCACTAATATATCTCGGATTAAATGTTGTGTATTTAATAAAACCCTGAACCCCATTACACTAATCCATCCTCCACAATTCTTGGGTGAATCTTGATACATCTATAAACGATTGTCCATCATTTCTATCAAATCTATATCAAATAATGATGACAACAAGTATTAATTAACTACGTTAACTAAATAAATTTTTAAAAATATTGGTTTAGCTTAAGATTATTAAACCTACTTTAATACTTCTTTTAATTCATTATCAATTATTTATGTACATACAAATTTGTACACATTTACAAAAATTACAACTCAATAATAAAATTGACAAAATATAAAACAGACCTGTTAAACAAATCATTATTTATTTCATTGCAACACACCTAAGCCAGTAATTTGATATAAATTTCAATAATTTACAAACAAATATAATTTTATAAAATCTAAAACAAATCATAACATGTACAAAATCATAAATTCATACAATAAGTTTGCTTGAGAAAAAAAAACAATAAAACAAGTAAACACTCAAACAAAATACATATACTACAAAAATGTGCAATAAAAAATTAACATTTTAAGATTGTGTTCAAATTAAAAAAAAAGAAGAAGATAGATTTGCTTACTTAAGATGGAAAATCCACAATATAATTTCAATCAGAACATGAATGCTATCAAATAGAGTGTTGTTGTGACTAGAAAAGTTGTGGAATGATGAGTTGTGTTGAGATGAGGGGGGATGTTGGGAGGGCGGGTTGTTTTGTTGCAAAGGTTTTTTTAAGGAAGAAGTAGAAATAGGGGAGGGGAAAGAGGAGAGTCAAGCGTTAGATCATATATTAACCATTACCGATAGATTTACCGATAAAATTATTCTGACGATAACTCTGTTGGCACTTTTGTTGGTATAAATGATACGTTATTATATAGTTTGCCTGTTTGAATCTCATTGTAATTTCATCAGTAATGGCGTCTGTAAAAACTTACACGTCATCGAACTATTTGGACTTTTGTATCCCTTCATTCCGACTGGGATTCCTTCGGTACATACCGACAACATATTTCCGTAGGTAAATATCGATGAAATTAGTGATGAAAAAGATTCGGTCGGTAAAAATTACTACAATATACCAACAGAAATAATCCGTTAGAGTTTTCTTTGATATTGGTCGATTTTCTAGTAATTGAGCATAACGACACCTAATCAAGACAAATACAAAAAATATGTAAAATATAAATACAATTGAAACCAAATCACCATATAGTTGTTTAAAATAAACTCTCGAGCATATCCAAAACCAACTCTTAAATTCAAGCTACGAAGTCGTATGTGTTCTTCTCACATCTTATTTTACAAAATTATTAGCCTCACACAAAACAAACAGGGAGAGATAAGAGAGAAACGAGACCTGAAAACTATTTTTCAGCAGTCTTTAAACATTGAATGCTGAGGCTTGATCAACGGATAGACTTCTGGCTACCTTCCTTCCCATGTAGGTACTAGATAGGACCCATCCATTTAACAGTAATAGCCGACATGGTTTCGAAATTTGATGTCATACACACATCTGATAGTTACATGACGCGCATGCATTCATGGATAATCCAAATTGAAGCAGAGCAAAACGCTGACCGATACTGTACTGCACATTTAGCTACTGATACCTCTACAAAGTATGGAGGGGATTGAATTAAAATTGTTGTTAATGTTACTATTATTCAAGAGATTGAAGACTGGTTTGACCGTCAGATAGACTGACGGGATTCTAATTAATTTCTGATGCAGCCTTGTGAACGCAAACAGACTAAATCCCAAGCGAGTCTAGAAGTCCAGCGCCATCCATACAAAGCCATCAGCAAGAACAGTGTATATGCGCGTTGCATGGTAAACTGAAGTAAATTAGGCATCAAAGACCAACACAAAGGGGAAGTTTTTGCAAAATCAAATATGAACTCACGCATATAACTCATTTCCTTTAAGTGAACTATTGGTAGATTTGAAATAAAACAGCGTAGTGGTCTTTTATGATAACAACATTTATAATTGAAAATTGGTGGAGTTGCCTTTACGAACTCTCAAGTTCCCACGCAGCATCCCTTTTAATATCTTATTTTCACACTAGGAAGAAAAGAACAGAAAAACAAAGATAGACCCGCAATCCTTTCATCTCATCGTAATAATATCTTTTTTTTTTGTTACAGAATTGAACTTTTTTTTGTTACAGCATTGTAATAATATCTAGCTACAGCAATAACAAGAGATCGTTCCAAGACATTTATGTATCTATATATACACTCTTGGGAAGCGTGCTTTTGTTCATAGCTAGGAAAATGGGTAACAAGTCATTTCTTCCGAGTTTCTTGGTTGGTTTTGCCCTCATCTTGAGCTTCAAATTCGCCAACGCTCAAATGGTGCCAGCCATTTTTGTTTTTGGTGACTCCCTGGTAGATGTGGGAAACAACAATTACCTCCCAGTGTCGGTTGCCAAAGCAGATTTCCCTCACAACGGCATCGATTTTCCTACAAAGAAAGCTACAGGAAGGTTTAGTAATGGGAAGAACGCAGCGGATTTCCTCGGTGAGTTCCGTGCATTCATGGATATAAAGATGTTTGCATGCAATCTAATTAACAAATCTCAACTCTATAATGCTATATATACCAGATTATAAATTAATACACACAGTAAACCGAAGTAGAGTCCCAATTAATCTAGCTAACATCATTCTTTCCAATATGTTTAAGCTCAAATCCATCTCATGCATCTCTCCTGAATCAGTGCCTGTCTTAGCTCTAGACAAAGTGAAACGCTGAGCGCGCATGTACATATATACACACACAACTTTTTATTGCATGTTATAGTTCGCCCAGCAAGCCGTATGTACTGTAGGTACTAACTTTTTTTTAAGTAACCAGAGCAACCAGTACATCGAGTTGCTCTCTTGATTAAACAGTAGTTCCATGCTTTCTGGGTTCGTTGTCTTATTTAATAATATATATATAAATTGTGCAGCTCAGAAAGTGGGCTTACCTACTTCACCGCCATACCTATCCGTCTCGCCAAAGAATACCTCCTCCTTTATGACCGGTGTCAGCTTCGCTTCTGGTGGTGCGGGAATCTTTAATGGCACAGATCGAACTTTGGTAAACTAAAACATAACCTGATCTTCTGTTTGGATAATTAATTCCCTTTACAAGCTGTTTACTTTTTCAAATTATGGAACTGTCTTTGACCGCTTGTAAAATGGACTATATCGAGCCAATTGAAAAAAATTCCTGAGATTTTTCTTCTGCGTGCAAGCCACAATATACATGGTGGTTGCTTTCAGCTTTATGCTTTTATTAATATTCTTTCTTCTTTCCAATTTACTCAATTAGGGCCAAGCTATACCACTCACTAAACAAGTTGGCAAATATGAATCAGTATACGGCAATCTGATCCAACGGCTGGGATTGTCTGGCGCACAGAATCGCCTGTCTAAATCACTCTTTGTCATTGTCATTGGTAGCAATGATATTTTCGATTACTCCGGTTCGTCTGATCTCCGAAAGAAAAGCACCCCACAACAATACGTGGATTCGATGGTTCTTACACTCAAAGGCCTGCTTAAGGTATTTGGCCTGATTCCGCTGTTTACTTACTGGTCTGATTTACAGATCTCTCTATTCTAATGCTAAGCTGGATAAAGTTCTTCCTGTCAAGATTTGGTCCATTAGACACAATCCCCTTTGCTTAATTACTCTATCCTTCTTTGGAGTAGCTTGTTTCCGCAGCTTTAATTACTAATTGACTCCGTCACTTGCTGAGCAGAGATTGTACACTTCTGGTGCGCGTAAATTTGTATTTGCTGGCATTGGGCCACTTGGCTGCATTCCATCACAGAGGATTAAGAACCAAACAGATCATGGATGCAACGAGGGCAGTAATCTCATGGCTGTTGCGTACAATAAAGGGCTAAACTCGATATTGCAGGAATTGAAATCAAATCTCAATGCCATGTCCTATTCCTATTTCGACACCTACGCCTTGATGCACAATATCATTCAAAACCCAGCAACCTATGGTACGTAACAAGCATGCATGCTTCATGAGCTGGTTAGCATGGCATTAACAATTAATTATAGTCTCATTAATCATCTTAACTTTGCAAGCAAATTAGCTAATTAATTATTGCTCTTCACGGTGTCAGGGTTTACCGAGGTTGAGGCTGCTTGTTGTGGGCGCGGGAAATTGAACGCCCAGATTCCATGTCTGCCCATTTCAAAATATTGCCCCAATAGGAGAGATCATGTTTTCTGGGATTTGTATCATCCTACAGAGACTACTGCCGGCATTCTTGTTGATGCTATTTTCAATGGACCACTGCAATATACATTCCCCATGAATGTGAGGCAGCTTGTGACAGTTTAAGTGTAGCAACAAGACACGCCTGAAATATGTGTTCGGAGGAGAGGTTTACCTTTGTCGAGGGCTGTACCAAAAGAAACAGAAAATGTGTAATTGTATTAGCAGCTGTAGCTATCAGTTTGTGAAATAGAGCACTGGTGATGGGAAATGAAAGTTGAATGATATGAAGAGTGATTAGCATTCAACAAGAGAGAAGGATTTCATGAAATCTGAGAGAGAAGAATAAAGCAGTTATGAAGATTACACTTACAAATTAATTATGTATTACTCGTGCCAGCCCAGAGATAACTATCAACGTACTGAAATTCTAACAGCTATAAAAACTATCTGTCTATTGTTACAACATGTGTCGACAATCTTTTATTCCTATCAGTATACAAAAGCAAAGCCTTATTAACCAACGCCTTCAATTCGTTTCTCAATCGTCATCATCGGCCAAAATGTTGCCCTTTGTCCTCATGTTACTGAATTGATTCCCTTGAGAAGCACTTGTATCAGTACTCTCTAGTTGAGATCGAAATCTATTCCTCAAGCTTAAAATCAGGTTATGTGCAAATCAAATGCATATTCCCAAGCGGCATCAGCTGGTGAGCTGTGAGACCTATGAATAAGAAGCTTTGTGGCCTTCAAATTTCTCCTTTTAACCATTTTCCTGTAACTGCTTGAGTGTCAAAAATATAAATATATGAAAATTCAAAATATGTATTTGTATACATTTTAGAATTTAATAATCAGTTTATTAAATTCATGAAAAATTAATTAATATTTAATAAATCATTATTTTTTTAATTCATGAGTATTTATGGTTAAAAATCCTAGTATAAAAGGATGAATCTACAAGTAAGGCTGTTATTTGAAATATCGGAGTTGACTAGAAAATTTTCAAAGTTATTCTAAATGTTTATCAATTTTAACTGAAAGTATTTTTCACCGTAATACACAAATTACAAATATCTTTTTCTTAAGAATTCATTTGGATACACGAGTCCATAATAAATTCTTAAGTGGATCTATTCATACAAGTAAATCTTCATCCCAAACTACAGATAGACCATCAATCAAAAAACCATCAAAACTCCTAAACCACATCAAATCACAAAGCAACTTACCTCAAGTAGGGTGTGCTAAGGATGCTAATACATTTCTTAGCCACAATCAATCCCTTATCTTTAAAATCTCTGATAAGACCAATATACATAGGTTTCCTAGCGACCCTAAATCAAATAACTATGTGGCGACTCTAAACGACCCCCCGACACTGCGCCTCCACATTTGACATAACTTTTTTGGAACTAAGTCAACTTTATTAGGGACCAATTTCAATTATTGCTATGAAAGGGCTGATTTGTTTTCAAAGGTCCAAGCAAATTAAGAAAGCCGGGTGCAGCAATACGAGCTGCTATATAAAAAACATGTGATGATTGAGAGTGAGCTAGCTAAAGCAACAACAAGAGCAAATGTTGTCAAGAACTCTTAAATTGAAGGGATCGACCTTATAAAAAGAAAGCTTGACATGGCAAAGATCAGAATAAAACATCTGGAGGAGAAGAATGGATTGCTAGAACATTACAATCATATAATTGATACAAAAAAAAAAAAAGCTTTTGCAGTTATTCAAAGCATGGTGGATAACTTTCAAGGATACACTTGACATCAATTCCAACTTGTTGCCCAAACATGCTTCTAGTAGTGAGGGGGTGAACACAGTGGAATGTGGAGAAAAGAAAAGAAAAGGCAAGTTCTGTAAGCAACCATGAATAGGCTATATGACATATTGATGCAAGCCAGTTACTTACCAACTAGAAGTATAGCAAGAAAGTGAAATCATTTTTATAGGTTCCATAAGGCTACGAGATACATTATTGAAGAATGTGGAAAGTTTCACCAGAAAATAGCACAAATGACGACTTTTGGTCTCCTATGAATTAGAGAAAGGGAAGAAGATAAGGTTGTTAGTATGATAGGTTTCTAAAAAGGGAAAGCGGAAGTGTGTAGAATCCAACCCACTAGAAACAGACCCCCAAAGCTCATCCTGACAAGGCATGTTTTTACCTATAATAAAAACTATAGCGCGCTACCACATCATTATGAAAGCTCTTCTTCACTCTTACAAACTGAGATTGACAAATTAACTCAGAATGACAGGTGTTTTACACCTGAAGAATTGGAGAAACAACGAAAGGCTAAAAACAAGGAATTTGTAGAAGATGCTAAGGATATGGAGGTAAAAAAACTAATAAGTAAGGAAGAGGCAGATGAATTTCTAAAGCTAATAAAGCACAATGAGTACAACGTGGTAGAATAGCTAAGAAAACCCCTGCCAAAATATCCCTCATGTCTCTTATCTTAAGTTCTGAGCCCTCACCACAACGCCCTATAAAAAGTTTTGAACGAGGCATATGTCCCTCAAGACATGACCTAACAGATCATAAAGCATTTGGTTAAAAGAATCCAAATGACCAAATATGTATACTTAATCAAAGATGAGCTCGATGTCAGAGGTCACAACAAACCTCTGTACATTATTGTAAGATGCTAAGATTGCACCGTTGGTAAAGTAGTGGTGGATAATGGCTCAACTTTGAATGTACTCCCAAAACATGTGACAGATGAAATGTCGGTTAATTTAACCCACATGTTGCCAAGCATTTTGATAGCCAGAGTATATGACAGGTCTTCGAGATAAGTGGTAGGGACCATTAAAATAGATTTGTTCACCGGCTAGCAAACATTCTTGGTAACCATACAAGTGATAAACATTCACCTATCATACAACATGTTACTAAGAAGGCCTTGGATACACACTGCTAGCGTCATAACTTCCTTTTTGCACCAATGCAAGAAGTACATTGTTAATGGAATATTAGTGATAGTTAGGTTGAAAAAACACTAGCAATGATATAAAATGTGGCAGTACCTTATATAGAGGCCAAAGGGATTAAGGACAAGAATCTTCATGCCTTTGAAATTGTTAACATAAATTGGATTCCAGAAAATTCGATGCTAAAAAAGCCAACCATTTCTGAAGTCGCAAAGATGACAGTTAGGTATTTCTTAAAACAGAAGCTTCATTTCTATTACAACTTTATCACTAGAAATCCAGAAAGGATAAGATGAAAAATCATAAACCAAAAATTTAGGCTTAGCTTTAAGCCCAATAACAAAGATTACAAAAAAGCCATTAATATCAAGTAAGAGAAAAGACTAGCTAGGTTGGAAAAAAGAGAGCCAGAAGAAGAAAAGATTACCATTCCCTCAATCCATATAACATTCCCTAAAGCCACCTATGTGGCTCACTCGGGAGACGCAATGGATGTCCCTACCCAAGGCCTCACTGTTATGGGCATCAACATATTGGAGCGAGATGACGATGAAGTCAAAGGCCGTAATAAAATGATAGGAGAGGAAAAATTGCTGCCCCAATTGACTATCCATATCGTAGACAAGATGCCTAGAATGACTATTCTACAAAAGCTAGCAAATGGTGAAAGATTTTAGAATTAGGCAACTCAGGAAGCTCGAATAGTCTTTTAAAAGTAAATGGCAATGTTTTGTGTTTTGTTGTGTTTCTTTTTTCAGTTCTGTGTTTTTTACCAAGTTGGCAATATAAGCTCAAGATGCCAATATATTGGTTTCGTTGTGTTTGAGTCTTTTCCTTTTATCAATGAGGTTATACCTTTTTTAACATTTTCTTATTTACCTGCTTTTCTTTCTTTTGTTATTTTGCAAGCAAACATGCACTTACACCTGCTGCCTTTCAGGAAATCTGAAAGTGGGTCATCCATGAAATCACTATGATATAACACTGAGAATAAACGACCAAATTTGATGAGTATATAGTTGCAATAGAAGAAAATAAATGGGAAAAGGATGTTGTGGAAGAATTCACTATGTTAGTGAAATAGTTAGAACAAATCCGAGATTCGGCAAGAAAAGAGCTAGAAACAGTCGATGTCAGTATAAAGGAAGATAAAAAAGAATTAAGTTAAGGACTCTAATCACTTTTAATGAAAAAGAGGATTTGATCGCATTACTATAAGATTATGTCAATGTGTTTGCCTGGTCCTACGCAAATATGCCTAGTTTAGATATTGATATCGTAGTGTACAAGATACTGTTAAAAGAAAGGTGTACACTTGTGAAGCAAAAACCATGGATGACCCGCCTAGATATGATACTCAAGGTAAAAGACGAGATAACAAGGTAATGGGACATTGGGTTTTTAGAAGTAGTTAGATACCCACAATGGGTGTCTACTATAGTAATAGTTCCCAAAAAAGACTAAAATATTATAGTATGTGTGGACTACTAGGATTTAAACAAAGCAAGCATGAATAATGATTTCTTGTTGCCATATATTGATATCCTAGTCGATAATGCTGCATAAAACTCGACATGCTTGTTTATGGATGGTTTCTCCGGGTATAACTAGATCAAGATGGTCGAAGGAGATAAATAGAAAACAACATTTGTAACACCATGGGGGACATTTTACTATAAAGTAATGTCATTCGGATTGAAGAATGCTTAGGCCACTTATCAAAGAGCGATGGAGATTTTATTCCATAATATGATGCATAAAGAGATTCAAGTATATGTGGATGACATAATTGCCAAATCTAGAGAGAAAGAACATTATCAGAATCTGAAAAGTTGGTTGAAAGGTTAAGAAAGTATCAGCTAAAGTTAAACCCCATAAAGTGCTCATTAAGGGTAAAATCTGGAAAGTTGCTCGGGTTTGTGGTAAGTAATCAAGGTATTAAGACCTTGACAAAGTAAAGGCAATTTAAGAAATGTTGGCTCTTAAAACTGAAAAAGAAGTCGAAGGATCCTTGGGTCGTCTAAATTACATTGCCCGGTTTATCTCCTAAATGACATAGACTTGTGAACCGATCTTCCAGCTCCTTCAACAAAAGAATCTCAAAGTGTGGAATAAAGAATGCTAAAGGGCTTTTGATAAAATCAAAAGATATCTGCAAAATTCACCTTTATTGGTTCCCTTGGAACCAAACAGGCCATTGATTTTATACCTAACAACAACTAAGAGAGCAATGAGATGTGTACTTAGGCAACATGATGAGTTTGGCATGAAGGAAAATGTAGTTTACTATCTGAGTAAATAATTTATAGAGTGCGAATCTAAGTATACCTCAGTAGAGAAGCTTTATTACGCACTTGTAGGGGCCACTAAACGACTTTAGTAGTACATGTTGTATTACACCACATGGTTAATTTCAAAGTTAGATCCTCTCAGATACATCTTTGAAAAACCTTACTTATCAGGTAAAATAACAAGGTGACAAGTACTGCTGATCGAATATGACATAGTCTACATAACAAGGAAAACTGTGACAAAGAGTATCATTGCCAACCATTTGGTAGACAATGTGATTGAAGACTATAAACCTTTTATATTTGATTTCCTAGATGAAGATGTGTTGATTATAAAGGGGAAAATAGCCAGATTAGTAAACAATGTATTTTGACGAAGCAGTAAATGTGTATGTTAACGAGATAGGAGTATTGATAATTTCTCTTGATAAAAAGAAGTATCTTGTCTCAATAAAACTATAGTTTGAATGCACCAATAATACCACAGAGTACAAAGCTTACATCATTGGGTTAGAAACTGCATTAGAATTGAAAATAAAGAAACTTGATGTTTATAGAGACTTTATGCTAATAATCTGCCAGGTAAAAAGAGAATGACAGACAAAAGATGAGAAGCTAAGGTCATATCAAGAATATCTATTCCAGCTAACAGAAGAATTTAACAAGATAAAATTCACTCATATGTGGAGAAATAAGAATTGGTTCGCCAACACTCTAGCTACCATAGAATCTATGACCAAAATTGATAGTGGAAACAGAATACAACCTTTAGAAATTGATGTTCAGAAGTCTTTAGAAATTTTATCTTTTAATTAAATTTAAATTTATTGATTTCATCCTCTAACATTTAATTGTGATGGTGTTAAGTTTTTTATTTGACATTAAATCTATAATTTAATGGGTTGCGGGTTTAAAAAATTAACCTAGTTTATCCGATTTTCTTAGGCTCACCTGATTTTTTTCTTTTTTTTTTTAAGTGTTTTGTTTTCTAGCTTCTTCCTCCAACATTTTATAATTTTTTTAATTGTTTTTTTGAGATTTTTTTGTCGTTTTGAAAGTAACAAGATGTCAACTTAAATTTATTTTTTTTCTGGCCTTTGTTGAATCTCATTTTTTTTTAAAGAAATCTTATTTTTAAATTAAATTAAATTAATTGCCTGATTTTTTATTTTTAAATTAATTTTTTTTTTTTGTTATATAACCCCAATACTAACACAATGTCATTTTTATTATTTATTGGTCCACATATATTTTAAATATTAAATGAAAAGCGATGGGGAGATATTTTTGGACGGGAGAGGTATAGTTTCCAAGCGTCAAAGTATAAGTTGTAAAATGTAATTTTTTAAAATCCACCAATTTAATCCAAACTACATTACATGATAATATGTGTAATTTTCTCATTTTTAATTAATAAGCCTTTCCCAATCAAAGGATTGCGGTTCCTTCGACTTCCTTATAACACGGTCTTCGAAACAGAACAAAACCAGGACGCGCACAGAATAATAAGAACGAAAATCAGAGACGCAGACAATAGTCGGAGCTCGAAGAATGGAGGAAATAGACGAAACGGAAGCCCAACCTCAGGTCTATTTCCTCCGTTTCTTTATGTTATATTTCCTCTCGCGCATTTCTGTTTGGTCGTCGAGAAAACAAACGAAACCGATTTTTATATTTTTTTATCAAGAGGAGAATTTCCTTATCAGTGGAATCATTTAAATACTCAATTCTCTCTGTTAACCATCAACATTTTTAAAAGAATCATCTAAAAAAAAAAACAGAGAGAGAAGAAAGAAAGGAGTCAACAATTTATGCCTCTTAATTCGGAGTTACCGTTAGAAATAGGCTTTGCTAGTAATTGCAATAATTATGTGATTTCAAGACTCGTAGTCGTAATTACTACGGAGTTGTGATGTATTTTTTGTAGTCGTAATTGCTGGAAATGCTGCATCATTTTCCTTTTGCATTTTTGCAAAGTATGTATAACCGTTTCATTCAGATGCCAGCTATTTATTTCAATCTAAATCTACATCTAAATGCAGGTCTATATGGCGTGCTTCCTACATGGCCATCGGTAAGAAATGTGCATGAGACTGGCCTTTTTTAAAAAAAAATAATAATAATAAATGAGTTTTAATTTACGGTTGTGATTTACTTGTATAGTAGTTTGTCAGGAACTGCTTGATGCTAGGTTTTCATTTTTTTACTTAAAGCATTTTTTTTTTTTTTTAATATGCTGGAAAAATAGTGAAGCTATTCAGGGTTTTTAACGTTTTAATTGCCTAAAGGATTCGTTTCGAGTCTTTTTGAATTCTTTATAGTATTGGAGTTTTAAAACGGTGAAAAGCCAAAGTGATGCTGTTGATAAATTAATGTACTGATAGGGGCTAATTATTCAACTCTTCAATGAAAAGTGTTTAGTCGGCAATTTTTATTTGCGTTTGGAAAATTTTATACAATTTATATAAAAAATGACATTTTCACCAAATTCCTGCACAGGGTTGGGATTTCTTACTATGATTCCAGTATTCGCCAACTGCATGTGCTTGAAGTTTGGGAAGATGGAAGTTCAGACTTCCCCCTAATTGATCTGGGTATGACTCGTCTCTTTGTTGGAATGGCGTTCATTTCTATTATTCTTCATCAGTTTTGAATTCTAAAATGGTTTTTCTTGATGTTTGAAAATGATTGGTTCTGGAATATGGATTCATTGCTTGTCATTTAAATTATAGCTTTTTCATATTTCCATTCCTTGTATTTATTATACTCTTTGCTTTTCTCATATCTGGATTCAATTATACCATTATATCATTAATATCCTTTTCTTTTGCTGAAACACTGGTTCAGTAAAATATCAGGCGAAGCCTTTGACTATTTACACAAGCACTAAAAGTGAAGAGTCCTTCTTATCTGCTTTACAACGAAGTGGTACTCTGCTCTTTACCTGTTTGACTTATGAGCTAATATACATGTGGAATGTGTTTAAGCTTCAAAGTGATACAGATGGCACAACTGAGGCTCCTACGGTGAAACTCGTAAAAAGTTCAATATTCAGCTATGAGCAAGCCTGGCACAGGTATTAGAATGGATCCTGACATATTTGTGCAACTCTACTAGGTTCAAATTTTCATGTTAGTGATTGAAAAAGTGGAGGGTCATGATCAAACCATACTAACTAAACCATAAGATCACTCTTTGATAATGATTTTTTATGGTGATACTTGGAAATCTTATCATGATTCATTGTAATACATGGGCCAAGAATTTAATGTTTCACATAATGCAGAGACTAGTCATTGACTTTCTTCATATTTTCATCCAAGTCATTCTAATGGTAGGTCATTCTTGTTGTGTCATCACTGAGTTCCCTTAAAAATGAAGCACTTGAAGAGCACATATGAAATTTCAAACACTTTAGAATGTATCACTTAGCATACATTCTATTAGCGTTTCAAATGTAACTATAACAGAAATGATAACAGGAGAACAAATACCTTGCGCTTAAATATAAAAGTGTGGTTTCAGTACAATCAACTCTACAATGAATGCGTCATTTGATTGGTCCTGAGAGCATAC
Source organism: Populus alba (assembly GCF_005239225.2). Lineage (NCBI taxonomy): Eukaryota > Viridiplantae > Streptophyta > Magnoliopsida > Malpighiales > Salicaceae > Populus > Populus alba. The sequence continues at coordinate 11,745,804 of NC_133294.1, read as the reverse complement.
AACTAAAACTCGATGTTTCTGTTTGGTTTTGTAGATTGATTTACCTTCGAGTGACAGGAATGGATGATGGGCTAAATATCAAGGAGAGGGTTTCTTATGTAAATAGACAAATACAAACTTCATTACTTTTTGTTTCTTTTCTTTTGTAAGGCATGTTGTTTAATAAATATTCTTCTACAATTTAAGTTTCTTTTGTTCCTCTTGAATCATATTAAACTTGTTATTATATGTGCACCTTCTGCCCATAATAATACTTTTTTTACACCAGAAACTTGGTGATTCCAGCACTTTTTCCATGAAATGTTGAGCATTACGATATAATAGTTTGAAATCATGTTCTTATCTAGTAGATTATATATAATTGAAGTGCTTTTCAGATCATAATCAATTCATGAGATTCAATGAGAGTAGCATGCATTAGTACTTGAATTTCATTTATCATCCTTTGATCTTCACAGAGGATGTCATATCGTCCTTATTGACATGTATATTCTGTTTAAATAGGATCCTCTTCTTTCTATGTAAAAAGAATGAGATAGAAGAAATGACTTGAGTTTTGTTTAGAACTCAACAGTTAGTATGGATAGTGTTTTCTGGTTTAACAGATGAGAAAAGTTGTTTTTAGTCATCCTTGCACTGATGCTCTATATCTTGATTCTATTTTTTCTTAATGCCATTTGGAGAACACGTTAAATAATATCTGTTTTCCCCCCTGAAATGGATGGCTAATGTTGGGATCTGCCAGCTATTTCATATCACTATATTCCATGACCCCCATAGTGCTACGGAGAGCTTTCTTTTGAATCATGTAATTGGGGTATTTTGGTACTTCATTCTGTTTGCAATTGTGAGTGTCCTTTTTTAGGTCCAGGGAACACTTACAAGATAATATTTTTCTCTTTTATACTTTATATAAATATAATCCTGGTACAGTCTGAAATAAGAAATTATACAGAATCTTTAATGTGTCTTTAACTATGTCTTTCTATTCTTCCAGTGTTGGTGATGCCCCCAAAGCTTGACCTTTCTCTACTTTAAGCTTCCTCTCTGTTTCATTTTGTCAGCTGAGTTCCATGATGGACATAGGAAGTGATGTTCAGGTTCGAGCAAGTGGGGGTCTTCTGGCCATATTAGAAAGCGAAAGGATTGTAGATACCCTTGAGCAAAAGGAATATGGAAATGCATCAATTACTATCGATTCTGTTGTGGAAATTTCACTGTATCTTTTTATTTATGTATTATTTCTGAACTATTTATTTTCTTTTCTCCCACTAATTTTTGTTTTTACTTTTTGAAAACAAGTTAACAAATGGCAAAAAAGAAACTTGGACAACAATTTATCCTTCACTATCAAATTAGAAACAAATTTCTTAAACTTGATGCAGCAGCTCATGAAGCATTGCAGATTTTTCAAATCGACAAACATCCAAGCCATATGGGCATTGGCAGGGCAAAAGAAGGGTAAATTTTGTATTATCCTGTCAGTTTTCTTATTCAGAAAAGTTGTATCCTGATTTTTTGACATGCAGGTTCTCTGTGTTTGGCATGATGAATAAGGTTTGTAGAGATATAGTTTTCTATTGGTAGTATCTTTGTAGAAATATAATTTTCCATTAGTAGTATCTGTAGCATATTAGACTAACATAATCCCTCAATCAGTGTGTGACGCCCATTGGTAAACTTCTTCTGAGGTAAATTAATTTTGAGACTTTGTGATGTTAGCTTTTCCAACATTTTCTCTAATCCAAGGCCTTGAATAAATGTTTTATCTTGCTTTAGAAACTGGTTCCTGAGGCCTTTGCTGGATGTGGAAAATTTGAATGGTCGACTCGATGCTGTATCCTTCCACTGTTTAAGTTAATGAAATTACTTTCTGTTTACATGAATAAGAGCTTGGTCCAGTACTATGGAAAAAGATGGAAAACAATTACATAAGCTGGCATCATTTTGGCATGGGTTTCGTTGCTTGATCTAGCTGAAGATATAGAGTGAAAATGTTATGATCAGAGTGAATTTTTTTAATACATTGAATAGTTTTCATTCCATTACTTTTAGGATCAGCTTTCAAAATTATCAAACTTCATATTTTTTGGTTACTGTAACGATGACATATTCCTTGACAGATTAAGATTTCATTCTTTCTTTGTTCTGAAGAATTGATGGTTTCTTTGCGAGAAACATTGAAGTCTGTCAAGGACATTAAGCGTATGCTCAGAGTACTGGTTTTTTTTTTCCTGTTATTTTTCATGCTATCCTTATCTAGGTTTTCAAAGCCTTTTTCCATACAAAATGAAGATTTCCAATTGGTTTTTAGTAACAATTTCCGCACAGATCTTTTATTTAAAACAGTGATTATATATAAAATAATTTTGTGGACTTGCAAACTTCTCACACAGATGTGCTTATGTTCTTTGTTTCTGTCCAATCTGAAAAACCCATAACTCACTCTTTGCACTCTTAATTTATTGGCATTATTACAAACATTAGTGAATTGCTAATTCCTATCATTATTTTTCTTTTTATCTTCTGAAATTTGTAATCTTTCCTTTCATTCTTGAAGAAGTTCGACTCACCAAGCTCCCTGTCTACTGTTGGTGACTGGACAGCCTTTCTGAAGGTAATCTCACCTCAGCAGACAGTGCTTAAGTTCTCAATCCTGTTTACAAATATTTCTTAGCTCCCTCACCTGCTAGCTGGTGCGGAGATGCTTCACTAGATTCATAATTACAGGATAGCCACCACTACAGATAACCATTCTCATTTGTTTTCATGCGGTTGATTTGTATTTCATTGTTTCATCCCTTCTCTCTGCTACCAATTGCCTCATGTATCTAAGTTTGAAACAGTTAAATAGGCTTATTCATTGTAATATAGGACCCGGCCACTTTTTTTGGTTTTCTATGGTTTCTCATTGACAGCTTCTTATTGGAAGTAGGGCCTAAGCAGGAAATATTGCTTAGCAGTGTATACTGAAAGATTTTCTGTAACTAGCTCAATTTTATGCCATCCAAAGAAGGCCTCAATCAAATATTCATTAGATTTTGTGTAAGCTTCTTGAAAAGAACTGCTGTAGTGTCAGCTATAGACGCAGAAGAAAAAATATACTTCATTTTTTCTGAAAAGATTTATTTTCCTTATTTCTAAAAAAAAGAAATGGAAATAATTGGAAATAATTGCTGACTTTTGTCTTGTATGAATGGAATGAGCACAAAAGAAAAATATTTTTATGGGCACACAAACCTATTCATGCATTATGCCTTCTATGTGTGTATGTGTGTGTTATAAGATCTTCATGCAATTTCCACAAAACAAGAGATTATCTTTAGTTTCTTCTAGTGCGTAGATTCATAAAGTTCAGATTATATTTTCTTTCTCCTGATCCAGTGATACTCTTGTAGAGTGTTTGTGCGCTCTTGCATTTGGGAAAGATATTTGAAGTAGGAATTTCTGAAAATCTTCAAGAGCATGCTAAGTACTTAAATCTGAACATTGTTGAACAGGTATCAGAACATTTGTTGCCTGCCTTTTCTGTGAAGCCTTATATTGTTATCTGTTCTCAAGGTTTATTCATGTGCCCTATGCATGTTTGTTTATTTTCCAGGCTTGTTCATGCATCACAACAGAGCTGGCTTATGTCTATGAATTGGTTAGTCCATCTTCCTGGATATTCTCTTATAGTATACACTGTAAAAGGTCACTTCTTATTGGAAGTTCCTTCTTCCTTTTTTTTTTCTTTTCTTTTCCTGAATGACATGGAGTTCCAAATCTCTCTGGAAAATAGATGGTGTGAGAACATGTACTGTTTAATAATTCTGTGTTCAGCTATATAGTTAAGACTATCCCTTATATTCTTCCAGCATGCATGGCATTTCATTTATTTAATCAAGTGTAATTGTAGCCTAAAATAAGAATTTTTTCAATACTTCCATATCTATTATTCAGAGCTTTTATTGAATGATATTTATATGACTTATTGGCGAGGCTAATTGGAATAAAAGGGACAGTACTGTACATTTGTTAGCATGATTAAAGAAAAAGCCATGGCATGACAGTACTGTACATTTGTTAGCATGATTAAAGAAAAAGCCATGGCATGTGGGGTACAAGGCTTCAATGAGTTAAAGCGAGCACAGGAGTCCAAATAAGAACAGCCCTGGGAACTGTACCAAAAAAGAAGGTGCAAATAACTGTCTAAAGATGATAAGTTCAGGGATCTGCACGGAAATCTTTAACAAAAATCAATACTCAAGAAGAAAGGCATTGATTTTTTATTCTGAAATTTATTATCCACGTTTCATTTTGTCCCATTACTGAGATGTTACAATTGCTGTGATTTATTACAATATGTTGTATCAGCTGGAATATGTGTTGACATTACCTAACATTTTTACTAGGACATACTGCATCTCATCTTTCTTGATGTCTGAGTTGAATTCACTTCCCATCATTTTGTGGGTCATGCTCTAATGTGTGATTTCTTTTACAGGTGATTGGTGTTATTGATGTTAATAGAAGTAAAGAGAAGGGTTACGGGACAATAGTGAAAGAAGGTTTCTGTGATGAGGTTGCAGATTAGTAGTGATTTCTGGGCCATGATTTTTTAAGAAATGGATGTTTAATCATTTACTCTATGTTCTCCTGTTTCTATTTCTTCAGTAAATATATTAAGATGACCACTTCTCCCCACTACTGAATCCACCATCAAGATGATAGAATTTCTTTCTGTTTTGCCTAAACCTTAATGCTAGGATTCAACTTTTCTCATTTGTGCTCAAACTTTGTGTTCCTGATAATTCAGCCTTTCTTTCACATGCAGTTGGATGAGCTTAGGCAAATCTATGAAGAACTTCCAGATTTTCTGCACAAGGTAAGTTGTTTGATTTGTACATGGATCAAATTGGAGTAAGGAATTGAAATTGTATGTACATTGAGATCCATTTGACTATCTCCTTTGTAGGTTACTTTATTGGAGCTTGCACAACTACCCCATTTGGGTAAAGAGAAGCTCGTTCCTTGTATTGTTTACATACATCAAATAGGTTGGTCAGAAGCTCTGTATTATATTGCTATTGAAAAACTTTGTATGACTAATTCAAAGTTTCTTTTAGATTTCATCCCTGATTATAATTGCTTTCACTATGTGATATTAGTCATTGCCTTGGATATACTTGAATGATGGCTTTTTATACTGCCTCTGTTACATAATGAGTAAATGAATGTCCCAAAAGTAAATGGTCAAGATTTCTCTATGCAGTGTGTTTGTGTTGAAACACCAATTTGAACTACCCAGAGTAAATATCCATGTCATTTACAGATGATCAAAATCTGAGTTTCCAATCGTGATACCACATTCTATCTTCTTTACATTCCACTAGGTACTAGAGGAAGAACACTTCCATTGCATGAAAGTTGCTACATTTTGAGCTAGACATTGAATAAAACACAAGGATTTTGGCAACATGATGAAAAGTCTTTTTTGCTACCACAAGACCAAATTGCTTCTGGTTACGAAAAGTGATTGCTAATTTTTAGAGTGTATTTTGATGAAAGAAAGGTAGATTGGGTAGAATACTGGGAAGCACTAACTTGATGATGCTCTTGAAGGTGTTACTTTATTTTGATAAAGGACAAATATATATCATTCATGATTTCATATCTTACCTTTTTTTTTTCTTTTAAATGACAAGCATTTTCAATAGCACACTACCAAACCTTTTTTTTTCCTCCATAACCAGCTTTACCATCTCAGTTGGATTTAGTGTACGTTTGGCTATGTGGTTGAAACCATGTTTCAACCATCATAAGCATCAAATTGATTTCAACCATGTAGTGAGACCAAGCCTTAGGTTTTTGCTGAAAACACAACAATGCCAGATGTGATCCAAACAGAACTTGGCCTTCATACATATGGCATCTAATATGCTTGATACATTGTGGATTTTATTTTCCATAGTAGTGGAAGATGGATATCTTGGCTTAGAAGGAATTCTGTGAGTTTTGTTATTAAACAGGAATTCATGCATATTGGTTTAGCTCATTTCTCATAGAAATGGAGGATAGATGTTGTTGCCAAACAGATGTTCAATATGAGCTATGCAATGCGAAGCTGATCTTATTTATTTTAAGCTTGTTATCCTTTTACATATGTGCTTTCCTTTATATAGGGTACTTGCTGTGTATTTTTGAAGAGAAGCTTGAAGAAACCTCACTATTGAAGCCTCAAGATTTTGAATTTATGGCAAGTCAATGCTTGTTTTCTATTTTTGATTTATAGTATTCATTCAAAAAATGTTTTCTACATATGTTGATGTAAATATATTATCAATATAGTTTTCTGATGTTGATGGAGAGACTAAAAGATATTTCTATCGTACCCCAAAGACAAGAGAATTGGATGAACTTCTGGGAGACATTTATCACAAGATACTTGGTATGCATTCTAAATCTTACTCTACCTTGCTAAATATATGTTAGTGGCTAGTTATTCTCTATAAATGTTTGTAAGAAAATACAAACAACGCAATGCCTGTTGTGAAAGATAATATCATATGAGTCTATGGTCCATCAATCCAACTTAGTGAGTGCTAAACTCCGTTGTCTGGTACATAATTAGATAGTCTTCTAGGCTAAGAGAAGAAGACTAGTTGCACATGCTTTTTGGTGCGAGGAAAATGTGTAAATGTGTCTTATATTGAAATTATATAGAATGGTGGCAAATACTTTTAATGTGTTGGCACATCATTGTTTATTTATTTTATTCCAATTTTTTAAAAGCTGTTCATTTGTCAATATGGAAAGATATGGAAAGGGCAATCACTAGGGACTTGGTTTCTCATGTGCTTCTCTTTTCTGACCATCTGCTTAAGGCTATAAATTTTGCGGCTGAACTTGATTGGTAAGAATCATCTAGCTACTAGCTCTCCCTCTCTCTCTCTCATCATATATGTAAATTTCTTTTTGTATGCATAACTGACCATGTTATATGATGTTTACATTTAGCATTTTGTCACTGGCCATAGTTGCTCATCAAAACAATTACGTGAGGCCTATTTTGACTGAAGAAACCTTGCTTGACATTCAAAATGGAAGGTGAAAATTGATTGGATCATATGAACTGCTTTTCATTGGAGAAAAACCCTTAAAAAGTTGGATCTACTGATTGAGGGTGTTAGTGAGTAACTGAGTATACACCCTTTTGCAGGCATGTTTTGCAGGAAATGACAGTAGACACATTTATTCCTAATGATACAAAGATTCTTCATGATGGTAAATTTACACTAATCATGACTTGATGTCAACAAAGTCTATTCCATTTCAGTAAGAAACTAAGGTATACTAGTTCTTGTGCTGAAATTTTAAGTTTTTGTTGCTTCAGAAAGGATCATTATCATCACAGGTCCAAATTATTCCGGGAAGAGTATATATATAAAGCAGGTCAGTAATGATTATCAGGAGGACTCATGTGTCCATTTATGAGTGCTCACGTGCTTATCTGTGTGGTGCACTTGCGCATGTCTGTGTGATGCACCTGCAAATATGGGTGTTGTGTCTTATGCTTTTTGTGATCCTTCAAATTTGGGGCATGATTCATCTTTCAAATAAAATCTATTAGTCGGTTGCTTCAGCAGTTGTCAGACAAATGGATACATTTTGCAGCGTCTTCCTATGTGTGTCAGTTTACATTTAAAGTCAACAGACCAAAGAAATGACTATTTAGGGTACAATGTTTTGGTCATCATCAAACATGTTATAGAACTATAAAGTGCAAGTGCAGTGGATTACTTAAGCTAGCAGCAACATGTGTATCATGACAATTTGTTTTCACCATCTCCATATTTCTATGGATGTCTGTCTAGTCCATGGTATTGATGCTTCTGTTGCAATTAGTCTTGAGGGTCATCTTGCTGTCCATTCTTGTGATGGTCTATTTTCATGCAAGTTGCAACTGATGAGTTTATGTTTTGTATCACATTATTACAAATTTTGCTTTATGAGCGTTGTTTTCCAGGTTGCCTTAATTGTTTTCCTTTCTCACATCGGAAGTTTTGTACCGGCAGATGCTGCCACTGTGGGATTGACTGATAGGTGTCTGACCTTCATGATTCCAGCATCTTTCTTAGAATAACAGTTGATGTTTGTATTCAATCATCATGCAAAAGACTACTCTCCTGTAACAGGATATTCTGTGCGACTGGAAGCAAGCTTATGACTGCAGAACAATCAACATTTATGATAGATCTGCATCAAGTAGGACTGATGCTAAGGTAAACTAGCATCAGGTCAATTACAATGGTTTCACATTTCAGAACTAAAGGCCATTGTTCATGTTAACTGTCTCACAATCTTTAGCACCTAGACTTTGTTGATGTCTTATCATAACGGTCATTCTTTTGTCTGCCAATTCAACATGGTGTTATAGAGAATGTTGGAGTGCTGAAGTTTTTTAAAAATATCTGAATGCTTAGTAACCAGAAGCTTATAAGACATCTTTAGAATCCACCTTTGCAACCATAAGGATTCATGCTGACAAATTTTCAGGCAAGCAACTTCACGATCTTTGTGTCTGTTGGATGAATTTGGTAAAGGTACTTTAACTGAAGGTTAGTTTCTCTTGCAAAGACTGGGTTTTTGTAATGCCTGATCATTTGTCCTTGTTCTTTAATTCACGAGTATACTACGATCTTGAATACAGATGGCATTGGTCTACTTGGTGGAACTGTAAATTACTTTGTTGCATGTGATGACCCTCCAAAGGTTTGATATTCGTCTTCATCTCCTGTGAGATTTTATGTCATACTAGCATCATAGTTCTCGTAAGCCTAGTGAAATTCAATGAGGATCTTTGTATGCATGATCATGCTAAGCAATTGCGTTTTCCTCTAGCATTACTTCTTCCTGGTCAATTCCTTAATAGCATTAGCACCTTCTGTGATGGGTGCATATTATCATATGTTGAAGCATCAAAGCACACAAAAGAAAAACACCTGGGCTAGTATCTTAGCATTTGATTTGGCTGACTACATCATGCAGCCTAGGGATTTAAATTTGACTTTGGGTGGATGTTCAAGGAACAGAAAGAGATTTCAACTCAAGCTTTAATTTGGTGGGATAAAGGCTTGTATGATTGGTTATGAGAGTTGGTTCAAGCTTTTCAAACCAATTTCAGTTCCAGCTGAGGCTGCTCCTAGTTAGAAAGGTCAAGGGCCATTCTGTGATTTTACAGATTGCTGGAAATTTCAGTAGTACGATCAAACTTTTATTTTCCTGTTTTATTGTTTTCTTAGTCCTTAGAAAGTGGACTTGTTTATGTTTCTTATAGGAATCATTACATTTTCTTACATAGGAATCCAAGACCAATAAGGATTAGTACTGACTCAAGGCTAAATATATATCTGCTTGCTGTCTTTTAATTGGATTATGACAGATCTACTATGAACAAAGTGAAGCCTTTTTCTTTGAGAGCGTGATGCTTTTCACTCAGGAGTGATTCCTTAAGCCCTAGGTTCATCTTAGGTTCTTATTTAAGGATTGATTCTTTCAATCTGCTAGTGTGAGGGTAGCAGCAGTCCAAGTTCTGTTATTCTTCAAATTTTCTTTCAGATCTGCTTTCAATTCCACCTTAAAAATACTAAATTTGAAACCCTTACTAGTCCTATAAACAACAAACTCAAATCTTCCCCTATACTTTTCGTGCACCACTACATCCACCCATTTGTTCTTAGCATTCTTTTTTCCCATTGATGCGGAATAATGAACAAAAAGACTTAAAGCATAAAAGAAATAAGCTTTTAGAGAAAGAAGCTAAGAATTGAAAGCAAAGGAAAAGAAAAACGGGGATTGGAGATATGCAAAATCTGTAATATTTTTAATTAATCATCAAAACTGTTTCATAAAATGATAGAGAAACATTATAAATAATAAAACCCTAAAACATCTTACTATTGGGCTCAACCCATTAAATCAAACTGTTTAACATAAATAATTTTAAATAAATAAAATAAACAATGAGATAGGCTCAAATGGGCTCAGTCTCCTAACTTAAAAGTGACAAAGTTGAGCCATCCTATGTTCGTTTCGTCCATATACCCGTGTAATTTGCAAGTGTGGATCTGGTGTCCCACAACCCATGTCTAAGTCTGGTACTATTTACTAGGCTTTTTTGTGGTCATTCTCACCGTTTCTATACTTCAAGTAAATATTCTTTGTATGTGGCTAGTTTTCTCTACTTACTTTAATGTACCCACCTCTGGCCCTACATCTGCCACTGGCATTTCAAACAATTCACCTGGGAACAAGGGGAACACCTAATATTGGGAACATGGGACAGTATAGATAAGCAGAGCTCCTATCTACTAAAATTTCTCAAAAGTTTTTTGTTCTTACAGGTTCTGTTGTCCACTCATTTGACTGAGTTATTTAATGATGGTTGCTTACCAAAGGTATGCATTATTTTTTAGTTGCTTACCTAAGTTAGAAACACTTCTCGCTTTACCATTTAGAAGTGGGTTTTTATTTTTATTTTTAATTAATTCCAGTCTGAGAAGGTGAATTTTTTCACCATGAGTTTGCTGAGACCTGACAACAACTCTACAGACATCAAGGACATTGTGTTTCTCTATCGGTATATTTCTATGACCTTTTTGCATCATGTTACAGCAAGCCAACATATTTTACCCCTTGCCACTGGGGCTACCCTGGGTGGTAACGCACACCCCTCTTTAAAAAGTGAAGCTGGTAGGTTCAAGAGGGAGGACTGAGTGTTGAGGAATTAACTAGAGATAGTCACATCTTTGTGCTTAAAAACAGAAAATAACATTTTATCACTCAGTGAAAAGGAGAAGATTGCCATTGGTTGATGATTCAATTGTTTTCTTTTCCGATGTTGGGATTATTGATGTTAGGGAATATTTTCACTGCATCAATGGTTTAACAATATGATGGGATTTTGGGCACTGCTCAGCATGGATCTCTTTCTCCCTACTCCACACTTTTGCATTGCGTTTGTAGCATCCAAGTTGTCATGTTTGTAGGCAAGAGGGCACTTAGTATGTTTGTGACCTCAGATGTACATTCTTGAGCCATAACATATCAACAGTGAACTTCTCATGTTGGGCTTCTTTGCCCAGTGATGGCTCTTATTTCTTGACAGATGTTGAAAGTGATTCTACTAATGTTTAGAAGACTTTTTACAGGTTAGTTCCTGGACATGCACTTCTTAGCTATGGTGAGTGTATACTTTTGTGTGCATTTGGTATAAATGCTGGAAACTTGATGTAAACTCACGCTGATCTATGGTTTGCAGGACTCCATTGTGCTCTGCTAGCTGGTACATTCTGACTTCATGATTTGTTTAAGAAACTTAGTCAAAATTATGTCCAAATAACAGCTTTATGTTCCTGCGGTTGTTTTCCTTCTTTTTTCTTTTTTAAATTCTGTTTGGGGAAGCTGCTAATGGAGAAATAAGTATGGATATGATACAGAGATTTTCAGTAACAGCGGGTTGATATAGCTTGTATGTGTTTGCAAGCATGACTAACATTTGATAGGTATAGCTGCTTCCTATAGGATTGACTCAAGTCAAGTAACCCCTAAACCAGTCGGTGTCTGTTACATGAATCTTTAATAGATTGTGATAAATGTTGCGCTGACAGTGTGACAGAATCTAGTTCTCCGGACAACAGACTTCTGTCGAAAGTCAACTGCGTAAACAAGAGCTATCATTGCATTAAATTCATTCATGAAGGGGCTGCATCCCTCCAATTTACTGATGACATTGTTCATGCAGGTGTCCCCGAGGAAGTTATTAAGAGAGCAGCATTCATATTGGATACCATCGGGAGCAGTAATTATGTTGAGCGATTGTGCAATGAGAATTTATCAGCTCAGGATCAACTAAACAAGGTCTTGAAGAACAAAACTTGTAGAGTAACAGTGAAATCTTGGAGGTATGCAAGTATTGGTCCTGTACATGTTTTACGGAGTTTTGCTGTTGTATTGAATGCAGGACACGGTTGACCGGATGCTGGAATTTGATGTTTTCAAGGGTGACATCAATCTCTTCTTCCACGGTATATTCCCTTGTTAATCCAAAGAAAATCAAATGTATCTTTTGTCCATCGTTTTAGAAGCATCACCTTACCAACTACAAAATAGACGTCTCCTTTCAGCATGATTTCTCCCTGTCAAATGTACTCCCATCTCCACCTGATTTCCCAGCCCATTTACATACGATGTGATAGACAGTGAACATCAGGGATAATTTTTTGGTCCCTTGGGATAGTTTCATAGTGGAAGACAACATTGTCATAAACTTCAGCCTTGGTATCTTTTCATGTTTGGTTCCTCCAAGAAATATCTTGATAAAAATTCAAGGTTTTGATCTCCTGAAGGACTTGCTATGTCTCTCTTTTCAGTGCGCCTCCTTTCCCCACCAATCCGAAACCTGTCTGCATTAGACTGAGAAGCATGTCCTATCGGTAAATAAGTGTAAAGAAAAAAAGAAGAAAAATTACTAAAAAATGAAGATAACAAAACAAATAATGATAAATAGGCTAAGTATAAAGAGAGAGAAAAAATTTAAAAAAACTCGTTTTTTAAAAAAACCAAATTATAATTTTGCCACCTTTGTAGTAAAAGTATCGGCAAATTTTATATTTATGCAATTTTTACATGAAACACTATAAGATAGTATATATTTAACTAAATTATTTAAAATTAATTATTTTAATGTTAAAAAAAATATCATTGATAGAAGAAGTAAAAAAAATAAAAATTAATTGATTTGACGTAACTTGATTGATTTGATAAGTTTAAAAATAATTTGGATAATAAATGAAATATAGTTTGACAAAAAAAATTAAGATGATAACTTTTAAAAATATATATATTAAAATAAAAATTATATTAAATTGATTCAGGGTAAATAAGGTTAATATGTAAAATACATTACTCAAGTTTAAAACAATGATAAGTTCATAAAAATAAAAATAAAAAAAACCATATTGAAGTGTAATTCTTAATCAACTCAATGTTAAAGAATAAAATTGAAAAACATCAATTAAAAAAAAAAAAGTTAACATGCTAAATTTGGATTATACGACTGAGATAACCCAATAGAAAATAAATCAAAATAATTTATGAAGCTCGACTCTTAATCAATCCAATGTTAAAAGATGGAATTGAAAAACAAAATCAATAAAAAAGACAAAAAAAATCAGAGTTAACACAGGTTAACCTGTTAAATTCTTAACTCAGGTCATGAGACTACGATAACCTCATAAAAAGTAAATTAAAACAAATTTTAAAGCTTAATTCTCAATCAACCCATAAGTTCAAGGATGGAATTAAAAAAAAAAACATTCAATTAAGCTTAATTCTCAATCAACTCGTATATTGTTGAAAGAAGGAATTGAAAAAATTATTACAAAAATTGACCATCAAAAAAACCCTAGTTAACTTGCAAAACTCATAACCCAGATTATGAGACTTGAATAATCTCATAGTAAGCAAGTCAAAATAAACTATGAAACTTAATCCGCAGCAGGATATTATTAGTTTTTTTTAATATAAATAAAATATTAAGAGTATGAAGAATATTTTAATAATAATATTAAATTTAACTAAGTGAGTTAATTTTTAAACCTTTATTCAACTCTTTACCAGACACAAGTGTTTTAGGTTTCACACCTAAGTAAGTTAGGTTTGGCATATTTGTCAGACCCAAGTAAACACGGATTTGGTGCAACCTTTTGACTTTAAGAATAATAAAACAAAATCAAAATACTAAAATGCCTCCTATAATTATAGAAAATTACACAAAAACAATGTGAAAGAACAAAAATAATTACATATGCAAAGCTTATATTTTGTCTTTACCAAGATTAAAGATATATTTTAACTATTTAATAGTTTATGAAATGTATAAAAAAACCATAGGCAACAGGTCTTAATTTTGTTAATCTTGAGGGTAAAATACTATTTTTTCTATGCAAATAAACATGAAAAGACTATCATACCCCGTTTAAATGTTTAATGACTAATAAGTCTATGAAAATACTAAAATACCCCTATGACTAGGGCTTCAATTTTTTCAACCAAATGGCAAAATTTTAATTTAATTTTCTATGAAAAGACAACATCAACCACATCCCAAGCTTTTAGAGCTTGGAAAATCCTCAGTGCAAGTCTATAATGGATTGTGTCTTGGTCCATAGTATATTTGTATAGGTTTACCGTACTCAAGTTGTTTGGGTCTAGCAACCAAGTAAACATGGGTTCAACGTAGCTTTTTTAATTTAAATATAATAGTCAAACCAAAGTGTCTTAGGTATGACAACCATGTTAGACCCAAGGTACTAGGAAATGACAAACATGCTTGATTTGACAAACAACAAACATAGAGGACAATTGTGTATTTTAGTTGTCAGCAGAGAGAAAGAAAGAAAAACACAAATAATTGATCACCAACGGTAATCCAACCACTATTTGTCTATATGCGTCACACTACGTGGAAGAGAGCACGATTTCATTTCTAATTAGACGGCGGATGGCCAGATTTAACCACCGGGAAACGTCATATGCACCTCTTTAATGGCACGGGTGCTACCCATTCGTTAGGGCATGAAGAATACACTCCAGCAGCTTTTCAATTAAAAATTAACAAATAAAACATGAAAGTACTAAAATGCCTTCATAGTCCTCTTAATTATACAAAATACCCATGTAAAAATACTAAAATACCTCTAAAGGAAAAGCTTATTTTTATCTTTTCTGAAGTTAAAAATGTTATTTTACTATACATGAAAATTTTTTTTAAAAAAAACCTAAAATACCCTTATTTAGCAGCCCATCCTTTTTTTATATTGGAGGCAAAAAAGTATTTGTACTGTTACAAATATTGTGAAAAGCCAAGAAAATCATTGGTCAACGGTTTTAAATTTTAATGACTCTTGAGGTAAAATAATAGTTTTACTATCTAAAAAAAAATAGTTGCAAAGTAATTACTTATAAAATGATCAATTACAAAGTAGGAAGACAAAATCTTTCATAACAATAAAATGCATGTAAACAAAGCTATACCTAAGAAACTATAATATCTCTAAGGTCTATGATTGTCCTATTTAGTAAAATGTGATGAACATCCAACACATAGAATTATGGAATAATATTTAATCTAAGTACCTCAATTCTAAATATTGTATACAAGAATAAAAAATATTCCATATTCAATACATCATAAGAACTCCCATTTAAAGTTTAATGAAATCTCACTACATGTTTATTTAATATATTGATATTAACACCACATGCATTTCATAAGGTCTTCTATCGATACAATAATATACAATCAATAGCTTTCGTCTAAAATGATAAGCTTAGCATTAGTGGCTTTCATAACAATGGCTACTATCCACAATAGTGCTTATCAAAGAGTCGATATCATCCTCGACAACACTTAACAAACAATAGCTCTTTTCTTTTCCCATTTGGTTTCATCCCTTTCTTTATGTTACAATAATACATTCTCTTTTCATATTATTTTGTTCTTTTATTTGAACAAATATACATAAGATGCATGTTTTAAGGAATTTAAACTAGAATTGAAACTAAAGATTAAGGTGTTAAGTACCTACTTGCACCTCCAACTAAACGTGTTCATCCAACTACCGAAGATGTCACTCCTGATGCCTCTCCTAAATCTAGAGAAGGTACTCGCATCAATATCTCATAATTTTCACAATAATTCCAAAGTGTCTAATTTCAAAACACAATAAATCTTCATTTTATTTCAACATAAGATTTAATTCAATTTTAAATCATCATCAATATCTCTACATACACTAAACACATTCAATTACACAAATATTCATTAAATTCCAAAATTCTTCATATATTTTCCTTTTATGGTCGACACCACATCTATTAACCATAATAAGGGAGAAGAAGGGCTAGATTTTGGCCAAATGACTATGTTACCCCTCACTTAAGCCATGTTTTTATTTTTCTATATTTTAGTTCACCTTTCAACATTTTTCTAAGGCCTTCTCAAGATTTGATTTCCTTAAATTATTTACTTGATGTAGAACAATATGTCAGGTGAATCTATGTAAAGTCTCATCTTGATTTGATAGTCAAATTAAGAGTTATACTTATTAGCGTAAAATTGGTCAATAGGTTATTTGACACTAAAATTCAAGTTTTCTTGTGCCCTCCTTACATATAGCATATTAATTATTCTACAAAGTCCTTAAAACCTTTTTCTTATGTCATAACATATTTATTTTACATTTTCATCATTTAGTTCTTTTACAAGCTTATTACTGGTTTACGGTAATGTTATATTTTTTTTATAAACTATTTTTAACTAGGTTCACCCAATATTTTTTCTATATCATTCTTAATTCATTTTAATTAAGTATTTCTAAGGGTTTACATAAACACACCCTCTAATCCATCAAAAAACCTAAAATTAAACCCAAAAAAAAAAAACATTATATATCTCAAACTACTTTTTTCAGCATGGATAAAGATCAACACCAACTTCATTGAACTTCTCTTTGTAAGAAGAACCCATTGATATTAAGATTGATCTTTTTGTGGTCAATCGAACCCCTTTTTCTTTCATCTCTTTTTTTGTAGTTGGTTTCTCTCTCATCTCTTAGTATCTAGGGACTAAAATGTAATAAGAATAAAGTTTAGGAGTAAAATGTAAAAACTTAAAAGAATATGGACCAAAATAATGCAAAACTAAAACTTGAGGGACCAAATTGAAATTTTCCATTCCTTTTAAACAATGAAAAAGAAAAAAAAAATGCTTCCTTTCTGTGTTAATTTTATTCCTTGTTTTTTTAGCCTTTTATTTTCACCATATCCCAAAATTTTATTTTGTAATAGTGATCTTTAACATGTTGGTATGAGAGCATACAAAGCAAAACCAATCTTAACACAAAAAAACCATGTCAACAAAACTTGTAAGTATGATCAAATAAAGAAACAAATTTTAATTACCTAAGTGCAAAATGTAAAAATAAAAAATAAAAAATAAAATTAGAGATGAAAAAGGAGAAAAATTGATTGAAAAGTTAAGTAGACATTCTAAAGTATCTTGATTAGTTCCACCAATAGATTAACAACCTATTTTCTTGAGTTCATATTAACATCAAGAACAACAATTTTCTTTTAATCTTTGATTATATTAAACTACGCCACAGGTTCTTTCTTTTTTTTTTTTACATAAAAATGATGCTTATTGTTTATTGAATATAAAACCAAAGATGTAGGTCAATTCTTAACTCATTAAATACAAAAGGACAAATATAGATATAAAAAAAAAGATCTAAAAAATCAGTTTAAGTCAACTTAAGTCAGTATGACAAACTTGTAACCTTGATAATTAAGGCTTAACCAATCCCGATTATTCTACTAAACCCGCAATCCAAGTCATGACATTAGGATAACTCAATAGAAAATAAAATGATGAAAATCACAAAGCCTATTTTTTTACAGAAAAAAAAAGTCAACCCATATTAACTTTGCAAACTCATGATTTTATTCATTAGACTGGAAATACTTTATCTAGAAAAATCATGAAACTCAATTTCCATTCAATCAAATATTAAAGGATACAAATTGAAAAAGAATTTCAATTATACAAAATGATTCAAAACAAAAGGTAGCAATTAAAAGAATGATGATCAAAATTGAGATATAAAAGAAATTTGATCTTTGATTGAAAAGAAAAATCAATTTAACAAAAAACAAAAATAATTAAAAGAATAAGGATTAAAATTGAAATAAAAATACAAATAAAATTTTGATGGAAAGTAAAATTGAAAAGAAAAATCAATTTAACGAGAGAAAAAAAAATCAAAACAAAGAGAATCAAATTGAAAAAATAATATGACAAGTTGAGATTGAAGTATGAAATTGAAAAAAAAAATAATAAGAACTGAAGTTGAAACACAAACAACAAAAAAAACTAAGTGTTGGAGAGGAGAAAGAAAAAAAAAAAAAATGACACAACCAACAATAAACCACCCTGTCATTTTTTATATGCGCCCCATCAATAAAAAAATGACAAGGTTATGATAAAATATTATGGAATTGTATTTTTGGTTATTGAAGGTGCTTTGAGTGATCACGCATCAATATTTTTAAAATAAAATAATATTTAATCAATGTAAAAAAATTAAATTATTCTTATGAAATCAATAGTAACAAAAAAAAAAAGATGTGAAAAGACAAAACCTTTGTGTAATATATATTTTAAGTTTCTTTTTTATTTTAAAAGTAAAGTTATTATTTTATTTTACTTTAAAAAGTAAATTCTAAAAAAAATTAACATGAAAAGTGAGTTATTTTAGTGGGGGGACACATGTGCACGGGGCCAATCCCTTAATAACTATAGATCCTGCGAAGAAACCTTAATATATTTGATTATTTTATGAAGGGCAAAGATACCATTACAGCAAGGATATGTGTCTTCAATGTACAATTAGCTTTCGTTAATGGACCGGCTATAGTGGTTTAGTTGGATTTCCTGATGATATAAAAACAATAGGTTAATTAATAAATATGATATAACAAAAATAATTGGCTTAGAGAAAAAAATGGGGAAAAAAAAAGAATTGAATAAATTAATTAGAAGGGAAGGCAGAACCCAGGAGTCTTCAACCATGATGCTTCTATACAATCGTGTCTTTGATCCCAGTCCTTCCTTGTGAAAAGAAAACATGCTTTGCCTTCATTTTCGTTCCTTTAGACACCTCAAATCTGTCTAAATCAAACCTACGCACCTCCCTGCGCAGGATATGGAGTCGCCTTCTTTTGTATCCAAAGCAAGGACCGCCATCCATTCCGCTGCTGCTAAAGCGGAGCAAGTTTTCACTGACATTAAATCAGACTTTAAATCCGATCGAGAAGGGCCAGGTTCCCCATCTCTATCTCTCTTCAATCCATATCCACTGCTTTCTTTCCTTTTATTCCCCTCTCCTTTTCTTTCTCCTGTAGAAAAAGATGTGTGTGTGTGTGTGTATATATTAATTAATTAATCATCGATGGAGTTTTGATTTTTTGTTGAAATGAACCGGAGAAGACTCAGATAAGATATCGCCAAAGGAATCGATAAAAGAATCGGGTGACAAGTCGGCTCCGCGCAATGACAGCGAGTCAAAGGTGAACTAATTTTTGTTTTTTAAATTTTATTTTTTACAAAATAGGTGTGTTTTGATTCGATTGAGAAATTGAACTTGATTTGAATAAATTTTTTTTTTTAGTATTCTTGAAAAAAGAAAAAAGAAAAAATTATTGTGGGCAATGGCATGATGCAGAATAAGAATGAAGGGAAGCAGCAACATATGAGGTGGAGACGTGGAAAAATAGGGACAAAGCTGGATTGGCAAGATAGATTCAAGAGTACTATCAGATTAGGAGGGAAAAGAGAACCTGACAACAACAACAAAGCTGAAAACTCAACCATGGCTCTTCCATTTTACGATGAAAATCTCTACTTACTCAACATGAAAAACGCCGAGGAGGCCAAGGTATCAAACTAACATCTCCCTCATTTTATATTTGCCGTTTGTATCATCTATTTGCTTGACGTTTGACGTGTCCATCATGTTGTTTGCTTCAAATGTGCTGATGAGTGAATGATTATGCGTTTTAGTGTTTTCGAAATGCCTGTTTAGCAGTGATGTTGTTGCCAGTGATCTGAATAACAAAAATAAAGAAAGGAGCTTTTCCAAATTGATCGATGGAAATGCGTTCAGACAGAATTTTATAGGTTATAATTAGGTTTCTGTAAAGCATAACTGTTACACTGCTATCTATAGATGGAAACGTTCCAACTGAAAGTGAGTCAAATTTCTGAACTAGAAAGATAGCAACTCATACACAAGGTGTTCAACATGAGCTGACATTCTATCAAGGCTTTTATTTGTTGCTGCAGCCAGTTAATACTGAAGCCAAGTAGTAGTTTTCTCCCCAATTGACTCTTTTTCTTTTCTTTACCTAAAAAGGGTCATGCTGAATAAACTAAGCTTCTTTGTTTTCTTACAACAGAGTAGTGCATTTGTTCCTACAATATATAAGAGGAGTATGAAGCTAATAGGAAAATCTTTTGTCTGTTCCGTTATCCAACACCTTTGATTGTTGTTTGTTTTGCTGCATGGCTCACACAAATGTAGAATTTCTTGTTTTTACTTGTTTACTTATTTCCAGGATTGATCTTCTGTAGGGCTCACATGTTTCATCCATAGTAGAAAGATTAAATGCCACCAACCCAGATACAATTCCTCCAATATCTGCCTTGAAGCAATTGGCTGTAGCTGTGGAGTAAGTTGCTGGATATTTTTTTTTTCTTTGACCAAAATATTCCCTTTTGTTTTAGTTCTCAGATCATTTTATTAAACTCAGCAAATCTTGAGGCTGTGTCCTGATGAGATTATTCTGTAATTGAGTGTGATTTTTCTCCATGCACACACAGAGTTCTTAATTGTTTTCTGGGAATCTTTTTCAGTTCTGGAAAAAAGTTTAACTCAGTGAAAGACATTTTGGCATCATCTGGAGCTTCCTCGCCAATTATGGAGAGGGCAAGCTTAAGCCTTGCTGCAGTTAAGTCTTTAGTGCTTCGAGACAAGGAGGATAAACTTACATCTGAGTTTGGTAATGATGAGAAGCTGGTATCCCTGATAAAATCATTGTTTGATGCAGGTAGATTCATGATTAGATGACCTTCAGACTGCTTTTCATACCATTTTTCTTTAGTCTTTGATACATTGCATTATTGTTTGACATATTAAAAATTTGTTAGTTTGTTGCATTATCCTGTGATGATCTTTCACTTCCGTTGTAATATTTGCAAGATATTCGCAGAGGGAAAATTTCTCAGCCGGAACATGAGCCTGGTTTTGGAACCACCATTATTGCCCAGAGATATTCATGGTGCTCCACCTGAGGGCTTTCTTACTAAACTATCTGAAGTAATTGGAAGTTTTACAACCCTGCGAAAAATGGCATTGTTCTGGTGCAAAATTGTTTCTGAGGTAAGTGGACTGCTAGAAATTCTATCTGGTGATCTAACACATGGGAAAGACTACATAAGCTTTACAAGCCTCAAATAATCACTGCTTTATATAATAAACTGTTAAAATCTAGCACCAGTACAAGAACAATTTCGATGGGTCTCTTCACTGCAAAGCAATACACGATAACTAGTTTTTCTTTTGGTCCAAACCATGAAATTGTTCAGATACGATCTTTCACATGCTTTGGAATTTTGAGCATTAGCGTCACTTCACCATTTTCTTTATCTGGCAACACATGTTCACAATTTTCAGATAAGAAGACTTTGGTCTGAAGAGCTGTATATACCTGGCATCCCTCTAGATGAGATTCCAGATTTAAATTCCTGTCGTTTGTACCAGCAACTTCAGGTTGTGAATTCTTGTGTTTCTAGAAAAAAGTGGCGCACTCTGGCCACTCAATCAATAGAATCAGTAATGAGGCATGCTGGTTCATGTTCTGAAGAATCAGCTGATCTTCAGGGCACAGTCACCTCACACCATATCTTATATGCTAGAATAAGCACTGGAGAACTTGTTCTTCGATTGGGAGCTGATAAACCTGCTGATAATTTAACCATGTTGGAAACCGGAGAACCTGTATACTCGCCGATCACCCAGGTTTGGTTGGTTATTCTCAGTAGTTCTTAACTATGTACTTATAACTTTCTTGTTTAAATCCATTTTCATCCATATATACAGGAAGGACCTTTGCTAACTGAAGATCTTATCAAAGAAACAGAGGAGTTTGTGCTGCGAACTGGAAGGTTAGTGTATTGAGTAATTCCTGTTGTAGAAGTTAGGTGCTAAGCAGAACAGTAAAAACCATCCAAAACAGGGAAGGGTGCTGACCACACTGAGATAAGGAAGGGCAGGTTGTCGTCCTTGGATCTGCAATCAAATAAATTGCCACTACGTCACCCAATACATTCTGTTAGGAACATTAGTCTCCTTGTATGAGCTAGACCAGCTGAACAAAGTATAATAGATCTGCTAGTCAATTATTATAGTTTTTAAGCCATTGTTCTCTTTGATGTTTTTGTTATAGGATTCCTCTGTGCCTCTTAAACAATGTGTTGGATTTGGGCTTCTTTTGCATTCATTAAGCATCACGAATGGATATGAAATATTAACCATTTAAATTTATGGTCATGCTTGGTAAATGTAGTATGATGCCTGCAATTGACAACAAATTAAATAGTTTATACAAAATACTTATCTTTATCCAAGTTTGGTTCTGTCAAAAAGCACAATATGTTGATCTCAGGCCCATGGACGCCTTTAGCTTTCTGCATTTGAAACTTGTGATGTTTAGGAAAGCAATTAAGCTTTGGGATTTCTTTGATGAATTGTGTTATTTCCGATGGTCAGTGTTGGCGCTGGGTGTTCTCAACTCCTCTCTGACATGCAGGCCTTCAAGGTAGATTCTTCAAACAAAGTCTATCTTATAGATTGTCAGGAAGTTTATGAAAGTAATTGACATTCTATATGTGTGCTAGGCTGCAAATCCCGGTTGTATCTTAGAAGATTTTGTCAGATGGCACTCTCCCCCTGACTGGACAGAAGGTGAGCCAAGTGATGAGGCTCAAGAGTATGTTGATCAAGTTGATTCATCTTCTACAAGAGGTCAACTAAGCAGCCGAATGCAAAAGGAAGGTTTACCCTTTACCCTGGTGACCTCAACTACAATATAGAGAAGTGTTCATTTAGCGAAGCAATAAGCAGATTATTTCTTAAAGATATTACTGCTAGCTATTGCATGTTTCTATGTAAGATGTATTTTACCTGAATTGTGTATTCATCTGGATTTTCTTGTCACAAATTATTGCATTCTTTTTTCTCCTAATATCCATGATCAAATCAATTAGTTACTTGACTATGTCATAAACTTCACTAAGCAGGTTGAAGTTGAGTGTGCTGCTACTCATTTGAACTTTTATCTGATTTCTCTTGTAATTGAATTTGCAACAATGCTAGGTAACTTGTGGCGTGAACTGTGGGAAACAGCCAAACCTGTACCAGCTGTTAAACAGGCTCCCCTCTTTGATGTGGATTTGGCTGTGTAAGTTTGAATCTTTATATGGATGCTAGTTCTGATTAGTGCTTACACTTGACTTTACAAGGAAGTGTGTTGCTTTAATTCTTCAGGGAGGGTATTCTGAATGACTTAGAAGACATCCCACCTGTTGAGCTTTTTGAACAATTGTTTATTTCTTTGGTAAGATATCTTGAACAGCGCATGTTGCTTATCAATAAGTTATTCCCATCCAGCATTGTTCATTTGCTGTATCTGCTATATAAAACCCAGGATTTTTATGTCTTTTGATAGCCAGGTCTGTCTGGCCCAAAGACGAAAGATAGCTAGGTCTCTTCAAGCTACATGTTTTTGATAATTAGCATTATAAGCTTTCACTAGCTTTCCTGTGGTGCTTGGCGTTTGTCTTTCCTGAATTGCCTTTTGATACCATACTATATCATGATAAATGTTTTTGATCCTGCAATTTGACGTTTGCGTATGACAAAGTTTACACTGCTCTTTGCAACTAAAAAGGAAAAACTAAAACCAGAAGGAAAAAAATCCAATTCTTCTGCTTTATTGGTACAGTCTGCAACTGCATTGATAACTTGTTATTTTACTTGTTAATTACATGTTAACTTCAAATTGTACCTCTTTTATGGTGTGCTAATAATGTCAGATGTTCTGAAAATTTCAGCTTGGTTTGGGATTTGTAATGGCCGAGGCTAAACTCTCCTGTAACAATGATTTGTTAAAGATATTTTTGGAATGCAAAGACTATGTTGTTGTCACTTGTCAAGGAAAAATCTGGAGTGATAAAATGGATGATCTCTGCCAGGTAGGTTATACCAAGACCATATCAGATAATTATAAGCATTTGTAGCATTTATCGATTCCTTCATTTCAAAATGGCATTTATACTGTTACTTGAAGTACCTAAATTTGTTGCTTGTACACAAAAATACCCTATGCATAACTATGTAACCCATAGTTTTCCATCTCTCTCTTTCACTATTCAGAACAGTCTGTTTTTTCAAGTTCGAAACATGTTTTTGTCATGCACTATTGTAATGAGAAATTATGGCTGGCATTATCATTCAAAAACACCCCCTTGTGGAGAGGTTGGACTTTCAACTATAAAGGGTGCGTTTTTTGAGTTCTCAGAGAGACCACTTCATGCAAAAATGCTCAAGGGTAGACCTATTTCGAAATTTTCTTGCACTCTAGTTTTCATGTCTTAGTTTTTCTTTTTAAGATTACTTTAATGCGACATTTTTTTGATGTAGTAGGTGTACGAAACAGTAGAGACAATGTTATTGAACCCAGAAGAAGTCTTAAAGGCAGCAAGGCAGATGGAAGAAACCAATACTGTGGGTGAACCAAGACGTAGGTTGAAGATGCTTGGCCTGAGCTTTGGAAGCAAGGAAAGAAACTCGAGAAACCCATCAAAAGATGAGAAGAACTCAGAGGAAAATTCATCTCGCCAACCATTCTCTACCTTCTTTGATGGCACGTCTTCTTTATTCTTGAAAAAGCCTCCAAGGCCTGAAAGTGTGTCCTTTGGCGACAAAGCTGCATACCAAGATGAAAACGAAAATGATTGGACAATTGTTTAATCAACAGCCTCCTTCCACCGAACCCAGCCCTCTTATTTCTCATATTGAGCTTTGAAGAAATTGTAAATTATCTCCCCCCCCCCCAAAAAAAAAAAAAAAAAAAAAAAAGAAAAAAAAGAAAAAAGAGCGCTCATGTGATTCCAGAAGAAAGAAGAAATGAAATAGGTTTTTGATCCAAATGGAATTTCAAGTAATTGTCGATGATGTACTACATTGAATGTTGGTTGAAAACTCTTCCTCTTTATCATGATTGTCTCACTTCAATGTACGTTGTTGAATACTGACCCATGATTTACCTCATTTTTTTCGAGTCAAGATGCTAATAATGATACTAGTAGAGTAATAGACAATACAAAATAGAGGACGGCAACACTGGACACTTAAAAGCCAGTGGCCTGCCGGGCTCCGGTTCTCTGCCTTTGGCTTACGCTGTCGGTGGCCGTGCTTCGATCTTCATCTGAGGGATTATCGACATTAGGCTTTGTGTCCTTGCTTGTCTTGTTAAATTCATCGTAGTGCATGGAGATGAAAGCTGGGGCGACGAATAAACTCAAACAGAAGCAAAGCGCTGTGGTCCGAGATTTATGACAAAAGGTGAGTAAGCTACAATGTAATCCTATAATGTATATATACTTTATTGAATCAAACTTGCAATGTAACCCTGTTTGAAGGACAAATGATCATCGCCAGGTCTAGCTCGAGAAGATGAGGAATTTCGTGATGGCCCTTATCCTTGTTTTCATTTTTTTGGCTACGCTTAGCGATCCCAGTAGGCTCTTTGCAAGAGGACCAATGTAATCTCTCTGCCTTCCATTGAGGTTTGAGAGCAAGGGAAGGACTGGAGAGTGCCTCTACTATAATTCAGGGCTCGGCCCTGTGCAAAGGCCCGTCTTGATTAGTTTCGATTGGAAGGAGAAACAATTTGGGTCAAGTCGTTGCCCAACCTTTATGGACTCAGAGAAGGGCAACTTCATATCTTTCACCTTACCTTATCTTTCTTTTTTACTTAAATCCCCATATATTCTATCCCATGACACCAAAACACTTAAAATTCTAAAAAAAAAAATAAAAAAAACTATATGTAATAATTAGGGTTGACATTGAACTTCTTAAAACAACATGGGTACTATTGAAAAATGTTGAGTTATAGGAGTTGAATGACAACATTTATGAATCTACAAGGGTTACCATTATTAACAAAGACTTAAACGTGTTTAGTGTTTTACTGTGGAGAAAGACATAAAATAACGTGGATTGAAACATTATAAAGATGATTTTGACCATCTCAAACAAAATCATTATATTGGTTATTATTATATATATTTTTTAGGGTAAAATGATATTAATCAAATTGATTAGAACAACTCAGTCTTTTTACATTTTAAAAATATAGTAAAATGATAAAATAAAATTTTATTTAACTACAGCTATGTGTTTTTTTTTTTCAATTTTTAAAGCACAGTAAAATAACTAAATTACTTTTAAAAGCAAAACAAAAATAACTAACATCTATGGGCTTTTTTGTATTTTCACCTTGATTTTTTTAGTTATAATTAAGTTAACTAATAGACAATTTGATATTTTAATAAATATATAATAATATTTAAAAACCAAATGTGGTTGATATGTGCAACACATATGCGCGCAAGTGGGAGACGCCCATACTCTTCATGAGAAGCCTAAAAGCATCTTTTAGCGACGAAACACCACTTCCTGTTATGGTGATGGAAGAAGTATCCCAACATTCTCTTCTTGGTGGTCAGACATATATACAAGGTGATGCAATCATTGGGCTTCGATATTTTTTTTTTTACTTTTCCTTCTTTTCTCTCTCCTTGCCTTGGGTTTTGTGCCTATCCTTCCAAAAAACAAATGTGTCATATTAGTTTGTATTTGTATCAATTCTAATACTTATTCTTTTGATTGTTATTTATTTTACTTTAAATGCCTTTTTAAGTTTTTTTGTTTTCCAATTTTATCCCCAAAGATTGGATTTCATTTATTTTTATACCTAATTTGGTCCCCATTCTTTTAATTGTTTTTTCTTATCATTTTCTTTTTTATTTTGTTATCAAATAAGATCATTTGGATCTTTTAAAAATATTTAAATGGGTGTCTTTTCATAATATTAGTAAGTGTTTATTTATTTTTTATTAGTCATTGTTATTTTTTTTATTATTATCATTAGCTTTTTTTATATAATTATATTATTAAATTAATTGATTTTATTATATCCATTTGAATTAAATTCTTATATCCTAAATTTTTCCTTATCCTTTAAAAATACTATCATTACTTGTAGCATTCTTTTTTTTATATTAATTTTTTTTTAACCCAACTTGTAGCTACAGGCCACCTATTTAATAAGTGAGCATTTGGGAGAGTGGTGGCTTTTGTGGTTTATCCTAGACATAGTTTGATGTTGTTTGGTAAGAAATTAAACTGATGCTAAAGTCGTGGACCCCATGTTAAATTTATGGTGTGGCCGCAGGGAATGAAAAAACAAAAATTGTTAGCTTTTCACATGAAAAGCTGGTCAAGATATCTATCCAAACAATGAAAATAAAAGGGTGTTTAATATCGTTACAAATATTGGACAGAACTATCATCTTCATAAAAACAAAACACTGTAATTAGTTTCTCAGAGCTTTTGCTGTTTTCTTCACCATAGCCTCCTGATCTCTAAGCCTTCACCCTTTTTAGATCTGTTTTCCTTCTTCGCAGATCTATAAACCCAATTAATATCCAATGTAAAAGCTAGCTCATGATACGCGTATATGATGACCATCAACACCCACCTCAAGCTTCGCCAGAAATCTGGTAATTTCATTCCTTCATTTCTTTTCTACTTTTTTCATTTAGAAAGTGTTTGTCTTTTCTACTGTTTATAGGCAGTCAAATTAGATATGTGACCACCATGTGTTTCTCCTTCAAGATCTGTTTTTCTTCTTTGCATATCTACGAACCCAACTGTTTTTTGTTGCAAAAGCTCGCTCAATCTTGTTCCACGTGTCTAGATCTGATGTTCCCCTATTATAACGCATACTAATTTTTTTTCTTATACTGTAGATATGCTACAGTGCATTTGATAAAGTTACGGACCCTAATGTGTTGGATCTTCCTGTTCTAAACTGCATAATAGGCAAGTAAGTTTGCAATGTTTGAGTTACAACCAAGCTAATGATAAAATGTAACGTGTTTTGATTATCAAAACATTTTTTAAGCCTATTGTATGATAGTTTTCTCACTTATATCTAAAAGTCAATGGTGCAGATAGGCACATTACAAAAGTCACAAAATTTCCCTTTTATCATTCTTTTTATTACATTACCTTCGGTTGTTTGTAAGTTTTGTTCTAGTTGCTGATATAAAATATCTGGATCCATCTTCTCATTCAATTACTTTCAGCTTGTTCCAATTTGTTCTAGTTTTTTATATGAAATATCTGCATCTATCTTCTCCTTGAATTACCTTTAGTTTTTTGCAATTTGTTCTGCTTTATGATATGAAATATATGGATCTGTTGATGTTGAAGAGTTTGAAAATGATAGGAGTTTGGTTTTCCTAAATGAACCTTGTTTCAACGATTGTCTTTGCTGGAAGTTATATGAAATATTATTTGCAGGTGGCTTGACATTGTATTTGCTAGTATTTTATTGTGTAAAAATAATTTATGAACTTAGAATCCAATTTGCTTTTGAAATTTGAATAGAATCATGGAAGATGGCTATGTATCTCTGAATTTTCGAAGGTGATTTTTTGAAGTTGTCTAAGAATTGCTTACCTTTTAGTCTTTGATCCGAAAATTGCATGTCCTCTTTTCATCCTTCACAATATTCATTGATTATTCTTTAAAGACTGGTCATTCAATTAATTATTATCTCATATATATATATATATATATATATATATATAGGGATACAATATGGATAGGTTTTTAAATTAATTGCATATATATTCTATTGTGTTCACAATAGAACACAATAGGGATGGGTTTTTAAATCAATTGCATTGATAGCAATATTATCACATTTCTTAATATCAATTTTGTAAGAATTCCCGTGCATATAACATCTTTAATAACTACTACAAATTTTAAATGCTCATGTCTTGTTTTGTGGTTGATGAATTATGTTAGAAAAAAAAAATCAATGGAAGGTGTTGAAAGCTCGGATAAAGCATCTTGGACTAAAAAGATGGTGCATACATTTTGTGATATTTGTATTGTTGCTATTGATAGAGAAATGAGGCCAAGCACTCGTTTCGATAAGGTCGAATGGAAATTTGTTATAGCTGCCTTCAAAGAGAAAACTAATCATGCTTTTAGTAAGACTCAACTTAAAAACAAATAGGATGGTGTAAAAAAAGATTGGAGAATTTGGAAAAAATTGATTTCTAAAATAGGACTAGGATGGAATAGTGAACTTTGAACTATTAGTGCTAGTGATGAGTGGTGGAAGAAAAAAACTCAAGTTAGTTATTGATACCTTTTTTTTTTCTACAGTTGTCTTTGTCTTGTCCTATTTCTTAAACAATGTACCATGTTTTATATAGTTTATGCATTTGATGTTTCATATTTTTGTTTATAGGAAATCAGAGGGTTTTAAAAGTTTAGACATGCTGGGATTGAACCATCAATTTGCAGTAAGTTTGATATAATGTTCAGTAATGTTGTGGCGACTAGACATTACGTTTGGACTCTATCTTCTGGATCTTTATTTGATGATGATGCTATGAGTCGAACCACTTAGGATGTTAATGTTAATGAAGAAGAAAATTTAGAGGAAGGAAGTGGTGATTCATAGGAGGATGTTATTCCCAATTATACAGAAGATGTATGTAATTTAGTTGCTGGAGTTAATATGAATAATAACATTACCACAGATAGCAGTGGAAAGAGAAAAGCAACAAAACAATGTGGTGTGCAAAGTAGAAAAAAAAAAGCAAAAAACCTTCTGGATTAGGTGTTCGATTGATGTCATGTTGGGATGAACTACTTGATCGTGTTTCGACCAGGAATGATATTATGGATAAGTAGGGTGTAGTATTAGTGAGGTGATGTCTGAGGTCCATTCCATACCCAAAATTACTTTTGGTGATAACTTATATTGTTTTGCTACTAAGTACTTGTCTACGAGGACTAAAAGAGAGAAGTTGGCATTAATCAAAGATATTGATAGGAAGTATCAATGGCTTCAAAAAATGTATCAGAGAAGTCAAAAACACTAAATCAAGGTTAATATTTCTTTAATGATGTATTATAGTTTATGTTTTGTCCTAAGCAATTATGTTGTGGTTACTTCAAATATTTTATTCTCCGTTGCTTTAACAATTGTATGTCATATGAGTTTTGTTGTGGTGCCAAATCATGTACATGTTTCCAATAATAGGACAATGACTCTTAAGTCTGATGGAATGAAGCATGAAGAGTAGTGCTGATTTTATAGAGAGCCATCTTTCTTAATTATATTTGTAGATTGCTAACCTAACATGTTTTACATTTCATGGAATATTGTTAAACTTGTTGTGTTGTCTGCTATTATATTAAGGGATAATCTATTGTTATGTTGAGGGATAATTATTATGAATGTTCTTAATTATGTTTGTGGATTGTTAATCAAACATGTTTTAAATTTACAACCATATTGGTTATGCTGGTACTATTGTGTGATGGTATGTTTTCTATGAATGATTATGGCTATGCTAGTACTATTGTGTGATGGTATGTTGTTTGTGAATGATTATAAGTATTATTATCCTACACTGGCTATTATTCTTATCTAGGTTCATGGAGAAAATTCTCAAATCCCACCTTGTTTATGCATTGCAATGTTACTGATAGCAATGGTAATAAGTTGTCAATTATATGTTAAACTCTTAGTTTCAGCCTTTATAAAACATAAAGAGAATGGTAATAGCATGGTAGAAGATTGAAGGGAAAAGAGGAAGAGAAACGAGTACAAATAAAGAAGGAGATAGAGCTGTTATTTAATGGAGAGATGTGATTTCATAGGAAGAGAAATGTAGGGCTTTTTCATTTGTTAATTTTCTGTCAACTTTCGTGGTGCTCACAAATAAGAAAGCAAAGTAGTAGCATAGACTATAGGGACTTATGTCAGGTAGGGCTTTGACAACAAGAAGTTATGGAAGACAAGTATCATATTAATTATAAAAGAGCTGTGGTTCTATTCCATCATTGTTTTCTTTATAGTAATTATATGTAAGACTACAGGTTCTTTACAGTAATTATATATAAGGCTGCAATATGAAAAGAAAGTGTGAGTGCATGCTTCTGAAAAGGCAAACCAATATTCTTAATTTGTAAAATCTTTTCAGCATATATGTCAGGCATATTCGTAACTGTTGCTGAGTATTGGTATTTTTTCAATTTGTAAAAGTTTTTACATAGTATATTGCTTCCTATATAATGCATGTTGTTACTTTAAAATGACAAATATCCTTCTTGGACATTTAATACACCACAATGATTCTTACTTTTGGTCTTAGGAGCTCCTATAACATAAATTATAATTGTAAGTTCTTTTACTTCAATCAAATTTTTTCCATTATTTTCAATGCAAAATAAAGGCTTAATTGTTTTAAATTTAATGTCAATGAAGTTCATTGGTCTTTCAATACAAGCCTTTTATTATGGCACCTTTTTATCAATCTTGAATGAATTGTATGCAATTCTTTACTATAGTTTACCCTCAAACTATTGTTTTCATGTTGGTTTTTTGCATGCATGAATTTGAATGATATGCAACATCGAATGAAGGTCATTTATTTCTTTTTTTTATCTATGTTTTGAATAGAATTCATGTTATTAATCTATAACATGATATTATGTTTTTCCATATCTTTCAAAGTGATAAATAGTATTGTTAATTGAAATATAAAAAGTGATGGATTTTTTTTTAATATGAATTGAAATGAACATAAATGTTTGGAATTGAATTTTGTGTAGATAGATAAGGTAGATGAATGGGTTCATGTTATGTTTGGTGTTAACTATGATGACAATTATGATACCGTAATGAATCATATAATTGATCATATTAATTGTAGTGGTACCGATGATAATGGTGGAGCTGCCAGTAATGAAAATGATTGTGGTAATGAAGGAGTGGATGATGATGATGATGAGGATGATTCTAGCAGAACTAATGATGATGATGATGATAGTGATGAAAACAAGGATTCAGATTGTACTGATGATGAGGATGATTCATTTTGGCTATAAGAGTTTGATCATAAAAAACTATTGTTATGCGTTGTTAGTGCTTTATACATGTACTATGCTAGTTATGTACATAAGGAACCTTGTATGGTTTCATATAACAAAGGGATGAGATGGTTGAATGAAATCGTATGAAGACACTGAAAATGGTGTGTTAACATGTTTAGGATGGATGCAACAATGTTACAAAACCTTTGTTATGACTTGGAAACACAATATGAGTTGAAACCATCGAAAAGGACGAATGTTATTGAGAAGGTGACAATGTTTTTTTACACCATTGCATTAGGTGCAACAAATAGGCAAGTCCAAGAAAGATTTCAACATTCTGGTGAAACCATGAGTCGCTAATTTAATTAAGTGTTAAAGACAATTTATTTACTTTTGGTAGATATAATTAAACCAGAGAACTCTGAATTTTTAAACACTCCGCGAGAAATTGTGATGAATCCTAAATTTATGTCTCATTTTAAAGTCAGATAAACAGTGTATATAGCAATTATAGACATAAACATCATTATCATATTCAGTAGTCATTATTTATGAAATGCTGGTTATTGTTTTATTTTGTTTTGTAGAATTGCATTGGTGCGATAGACGAGACACATGTGTGTGCTTTTGTTTCTTAAGAAAATCAAGTACCATTTATCGGTAGAAAATATGTGTTGACACAGAACATAATGATCGCATGTAGTTTTGATATGCAATTGACATTTGTTTGGGCAGGATGGGAAGGTAGTGCTCATGATACTCGTATTGTTTTGGAGGCTATTGACAATTCAAGTATAAAATTTCTAAAACCTCCTGAAGGTAAAATATATGACAATAATTAATTGTTATTTAAATTTTAAATATTTTTATTCTATATTTTTTTTTATTACATTAGATATAATTTTCTTACTTGTTATTTTAGAAAAATATTATTTGGTTGATTCTAGATACCCAAATGAGTGTGGATATCTTGGTCAATATAAAGGTGAGATGTATCACTTCCAAAATTTTCGACATCGAGGGCAACCAACAAGCTAGGAAAAGCGATTTAATCGGACACATTCCGCAATGTCATTGAATGTGCATTTGGGGTGTGGAAACAACGATGAAGAATTTTACAAAACATCTTGGTATATCTATACAAATCACAGGTGCAGATTGTAGTGGCATAAATCTAGGTTTTTTTTTATAATGGTGCCGGCATGATATTACAATTCTTTGTTTTTTGATAATGATGCCGGTATGATATTACAATTCTTTGTTTTTTGATAATGATGCTAGCATATCTGTACAAATCATAAATTTTTTTGTGCCACTACAATCCAAAATATTATTAAGGATAATATTTATGACATGAACATGCCGGCATAAAATTTTGGTTATTGTTTTGTTTTGCTGGTATATCTTCCAAAAAATCCTTTATCAAATAAGTTGAAAACCAAACAATGTCTTATCTAAATGACCCGAACTTGATTCGATCGGGTTGATCCAAAATCTTTGGTTTGACCATAAACCAAACCAAAAACACTGGTTTGACCAAAAGAAAAACCAAAACTAAAATTAAAACCCAAAACAGATCAAACTTGCAAAAAACACAAAAAAAAAAAAAAATTGTTTTGTGATCAATGGATCAAATTCCAGAAAACTCAAAAACACAAAGAAAATGTCCAGTAAACATGAATCAAAATCCAGACCAGATATGAACAATCAAAGGACATAGGCATGCTAGAAATCAACCGCTGAACAATAATCAAGCATTAAACATCATCAATTATCAACCAGTAATCACAATTTGATCAAAATAGGTTTCAATGCAAAAACAAAACCCTGGGGGTTAATACTTAGAAAAAGCAATTATTAATGTAAATTAATCCTTAATTATTGATTAATCAAGTCTCGCAAAATTGTTGGTGTAAGGAATTAGACCAAAATTTTCCAAATTATGGAGCTGAGACAATGTGCTTTTCAAGAATACAAAGAACAAAAACCCATAATTGCCCAGAAATACCCTAACTATTGCCAAACTTGGAATTTTGCTTTGCAATCCCATAAACCAAGCTTTTTTGGTTCACGTAAACCACATTACTATTGTTACATATGATTGAGTTAACATGAACAACAAACAATACTAAATCATCAAAATCATGCCTAATGTTTTAATTTCCAAAATTACCAAATGAAAATAATAAGCATATTCAATAATTTGGTATTTATAACTAGCATTTTAACACTCAATAGAACTCACACAAATTGAGAAACCAAGAATAAGCATCAAAGCAAACATCAAAAGCTTATTGCCACTTTTGGTAGGTTCTAAAACTACTTCATTTCAAAAAAGAAAAAAAAATCACAAACATATCTTCTTAGCACCTAGTAACAACAACAATAAACTCAAATCAGGATTGAGCAAAGAAAAACAATATTAATCAAAATCCAAGCTTAACACAATATAACATCAACAACTTAATACTTTGTTGGTTGTGCAATGGTGGTTTTGCAACAAACCTAATTTTTGAGATTTTGGTGTTTTTACTAAACTTAGAGGTCAAGGAGTTGTTTTTAGCCCTTTGATCTTATGAAAAATATTTTTAGCTAGTGATAAGAACCCATTTAAAAGCTATCAAGTGTGAACATATGAAAACATAGTGGTTTTTGCACAATGGATATCACAATCAATGCTGACTAAGTTGACTACTTTCGAGACTTCGTTAGAGCAACTTCAATGTAAACATCATTGGAGACCACCTAAAGTTGGTAAAGGAGGTGTACACCTTTCATTTGGATGCAACTTTGCTCAATTTGAAGGTTTATAACTTCATATTTATTCATTTGAAGATGCTAACTTGATAGCCCAAAATCGCCCAAAAAAGAAGATGAATAGTAGGCACATAACATGTCATCTGCCCTTTATTCCAAACTGTGCGTTTTGAACATAAACCAAACGATGTATAGTCTAGGCTAACCAATAAGGGATTAAGGTTTTTAAATTGAGATTTGATCAAAATTCAATTTAGTTTAGTTGTTGTCTTTTAATTTGTTTTAATTGTACCAATAGTTGCCTTTAAACTTTTAATTTTATGTAATTTTACTCATGATGAAACCAATGTCAATCTTTGAAGTTTACTAATTTTTTCAATTTGGTTCCTTGGTTATCAATTCGTGCATTTGGACCTTTAATTGATCAATAAATTTTTAATTTTATTCAATTTGACCCCTGATTAAACCAATATTAGTCCTTAAAATCTCGTGCTTTTTACAAATTGCCTATCCTAATTGCCCATCAAATACAATGTTTATACAATTAACACCCTGGTTTGACCAAATTAACTTTTAAAAACTGCGATTTAACCCTAAACTTTAATTTCTTCAAATTAAAGCCCAAATTGAACTACAAATCCATTTTTTCTTACAATTAAATCCTTAGTAAATTTAATTAAACCCTGAAAAATTTCAATTGAGTTCTTAAATATCTAATTTGGAATTTTTCTCCCTAAATAAAAATTTTCTTGTTAATAAGGCTTTTATCAATCAAAATTCAACTGCCAATATTTCTTGCCATTACTTGGTATAATGAATTTGTTAAATAAAGTATGAAGGTGTCAAACACCTTTTGCACAACAATATCCATTTATGTGCTGGCTATCTCACTCGTAAATTATTTTAGAATTATCGTCACACGCTTGCGCGCACACACATATACATTGACATTAATTTCTGTCATGGTTGTAACAACCCGGCCAAACCTACCAGATATTGTTCGCTTTGGGCCTTATTGCCCTCACGGATTTGTTCTTAGTGACCACGCATGGCCTCAAAACACATTTAACAAGTTAACAACCAGCACTACTAATAAGACCACCTACCAAACCCTCACCCGTCGATGTGGGATATTACACAGCCGGTGTATTTGTTAGCCCAAGCGACATTACTAAGAACTCTTAATGTCTATACTGAGTTCTGAATGCGGTTTTTGCTACATCTAGTTCCTTAATCCTTAACTGATAGCATCCCAAACTCAAATCTATTTTCGAAAACACTCTTGCCCCCTTTAGCTGATCAAACAAATCATCTATCCATGAGAGCATATATTTGTTATTTATGGTTACTTTGGTCAACTGCTTATAATTTATACAAAGCCTAAGGGTCCCATCATTTTTCTTCATAACAACACAGGAGCTCCTATTCATTACTCGGATGAATAAACCTTTTATTTAGTAATTTCTATAGTTGGATCTTCAGTTCAGCCACCTCGACTGGCGCCATCCTATACGATGATTAGGCTATCGGAGACGTACCAGGCAGTACATCAATAGTGACCTCCACTTTTTTCTCTAAGGGGACTCCCGGTAGTTCATCTAGAAATGTATCAGGAAATTCCTTTAATATTAGAACATTTGACACTTAAATATCTCCCATTTTAGTCTCTAAGACAAAGGCAAGGTAAGCCTCACATCCTTTTTTTTTTTTTTTTTCTTATCATTTTCCTAGCGATCATAGTTGAAATAATACAGTTTGGGCTAACATTTCTCTTCCCCCAAACACTATCTTTTTACCATTGGGCCCTTGAAGAGTTATTGTGTTTGTGAAAGAATCCATTTGAGCTTTATTCATACTTAGCCAGTTCATTCCCAATATGACATCAAAATCATGTAATTTTAGTGGTAATAAATCTGTTTTTAACTCACAACAGCCTATATTAATCTGGACCCCCTTATACATATGATCAACATTCACAGTTTTACTTAATAAAGTGCTTATAATAAACCCATTTTCTATTCTACAAGGATTTCTCCCTAATCCCCTCACAAGTTTATTTGAAACCAATAAGTGTGTGGCACTTAAATCAAACAATACATAAACATACAGAGAATTTAACTGCAATGTACCCGCCACTACGTTAGAAGCGGCCATGGCCTCCTCCTGGGTTATGTAGTATTCTCTATCTTGGGTTCCCCCCCGATATTCTGTCACCCTGGGCATGAGATCGGCTTCTACTACCGCTGGCCCCTGACAAAAGCTGTATGGCTGGTCTATTCACGGTAGCGAACTACTGCTAACTCTAAGCTTGCTACTGATTTTGGATGATTTCAGTCCTACAGGGACAATCTCTTCGGAAGTGCCCTTGACCCTCGCAATAATAATAGCCTCGACCTAAGTGCGAGCAATCCCTCCACGTGTGCTCCCCTCGACATATATAACATCGCCCTAGTGTTGCATAATAGTCCATTGGATGCCTTTGCCCACATTGAACACATAAAGGATAAGTAATCATTATCTGCTCTAACACTTCTCTAGAAAAATTACCCTTGAGGTTTGGTTGTCCTCTTATCAACCCTACCTAAGTAGTCTGAACAGATGCAACAAATGTACCTCCCACCTTTTTAAACTGGTTGTACTGTCCTTTCCCTTTTTTTGAGAAAAGGGGGTCTGTTATGGGTGCACTCCACATCCTTTCGTTTACCTAGACCATGCTGGCTTTGTTGGCCCTTTTTCATACAAGCTTCTAGGGCCTTTGCTGCTTCAACAAGATCTCTAGTGGTCTCGAACTTAAATGTAATCAACCTTTGTCTTAACTCTTACTGCAATCCATCCCTCAACCTTTCCACCTTATGTTTCTCAACAGGGACATAATGCAAGGCAAACATGGAAAGGTTATGAAACCTTTTCTCATAATCAAGTACAAACATGTCTCCTCGCCTCAGGGCTAGAAACTCATGTTCCTTAATTTTTTGATGATAGAAGGAGTAAAATTGATGTTCAAACTGCGTTTTAAACTCAACCCAAGTCTAGGATCCTGCGAGTCTCCTCGATCTCACTGTATCCCACCAAGACCGTCCCCTATCAGAACATAAATGAGAGACACAGTTCACTCGCAAGCTCTCTGTTACCTGCATTTGATCCTGAGTATCCTCAATTATGCAAAGCCATCTTCCTGTTATCTCGGTGTTTGGTTCACCTAAAAAGCGCTCGCAGCCAAGTTCTCTCATGCTTTTTACAATCCACACTAATGTGACCACATTATCAGCTCCTTTCGTAGCCATTGTAGCTGCTTGTACTACTAGAGTTATTGGGATTGTCGGGGTTTAGGCACCAAGCATTGCCTCAATCACTACTCTTACTATCTGAGCTATGAACAAAGGGTCGACATGTAGTGTAGGAACTACTGCAGGTGCTGGAGCCGTAGATGGAAGCATGACTTCCTGTCTCTACTAGTCTGAACCCTCGAGTTGTAACCCCTCAGTCGGTGTCACGAATGAGTCTAATCAACTCTCTTAGTCTCTTGATTGCTAAGGCTCTAAGGGCATATGAAACACAATATCCTCCAATGGATCCTCTCCTTGTCTCTCCTCAAACCCTTCTCCAGTCATTGTACACTTCCTTGTGCGAACCATCCTGGTACAAGTCCAAAAATTTATTAAACTTTTTTTTTTTCACTCCTGAACCTAAGCTAAGGCTCTGATACCAACTGTAACAATCTCAAACTTGTAAACTCAAATTATATGACATATATTCGTAATTACCAAATTTTTTTCCTATATATTTTCTTGAAATTTCAGTAGAGTTTTCTTTGTATTTTTTAGATACTAAGTTATCGACTCAATCATTTCTCAACCTGTAACATCAAACACAATATTTGTCCCATCATTTGGACTTCCAAAACTCAAGCATATTTCAATATCTCAATTCTATTTTCTATAGAACACTATGATAAAAGCTAATAAATTCATAACATGCATCGTCTTTTTCTTTTCTTTTCTTTTCTTTTTTAAGTATTCATGCTCAAAATATATATACAACCAACCATATTCAACTTAATAATAATAACATTATAAATTACATCATACACAAGATAATAAGTTAAACATTATAATTTTTAGATATGAAATTATATTACAATAAAATATTAGTTCTTCCAATTACATTAATCACATAACAAAAAATTTTTTTTATCCAAGCATCTACTTTTCAAATCGAGGATGCAATGTACCTAAAACATAATCGCATTAAACATGATTAAAAATTGCACATTTCAATAAGTAATTGATTAAGGACTAACTATTCATATACATTAAAATGATTTTCATATCATCGAATAAATTGTCTTATTTTCTTTTTAAAATTTCTAATTTTATAAATTCTCTTCTAGACAGAGATAAATCTACTAAGATAAAAATATCAAGAATGTCTCCCACAAACCTGCATATTTAACTTCAAAACAAAGTTTTACAATTAATCTATTTTACATTGAGTGATCATCCCACTCATTTGTAAGTTAATTTTCTTAACATGGCCATTCAACCAGGCATTAATTCTAGTAATCAAGAACTAATCTTCAAGGCTTGCCCATTCAACAGGGCATTATTTCCAGTAATCAGGAAATAATTTTTCAAGGCTTGCCCGTTCACCAGGGTATTATTTCTAGTAACCAGCACTAAAAATTACAATCTATAAAAATTTATTCTACAATTAAAAAAATATAAACTAATTAATTACTCCAAGGTGTTAAATACTTACCTGGTGTCTATGCGCGTGAAGAGATTTCTTGTTGCTGATTAGGTCTCGTGGCCTTCTCTGTACCAACAAAATTTACTTTGTCATTGTTCATTTATTTGAACTGGTAAAATTCTAATACCCATTACATATTCTTAAATTCAACACCCTTAATTAAGATTAATTGATTTTTAATTCAAGGAGGATAAAACCTCCCTCTTTGAATCATTTACTTAATTTTTTCACAAAAGTCCCTATTCAATTTAACCTATCAACATCAATTGTTTTTAATTTGGCAAGATTCCTCAATAATATTATTAGAACTCCATTCTCTAATTTTTCTTCTCCATTTAGCCAAAAATAACCTAGGGAAGGAAGTAAATATTTTTCTTTTCTCTTTGAAAAATTCTTACTCCATTCATATAATAACACTTATAAACCTTTATCTTCCCATATTTTCCAAACAATTATATTAAAACCTCAAATCCCCTAAATTATTCCTCTTTTGGCCAAATATTCAATTAAAATAGGGAAAAATAAATTTTGTTTCTTTTATTTAAAATTAAACACTAACCCAATCATAATTCATGCTTTCTAACATGGTTCAAAAATAAATTTCATTATTCCTATAAATTATAACATAAACCCACAACTTCACATAATCATAATTTTGCATAATCCTTCATCAAACATAAAATTAAAGGAAATAATCATTTGAAAATATGTTATTTACCTCACTTTGATAAGGATTTAAGGAAAGAATGCAAGAAAAATCAAGTTTTCTTTTTCTTCTCTTCATACCCTAGCTTAAATCCTTCCTTCAATGCACTGACCACCTTTAAATCACCCCTGCTTGATGTTTAATTAAGTTAATCATTATAATTACTCACTTTAATTAGTGAAATCAATGAGAATTTAAGTAGAAAAATCACTCAATTCTTCCCTCACTCTTTGATTTAAGCTCACGGCCAAAAGAGAAAAAAAATGGAGCATTTATAGTCTAATTTTTACCTATTTACACATTGGCCC
This sequence comes from Populus alba, assembly GCF_005239225.2. NCBI lineage: Eukaryota > Viridiplantae > Streptophyta > Magnoliopsida > Malpighiales > Salicaceae > Populus > Populus alba. Next base: position 11,705,358 of record NC_133294.1, on the reverse strand, counting down.
TCATTTTTTCTCATTTCTATTTTTGTCACTCAACTCTTCTCTTTTACTTAATTTACACCATAACATCTTATATTTTATTATATTGTATCCAATTACAATACTTGAACTCCTTTTATTTAATATATTCGGTACTTTATTTATTTTACTCAGATAATAATTTAGCGGTTTTTCAAAATGGTGGTCTAAAATGAATTACACATAATTTCCACCATTTCAGTCATTAATCAATCATACATTGAATCCCTGTAATGCGGTCAATAATAATTCTTGTATAAAAATTCTGCCATTGCGGTAAATCACATCTCAAAATATACTACACATTATTGCCTATTCAATTAACTACAAATTACATACCAATTTATGAAGAAGTATGGAATAATTTTTTTTTCAATTTCATAAATTATTTCAAATAAAATAAATAGCAATCAAAAGAATAAGGACAAAATCTAATAGATGAAAAAGTTGAAATTGAAAAAAAATTCTAATTTAATAAATTATTTCAAGTACAATAAATAACAATAAAAAAATAAGAACCAAATTTGATAGATAAAAAAGTCTTAATTAAAAAATGATAAAGAGAAAAACAAATAACAATAAAAAAATAAGAAACAAAGCTGATATAAATATTAAATTAAGTTAAATTTGAAGGGATAAAATTAAAAATAAAAAAAATAAAAAACAATAAAAATATTGAGGATCAAATCTAATATAATCAATAAATAACAAATTATTTTTGTAATTTTTATAATGTATATTCCACCGAAAATAAAAAAAATACTTTCTGAAAATTAAGCTAAATTTTTTTTAATTTAAAATTATTTTTTTATCAACTTTTCTAATAATAAATAAATAAATAAAAAATTTAAAAACCACTTTAAATCAAACAAACAACATAGTATAAACAAAATCATCAAAGAATGGAGTAAATAATAGAACTCATTTGGCAACGCACATTTGCCAAAAAAAAAAACTTGAATTTCTTATTTAAAATTATTTCTTTTAATATTTTTAAATTATTTTAAAATAATGATATAAAAATTAAATTATTTAAAAATAAAATAAAATATTATTTTTTATATATTTTCAAATAAAAATACACACAGCTATATTAAACAAATTTGACTCGTATAATAAAAAAAACAAGGAGCACGCAAGCAAATACGAAATGGCGCAACGTGTTTTATTTTCATTCAACTTTGCAGCGAAGTCCTCCTTTTCTCTGGAGCCAAACCCTACGTAAAAAACACTATAGACACCCCTTCCTCTCCCGATTCAAAATCAAAGAGCCTCGCTCTCGCTGGCGAACACTCTGATCAGGTCTATATCTACTAATAATCTTAATTAGTATTGTTTCTTTTATTTTTTTAATTAACAGCTTCTTTTCTTATTTTTTTCTTATATATAAATTAAAAAAAAAACAGATAGAGATAGAAAGAATCCTACAAGATGCTTGGTGTTATAAGACGAAGAGTCGCTAGTGGAGGCTCGTCTTCTTCTTCATCTTCGGTTGGAAAATTCATTTTTACTTCTATCTATATATTTATTAACTAATTTATGTATGGAATTTATTTGTTATTACTGATATTTGTGATCTTCAGATCTTGAAGCGGTCATTGCAAACTATTCGACCTGTGTCTTCGTCTACCTCCAGAGTCTCCGAGGAGGTTTTAATGGCTTTCATTTATTTATATATTTATTATGTAGAAAATAGTTTATAATAATTTGATTTCAATAATCCTATCTTGTCTGTCAACAGATTTTAATTAATCCCAGAGGATTTGAGCATGTTCGGCAATTCAGTTGCCTCGCTCCTCTACGAGGTAATATTTAATACTGATTGCGCCATTATGTTCCTTTTATAAACATAATTGTAAAAGTGATAATCTGTCACTAATCATGTTTTTCCTTTTTTGTATTTGCAGGTAGGGCAATCAGTTCAAGAACCATGAGGTAAGTGACACCCACTCTATTTCCGTGCTTTGAATTGAAGAGACTCTATTAGAATTAGTGTTTCTAGGATCAGAATTTAGACTGTAAAAGTGATAACTAGATGACTCAGTGAAACCGTTATTAGGTTATTGTTTGATTGTGTTTTCATTTGATTGTCTATATCATGTCCTTTTCTGTAACTTTTATGAATCCTACTCTACTTTTTATATCTCAAAGGTTGAAATACATGCTCCTGTTGTTGATACTCTTGCGCTTCAATGGGGTGGGTTAACTAATTTAACTTGTGGTGTGGAACTACATTTTCCATCTTTCATCCACCATTGAATTTCTAAATTGGAGATTACCTGTCCTTTCTAATTCTCTAATAAAAATGTAGATTAGGTGAAAAAGGCTGAAGAACTTTCATGCTAATTAAAGTTGTTTATTGTTTATAACGTGCTGCTTGTAGTGCTCTCTCTCTATCTCTGTTTTTTTTTTTTTTTTTTAAATTTCTTAGTTTTTCTTGTTATGCAGAGAAGGTGTTTCCAACATGGAGCTCACAGCTAGCAAGCTAATCTTGAGCAGGCCATTTTCTTCAGACAGTGGTGTGTTGTTGACTGGACTCTATGAATTTCCTTCATTTGTGTATTGAACATCGCTCTTCTCCATGTCTGTGCTCTGGTGTGTGGTCTATTGGTGAAGAAGAAATGCATGGATCCTAGTTCACACAGGATTTCTTAATCCTTTTGATTTTATAATTGTTAATTTCCATCACTTATCTAGGATGTTAGCATTCTAGCTCTTATCCCACTTAGCTTGATGTTGCTTATATACAAAGAATGCAGTTTGAAGCTCTTTTCATATAGTTTTATCATGGGAAAACATAATTAATGGGAAATTTTGAATCAAGCTGCTCTGTCCTAGTTGACAGAAATGTGGTATGTTGGTTCAGATTGTGGTAGCCTTTGGAGCACCTATTTGGCTCATCACCAAGTGTTGATTCTTACCACCATGGTTAAATACTTTGTTAAGTTGACTTGGATGTGATGACATGGATGGTTTACTGTCAATTTAGTTTTATATCTTTTAAGAGGAACCTGCAGCTGTTTCTTATCGTGGTGATATTGTATATTAACATTTTTCTATATCTTGATAAATGATAATTTTGTGTTCTGATTTAGGGGATTTGATTGATGCCGTTGTTCCTTTTATGGGTGAATCCATCACTGATGGCACTCTGGCAAAATTCTTAAAGAGTATGTCTTACTAGTGATAATTTCTCATTTCTTCTGTTTGAAAACACATTTTCTGTCATTTATATAGTTGCCAGTTCCTAATTGTGTTGAATGCGATATTCTGAGAGCAGATCCTGGTGATAGAGTAGCAGTTGATGAGCCAATTGCTCAAATTGAGACAGATAAGGTGTTGTTGTCAACATGCTTTCCCACCCTTGCTTTCTGTCTAATGTAATAGAAAATTTGTTGTGTTTCTAATACTTGTAATGTCAATTTATGTTCAGGTGACAATTGATGTTGCTAGTCCAGAAGCAGGTGTGATAAAAGAGGTAATACATGTACTGTTTTTTTAATGATATTTTTGTGTTCCTCTGGGGATGTTTGATGATTGAGGTTGTGGATTTTAATTCAACTTCCGAGCATGATTTCTAACAGCATATAGCCAAGGAAGGGGATACTGTAGAACCGGGTACCAAGATTGCTGTTATTTCAAAGTCCGGTGAAGGTGTAGCTCATGCTGCTCCCTCTGAGAATACATCAAAGAAAGCTGCTCCTAAGCAATCTGCTCCTGAAATGAAGGATGAAGAAAAGATAAAGCCTAAGGTTGAAGCTAGTCCTGTCCCAGTAAAGCCTAAAACTCCAGCACCACCACCTCCTAAACACTCTGCTACAGAACCCCAGCTTCCTCCCAAGGAAAAGGAAAGAAGAGTAAGTATCTTTTCTCTTTCATCATTATGTGGTAGAGCAATGTTCCTTGTTATTTATTCTGTGTCTCAAGCAGTGTGGCTTGAAATGCTTCCTTGATTACAGGTTCCTATGACAAGGCTTCGAAAAAGGGTTGCAACCCGATTGAAGGACTCTCAGAACACGTTTGCTATGTTGACAACATTCAATGAAGTTGATATGTGAGTTCAATTTGATTTTGATGACTCATTGCTTATAGCACTTTTCTCATAGCTCTAAAAGTTCCAACCTTTTGATAATAGTTGGTAGTCCATATCTTATTGGTTTGGTTTAGCCAACATAGACCATGTACTTTCTTCATGAGTTTTCCTTCCCTATTAAAGCTTCTATCCCTAAGAAAACAGAAAATTGTGCTTTGGAAGGGGTAGATCAGTTCCTGAGTTGTATCCAACAAAATAACGTTATCTTTAATTGTTTTTCCTACCTTTTCTCATGTTTATTGTCCCATCATTGATTTTCTGCTTATTGTAGGACTAATTTGATGAAGCTTCGCTCTGAATACAAAGATGCTTTTGTTGAGAAACATGGAGTGAAATTGGGCCTTATGTCAGGATTTATAAAGGTACACAATGCGTTATCTACAATGATACAAATAATTCACGAAATATACCCTTGACCATTAAGATGTGTGGTATCCTTTTTCTTGTTTCCTCTGTACAATATCTCAGGCTGCTGTCAGCGGTCTCCAGAATCAGCCTATTATAAATGCTGTTATTGATGGGGATGATATCATATACAGAGACTATATAGACATTAGCATAGCTGTCGGCACTCCAAAGGTTTGTCTTCATCTCTTTAATTGACTGACTTGTTATATGTGCACACTTATATGCAACCTTTGGTACTAATGGTAATGCACTGGACTTGCTTTCTTTATACGTATCTGCTTTTTGTGGTGCTGACAATCAGTCTATTGGTTAGGCATCTTTCTCGCCCCTTACATTTTTAAAAGAATCTTCATGTGCATGCTTTTTTTATCCCAACTAAATTGTGGGACGCTATTATAGTTTGATTCTGGTTTTTAAACATGGTTTTATTTAAAGAATTGGAGCATTTGTGTGTATGATGAGTTCATCAAAATAATGTTTTAATTATAATTTATTAGGTGGCTAGGGCCTAATATCATCTAATCTAAATTTCCCTTTAATCTAGTCTCTTGAATGCAATTTTTCTTTTGCTATTGGTTATTCAGTGTTAGGATTATTTGTTAGGTGAACAAATGACATATTTGACTTCTGTTTGTGATATGTTGGGGTGGGAAGATTTGAACCTGGGTAGTCCTAACATCCATAGCCTCAACCTAAGTCTTTAATTGGATCAATGCCTCATTGGCATATTATACTATACTTTAAAAGGCATGGGAAAAACATTGTGCATTCACTATAGATATAAACTCATTGCATTGTGGACCACACTGTAAACATAGAGTGTTTACATTGTGGACGCCACCGTAGCACCTGGGGAGCATTGTCTTTTCTGTTTTCTATGCCAAAAACTACTAGGTCTGATTGCTAGGGGCGTTGTCTTTTTTGTTTTCTATGCCAAAAGTTTATGGGTCTTGCTTGTCAGCTAGACCCAACGCTATTGGGTTTGGCTTGGAAGCCAAGCCCAAATCGCTTCAACATGAATACAAATGCTCCTTTGGCAGTGGCGTAGGTCCCCAAAACTTTGAATTTTCCAAGAAAAATGACTACAAGCCTCATATAAATGAGGGACAATGATTAACGAAGAACATTGGGAGAAGATTATTGGGTCTGGTTTGACAGTCAGACCTAATGCTTTTGGGTCTGGCTTCGGCAACCATACCCAATGCTTTTGGATCTGGTTGGGCAGCTAGGCCCAAGGAATCTTGGGGGGCCTGGCTCGACAACCTTTTTCCTTTTAAGATATTTTCAATTTTATTTTTTTTCGTCTTGAAAATTCCTTTTATTTTTGTTTCATATGATGAAGAGGAAATAAATTGATGAGATTTTTTTTATATATTGTACAAAATTTAGGTGGTGATAATTTTTTTTTTTTTCATTTGAGGTTGGGTTGAATTTTCTTATCAAAGCATGTTTGTTTTTATGTTTCAAAAATGCTTTAAAAAAATTGATTTTTTTCTAAATTTTTTTCTTTAATTCAAATTAATATTTTTTTAATGTTTTTGTATTATTTTGATGTGATGATATAAAAAATAAATTTTAAAAAAATAAAAAAATGTTATTACTATATACATTTTTAAAATATTTTAAAAAATAATTGTTACGTAATAATATAATAACTAGCAAATTGGCTCGCGCTTCATAGTGGGTAAATAACAATTTTTTTTTTTTCAAATGTAAAAATGCTTGAGTTGGGTTAAAAAGCACGGAATGTATTTGTACCATGGTCATTTTAATTTTTTTTTTCTATAGCAGCACCATGAATAGTGCATAGTAGTGCAGTGCCCAATACACCGGCAATTAATTTCTTTCCCTTTAATGTTTTTCCTTTTAAGATATTTTTAATTTATTTTTTTCCTCTTTATTTTTTTTTTCATATTGTAAAGAGAATAAATTGAAGAGATGTTTTTATATGGTACAAAAGTTGAGTGATGATAAGTTTTTTTTCACTTGAGGTTGGGTTGAGTTTTCTTATTAAAGCATGTTTGTTTTGCGTTTCAAAAATACTTTTAAAAAAATTTGATTTTTTTTTTAATATTTTCCTTACTTCAAATTAGTATTTTGTTTTTCATGTTTTTGTATTATTTTGATGTGATGATATAAAAATTAAATTCTTTTTTTTAAAATATGATCTCAATATATATTTTTTTAAAAAATATTTTAAAAAATAATCGTTACATAATAATATAATAACTAGCATATTGGCTCACGATCTGCAAGCTGGTTAATAACAATGTTTTTTCCAAATATAAAAATGCTTAAGTTGGGTTAAAAGTACAAAATATATTTGCACCATCACCATCACCATCACCATCACCATCTTTAAATAAAGTATTTTCTACAATAGCACCAAGAATATAGCAGAATAGTGCTCAATACATTGACAACCAATTTCTTTCCTTTTTAAGTTTTTTTTTCTTTTAAGATATTTTGAATTTTATTTTTTACCTCTTTAATTTTTTTTCTTCTCTCTTATTTATTTTTGTTCCCCATTCTTTAAAGAGAAAATAAATTGATGAGAATTTTTTTATATTGTACAAAAATTAGGTGATAATAATTTTTCTCATTTGAAGTTGGGTTGAATTTTCTTATTAAAGCATGTTTGTTTTTGCTTTTAAAAAATGCCTTTTAAAAAAATTGAATTTTTTAATTTTATTTTTTACTTAAAATTAATATTTTTTAATGTTTTTGTATTATTTTGATTTGATAATATAAAAAATAGATTTTGAACCTGGGTAGTCCTAACATCCATAGCCATATATATATTTTTTGGATATTGGGTCCGGCTTTGCAGCTAGACCCAATGATTTTGGATCTGGCTCCGGAACCTGACCCAATATCCTTGGGCCTGGCTGCGGAGCCAAACCCAATGAAGATACGCTAAAAATTTCACAAAATCATGAAAATACAAGTGAAGCCCCAATTTCTGTATTGAGAAGCAAATCAATAAATGCGTGAACCTGTCATTAGAGAGATCAATGTTGGCCTCAGGTCTTAAGCCTTTAAGAAAACCCATGTTACATCACAAAAACTCTAAAAAACCATGCAATAACACTAAAGATCAAACCTGAAATTTTATTCATAATCCAAATCCCAAGAACTTAAAATTTCAGCATAGATTATCAAATTAAAACCACACCAATCCATGAAACGAAACAAGCAATTGAAATTTTCTCAAAGGCCCACCTTCCATTTGGCATCATCGTTGGCTAACTTCAATTTACCCTCAAGATTTTTACCACCAAAAAAAAAAAAAAAACTGAACACACAAACAAGCATGCTTCCTATCTCCACCAATTATCAAAACAGACGAGGCAAAACAATGAAAAATCAAAACCAAGCCGTATGTGAACAAAAACAAAACAACAACTTCTAGCTTAAATTAATCTTAACTCCAAGTTTCAAGCTTTAACTTAAGTGTTTCCACCCAAAAACTCGAGCATTCAGCACAAGACCCTCACATTGATTCACACCTAGCCTTGAACCTCAGTAGACTCATCTCTGTATGTCAAACCTAATGCGGGTTTTTTTTTTTTTTTTTTGTCTATTTTAATTGGTATGAGCACTCAGAGATACATGATAATAATCTTTATTAAGGTTACAATAATAACATTCATTACCATGCATCTTCAAGGTCATCTTCAAGTCCCTGATTAGTAAAGCATGAACATTTAGCAAACAAGTAAAGGATAAAGGAAAGAAATGACACTTATCGAGACTTTGATAAGTTAAGGATTTGGGACCCTTTTATTGGCTTTATCCCTTCAAAATCTCCACTAGTTCAGTAGCTATACCCAAGGCTATTGGATCTGGCTGGGCCCCCAAACCCAATGCTATTGGGTCTGGCATTGCCTCCAGATCCAAGGCTATTGGGTTTGGCTTCACAGCCAAACCCAAGACACTCAAAATATTTGCTATACTTTTCATATATATTTTTTAAAATTTAAATTTAAAATTGTTATTGACCCGCTGTAGAGCTTGAGCTAATATGCTATTATATTTGATTTGTTGTATACTACCTGCCTTTTCCATAGTAAATACTGCACCTGAGTTGTTGAGGACCACGAGACATAATATTCCAAGGATACTGGTTATTGCTTTTATTGACCATTGTTGAGGCGTGTATTCTCTGCTCTGGAGGTGCCAGTCTTTCCAAAGCTTCCACCATGATTAATCTCTGACTACCTGTATGCTTGAAGCATCTAGTTCAAACATTGTGATTGAATTAAAGTATTTGTTCTTTGGTTTGGTAATTCTCAATGTTAATCTAGCTGAAGTTGCCATTTGGAATTTCATGAACGAATAAATAGGAGAAAAAAAATGCTGCATTTCCTTGTTGGGTTTCACTTTCTTTCAACCTCCGTTACTTTGTTGAAGTTTCAATTAATCATGGGGGATCTCAAATGATAATCTTGCGAACTTTTTTTTATCGCAATTCCTTCATGTTTCATCCCTATGATGGCTCATTCTTGTTTCTTCCAGGGCCTTGTGGTTCCAGTTATCCGTAATGCTGAAAAGATGAACTTTGCTGAGATAGAGAAGGAAATCAACACTCTTGCAAAGAAGGCAAATGATGGAACTATTTCAATTGATGAAATGGCTGGAGGTTCATTTACAATATCCAATGGAGGTGTTTATGGAAGCCTTTTGAGTACACCCATTATCAACCCCCCTCAGGTTTGGCATTCTAGTTTGATAAAAATTTAAATGACCTTCCATATATTTTCACATACACTCGTCTTTACTGATCGAGACACAAGGCACAAATTTACTAGTTGGCTGAACTTGCAAACTCGTCTATTTAAAATTAATGAGGGTGTGCATCACTTTTGGGGTCTGTGGTTCTCCAACTTGATGTTCTAGGTCATGATTATCAGAAACGGACTGGCCTTTTGGATCTGAATACTGTTGAACCAGCCACTAAGCTGGTTTGGTTTTAATCTGGACCATTTAAGCAAAGAAAATCAGAAAGACCTGTTTTAACAGGTGTTTTTAGGGAATCTCTCGGGTTTTCCCTTGTTAAATGTGGGCTGACTGGCTCTCAAAGCATAAGAAATTTAGAAATATATGTGCTCATTGCTAATCCAATCTGGCAATGATTCGAGTTTAGACAAACGAGACCTAGCTCTGCCTGAACGTGACTTGGTGATCTGGCTTACTACTTTGGTCACTGCCTGGTCTGGTCCTGATTGTGCAGATATGGGCAGCAACGCATTTTCTTGGATAAATGACTGCTGTGTTTTTTTTTTTTTTTTTAAATTTTTTTTATCGTTCTCATAACCAATAATTTTTTGGCAGTCGGCTATTTTGGGCATGCACTCGATTGTGAGTCGCCCAATGGTTGTTGGAGGCAACGTTGTTCCGAGGCCAATGATGTACATTGCTCTGACATACGACCATAGGCTAATTGATGGTAGAGAGGCTGTTTTTTTCTTGCGTCGAATCAAAGATGTTGTGGAGGATCCTCGCAGGCTGCTTCTGGATGTATAAAAATGGCATTAAATTTAATGAGTTTTCTGCCACACTGCCATTGAACATACTTTTATTTGACTTGAATAAATACTTTGAGATTGAAATTTTGTTGGGTTTGGATTGTTAATTCACCTTTATGAGTTTCACTTGCGGCTTGCCATCATTTAATCTAAAATGAGGGATAGTCTACATGTTCTTTATATTTCAAAATGTTCATCAAACCCCTCTTTATTTATGTATGTAGAGATTTCAGATTCTGGTAGATGGCATGTATATAGTTTTAAATTTCTTTGGTCCTCGTTAGATTTATGGGCGTGGATTATCTTATTATTGCCACTTGATTTATGTTTTACTAATTAAGTTATTGCCCGCCCTGCCGGTGGGATTAATTTATTTTTATTGTTACAAAAGAAAAAACAAATCTAAGGTCATGGGGAATTATTTTTTAGTTTAACGTGGGTGTCCGGGCCAGCTTGCGCACACCTCGACTAATTCCATGGGCCCTGAAGTTAACGACCATGAAATCCTCCAGTGGTTATTATATGAGCAGTCTAGAGTCATGAGGAATTTTTTAGTATTATTAAATATGGTTTAGTGGCTTAAATTTGAAAACTTTTGACTTGGTTTTTGTTATCCTATAGATTTCAAAGATTTCTCTTAATATGATCTAGTTAATTTGTGAAGAATAAAAACAATTTAAATGATTGGAGATAAAAATATAAAGATAATATTTTTAAAAAATATTAAGATAATGATTTATTGTATCAACTTAAGTTTTGTAATATAATATATTAAATTTGTGACTTGGATTATAGATTTTATAGTGTTTAATAGGTTTTTGTAAACAATCTTTTTATTTAATTATGTGATAATAAAAATACAAATTTGTAAAATTAAACACCAACCAAATGATAAATGTTTTTTTTTTAGACTATAATAAATTATGAAGACAAATTAAATATGAAATGAAAAAAAAAACAAATAAACAAAGGACACAAAAAAACCTAGTTGCACGGGTTCGGGCGACCCAACATGTTCGGATCTTTTCAAAAAACCAAGTGCGTGGACTTGAAGTAGACCCACATGCTTGGGCCTTGTTTATTTTTTTTAAAGGGTGTATAACATGTTGGTTGTCCTTTTTGTTTTTTGAAAAAGAAGAGAAAGCATGCATCATTGCTCCACCTAGAATCCAAACGTCATTATGGTGGTTGAAAAATCTTGGCCTAAAAATCCATTTATCAATCCGTTTTCACCTATAAACAACTAAAAAATCACCATTAAAACCCAAAAAATCCCAATTTAACAACACAAAACCCTCAAAACGATCAAAAAATATAGAATTAAATTGAGCAAATTGTTTCTCTAGACTCTAATTTACTTTTTTAGACAAGATCAAGGTTTTAAACTATCATTTTTGAACCATCGTTGAATGAAACCTGCTAACACCATCAAAAGGTGGCCAAACCAATGATTTTCTCTTCATTTGCAGTTTTAAGTGACATTTTCTCTCAGCTCTCAAAACAAGGGATCAAAACGTAAAAAAAGAAACTTTTGTACCAAAACAAATTGTCAGGAATTTGAGATTAACCTCGTATTTTCACCATGTTTTACATTTCAGTCCTATTTATTTTAATTTTATAGTTGTACTCTAAAACTTTTCAAAGGAAGATAAAATTATTCACATATTGGAATGTAGCTGGCCTGGACTTAGATAGTAGTATCTGGAAACTTCTCTAGCAAACCCTTGGAGAGGGAAGGAATGCCAATTCCATACATATACATGAAGGTGGTGGTTTCAAAATGACCCTAGGTCTATTGGCTGATACGCTTGATTGGGTCGGGCATTTGAATCGTATACTCTTTATTGATGGTGAGCCATATATTTTATGTCCTCATCACATATGCTTTTGGGGAAGTCGTTCTCTAAAGCCCGAGACAACCTCATTCTCTCTTGAGGATTTGTAACAGTAGTAGGAGAAGAATTCCTACGAGGAGAGCTACTTGACCCCTATTAGAGGTGGATGCCAATGTACCACCCCTTTTTGTTATTTAACCTAGTCTGATGGACCCTTATTCCCTACTGCTTCTTTCAGGCTCTGGTTGAAACTTGAACTCCTTTTCAAACAAAGCAACACCTTTTTTTTTCATAGACAAATCTTATTTTTCCAAGATCCATTTTTTTAAAAAAGGAAAGAGAAAAAGGTGATGGTAAAAGGAATGCTTGAAGTGGGGTTTTTCTCCTCTTGGAATGGAGCAAATTTAGTTTAGGGTCTTTTCAATGAAGCAGTTTTTCAAAAACAATAAAAAGTGAAAGTAAAAAGTTAGAAGTAAGAATGACTAGGGTTATAATGAAAAAAATCTTTTCATTCTTATTATCAAATGAAAAACTTTTTATGTCATCACAGATCACAAAAAGTCCACACAATTATTGCATTGAAAGACAATCATCGTTTTGTTTCCCAAACATCTCCTCCTAGTAAAGATCAGTCACTTGGTCTTGGTAATCCCAACAATTCTATGTGGGGTGCATAAAATCTTATTGAGAAGATAAAAAAACTTTCATTCACTATTGATAAAAACTTTCAAAATCTTTGTTTATTGAATATGCAAAGATTTGGGGAGATACTAATGTATCAACATGTTTTGTTTTTACCTGGATCCTCTTTTCTAAAATAATCAATGATAAGATGATAACCCAATGCCAACGAGCTAGAGATATACGTTGGTCTGGTGAGCTGTCAAACCTACAATCTTTAGGCTTTGTCAAGTACTAAGCCCAAAACATACATGAGCTTGGCAAACTGTCAAACTCACCATCCCTAGGCTCAACCAAGCATTGAATCTAGGCTTCTTTTGACCTCGGGGATCTTAGGTTCCATATATAGACCATTAGTCATAAATATTTTATCCTCTGACGAGTCATAGATATTTTTTTTCTTATACTTTAGCCTTTTCTCTTCAAAAAAAGACAAGCCACATGGGCTATAAGAAGGACCATGAAATCTTTCAAAAGGGTTATGTAATTTCTCCATTCTTTAATAAATATATCTATTTTCAATTTTTCTCTAAAATATGATTGTTTTTTTTTTTTTTTTTCTAAAATGATATTTATATTCATCAAATAAGATTTTTTTTCAGGTATGAGGCATTAACTAGCTACTAGCCATTTTGACAAGAAAAAATATATTAGATTGTCAAAATCAAAAAATTAACCGATTATTCAAGATATAAGCTATGTCTTCAAGCTAAATGGGTTTTTTTGACATCGTATTACTCTTGGCAAATTATACATGAGGTCTGGTGAAAGATTCCTCTCTAGTGTTAAACGTGTGCAAGTTGATACCCCGAAGTAAAGATATTCTATTCTATATATGATTTCCAGGGTCATGGAAAGAATTATTCTTTAGCTAAACTGTAAGTCTTGAAAAGAATATACAAGTTCGTACGAAACTGCACAATATACTAAAGTCAGTCTCGCCTTTTATCTCTCTCTCTCTCTCTATATATCCTGAAGCTAGCTAAGTTCTCCTTCATTCCACCATAAAAAGAACCTTTTATAAACATGATCAATCTTTTGTTCACCGTAGTATTCACCGAAATGGCTTTGATCCTGATCCTTTTGTTTAGGACCCCTCTAAGGAAGCTAGTGATCATGGCGATTGACCAGTTGAAGCAGGGGAAGGGTCCGTTGGTGGCGAAAACTGTGGCGACAACCTTGATTGTGGTGTTCACTTCCGTCTTGCACAACGCGCTGCAGATTAGGAAACGTTTGCTAGATGCTGGCGCCGTTAATTCTGCCGACGAGGTTCTTATGGTTGAACGCATCCTCGAAGCATCTCTTCTAGGTAACTTGTGACCTTTCATCTTGATGTGCATTGCTTTAATTTTTGGATTTCTGGAGAATCAAATACTGTCGTGATCTGCAAGCAAATAATTGACCGTTACACTATACAACAACCATTACTTAAAATTCCATAACAACCCCTATATTTTTATCAGATCGACGAATTAGCCCTTCAAAGAACTCTTCAAAATTTACCTCGTGCTTGTAAGAATTAGTCAACCCTATCAAATTGGGCTCAATTGCTTTAAAAGATGGCGAGGGAGGCTGTCGAGGTTTTTATAAGGTTCTATGTATATTTGGCATGCAAAAGAAACAAGATTAATATTATTATAAATGGCAGCTCAGACAGCATTATATATTCCTTGAGTAGATAGAAAGAATCGTAAGAAGTGCATCCATTCTTAATAAGAGGGGGGGGGAATACATATTAAGTTAGGGTTCATCATCACTCTTAGGGTTGCTTTGCAGGATTTTCTCTGTTTCTGGCATTGATGATAGATAGACTACATTGCTATATCAAAGAACTGCTTCTGGTTAGAAATGAATTGAAGAGGTGAAAAGATTAAACTATCTGGATGTTAAAGACAAGAAAAGCAGCAGCAGGAGAAGAAGACGTCAGACTCTTGACTCCAGAACTTGAAATTAAGGCAAACTATAGGAAGCAAAGGCTCCGAAAAGAATCTAACATGATCTGTACATATATACAAGGATGTGATCACCCCCCCCCTCTCTCTCTAACATTAAATCTATCAATAATATATAATAATGCTACACAATTTATACCAGTTATGACTTGCATCTATTGCTTTGATTCATTATAAATTTGTGTTTCCTTTGTAGATAAAATTTCTATTATATAAATCACGCGAGGTAATTTAAATGAATATAACAAAAGAATATATCCGGTATGTATAATGAATCGTGAAAAAAACTATCAAGTAATTATCACTGGATATATAGTGGTATATATAGTTAAGACAAAAGAAGAAGAAAGCAATACTGATCTTTCTTAATAATTTTATATTGAATTTTGATATTATTAATTATATAAGGTTGACCATCATTCTAACATTCTAATTATATAATAAATTTCTTTTTCTTTTTCTTTTTCATGGTGAATGTAATGTTTATAGAGTTTTGAAGTAGGTCCAAGCATGGACAATTACCTATTTTTAAGAGTTTAACAACATTCGATCAACTCTAGACCACTATTAATTCACATAGGAGAGAATTAATTTAAAGACGTTCCCTTTCATGACTTTCCTTTTTGAAGGCATGTTCAGACCTTGGAAGTGTTAGTTTATACTTGTCGTGTCGGTTAATGCTTTTTATTGTTATCCTCTTCCTCGTCCTTAAAATCCACCATGTCATTTGCCTCTCCTTGGAGATGATCCTGTAGGAGTGGTGGCCTTTAAAGCTTGCTCCTCCTCAACATGTCTTGTCATCCTCTGCTTATGGACCAGTAATTAACAAAAACCTAAAAGCATCATGAAAACACTGTAGCACAAGAAACAAAATACCATGCAGTGGAACAATGTTTTAGTGTTGTTGCTTTTCTAAAAGAAAACTAATAACCTTGTTGACAAGACAAAATAATCTTTTTCATATGATCCATTAGTTATTACCAAGTTGATTTGAACAAATTAGTCTTTTCATATTTTTAGCACAATTTAATTACTTAATTACATCTAAAAGTAAAAAAAAGAAAAGAAAAAAGAAAATTAAACTAGCATCCATGGATTTATTTGTCTTTCCTTTATTTAAAAACATTGAAATGACAATCTTGCTCTTAAAATGTGCATGGTTTTTTTTTTTTTTTTGTGTTTTTAATTTGGTTTTCTAGTTATAATCAATTTAAATGAGGGCTAATTCAGTCTTTTAACAAATCAAAATATAATTAAAAAAATTAAAATGGTTAGCGCATGTTGCGTATGTACCAACATAGAGGAGGCGCCTGGGTTCTTTGAGAGACGCATATGACACTTCGCATTGGTCAAACTTTGCTATCCATAAAGGCATTGGAAGTGTCGCACCATCCTCTTCATGGTGATTAGGTGCTTGTACATGACGAAGCAACGGTTGACTCCGCTAGACTTTTTTCTTTCTTTTCTTTTCCTCCTTATTTTCTCTCTTATAGTCTTAGATATAGTTTTGAAGCCCGGCCCAACCCGGCGGTTCGACCTGGGACCCGGCTGACCCGAGGCTGGAACCGGGCTGGGTTGAAGAAAAAACGGGGGAAGGAAAAACCTGGTGTGACTTGATTGACCGGGCAAGACCTAGCTGCAAACCCGTTGACTTTTATTTATTTATTTTTTTTTTTAACTAAAATGACATCATTTGATTTTTTTAAAAAAAATTACCCTGTCCAACTCGGTGACTCAGCCGACCCGGTAAAAACCCGGAACCCAAGTCTTGGGCCAGGTCTTCAAACTACGGTCTCAGACTTCATGGTAGACCTTTTAAAAATCAAATATATTTTGTCACTTTGTATTTGTATCAATTTTGATCTTTATTCTTTTGATTGCTATTTGTTTTGTTTTTAATGCTTTTTAAAGTTGATTTTTTTTTTTAAAAAAAATTCATCTCTCAACAATTTATTTCACTTAAGTTTTGTATTTAATTTAACTCTCATTCTTTTGATTTTTTTTTTTATCATTTTCTTGATTTTGTTTTTCAATTTCATTCATCAACATTTTATTTCATTTAATTTTTATATCTATATTTTTCACTCATTCTTTTGATTGCTATTTATTTTTGTTTTATCCTTTTCTTAATTTATTTTATTTTTTCAATTTAGTCCCTCTTGATTTTCTTCAATCTAGTTTTTATACCAGATTTAATCCTCGTTGTTTTGTTTTTTTTATAAGTGTGGATGATTAGGAATTTTGTTTTGTGAATTTTTTTATTATTATCTTCTATAAGGTAATCCTAACCTCATAACCTATGTTTGTAGGTTTTAAAGATTAGCCAAATTTAACTTTGATCTTTTTAGGACCGTTTAAAAATAAAATTGATTTTTTTAAAATTTCACCATTTGTCATTAGGTTGTCGAGCCTTGAGCTTCGTGATTTTCTTCATTTTTCTTGTTATGGGGTTATCTCGATCAATCTCATATTTAGGTCACAAACTAATCGAGTTAACTTAAGTTGGCTTGAGTTATTTATTTTGATTTTTTTAAAAAAATATTTCCTTTAATTAGTTAGTTTGTTTAAGAGTTGACCTCCATTGTTTTATTCAATTTCTTCTATATGTTGTTATTCTGGTCTTTTGACTAGACTATGAATTTGACATGATGACTCGTGTTGGTACCCAATTTTTGACCCATGTTTTTGATATATTTTCAAAAAATTCAAAAATAGAGAGAAAAACAAAGAAAATCCAAAAAATATGTTTTTTTAATATATTTTCGTCATTTTAGCATTTTCAACGTCGTCTAAAAAAGAATTTAAATTGTTAAAAGATTTTCAAACGCGTTCGACTTTTCACGTGTCATTTTTAAATCATTGATTTTTCGCATTTGAGTCGACATTGATATTGCTCGTTTTCAAAAAATACAAAAAAATAAGAGAAATCAAAATTTACAAAAAAGAAAGAAGTTGAGGGACCAAGTTGAAAAACCTAGCAACATTTTTTCCTATAAATACTGGTCTTTAACTCAAACAAAGTGGGGGGGGGCTAATTTTGGAAACACCCGAAAATACAACAAAAAAAAACCCTAAAAATCCAAACACAGCCGCCCCCCCTTGGTTGGAATTTTTTGGTTTCTTACAGCCGCCAGCCACAAACACAAGCCAAACGGCAGCCCCTCCCCGGTTTGAATGATTCTCCCTCAACCGGCCAAAACAGCAGCCCCAGTTTGAAATTTTTTCTTCCCCCACAACCGCCGTCCGAAACAACCACACCACCACCAAAACTCCCCCCTTTTTTCCTGGTGATTATTTTTGCCGCGGTTGGATTTTTCTCTAAAAACCAGCCGGAGCAGCCACTCCGTCCCCCCAAATCACAGATCTTCACCATTTCCCCCTCACCTTGTTGTTCCCCAGCCGAAACAAAAAGCCAGCCAACAAAGAAGGTTGCTGTCCCCATCTCCTTGTTCCCCGTTTCTCTTCGCCCTCAGCACCAGCGTCTGCTCTCACCGCCGAACACGGCGACACGGCCACCGCCAGATCTGTCCGCTCCTCAGCCATCAACAGCGACGCCCACTGACCCCGATCGGTCCATCCCTCCGCCTGAACATCGACAGCAAGCCCATCTCCGCTGCGGCTTCAGCCGCCGGACGGACGACAGCAGCAACGACCACAGCTGCGATCCCCTTTGCAACCACCAGATCGGCTGCCTGAAGCAGAGGAGAAGAAGAAGATGAAACCCAGCGCCCGCCGCGGCTCAACCCGCTAGTCGCCTCACCGTCTTCACCGTCAGCCGTAGCAGCTCCATCCACGATAGATCTTCCTTCCCCTTTGCAACAGAATCATCGCCGGAGAAGAAGAAAGGAACCATGGACAGAAAACAAAAAAATTAAAAGCAGATCTGTAACGGAAAGAAAAATTAAAACCGACTGCTTGTTGTGTGTTGTTGTTTTTGTTGCAGGCGACGATGACCCTCACCGCCGGTGGAGGAAGACAGGGGAGAAGAAGGCGCTCCCGATCCACTGGTTTTCAGCCTTCATCGGCGGCGCGTGAACCCACGCGCCGCCAGTGGCGAGTGGGAAGACGCGCCGCCACTGTTTTCTGCCCCCAGAAGCCTTCCTCAGCACTGCATGCGGTTCCAAAAAGCTTCCCCGGCACTGTTATTGGATTTTTGTGGAGGGGGGTTTTTATTTTGTAATTTTTGAATTGTTTAATGTATTGTTTTTTATTTATTTTGAATTTTGTTGATTTGTAAGATGTTAATGGTATGTAATTGTGTATATATGTAAAAGAAAAGAAAAGAAAAGAAAAAAAGAAAAAGAAAAGAAAAGAAACAAAAAATAGTGAAAGTGTACCTGTGTGCTTTTTTGTATTTGTTTTATGAATGTTTTATTTATTTTCTTATTTATGATAAAATTGCAGAGATTAAAGAAGAATTTAATATTTTGATCGGATCACGGTTAAGAATTATTAACTTATACGTAAGTGATATTTCTAATTTCCGATGAAAAGATAGTTATTAAAACTTCTTTAACACATCAAATTCACGAAGCAGCTTACCCTAGGTAGGGTGCGTTAGGGGTGCTAATACCTTCCCTAACCACAACCAGTCCCTTACCCGCGATCTCTGACAAGACCAGTACATCAGGTTTCCTAGTAGCCCTCAATGAATTACTAGGTGGCGACTCCGACGTACGAATTCAAAGCAAACACAACAACGAGACTTAAATCGCCAGCCGATGCCGATCTTCTGGATTTTTTTGGGGTGCGACAGAATGGCGACTCCACTGGGGAAGGTACTGTTTCTGACATTATTGGACTAAGCTTTGTATATTTGATGTGTTTAAGTTTTTGCATTTTTATCTTTTTGTTAATATTTATTTCCATGCATTTGATAGAATTGTCTCATGCATCACCTGTATTTATTTTTGAAAGCACACACAAGCTTATAGGTTAGGTGGGGAACTAGCGATCTGCCCTAAGACTATTGGTCAGGGTTCAGATGCGTGAAACACCCAACTCATATCTGAGTGCCTGCTTGGTAATGGTTGGTATACGTGCCTTAACCATTCTTTGCAACGCCCCCATACTGTCTTTACGAAGAACGTCACTGGGCAGATATGAGACCCTTTTGAGACCAGATAGAAAACCTACCCATGTTCACATAATGAATAGAACTTGTCCTTAGGTTGTATGTGCTATCGTTTTTTGCATAAGGGCAAACCCTTCTTGAAGCATCTTGAACTCAAGACTTGTGGGTGACACATTGGTCGTTGCTCCGAAAATTTTCATTGTAGAGTTTGGGCAAAAATCACAATTCTTGTCCATCATACAAGAGTTACGACCATATTGTCACCTCTCGAAGGTTGAGTTGATCATATAGATTACATGTTCATACATTTATCATGCATGTACCGGGTTGAAAGGTAGGTCCCCCGTGCAAGCGGTGATGCACGTGATGGAGGTGAAGAAATGTGTCAGATAGAGGCTCATTATCAGATTAAGGTTGAGAGCGTTAAATGTGAAGTAGCTAGACTCAGATCTGCTCGAACAAGTGTTGAGCATCAAATGGAAAGAGAATGTTTGCATAGTCTTCTGTGGGAACACTGCTGGTTCACATCTAATTGAAGCTGTATCTCTCCTTTTCCGTCATGAACAATAGCAACAATGCCTTCAGTCATCAACTAATGACAACTCTGGTTTTTGCCCAGTTGCACTGTTAAATGTTCATTGCCTCCACATCATCTAATGGAACCAAACGACTACTAGCCTCCTGTTCATGGTGCATCAGTCTGTTTGAAGTTACCCCAATTATGAGCTCAATTCCAGTTCAGCAGCACAAGATGGTCCGAAAAAACCATGATCAGACGCTGAACTTCTACGCGGTAGAGCTCTCTCTGTAGAGATTTATTTGGTGGATCTGCCAATGAGAAATGCAAAAGGGGGATGTATTAATTTCATACGCTTTGAAACTTTTTCCCACCAGTGGCACAAGCAAAACATTGTAGTAGGCAGAGGAGTTAGGCCTAGTCTGAAAATATGAGCAGTCGTCGAACTTCAACATGGCAGAGCTCTTTCTACAAAAATCTGTTTATGATGCTGCAAGTTGAGAGTGCAAGAGGGGATTTACTAATTGCATATACTACAAATATTTCTCTCATCAGTTTCAGTACGAAGAAACTATAGCAGGTTGAAGAGCCAGACTTGGTTTGAAAAAATGAGCAGGCATCAAACTTCAACGTAGCAGAGCTCTCCTGACAGGAATCTGTTTGTGGATCCGCAAGTGGGAAATCCAAGAAGGAATACATTAGTTTCAGATCATTTATGATTTTTCTCCAACAATGTCAGTATTAGAACGCAAAAGTAGAGAGAAGAGACATGCCTAGACTGAAAAACATGAAGAATACTGAAACTTCAACAGAGCAGGATTTCCTCTATAGGTGTTTGTTTGTCGCACTTTCAATGAGCAATCAAAGAGGAAATAAAGGAGCTTCAGATTTATCGAGCTCTCTTCTAGTTTTGACAATGTGTGATTCCACATGCTTTTGTTTTCATGCGCTGCCAAGATTACCAAGCTGTTAGAAAGTTTTCTAACAATCCTCAACCAACCATAGCAACATTGGAAGATTGAAATAATGTTGTGAGGATTGGCCGAAGAATTGAACAAGCTATGAAGAGAAGAAAGATTGGAAGATCTGCCATGGATTCTAGAACAAGGATGAGAAGTGGATCAGGAGATGACTTTGACGGTGTGAACCCTTAATTATGTGGTATAGCCAGGTCTCACGGTAGAATCAATTGCTCAAATGTATTTGCCAAAGATAGACATTTCTTTGCCATGTGGGTTTATTTACTAGCACTGCCAGATTCCATACTCAGTGTCCCAGACTTCGACAAATTGCATGCAACCACCGTGGTATAATTCAAACCAGATGTGAATATCATGGAGGGTTCCCAGGCTATTTCAGTTGAACAGACACAAGAGTTTCAAGAATCAAGCTGAGTTTGCGAAAGATGATGTTGAATCATTTTCAAAATGACAAGTGATCGGAAGTGCTTGGTAAAACACAAATATTGCCAGAAAAGCTGATTCAAGAATGGTGATGAACAGTCAATCATATTGTTTTGGAATTCTGCATTTTATTTTGATATCACATCTCATCCTTGAACGAAACATGTCTTTTTTTTTTTGGCTTCTTGTTGTTTTGAAATCAAGAGATACTTCTTTCAAAGGGTATTTTGACAAAATATTTTGATCAAACTCCAACATGCGATAAAGGTTAATCAATCCGGAAGATTAAAAGTGTTTTGATTACAGAAATGACTTGATGCTTGAAAATGATATGAGGTGACTGAACAATTTTGAACTCATACCTCCTGAAACTGAACCACACATCATATAGCTAAGTTTTAACAGTATGCATAATGACATGTAGTGGATTCAGTAGTTATGGACTTGTGAATCATGATTCTTACAAGTCCCAATCATTACACTGGATGAGGACAAAATTTATCGGTTCTAACCGACCTTGCTTGAAATGAGAAAAGGCCATCTTTGATATCCCTTCACTTTCTAAAGATTATATCCCTTGCAGTCCCATTTTGAGCCTGATAAAATATTTTCTTTCAAAAAAGAAACCCTGACTAGGATCACACCCCACACTGGGGGCAAATGAGAGATATTTTGGAGACACTGATAAAATCAATGGATCAAAGAAAAGCTTAGAACAAAAGTCCAATGTTTGAGAAAGGGCTAGCAGAAGAAAATCCATAGATTGAGGGCCATCCAAGAAAAAACTTTGAGGAAGGCTATGAAAAAAAGAGAACGAAAAAAAAAAAAGAAGTTGAAATTCCCCTCACTTAAATACAAGTCAAAGATAAAGGAAGGAGAACGCCTATCAAGTCTATGAAGAGCAAAAGAAATTTCAATCAAGGAAATGCACAACAAAAGTCAATACCAGAAAAGACTAAGCTATAAACGTGACTTTTGGTGTCCATTATAAAGCTTTTGATGTTATCAGATGATTAAAGTTGGTTATTCATCAAGGAAAGGTGGATTTGCATTATAACTTATGTTAAGAAAAGTCTGAACTTTGAGGTTAACAAGGTTATATGTCGTTTCCTCTACAAAGACAACAATATAAAAGAGTTGATGAATAGTTGATGTTGATCCTAGGTCTTTGAAACCCTCAAACACCTTTTGAGCCTTTGAAATTCCTTTCTTTCATAGCCATGAACCATAGCCTGCATTACGTGCTTTTAAAAGCCCTTTTTAATCAAACAAGCAATTTGAACCGATAAATGGCGCTCTCAAAATTTGAAGAGTTTTTCCATAAGGGTCGTGACTTCATGAATTAAGCTATTGGTTATTATGCATGCTGATAAAACAAGTTATAAGAAGAGAAACAACCTTTCTTGATAAAGCCGGAGTTTTGACTTGAGCATTTTTGTTTTTTTTGAAATTCATGCGAAGGTCACCTCATCATAGACTATCAAATGATATACCCAACATCAAGGATTCAAATTGATACAAAGAACCATGGAAAAAGCCATTTTTAATCCTACATTGGGTCAATTTCTGTTTTCAAAATGCATGACAATCAGAGGACTATATATTTCGAATAAAATGTGTTGGGCCTTTGATCAAAAAGCTTGATTTTCAAAAGATTTTCAAAAAAAGACATCTCTGATTTCATTTCAACAAACTAGACTTTGAATAGACATGATCTTTGAAATATGAGAGTTGATTCCAGAACAAGGAAGATTATCAAACACAGAAGAACATTGATTGAGTATGCAAAATCGTTGATAGAAATGACATTGAAGTCCTCGACATTCTTTGAAAAGTTGAGCAGCTGGGGGCAATACAGTAGACCTTGAAAAGGAAAAACAAACAGTGTCCAGATCAGCTGGGGGCAAAGAAAGAATCACATGATGAGTCATCAAAGTCCATCAAAGTCATTCCTGGCATTCACAAAAGCCATTTGGTTGTAAACAGAAGAATGAGCAGGTTCAGATCAACTAGGGGCAATGTCGTTCAAAGACAATCCATGATTTAGTGAACTTCAGCAACAATTGATGAGCAACGCTGTACTTGAAGGATATTTTCATATCTTCATCTTGGGTCACCCTCTGAAACATGGCTATGGCTCCTGACAGATGTTATCGGGTGAGTGCATTTGAATGAACATCGAACATATGCACACCACCAAGACTGACTGTGGAACAATGCTGCACTTAAAGGACAATCTCATATTGTCATCCTTTGCAACATGGTTGTGGGACAACTTGTTCTGAAGCCAGATGAGCGCTTCACCGCATGAGTATGGGGGATAAAAAAAAAAGCAGCATCATTGATGAGGCTGAGACATTTCTTTTCACAAATCTGATTAGAAGAGTTTGAAGGGAATCTATTGAGAAGAACACTGAGCATACAACCATGAGCCTTTGTACTGCAAGTTATGAGATGCATGTCTGGATGACTGGATGAGTTCCAAGAAGGCTGATGATAACATGTGCTTGAAGAATACTGTTTCAACTAGAGGCAAGTTCATGACTGATTAACAATCTTGATGGGTATTGACATGATGCACACAATCAATCAGAAGATAATTCTCAGAGGAAGCTAGGAGAGAAAATCCTTCAGGATGAATCAAGCAGCACCACACTTGGGGGCAGGGTCAAGCTTGATGAACGATGCGAGCAGTAATTGTCAAAGACAACCCGATATGGGCACTGCATTTACAGCTGAGTGGATGGCTAGCACATGAATAAGTCAATACATCGAAAGAACAAGGAAGGCTGTGGGATACAAACAAGGGCACCCTATGACGATGGAGCATCAAAGAGGGGGGACCTATATTTCAAATCAGGTAAGGATGCATGCATATCATCTAACCTAAAAAAAAAAAACCATTTGCACATATTTTTGAATTATTACAGGAAAATCCTTAATGAGGTCCAGCAAGATGGTGGAAAAAGAAAGAAGCATAGTGGTGATGATAATAAAGAATCGGTTTTGATCATGGAATAAAAGGACGATGGGATGAACCTTGCCATTAGGAAAATCCCAAAGAAATGGAAAGATCAACCTTGCAATCGGGAAGCCTCGAGTTTTCAACCCTTGCAGTCAGGAAACACCGAGTTTTCAAACCCTATGATCGGGAATTATCAGGAAGCACCAAGTTTTCCAGCCCTTCTTCTGTCATCCCCTCACGACTTCGCCAGGTAAGTCCTATTTTTCACACTTCATCATATTTTTTCCATTTGGGTAGGTCACCCATTATAATGAGACCGCACATCACATTCTCTCTATTTGGGTAGGTCGCCCATCACAACGAGACCACCTTTTCATATTCTTTCCACGTGGGTAGGTCACCCATTACAATGAGACCACACTTCTTCACATTTTTTCTATTTTTGGGTCGGTCACCCATACAATGAGACCATCATTTTTCTAGGGTTCGTCACCCGTACAATGAGACCAACATTTTTCTAGGGTTCGTCACCCGTACAATGAGACCAGCACTAGGGTTCGTCACCCGTACAATGAGACCAGCATTTTTCTAGGGTTCGTCACCCGTACAATGAGACCAGCATTTTTCTAGGGTTAGTCACCCGTACAATGAGACCAGAATGAGGTCGCCAGATGGGATCTCATGTAGCTTTGGTTAAAGGGAATCGCCAGATGGGATTTCAGGTTAACCGAGTTACATATATTTTCGTTCCATTGAATGAGGTCGCCAGATGGGATCTCATGTAGCTTTGGTTAAAGGGAATCGTCAGATGGGATTTCAGGTTAACCGAGTTACACACAGTTAGTTCCAATTGAATAAGGTCGCCAGATGGGATCTCATGTAGCTTTGGTTAAAGGGAATCGCCAGATGGGATTTCAGGTTAACCGAGTTACACACAGTTTAGTTCCAGTCGAATGAGGTCGCCATATGGGATCTCATGTAGCTTTGGTTAAAGGGAATCGCCAGATGGGATTTCAGGTTAACCGAGTTACGCATATTTTCGTTCCAGTTGAATGAGGTCGCCGGATGGGATCTCAGGTAAACCCAATGTGTGGGCAGGTCGCCCGTGAAAATAGACTATTGGGAGAGTGTGGGTCGGTCGCCCGTGAAAATAGACTAGGGTGAGTATGTGTGGGCAGGTCGCCCGTGAAAATAGACCAGAGTGAGTATGCGTGGGCAGGTCGCCCGTGAAAACAGATCAGTGTGAGTGTGTGGGCAGGTTGCCCAAGATAATAAAATCATTTTCCTTTTGTTTTCTTTACAAAGCTTACTATGCAAAATTTTGAGGAGTTTTGCTTCGTAAGCATTGTAAAGAGGGGGCATCTGTTGGTACCCAATTTTTGACCCATGTTTTTGATATATTTTCAAAAAATTCAAAAATAGAGAAAAACAAAGAAAATCCAAAAAATATGTTTTTTAATATATTTTCGTCATTTTAGCATTTTCAACGTCGTCTAAAAAAGAATTTAAATTGTTAAAAGATTTTCAAACGCGTTCGACTTTTCACGTGTCATTTTTAAATCATTGATTTTTCGCATTTGAGTCGACATTGATATTGCTCGTTTTCAAAAAATACAAAAAAATAAGAGAAATCAAAATTTACAAAAAAGAAAGAAGTTGAGGGACCAAGTTGAAAAACCTAGCAACATTTTTTCCTATAAATACTGGTCTTTAACTCAAACAAAGTGGGGGGGGCTAATTTTGGAAACACCCGAAAATACAACAAAAAAAAACCCTAAAAATCCAAACACAGCCGCCCCCCCTTGGTTGGAATTTTTTGGTTTCTTACAGCCGCCAGCCACAAACACAAGCCAAACGGCAGCCCCTCCCTGGTTTGAATGATTCTCCCTCAACCGGCCAAAACAGCAGCCCCAGTTTGAAATTGTTTCTTCCCCCACAACCGCCGTCCGAAACAACCACACCACCACCAAAACTCCCCCCTTTTTTCCTGGTGATTATTTTTGCCGCGGTTGGATTTTTCTCTAAAAACCAGCCGGAGCAGCCACTCCGTCCCCCCAAATCACAGATCTTCACCATTTCCCCCTCACCTTGTTGTTCCCCAGCCGAAACAAAAAGCCAGCCAACAAAGAAGGTTGCTGTCCCCATCTCCTTGTTCCCCGTTTCTCTTCGCCCTCAGCACCAACGTCTGCTCTCACCGCCGAACACGGCGACACGGCCACCGCCAGATCTGTCCGCTCCTCAGCCATCAACAGCGACGCCCACTGACCCCGATCGGTCCATCCCTCCGCCTGAACATCGACAGCAAGCCCATCTCCGCTGCGGCTTCAGCCGCCGGACGGACGACAGCAGCAACGACCACAGCTGCGATCCCCTTTGCAACCACCAGATCGGCTGCCTGAAGCAGAGGAGAAGAAGAAGATGAAACCCAGCGCCCGCCGCGGCTCAACCCGCTAGTCGCCTCACCGTCTTCACCGTCAGCCGTAGCAGCTCCATCCACGATAGATCTTCCTTCCCCTTTGCAACAGAATCATCGCCGGAGAAGAAGAAAGGAACCATGGACAGAAAACAAAAAAATTAAAAGCAGATCTGTAACGGAAAGAAAAATTAAAACCGACTGCTTGTTGTGTGTTGTTGTTTTTGTTGCAGGCGACGATGACCCTCACCGCCGGTGGAGGAAGACAGGGGAGAAGAAGGCGCTCCCGATCCACTGGTTTTCGGCCTTCATCGGCGGCGCGTGAACCCACGCGCCGCCAGTGGCGAGTGGGAAGACGCGCCACCACTGTTTTCTGCCCCCAGAAGCCTTCCTCAGCACTGCATGCGGTTCCAAAAAGCTTCCCCGGCACTGTTATTGGATTTTTGTGGAGGGGGGTTTTTATTTTGTAATTTTTGAATTGTTTAATGTATTGTTTTTTATTTATTTTGAATTTTGTTGATTTGTAAGATGTTAATGGTATGTAATTGTGTATATATGTAAAAGAAAAGAAAAGAAAAGAAAAAAAGAAAAAGAAAAGAAAAGAAACAAAAAATAGTGAAAGTGTACCTGTGTGCTTTTTTGTATTTGTTTTATGAATGTTTTATTTATTTTCTTATTTATGATAAAATTGCAGAGATTAAAGAAGAATTTAATATTTTGATCGGATCACGGTTAAGAATTATTAACTTATACGTAAGTGATATTTCTAATTTCTGATGAAAAGATAGTTATTAAAACTTCTTTAACACATCAAATTCACGAAGCAGCTTACCCTAGGTAGGGTGCGTTAGGGGTGCTAATACCTTCCCTAACCACAACCAGTCCCTTACCCGCGATCTCTGACAAGACCAGTACATCAGGTTTCCTAGTAGCCCTCAATGAATTACTAGGTGGCGACTCCGACGTACGAATTCAAAGCAAACACAACAACGAGACTTAAATCGCCAGCCGATGCCGCGCTTCTGGATTTTTTTGGGGTGCGACAACTCGAGTCAGGTTTTTTTTTTTATCATTTTTTAAAATTGATTTTTTAGTTCATCCTTCAACATTTGCTTTGCTAATAATTGAGTTTTGGATTTGTTTTGTTATTCTATGTACAAGGTTATCACATTATTATTCATTTTTTTTTCAAATAAGGTCATTGAGACCTTTTATAAATATTTATAGGATATCTTTTTATAATTTTGACAGGTTTTCATTTGTTTTTATTAATTATTTGCTTTTTTGGAGATTGTTTTTTTCATTATTATTATTGTTGGTGGTTTTTTTTTGTAAGTGTCATAACCCATTTTTGGGTTATTCCCCAATTCACATATTTTATTGCTTCAAAAAAAAAATACAAAAAAAAATATTATAAAAAAAATATAACAATGAAAAGAGGATGCTAGAACACTAAAAAAAAATGGTTAAAAATTGGTTGAGGAGATTTAAAAATACAAAAATTAAAATTTGGCAATATTTTATTGACTGATGATAGCCCTATTGACAAAAAAAATTCAATTTGAGGAAAGAAAAATCCAAAATCAGATGTTTATTGACTCAATTAAATTTTATTGAAGGTTTAATTGAATTTATGGAGGTTTTGATTGCAAGAAAAATTAATTTTAGAGTTAATTTGGGCTTTAATTGGAAGAAATTAAATTCTAGAGTCAAATTATAATTTTTAAAAGTTAATTTGGTCAAATCAAGGGCTTAATTGCATAAATATTGAAGTTTGATGGCCAATTAGGGACTTAATTGAAGAAATCCGAAACCAAGGACCAAATTAAAAAAGGCTTGTAAATAGAGGAGCTGTAATTAAAACCAGATTAGGGGCCAAATTAAAGAAATTAGAAGTTTATTGCTCAATTGAGGGTCAAATTGCACTAATTCAAGACCAAGGACTAAAATGAAAAAGACGGCCAACTTCAGGGCCGCTGTTTGATTTTTGGCAAGGATGCAATTGCATTGTTTTTTAAATCAAAATTGCAATTAAGGACTTGCTTGAACAAATCACAAATTGAGGACCATTGTGAACTCTGACATGTTTTTGTCGTCTTTTCCTTTTAAATGAAATGACATCGTTTCATGCATTGTTCATAAAAAGAAAAAAAAATCCAAAACAGTGTCGTTTTGAAGGCACTGCAAGTCTTCTTTTTTCCCTGGACGTGTGAAGCAGGGAAAGAAGAAGACTTTTCTTCCCTGTTTCTCATCGCCTTCTCTTCCCCCGAGGACTAAAAAAGACAACCACATAACCCACTTGCTTGCCACGTGGTGGAAGAATAGAAGGGACGTACCCCTTGGGCGGTTTGGGGCTGCAGCATAGTGGATGCCCCTACCTCTCTCTCCCCTCTGTTTTTACCTATAAATATTGAGGGGGAGAACATAACACAAAAAAAAGAGAGAGACAAAACGAGAGAGAGAGAACACAACAGAGGGGAGAGGGAAGTGAGAAGAGAAGAGAGAAGAAAAGAAAAGAAAAAACAGAAAGAAAAAAGACAGAGAATAGAACGAAAAAAAAACAGAGAAAGAAGGGGGAGAAAACCGCTGGCCACCGTGCCTCCGCTGCCAACAGCATCGCCTCAACACCACCGCAGGTAACCTCTTATTGCCTCGTCTCTTTCTCCCTTTGCTCAGCTGCTATCTGCATTTTCATGCAGAATGTGAATTAATTCACGTTCTGCAGCAAATGAAGGGCTAGTTACTATGCTTAGACATTGTAACCAACCTATTTGGTTTTAGGCCGGGTCTAGCCCAGCCCACTGATATGAGCCGGGTCTGGTTCATTTCAAAAACATTTAAGATTTTGTTTTATTTTTTGTTCAGAATTTTATAATTTTCCAGCACAGTTTCTTTTATCCATTTTGGTCAATATCGGTCTGTATTTTACGTTGTGAAAATACAAATCCAGTATTAAAATATCCGATTTTCATCAAAAATTTCCAAAAATACAAAAAATTTGAAAAAAAATTGTTTTTGTGCATACGGCCAAGTGTCTCAAAGCTAAAAAATCATATTGTGTTTTTCATACACCAAAAAATATATATTTTAGCATGCATTTGGCTTTAATAGCCAAGAGAACATTGACCAAAATGTCAAAAACAACAAAAAATTTATTTTGTTTCTCTTAGTATCCAGGGTACTATATTACAAGTAATATGTATTTCGGATATTAAATTTTTTTTTTCGAACATTAGAATAGTTAGGTTCTATCCCATTAAGTTAAGAATCTTCTTAGTAAGGAGAGCTTTTCTTGAACCTTAGACAGGCTAACAATCAGAAAACACAACAAGACCTTAGATTTTATCAGACATTAAAACAATGCAGCCTATCTTAGGTAAGACATAGTTGGGGTGCTAATACCTTTCCTTTATGCAACTAGTCTTCGTACCCAATCTCTGAGATTAGTTAGGGTTTTTAGTGACCAGAATACTAGGTGACGACTTCCAATCCATATTTTACTGATAGGAAACAATAATTCCTTGTCTCATCATATTTGTGCCAGATAAACCATATTTTATTTTTCTTTAAGGATGAATAATCGCCACCACGCTACACACATGTGACAATAATTATACTATTAAATTAACTAAGATTATTTAACTCATTCAAATCAATTTACCCAAATTCTAGATTATTTTTTGTTCTTTAAAAAATCATCACCATCTTCGATATTTTTTTAAATTAAAAAAAAAATATTAACCTAACATGCTCCATAATACAAGCCAGGTATCTAGTTAGCTGTATAGCTCATCAATTGGCAGGTTGTCAAGATCTCTAGATCCTTCAATGGAGAGAACACTGCGTAGTCAAATTTAGGAGTCATTGAGCGAAGGATTTTCTCAATCACAGTGACATCACTCATCCTCTCGCCATGAATCGCGTCTAGTTTGCCGTTGTCAATGGTTTTGTAAAGTATTTTCTCTGGTCTTCTATGACTCTCGTTTGTGCATCATTCAAGATCCCATTCTCTAGTGGTTCAAAATACCACTCTTCATCAGACTTGATTACTCTTCATTATCATGCTCCGGTGATCGTAATGACCATTAAAGCGCTTTGATTGGTTTTTTTTTCTCTACTGCTATTATTTTTGTAAGGCTCTTCCGATACCGGAATCCAGCAAGAAACTAAATTGCGTCGGTATGAAGAGATGGCTTAAATAGCCTTTTACAAAAGAACAAACCGAATTAAAAAGCTGCAGCTAGGGAATCTCACTGATAAATTGTCATTAGTTGGGCAGTTTCCCTGTTTTAAGCTTTTTCTGTTACGTTGAATAATTCCTCCTTGTCTTGAGGAACAAGATTGTTTTTCCGTTACAGTAGCACGATTATAGGACTTTAAATCGTGGGCAGTTATCCTTTTCTTCTTCCAGTGTAAGGCTATTTAATGGCCACATCAGTTGCTTAATAAATTAATCAATTCTTCCATCTCTCGCATAATCAAGCCTGTCAAAGCTCTTTGTTTTATTTATTTCACAATTGGTATCAGAGCCTCCTCACGAGGTTTGATCAAATTTTTCTTTTCAGGTATTAAAGTAAAGAGTCAGAGACATGGCATCCGAAAATAGTTTCGTGCAACCTGCCATTCCAAGGTTTGATGGTCACTATGACCATTGGAGTATGCTGATGGAGAATTTTTTGCGTTCCAAAGAATATTGGAACTTGATAGAAACAGGAATCACTGCTGCAGTAGAGGGATCAAGTCTCAGTGAGATACAACAGAAGACGTATGACGATCAAAAGCTGAAAGATCTCAAGGCCAAGAACTATTTGTTCCAAGCCATTGATCGATCGATATTGGAAACAATCTTGAAGAAAGATACAGCTAAAGAAATATGGGATTCATTGAAGCAAAAATATCAAGGGACAACACGTGTCAAGCGCGCTCAATTGCAAGCTCTTCGTAAAGAGTTTGAAGTGTTGCATATGAAGAATGCAGAATCTGTTAATGATTATTTTGGCAGAACACTCACCATTGCAAACAAAATGCGCATCCATGGAGAACAAATGGATGATGTGGTTATCATTGAAAAGATTTTGAGGTCTATGACTTCAAAATATGATTATGTTGTTTGCTCCATTGAGGAATCAAATGATCTGGACACAATGTCTATAGATGAGCTTCAAAGCAGCCTCTTGGTGCATGAACAACGGATCAGCAGACATGTGAACGATGAACAAGCACTTCAGATCACTCATGGATTCCAGCAAGGAGGAAGAGGTGGAGGTAGAGGCACTTATCAAGGACGAGGAAGAGGAAGGGGTAGGTTTGGATTCAATAAATCCATCCTAGAGTGTTATTATTGTCATGCATTGGGGCATTTTCAATGGGAATGTCCTAAACGAGACAAGGAACAGAGGGTGAATTATGCTGAAACAAAGGATGAGATGTTGCTAATGGCGTTTGTAGATTCCAACGAGTCTGACATGGAGCACATTTGGTTTCTTGATTCTGGGTGCAGTAATCACATGTGTGGGAAACATAACATGTTTTTTGATCTTGACAAAAGCTTTCGAGAAACCGTGAAGCTTGGCAATGACTCCAGTCTTACTGTACAAGGAAAAGGAAACATTCGAATGGAAGTAAATGGGTGTGTGCATGTCATCACAGAAGTTTTCTACGTGCCAGACCTAAAGAATAATCTGTTGAGTATTGGCCAATTGCAAGAGAAGGGGCTGACAGTTCTCATTCAACGTGGAATTTGCAAAATATTTCACAAAGAGAAAGGTTTGATCATGGAAACAGAAATGACACACAACAGAATGTTCACTGTGCATGCTCGTTATCCACCTAAGGAATCAAAATGTTTCTCCACACTGATCGCAGATCAAGCAGACCTTTGGCACTGTCGGTATGGACATCTCAGCTGGAATGGGCTCAAAGTACTACAACAAAAGAAAATGGTGAAAGGATTACCTCTGTTTAAAGCCTCCCAAAAGATTTGTGAGGATTGCCTGGTGGGAAGACAACATCGTGATCCATTTCCTAGAGCAAGCATGTGGAGAGCCAACAACATTCTACAGTTGGTACATGCTGACATATGTGGACCAATTAATCCAGTTTCAAATGGCAATAAAAGGTATCTTATTACATTCATCGATGATTACAGCAGGAAAACTTGGGTGTTCTTCTTGATGGCGAAATCAGAAGCCTATTCCACATTTAAATCTTTTAAAGCCAGAGTTGAGAAGGAAATAGGTTCTTACATACGTAGTCTTAGAACAGACCGTGGAGGAGAATTTACATCACAAGATTTCACTGACTTCTGCAATGAGCATGGCATTCAAAGGCAGCTGACGACCGCTTATTCACCTCAGCAGAACGGTGTAGCAGAAAGGAAGAACCGCACCATTATGAATATAGTGCGCAACATGTTGACAGCAAAGCAAATTCCCAAGACATTCTGGCCTGAAGCAGTGAACTGGACGGTGCATATTCTAAATCGATGTCCAACTCTAGCTGTGAAGAACAAAACACCAGCAGAAATGTGGAATGGGCACAAGCCATCAGTTGACTACTTTCGAGTTTTTGGTTGCATTTCTCACGTGCATGTACCTGACAGCAAACGAATAAAGCTTGATGCCAGAAGTGTAAAATGCATTTTACTGGGGGTAAGTGATGAATCTAAGGCTTATAAATTGTTTGATCCAATCTCAAATAAAATCATTATAAGCCGAGATGTAGTATTTGAAGAAGATAAGCAATGGACCTGGGATGATGATCACAAACAGGCCATATACACTGAGCTTGAGTGGGACAACGACACAGAAGGAGCTGTTGAAACAGAAGGAGCAGTTGAAAATGCGGGAGGTGACTCTGAAGAATTTATTTTCAGAGAAGAAACTGGAGACAGTGAACCCGATGGAGGTAATATTGAAACAGATGGAGGAAATATTGAAGCTGATGGAGATAACATTAATATCTCACATGAAGAACAACCATCATCTCCTGCGACACGAACACGAAGACCACCAGTGTGGATAAGCGACTATGAAACCGGACAAGGGCTCTCAGATGAAGAAACTGTCAACCTAACACAGTTAGCTTTGTTCACTGATGGAGATCCTATTACATTTGCTGAAGCTGTGAAGTCTGAGAAATGGAGAAAAGCCATGGATCAAGAGATGCAAGCTATAGAAAAGAATGACACATGGGATTTAACAGTGCTGCCATCGGGAGGAAAAACTATAGGAGTAAAATGGGTGTTCAAAACAAAATTCAATGAACATGGAGAAGTGGACAAGCACAAGGCTCGACTGGTTTCTAAGGGGTACTGTCAACAACATGGAATTGATTGCGCTGAGGTCTTCGCACCAGTAGCTCGCCTGGACACTATACGCATTGTTATATCCATTGCTGCACAGAAATCTTGGGTAATCTACCAGCTTGATGTCAAGTCGGCTTTCCTGCATGGAGAAATTACTGAAGAAGTCTTCGTTGAGCAGCCACCAGGATATGAACAAAAGGGGCATGAAGCTAAGGTTTATCGACTGAAGAAGGCATTATATGGCCTTAAACAGGCTCCTCGCGCCTGGTATAGTCGCATTGAAACATATTTCAGCAATGAAGGCTTCATCAAATGTCCTTATGAGCATACATTATTTATTAAGACTGCAGGTGGAGGTAAAATTCTGATTCTGTGTCTTTACGTTGACAATCTTATCTTTACTGGCAATGATAATGCCATGTTCGAAGAATTTAAACAGTCCATGAAAACTGAGTTTGACATGACTGATCTTGGGCAAATGAAGTACTTCCTTGGCATTGAAGTATTACAAAAGGCAGATGGTATCTTCATTACTCAACGAAAGTATGCTCAAGAGATTTTGGAAAGGTTTAACATGGCTCAATGTAACTCAGTACATAACCCCGTGGTTCCTGGTTTTAAACTCACGAAAGATGAAGAGGGAGTAGCAGTTGATAGCACCGTTTACAAACAAATGGTGGGAAGCCTAATGTATTTGACTGCAACACGTCCTGACTTAATGTTTAGTGTCAGTTTGATCAGCAGGTATATGGAGCGTCCTACTGATTCTCACTTACAGGCAGCTAAAAGGATTTTGAGGTATATAAAGGGCACAATTGTTTTCGGGATATTCTACAAGAAGGGAGGCAGAGCAGAACTTGTAGGATATTCGGATAGTGACTATGCTGGCGATCAAAATAACAGGAAAAGCACGTCAGGATATGCTTTTCTCATGAATTCAGGAGCTGTTTCTTGGTCTTCAAAGAAGCAACCGGTGGTTACTCTCTCTACCACTGAAGCTGAATTTGTTGCTGCAGCATCAAGCGCATGCCAGGTCGTGTGGTTGAGAAGAATTCTGACAGTCCTAAATCAAGAGCAGAGTAATCCAACTGTGGTGTTTTGTGATAATATTTCAACAATTAAACTTTCAAAGAATCCTGTGATGCATGGTCGTAGTAAACACATAGATGTAAGATTCCATTTTCTCCGTGATCTTGTTAAAGATGGGATTCTGGAGCTAATTCACTGTTCTACACAGCAACAAGTTGCAGATATCCTAACCAAACCGTTGAAGCTTGATACCTTTCTGAAAATGCGAAATCTGCTGGGAGTGCATGAATATCCAGGTATAAACTGAATGATAATGGCATTCAGTTTAAGGGAGGATGATAAATTGTCATTAGTTGGGCAGTTTCCCTGTTTTAAGCTTTTTCTGTTACGTTGAATAATTCCTCCTTGTCTTGAGGAACAAGATTGTTTTTCCGTTACAGTAGCACGATTATAGGACTTTAAATCGTGGGCAGTTATCCTTTTCTTCTTCCAGTGTAAGGCTATTTAATGGCCACATCAGTTGCTTAATAAATTAATCAATTCTTCCATCTCTCGCATAATCAAGCCTGTCAAAGCTCTTTGTTTTATTTATTTCACACTCACATCTAACAAATCTTTGAACAATTGGGCACACAAGCAATTAAGCAACCATTTCTCTGGGCACATAAGCAGCCCTCTGTAGCCTCTTCTCTACCTTTTCTCAAAAGACAGTTTGTGAGAGTTGGCGAAGGGTAAGGATCCATTGACTTGGTTTTCATGTAGAGACGATGATCATTTGGAAGAAAACGTTCCTATTGATGGAAACGCAATGTGCAATCTTTCCTCTACTTGTATTCTATAAAACCCTTACCTTCATTGATGGATACAGCCACATTCAAAAGTTGGAATTATTCGAGGGATAGGATTTTATTTATTTATTAATATATCATAATATTGGATTACTTTGTACATATTTCAATTAATTTTAGAAATTTTTAAAATTAATAATTATATAAGTATCTGATAACTCTGAAATTTATAAAACTCAAACTAATAACTTTTAAAAAATAAATTTAAAATCTAATTAGTTTAACTATACTTCTCAAAATTAATCTATAAATTTCTTATATCCATGGATGAGTGTTTTGTATTTTGATTCTAGTCTAATCTTTTGTATTACAATCCATGTTTTAAAAAATTTTGAATTTTTTTTTAATTTTAAATTATTATTTTTTAAATATTTTAAAATCATTTTAATAAGTTATTAAAAAAATAAATTGTTAAAAGTAAAATAAATTATTTTAATTTAAAAAAACATTTTAAAAAATAATTTTTATTTGACCTCAAACAGATAATAATTATATTTTATCTTACAGAGCAAAAGAAAAAAGGTGTCGGCAAACTTCAAAAAGTAATCTAAATTGTGTCCTTAATTTATATCTTCATTTCAATTAGATCTCCATTATATCACTGAATTATCAATCAGATGTTTCTGTTGGTTTTAGTTAACAAAACTAATACTCACTTAATTTCTATATCTTTATTTAAAAATCTTCTCACATCATGTGTAAAACTGATTATATATAAAAACGAAGAACTTTAATTTTTTTTTAATATAATATTAGTCTATCCAATAAAATTTAATACTAGGATCTTAAGTAGTTTTTTTTATATATATAAAAAGATAAAAAAAAAAAAAAAGAGAAATCACGTGTGTGCTATTTAATAATTTTATTAAATGAAAATGAAGGGAAGGATTCGATAAAAAAAAATATTGATAAGTTAGTAATGTAATTGTGAGGGAATATAGATAAAGGATTTGTTATAGAAGATGAGGTTTTTCATTTGTATTTTAAAAATAATTAAAATTTTATTTTATTTTAAATTAATTTTTTAAATATTTTTTATAATGTATTAATAGCAAAAAAAATATTTCAATATATTTTAAATTAAAAAATAACCGCTGCGGTTGCCCGAAAGAAAACCTGCCGCTACCCTAGAACCCCTTCAGTCTCCAGCGCGTTAAGAATCAACTTTTCTTCCCCTCCACGCATTTCTCTTGCTATTTCTCTTCTCCGCTTCTTAATCCTCCCTTTTATACTCTCATTTTTATTTTTATTTGCCTCCTTGTAATAATTTCTCATACCCGTCCCTGTAATCAACCAACCATGTTAATGACCAGGATGTTGTCACGCCTTTCGAGGAGCGTGGGCCAACGCTCTCTGCATCTATGCTCTCCGTCCCAGAATCACCACCTGTTGCTGATTCCCTCTAATCAGTTTCATGAATATCCTAACAAGGTGCTGCGTTCGTTTATCACCCAATGGCTCTTAGATTCTTAGTTTCAAATTCTCGCGCAGGGTTTTACTAGGGTTTGACTCGAGTTTTTTTTTTTTTGTATCTGTTCTTTTCGTGTCTGATTTCGTTGAAGGTTTTGCTAGGGTTTTGAGGATTTTTTCTTTCTTTCTTGAATTGTTATTTTTGTGTCTGGTTTCATAGCAGGGGTTTAAGAATCTTGAAAATTTTATGATCATTTAAGTGCGAGTGTTTGGGGCATCATTTAGTTTTGAAATCATTATATGACTAATTTTCTATGTTAGATTGCATTTATGTGTCCTTTGCTTGAAATATGGCAATTCTAATAGGTTACAGAGAGAGAGCGAGCAATTCAAAAGCAGTGACTTGAATGAATGGATTGCTTTTCTATCATCATTTTGGGGTTTCAAATTAAGAGTAATAATAATGGCTTTCCATTTATGCTGTTTAATTAACCTGTATTCCTTTGAATTAAAACATTTGATCACATGTCCATGGCATGCAAAATAAGCTAGATGTGTTTATTGTATTGGTGCCATTTGAAGGTTTTTGGGTTCAGCTTATGTGGAGGGGAAGTCAAGTTTGTGTTTCCTTTTCTATGTCAAAATTATGGTTCCTTTTTGTTATTGTTGTTTTATGATTTCCAAGTAGCATGCACAAGTATGTTAGCTCCTCTTATCTATTTTAGTGCCCACGCCACCAATATTTATTCCATAGTACAAATCCTTGGATTTGACTTCTATTCATTTCAAATACTTGAATGGGTTTTTAATATTTGATCTCTTCTTGACAAGTTTGGGTTCCCCTTTTGAATTTTTCTTTCAGTGTATTACACGTAAGGTTTGTCTGTTTCATCATTCAGTCCTCAATTCCTCCCTTTTTCAAAATTTTGGGTTCACTTCATCTGCATCTCCTGAGCCTGGCGAAAAGGAGCAGGGGAGTGCTGTAGAAAACAATGGTGCTCCCACTGATGCGAAGTCAGAAGAAACAAATGGAAGTGCAAAGCTTTCTGATCCGACAAAAGTTTCAGTTTCGCGAGAGACTGAAGAGTCAGGTTTTAACTCAGAATCCCATCAAACCATTTTCCAATCTGTTCAAAGAAGGAGGAGAGGTATTAAACGAACTGCATTTTCTGATTCAGATGCTGAGGCTGTGAGCGATCTGTCAATGGATGATCTGGTGAAGCTTGTGATGGAGAAGGAGGAGCTCTTGAAGGAAAAGCACAAGGAGATTGAGACGATGCAAGATAAAGTTCTCCGCACATATGCAGAAATGGAAAATGTCAAGGAAAGAACAAAACGTGAAGCAGAGAACTCTAAAAAGTTTGCTATCCAGGTCAGCTTCGCCAAATGACAGCATGTTTTTCTTTCTTTCTTTCCTTTAGGAAATGTGGATTCGTTAATTACTTGGTTATTCTTTGTTTCTGGAATTTTAACTGAATGCGCTCTCAAAACATGTACCTCAGAATTTTGCAAAGAGCCTACTTGATGTGGCAGACAATTTGGGAAGAGCTTCTTCAGTTGTCAAAGGAAATTTCTCAAAAATCAATGTGTCAAATGATGCTGCTGATGTAGTACCACTCCTTAAAACACTTTTGGAAGGAGTTGAAATGACTGAGAAACAGCTTGGAGAGGTAGCATTTCTTGTTAATTGCCAGCAATCACCTCAGCCTCACACCCTTCTCTTTATTCGTACATTTTGCATCTGGTATTTAAGCTACAGAGTAGAGAAAAAAAAATCATTGCTCAAACAACCTTATGATTTTTTGGATCTCAGGTATTTAAGAAGTATGGAGTAGAAAAATTTGATCCAATAAATGAGCCATTTGATCCGCACAGGCATAATGCAATATTCGAAGTACCAGATGCTCTTAAGCCTCCGGGGATAGTAGCTGCTGTTCTCAAGGTTATAATTTAATAAAATCAAGCTCTTTGCTCTTTATTGAATAACCATTTCGCACACCATCACAAACCGTTAACCTGAAATTACTGTTGACATGGTTTCATTTTTTTCATCAACTGGGAAAACACTATTTAGTTATTGATGTGATTATGATTTCCATTGTTTCTTTTTGTTATTGTTCCATTGTGGCAATTATAATTGTTTCTTGGAGAATGCTAGCAGTACTCGCATTGACAGCTGCTAGCAACTTTTGCCCTTGAGAGAAAACCATGTTGTAAGCAGAGTTAGAAAAGAACATAAGCAACTGGTTACCCTTGTTGCATCAACTTTATTTTTTTTAATTGACAAAAATACTCTCATAACTCTCTCTTTTTCCATCCTTTCACTCATTTTATCAAAACTAGGAAATGTTGAAACCATGTGTGAATTATGTCGAGACAAACATGAAGCATAAATAGCATTGTGAAACAGATCCTTCTCTTTGTATTTTCAGTTTCTTTCTTGCATCTGGCTGATCTGTTATAATATCCCTGCTAATTGCTCTTGACTATAATTTGATTTAAAGTGTCAATTGAAAAAGCTTACTACATACTGAACTGTTACTTCTGTTCTATATTACAGGCAGGATATATGCTACATGAAAGAGTCATTCGGCCAGCTGAAGTTGGCGTTACTCGAGCAGTTGAGAAGGATCTGTAGCAAATAGTGAGTAGGAAGGCACTGATGCTCGGAGATATGTCATGCAGGAGATTCTAAAATTTTGTTTCTTTCAAGAAGACTGAGATGTGATATTCAGTTTCTTCTTTGTTTCTTCGTCTTCTTCATCATCTTCTTCTTCTTCTTCTGCTCCTCCTCTCGTTCTCCATCCTTGATTTCATTTCTTGTAATCCATAAAAATGTTGCAATGAGCGGGCTTTTGCTCTAAATATTCTTTATGCTTTAGATACAGTTTTGAGCTAGATTGAGGATGGCTATTTGTTTAGACTTAGGACATCAATGGAAGGTGGGGTCACCCCTTTCATCTTATTTTGTGATCGTGGCCTGAGAGGACTGCTTTATCACGTGCTATAAAGAGAAAAGCTCATTGGCCCGAGTTACCCTCGTGGTTGGATTAAATCTTTTTTTTGAACACGAAATATATTCAAGTTATAAAAAATTATTTGCTAGAATTATTAAATCTGATTTAATGAGTTAATTATAATATTTTGTATCTTTATTAACCCAGTTTGAACTTAACTTGTTGGAGAATTGTTTTATTATTATTTTTTTAATTCAAGATGGTTTTTAAAAAAAATATATATTGAAATGACAATAGATTTGTTATTTTATTGGATTTATTAATTTTATATATTTAACTACTTTTTATGAAATGTTACAATAATAAAAATAAATTTTTATAAAATTGAGTGAATGTTTATTTTTTATTATGATAATTTTATAGAAAATAAATTAAAATAAATTATAAAGATCAAATTAAAATTAATTATATATTGATTAAACTGGAAAAAAATGACTAAAAACTATTCAATTATAAAAAAAATTTAAAAGATATAATTAAAAAAAAAATTAAAAGATAAAAATTAAAAGGTTATAATTAACATGTCAAAATTAAAATTTCTTAACTTTAACTCCTTGCTTAACCTGAATATAAAATTAACTTGCATAAAAGTTACTTTGATGTGACTCAGCCGACTCATAAACGTAATCCGAATAATCAGTAAAATAGCATGGTTTGACTTAAAAAAAAATTCAAGATGATGTTTTTTTTTTTTTAATATTTAGACAATGATAAATTTAATTGACTTGAGTTTCATTGCTTAGCCTACTAAACATTCAATTCGAATCATGAACTCTACTAGTTTTAACAATTTTTTTTTAATAAAAAAATATTTTTTAATTAATAATATGATAAAAAAAATAAATACTCATAAAATTAAGATATTTATTTGAGATTATATAACTTTATAGAAAATAAACTGAAATAAATTATGAAAATTAATTCAAAATTAACATAATATTAAAAGATGAAAATTTTAAAAAAAATTAATTGAAAAAAAAAAAGATTTTTTTTTTTTTTAAAAAAGGGCCGCTCCTTCACTGTTCACAGTGAAGAAGCTGGGGAGCTAGGAGGTAATGAGGGTATCATGGTAGCAAATGTTTGCATGTGCTTGCTAGCTGTGGGAGGAGATCCAATCAAAATATTCAGATAATTTTGGAATCCGAACATACTTCACCTGCGGAATCTAACGTCCTTCCGATCATAACTTCAAGAGTATTTCTGCATTTCAAAAAAGTCATGATCTAGATGGCTCCCCATGGTTCAACACCTGATCCGCGTACCTGGAGAAGAAGCCTTTCAGATCCAAAATTATAGTTGCACATTGGAGGAAAAACAGATAGGCATGCGTAACGGGCCCTGTGAACCCTAACATGCATGCAATTTGATTTGAAGATCAGATAGTGGCAGGTGCCAGCCCACGCACGATGTTTGGCAGTGTAGTGGTGGGTGGAAGGAGGTGTCTCCTAGGAGGACCAAACCTCAGGCGGCAAAATATGCTTAGGGTTAGGGTAAATCCATGGGGACAAGAGGAGCGTCAAACTTCTAGGGGAGAGCACTGAGAAAATCGCAAATGTTGATGGCCCCTCTCCTAATGGAGGGGTGGAAATTTGATCAGGAGAGCACATGACTTTCTTTCCTTCCCTTGGGCAGGATTGAGCCTTGCAATTCTGATCATGAGATCTTTAATAAGACAACAGACCCATAAGTTCAGGATTGAGCCTTGCAATTCTGATACTGTATGCAACAGAGTCGCAGTAATGACACTGCAAACAAACCCATAAGTTCAGGACTGGGCAGATAGCTATGAGGGTTAAAAATACGTACATATTGCAGAAACTAGTACAAAGAACATTCATCTATGAACTAGAAAAGATGCCTACAATTAATTACAATGTGAAGCAATGTTGCACAATCTAATTCAAAAGAGCTACACAGGTATTGCAATGAGAAAACAATTCAGACTTTCATGCCAGAGCACAGCTTATAGGTTTCTGTTTCTTGGGTCATCCAATTGCCCACAAACCACCTGAGCTTGCTCTCTTCACTTGATCCTCTTTGCTCTGGCCAACAGAATCAAGGTCACTGTTGCGGCCTTTTAAGCACAAACCCAAATCCAAATGGCTCAGGTTTGAATCCTGCAGGAGAAGTGGATTCTTGCTTGACACCAGTATCACAGAGATAACATTCCAACGAATTGAAGCTTAGACACTAAAACAAAATGCCTATCTGTGAGTATGGAAACAACCAAGAACAACACATTTCATGATCATTGGATGGCATGCATTCTTGGGACGTGGTGATGTGCCAACCTAAATGTGAGGCGGCGCTGATCAAGTCTTTGACATCTTTATACCATGAATTCTTTTGCATGTAGCAGCAAATAGAAGTTCAAACTCCATTAATTTTACCCCAGGAAGTCCTGAAAAGTCTGATCTGTTTGCCTAATGGAAATAAGAAGTAAAGATTCGCATATCCAAATATATATGAGCAAATAATTTAAAATAACTCTTGATTCAGTTACAAGTCAAAAAGTTTCATGTGAAATTTTATAGTCATTTGCCGCTAGTTACTAACAAGAGAAACCTACTTAGCATAAAAGAAGAAATGTCACCCTGTGGATGCCAAACCAATTCTTACTGTCCAATATGGAATTCATATATAAAATATATTTGTGCGTTTCACCTGAGCTAAAATCATTTATTTTGCTGCCATGAATCAAACTCTTTTTGAGGCTCTTGGCCAACCCAGGATGATATGACCACGAGACTATCAGGCATCTGAACATTTTTCAGAATAGTTCACCCGGAGAGTGGAACTCTAAACATCATAATAGCAATTTGAACCACCATCTTAAGTCCTAACAAAAGCTAAAAAAATAATAATAATCGTAGAACATGAAAAGACTTGCACTTTTGTAGATCCGCAAGTATGAATTTGCCCTTTTCATTTCCTAAATGATGACAGACTCCTAGTTATTTATTGGACCAAGAAGTTAAGCACAAAGCAAGAATATTATTATCAATTCAGGGTAACAAATGTTAATAAGTGGGTGAGACCTGAGTTTCACTCTTGAAATCATCTTCATCATTTTGTTCATCATTCTTAGCAGTTTGCCACGCTACCAACTGCTTCTCAACTTCTTGTTCAGCCTTCTTTTCTGCCTTGCTGCGTTCCTTTAGTACAGCAATCTACAACATAAAATAAAATAAAATATTATCAAATTTCCAAACCTTATCACTTCACTTCATTCCATCTCTTCTCATACAAAACCCAAAGAGCGACAAGTGGAAAACCAAAGAAAAATTAAACAAAATTTACTGACAAAAGCCCATGCCATGTTGTGTTTTACTCACTGGGGTATATCGGAATTTGCGTTTAGGTGGATCCTCGGTGGTTGTGCTGGTGGAGGCCGCGGGGAAGAGTGGGGTCCACCGACAGAGGAGGAGGCGAGACCCGTTGTTGTTTTGGTCGTTATGGCCGTTGGAATGGTTATTGTTGCGGTAATTGAGGGTGGGAGAAGGGGACACGTGGACCCACTTCCTCTTCCACTTCCTCACCGAGCCATTGAAAACAGTGGCCGTCGCTGATAGGCCGTACCGAGACGAAGTCCGGCCCATCCGAGACCCCACTCCTTCCATTATTTTCTCACCCTGAAATCTCGGCTCCTTTTTCGGGTTCGTTTGGGTGCCAACTAGGTATTTCAGTAGAGTAGAAGACGAGTGACGAGTCGACGCTTCCGAACTTTCCTTAAAACCATGAGCTAGAGATGCCGTTTCTTTCAGAAAATAACCAGAAGAGACTCAAAAGTTCAAAAAAATAAAAACTAACTTTTTAAATATTTTACTTTAAAAGCATGCTTATTGATCAAGTTAAAACGTTAATTCACTGTACTTGGACTGTTCATCATATCACTTTAACATGTTTCACAACTATTCATGGTCTTTTTTTACTTTGAAATCTCTGAAAATTTTCAATTCAGTCATTGAATTTAATTTATTTTTAATTTAATCCTTTTGAGTTTTATTGACATTGTTTTATATGTTATGATTCGTTTCACTTTTCATGCTTTGTGGAATGCTTGTGAATATTTTGATATTAAATTAAAAATTATTATTGTAAAATAGAATTTTAAGATATAATTAAAAAAACTGAATTAATAGGGACCAAAATTAAAAAAAAACCCTTTTCAGTTCCATTATTAAA
This sequence comes from Populus alba, assembly GCF_005239225.2. Lineage (NCBI taxonomy): Eukaryota > Viridiplantae > Streptophyta > Magnoliopsida > Malpighiales > Salicaceae > Populus > Populus alba. The sequence goes on along the minus strand of NC_133294.1, from coordinate 11,660,679 downwards.
AAGGCTTGGAAAACTTCAATTTGCTCCTTCAAGTTTCAAATTAGTCATATTTGATCCCTGTTATTTAAAGATTTTATGTTTTAGTTTTAAACTTTATTTTTGTCATAATTTAGTCCTAAAATATGGAGAGATGAAAGAAAAAGTCAACGGATAAATAGGGGAGTAGAGAGAGAGGTTTGGTCTGTTATATTCCAAAAAAAAAAAAAATCTTGGTGTTAATAAGTTTGTCTTAGAAAAGAAGTTCAATGGTCATGATTTTTCATTTCAAATATGCTAGAAAAAGTAAATGGGGATCCTTGATTTTTTTTTTTTCTTAAGTTAGACTTGATTTTTGGTTTTTACATTGGTTACAGGTTGTTTTAGGATTACAAATGTGTTTATTGAAGTTTTAGGATGTTTTAAAGGTATTTTTAGGTGAAAATAAATTAAAAACTAAGTTTTTAAGGTCTCAATACGTAGTTCCTAATTTTTTGATCATATGAGGTGATTGAAACTTTACTAGTGAACGAGATGTCATGTGCCCCAAGTAGGGGTGATAAAAAATCAAGAAACTAAAAGACCAGAGGAAACTAAAAAAAATTAATTCAAAAACTAAACTGAGGAAAAAGACATGAAAATTTGATTAAAATATTCAAATTTTTTTTATTTAGTTCAATTTTGATTATAAAAATCTAAAACCAACTGTATTAAACTATTTTGGTTTTAAACCCTGCTCCTAACTCAATATAAATTGAAATTTTTTAAAACCATCATCTAAATTAGCCACCCTTACTTACCTGCTCTCTCAAGTCTTAATCTCTCCATTCCCACAATGCACTCTCCCTCTCTATCTCTAGTCTCTACTCTCTTAAACTCTTATGTAATATGATGAAAATCAGCAAGCATCACCCAATGATACATTTGAGGTGCCTATTGGGCTTATTACTAAGTCAAGATCAAGAAGGTTAAAAAGGTATTTAATAGACTAATTCAAAATGTCTGGGCAAGTCAAGCATCAAAATGAGTTCAAGATATGATCAGACTTTAATTAATATAATCCACACAATAGAAGGAATTGAGAAAGCCTGGTAGCGTATGGATTGGGCAAGAAATCATGGTTGCTTGCGGATTGGACAAGGAGAGACAATTTTGGGCTTATTTTTTTTAATGTGCAGTTTTATAGTAACAAGTATAACTTTTAATTCGACCATTGGATCAAAATATTTTTTTTTTCAAGAAGATCTTAAAGGCCTTGTTTTCTATAAAGTTAAACTTCTTAGCAATCAAAGTTCATAAAGACCTTGCGATAAAGCCCAAAATCTACTTCCAGAAATTGCATTATTTTTCTAGTTGGTTTAGGATTATTTTTTCTATTTTATCTAGAACTATTTTGTTATTTTTTAGCCTTGTTTAGAATGTTTTACCTAATATAAATATGGTTATTTAGCTTGTTTTTAGGGTTTTATTGGACATTTCTTAATATTCAAAAATAGTATTGTTGGTGTTATGGTTGCTAATACTTTTCGTTTTTCATTGAACTCTTCAAGACTTTTTATAGATTAATTGTTTTAATGGTATTCATCCTTATACTTCTAGATCTAGATTCTTTATAATAAAAGGGTTGGAGTCTTTCATCCAATTACTTTAGTTCCTTGATTTCAGTAATCATTAGTTCAAGTTTTCTATCAATATGATTTTAGTTTATTTGGGTTGTTTTCTATCTTTATCATGGGTTTTAGGATTTTTACCCTTTAAGTTCGTATTAATTAGTATCAAAGTAAAGCTCTAAAATCATATTTAATCTATCTATTTATCTTTTAATTTTTACATACTTTATTTTGAACTTTATTCTTAATTTTTTGGTAGCCCTATAAAAAAAGACAATTTTTTTGTTATGTTATATCCATTACTAGACAGTAAAAACAGAAAAGAAAAGAAGAAATCACATTAGTTTAGTTTCTACTGAAATAATAGAGATTATATAATTTGAATTTGGATTCTTGGGAAATTGCAATTCATATTAGTTTGTTTTTGATCAGTAGGTATTGTTTGCTTGAAAATTGATTTTGGGTTGATAAAACTATAAAATTTTGATTTTGAGTTTGAAAGAACATTACAAATCAGTGTTTCACAAGTAGGGTTTGTTGTTTTAGAATTTTAATTTTAGGATATTGCATATATGTTGTTTTTGGGTTTCATAGAGTCATTCGTGAATTTCATACTCTTTCTATTTTTATTCCTGTAATCATTTGTTTTTTTTCTTGATTGTCTTGTGTCTTAAAAGCTTTGGTTAAATGTTATGAACTGAATTTTTTATTATTATTTTGATTAGTTTCCTAAAGAACTGAAAAGAAGAGCATAAGAGGTAAAATGAGAAAATATAGGACTATTATTATGAAAAGCCAAGATTTAAGTGAAACATGAGTGAAGTGGTATATTATCAAGTGTAAACATATAAGTAAGTATGTGAGGATATGTTTTGTCACCAACATAAAATTTTAACGACAAGTCATCACTTAAAAAGGAGAAGAGCACACTCTTTTTGTCACAGGATACACAACTGTATGAATGTTGTGTTTAGTGAATCAAAAGCTTAAATTGATAGGAAAATACTATTATTATGAGCTTGTGAGAAAAGTCATCTCGATGGGCTCCTAATGACAGAATGCTAAAAAAAACAGTCTACCACACCTGTGAATGAGTTGGTTGATAAGAATGAAGATGAAGAAGTCAATGAATTTGACCATTTATCATTTGGCAGAGGGAAGATTTTGGTAGCAAAGAAATAATTGTGAATAGAGTTTTGATAAGCTAAGAGTTTTGTCCATAAAGGAGTATGAAGAGATATGGGGTTTCATGATGACTTTAATAAAAATCTAGGAAGCATTAAGATGAGTGTTCTAGTCTTTGATGGGAGGAATGATATCAAAGCTTATTTAGAATAGGAAAAGAAGGTGGATTTGATCTTTGATTGTCACAACTACTTGGAAGAGAGAGAGAAAAAAAGCTTATTGTGGTTGGATTTATTGATTATGTTATTATTTGGTGGGATCAATTTGTTTTGAGTAAGAGAAGAAATCATGAGAGACCTATTAATACATGAGATAAGATAAAGATAATCATGAGAATGAGATTTGTCCTAAGTCACTATTATTGGAATTTATATCATAAATTGAAAATTATAACTCAAGGTTCCAAGAGTGTAAAGGACAATCATAAAAAGATGGAAGTACCTATGATTCAGATGAATACAATGGATGAGACAAAATTACTAAGGCTAGGTTTTTGAATGGTTTGAATCATGAGATGGTGAATATGGTTGTGTTGTAGCACTATAGAGTTAAAAGACATGGTGCATATGACTATAAAGTAGAACAACAACTTAATAGTAAGGGTAGCACATGACAAGTCCTTCCTAAGCCAAACCAATTATAGGGGTTAAAACCAAACCACCTAAGGGCAAGAAAGAAGTATTCACTGATACTAGATATAAATTCTATACTTAAACACCTTGTAATCATGATATTAAATGTTTTTGATTGGAAATCGATCACATAACATCTCAATATCCAAATAAGATAGTTGTAATATCACTTGATCATAGAAGAGATTGAATCTAAAAGTGACAACAATGATGAGGAGATGTCACCATTTGAGGATGTTAGTGATGATGATGTGGAGTATCTGGTTAAGGGTAAATTATTGGTGATTAGGTAAGCATTGGATGTTCACGTCAAAAAGGATGATTTTGAGCAACAAAGAAAGAATATTTTTCATATGATATACCACATCAATAATAAAGTATGTAATATAATTATGCATAATGAGAGTTGTACTAATAGAGTACTATACTTATTAGGAAGTTGAATTTGAATACTACAAGGCATCATAAATCTTATAAACTTATGATAACGGAGTGAAGGTTAATATATAGGTTTTGGTTTTGTTTTTGATTAGGAGAATAATGATTAAGCTTTATGTGATATTATTCCTATGATTGCAAATCATTTGTTATTGGGGAGGTTGTGGTAGTTTAACATGATGGTTATTTATGATGGGTTTACGAATAGGTTTCATTTATAAGATCTGAGTAATTTATCATTTTTGTACCATTGTCACCAAAGCAAGTTTATGAGGACCAATTTAAATAAAAAAAAGAAAGTAAGGCCGAAGGGAGTGAAAATGTATATTTGATTGTGAGCCTCGAGAGTAGAGAAAAGTTAGATTTATATGAGAGGTAAGAGAAAAATCAAGGATAAAAAAAATAAATAGAGAGAAAATAGAGTGTTCAGGGGGAACTATAGAAACAAGAGAATGCGTTTAATTCTCTTAAAGAAATGTTATGTTCAACACCTTTGTTAACATTACCTAACTTTTATAAATCTTGTAAGATTAAGTGAGATGCCTTAGGAATAAATATTTGAATTGTTTTAATATAGGAGAAGTGACTAATTGCCTATTTTAATGAAAACCTTAATGAAGTAGTGTTGAATTACCCAACTTATGACAATGAGCCTAATGTATTGGTGAGGACCTTAGAAACCTGGCAACATTACTTATGGCTGAAAAAATTTGTTATCTATTTGGACCATGAGTCACTAAAGCACTTGAAAGGACAAGGTAAGTAGAATAATAGTCATGCTAAATAGGTAGGATTCATTAAAACCTTTCCATAAATGATTAAGTACAAGTAAGGTAAGGATACTATAGTGGTTGATGCATTATGTTAAAGATTTGTATGCCAAAGATAGTGATTTTGCTAATGTGTATAATTTTTATGAGAAATCAACCTATGATAAGTTTTATAGACTTGGATGTTATTTGTTTAAAGAGAATAAATTTTGTGTGTCTAATAGTTTTATGCTTGAATTACTTGTATGTGAAGCTCATGAGGGTAGTTTAGTAGGATACTTTGGTGTTAGGAAAACCTTAGAAGTTTTGTATGAATATTTTTATTAGTCTAAAATAAAACATGATGTACAAAAGGTATTTCATAAATGGATCATATGTAAGCAAGCTAAATCTAAGGTCTTATCTTATGAGTTATAAAATCTTTTACCTGTACCTAAGAGCATTATTTTTGATTGTGATGTTAAATTTCTTTACTATTTTTGAAAGGTTTTATGGGAAAAGTTAGGAACTAAATTATTGTTTTGAGCTATTTGCCATCCATAAATGGATGGTTAAACATAAATAGTAAATAGAACTTTAATTACTCTATTCTACACTGTCATTCAAGAGAATCTAAAACAATTGAGAGGATAGTTTGTTGTTCATTGAATTTGCATATAATAGGAGTGTGCATTCTACTACTGATCATTCACCATTTGAAATTAAGCCCTTTAGATTTGATTAATTTACTTGTTGATAAAATGATTAGTCTTGATAGTAGTGGAAAAACACAGGTGGTGAATGCACTCCATAAAAGTTTTCAATGATCTATAGAAAAAATAAATGAATAATATATATCTAAAGCTAACAAAGATTGTTGGTTTATTTATATTTAAAGCTAACAAAGATCGTTGATGTATTATATTTAAACCAGGTGATTAGATTTGGGTGCATATGAGAAATGACATAAGAGATCTAAATTGAAACATATAGGAGATGGTCCAATCCAAGTTCTTGAATAAGTCAATGACAATGCATATAAAGTTGATCTTCCAAGTGAGTATAACATTAATGCTACTTTTAATATTTCTAATCTTTTACTGTTTGATGCAGGTGACAATTCAAGGTTCAAGAAGAGTAGAAATGATGAGAATCAATAAGCATCACTAAATGATTTATTAGAGGTACCAATTAAGCCTATTATAAGTTCAAGAGCTAAGAAGGTTAGAGAGACATTTAATAGGCCAATTCAAAATATCTAGGCCAAGTCAAATATCAATATGAGTTTAAGAGATGATCAAGCTTGAATTAATACAATACACATAAGAGGAGGAGTTAGGAAAGCCTAATAGCTTGCGAATTGGGTAAGAAATCTTGGTAGCTCGCAAATTGGAGAAGAATAGGTGGTTTTGGATTTATTTTTTCTAATGTATAGTTTTATGCTAACAAACATAACTTTAGATCTGACCATTGGATAAGGTTAAAATTATGCTAGACAATTTTTAAAGTCTTTATATATATATATATATGATTAAATTTTTATAGAAATCAAAGTTTGGTAAAGCCTTGCAATAAAGTCCAAAAACTACTGTATAAGAATTACATTATTTTCTTAGTTAGATTAGGATTATTATTATTTTATTTATAACTCTTTTTTTTTTTTTCAACCTTGTTTAGGATATTTTAACTAGTATAAATAGGTTATTTAGCTTGTATTTAGTGTTTTTTTTTTTTTTTTAGATTTCTTATTATTTAAAAATAAAGGGAAATTTTTTTCATCTATTCTTGAATAATATTGATTGTGAAATCCTTATGAAATGTGGAATAATACTTGAAAATAGTTTTCAAATATTATTTAAACAATCAATTACTACAATATTGAAAATAAATATGATTTTACAAAGCAAACACAATGATGAATTGAAAAAAGAGATTTTTTTACTGGTTTTACCTTCTATTTATATGAAAAGATATATGCTCAAATGTTCAAATTAAAAAATTCTTGATAAAGGGATAATAATTACATAAAAAAATTGATAACTGAAAAGTTAAATCAAATCACATATGCGTTTTTTAATATTTGAAAAACCATGATATGTTGTTAGACGATGCAATTGATCTTTAAATATAAATAAATAAATTGTTGAATTGATAATAAATTAAATTATTTACTTTATTTAATTCTATTTTACTTAGGAATATGATTTATAATTGGCCAACATCTTAAGAATCTAATGAGTTACACACATTAATATCTTGTTTGTTCATGAAAAATAGTTTTATGGAAACTATGTTCCAAACTTTTTTTATATTTGGTGAGGTTTAGAAAAGCTTATTAAAGAAAAGTGGTTTCCAATCAACCTAAGAAAATATACCTTTTTGTTAGAAAAGCATTTTCCTCTTCTTAGCAAAGGAATAAACTTTTCTTTCCCACTCTTCTTCGTTTACTTACGTTAAATAAAAATAACTATCTTTTTCTAACAAAACAACTTTCTCCATAGCCAAATTAAACTATAGGTAATTCTCTTTATATATTTCTTTTATTTAGGGTTTTATTTTTCAATTTTAAATATCACTTATCATAGTCAATTAAGACTTGCCTTTTCCAATTCTCCCTTACTAAGTAGTCAATTAGGCCTTGCTTTTTGCAATTCTCCCCTACTAAATAGTCTATCTAGGTTAGATGTAACCATTAATATTATTGTTTTGAGGAATAGATTATCCATTTTCATACTTTTATAGATTATCCATTTTCATACTTTTATCCCAAAAGTAAACATGACTAGCTTCTAGTCACTTTTGAATCTAGTTTCTAAAGACAACATAATTGTTAGTGTCATGTTTCCATGAGTAATGCAATTTACAATACTTCTTCTTTTTAATTTAATCATATCAGTGGGGATGGTATGATTACCAATGAGTTTAATTATCCCCTCATGTATCAACTAGTTGAATATTCAATCGGTTCTTTTAATGTTAAAGAATATTCCTTGTTTTCTTTAATCAATTTGGTAGCCTTTATCTCTTTATTACTAGGTTTAATAGCATTTTTATACTTTCTTGATATCTCGATCAAATGGTCTCCCTTATTTTATTTTTTCTACTAATATGATTTGTTGTTATACTTCTTCAAACTCCTTATCTAATTCTGAATCACTTAGTGAATGGATTTTCAAGACATTGTCTAAATAGCCAGCTGTTTATATTCCCCAAAATAGCTTCTTTTTTGCTCATTTTGCCAACATCTTTTCATAAGAAGTAGTATCATTTATTAGGGTGAAGGTGTTTAAGATTTGGCTTTTACAAGTCACTTTCTTATATTCCACAATATGTTTTTAAAAATGAGTTTAATGAACTTCTAATCTAATATAGTTATAGTGCGCTTAGTTTTTAATGTACTAAACTATAAGGCATAACTCATAATTGACTCCCCTAGAGGCTAAGTCATCCAATGTCATAAATAATTATGTTATGTAGAAGTGCTCATGGAAACGAGCCTTAATCTATTCCTAATTATTGATGGAGTTAGGAGGCAATGTAAAAAACTATTGGAAGACTATTTTAGTTAGTAATAAACCAAACAACCTATAAGCTTTATGAAGGGGCTTGCTACACTATTTTCATATTGGTTTGTGATCTTGGTGACGTGTTCCCTCGTAAATTGTTTATCTTTTCTAGAGAATTGTTTGAAGTTTACAATCTTTATTTCTTTGGGATTTGGGTGCAACTTATCACTCTATTTAAGATATGAAAAATTATATGGAGGTCTGGTTGTTCGTCTAATTTCTAACCTCATATTCCTTAGGAGTTGGGCTAATTCAATCCTATTTATCCTTCCCTTTACTTGTTGATAGATAACATGAGCTTGTTATACAAAATAAATTAAGGTTCCCTTGTCATAAAACATGTGAGGTGTTAAAATGCATAGTAATAAGTTATTGCACAAGATAATAAGGTTGTAGGTTCATATAATCAGTTAATGGTGGCTTGTGTATTTGTGGGGGCAATTAGTGTATCGGGGTTTATCATATCCAGGTTGAGCTATTGTTGTTGTTATGTCTTCAACGTTGGAATATGTCCCACATATGAGACATTATGTTTTCAAACACCCCTACAAGAGTGCTTATGGCTGTAAAAGTTTCTAAGACTTACCTCGTAGGTGTATAAGCCCATGAAACTCCTTGCCTACTTTGCTATAGTTCATTCTAGATCTAATCTGGTTGATCAAATATGGCTTACATAATTCTATTGAATAGTATAATATTATTGTCATAAGTTGTGTTTATTGTATTTTTTTTGTTAACTGTGGGTGTTTGAGCTAGCTTACGTGTACCTCGACTAATCCCCCGAGGCCTTGAAGTTAACGTCCATGTAATCCTCTAGTGGCCCTGAGGTTTGTGGCACTCGAATTGGTAACCTCTAGAGAGCAAACCCAAGGCGTGACCAGTTGAGTTACACCTCTCAGGGTTGTGTTTTCTCTATATAGATGACCCTATTATTAGCATATGAAAGATTTAAAGGTTGATAGAAAAATGTTCCTTCAAGAGCAGTCATAATTGGTTGGCTCATACTTGTCATAGATGGTTATGAACACCTTACAACACCATTTGATATGATATATGTCTAATTGTATTTAAGACATAAATACACATATATGTTAATTCGTAGCTGTTTGTGATAATATCATTGAAAAAGGAAAAACCATGAGCAAGTATATAGAAACAATAAGGCTATGTCCAAATATAAATTTACATTATAGAGGTGAGTTAGATAATGAAGATCTTCTAATGCCACGTCGCATAATCAAGTTTTAGAGTGCTAAAATCCTGTCCAATAAAAATTTTTGAAAGATGGGCAAAACTAGTTTCAACTTCAATTTTTCATCCCATTGCAAATTTTGCATCCAAAAGAAAGAAAGATATGGCAAAACTGCAAGGCCTGATCTGAATATAAAGTTCACAACAAAATTTTAGGTAGCCCCAACTCCTTTTCCCTTCTTCCTTTATGTCTTCTTCATATAAAACTCTAGCTTTTGGCCTTCCAAGATGTATTTGTAAAGAAAGTTAATTAGTGTTCTTTTGTAATGCCTTCATCTTTAACCATAGAATACATATAGCAACCTAAACAGAGAAGCAAAAGAAAGTAGCATACCCATCAGCACGACCACAATGACCAGGCCATGATGAAATACTTACCATTAAACAACCGCTTCTAAATTTCTCCTCGATGTGTGGGTTGATTAGTACTTAAAAGTGCATTTTATCAAGGTTTTATGTCATCATTTTGCACTTGAAGTATCAATAACTCTTTAACTAAAACATGTTTTATAATAACAAGTTTGATACTATAAGATACCTTAATATATGGTAAATTTTCATCTTAAATGCAGACCTATCACATAAATTAAAGGATTGATTGATGAATTCAACTACTAAAATTGTGAAGATAAAGAGAGGGTGAAGTTTAGAAAAGTGATGCTGGTTTAGTCCGAACTGGAACACTATTCAGTAATTGGGTCATATATAAAGCTGTAGATCTTGGATTTAGGTATGCTTTATATGGATGGAAAGTTAAGACATAGGCCTAAAACTTTCATGTGGAGTCCAAGATTTAAAAATATCGTTTTCAAGTCCAAATTATAGCAACAATGGAGAAGTCCGGATTTGTCCTGCAGCCCAGACACTATTCAGTGTTCAGCCCATATCTCGAGTTCTAGAAGTTCAAATGACCTCAATTTTTTTTCCTGGAAAGCTGAGACAATTTCCTAGAACTTTCATGAGTAAAGGTGGTTCAAATTCTGATGGTAGTAATGATGTTTTGTTTAGATAAGAAGATAAGGATTGTTACCAAGCCAAGATATGGCCACCTACTCAACAATTATTCATCAAATCAATAGTTATAAATTTTGGCCTATAAAAGGAGGCATTTACCATGCATTTAGGCATCTTAGTGTTCAGATCAAGATCATGTTCTTGCTTTTTTTCTTTGTATTTTGTAATGTTTAAGTTTTATTTTATGTTATATTAATCTCTTGTTTGTGCTTTTCATTTCCTTTCCTTTACTTATATAATTATGTTCTTATCTTGTTTATTTATATTTCTTTCTTTCATTATGTTTAGCTAAATCTATTATGTCAAGGTGAAAAGGTTATACTAATGGTGTAAAAATAAGTATATTATAAACTCAACATGGACTTTAATGCTTGATATTAACATGTTTTATATTTATTATCTTGCTCACTTTTAATACCTTGCTTGTTAAATGGTTAATCTAGATTTGTGTTGAACAACCCTTGGTACAACAAATACTTGACACTTTCATAGCCCAATCGTATGATATAACTTATACCTATGCTATAAAAGAAACTTGATTTGTTGTTAATATAAGCTATCACCATGAATACCTGATAATATTTACAAGTATTGGCATTACTCAAATAAGATAATTAATGTAATCATGTTAACAATTTATAATCTGATTGGAACCTTCTTTGTGTGTGGTTTCCAGTTGAGAAATAAGAGTTTACACTATACTTGTTTGAAGTACCATTAGTGGATCCTCTAACCTTGACATTTTTTTTTATCATTATTTAATCCTCACATTAATCTTACATCTCAAGGTCATCTTTATTATTACTACTACTATTATTACTATTATTATTAGTAGTAGTATTAGTATTACTAGTACTATTATTGTTGTTGTTGTTGTTATTGTTATTGTTGTTGTGCTGTTGTTATTTATAATTTATATAGTTAACCTCTTTGTGGTTCGACCCCGATCTTACCGGGTTATTACTTCGACACTCCTGCACTTGGAAAAGGACATCAATCTTTTGGTCGTGTCATGGGTCAAGTTCGCGAGTCTGCTGTCTTTTCTCCAACTTTCTTTGCACATGATTGCTCTTCTTCACCTTCCTATAAATAAATCAATAGAGACATTTATGGACTGATTCCAACATAATTACCATAAGTTTATAGAAAAGAGATAAGCAAGGACTATACCACTAAAAAGGTTTAAACAAATCTTGTTGTGTCCAAGATGTGAGAGGAAAATTCTCACATCAATTAAAATCTATTAATTTAATATCTAAATAATATTTGATACTGTGATATTGATTGTTTTTTAAGTTGACCATGACTCGGCATATGTGAAAACTTAACAAGTAAACAAGAACCTCTCACACGTAACTAACCAAAAGATACAACAACTCAAATTCATACTTTGCCGATGGAACAAAAATTAGTGAGTGACAAAAATTGACATCGCTATAGAAATACTTGATTCTAAGGAGTTTTTTTTATTGCATAATTTTGTTTTTGATTTTTTTTTAATATTTTCATATCAAAAATAAATTTTATAAAATAAAAAGATATTATTTTAATATATTTACAAATGAAAAAAAACATCGGATATCAAATACTGCGAAACTCTACCTAAGTTTTCGATTTTAAACATTGAAGAAAAGCAAATTTAGGATCCATTTAGGAACGCGGTCCAAATCGTGTTTCCTATTAAAATTTTTTTTTTAATGTTTTTAGATTGTTTTGATGTGCACATCTCAAAAATGATTTTTTTTTTTAAAAAAAATCATTTTGATACATTTCTAAGTGAAAAATACTTTGAACCGTAACTACTACCAAAATTCCAAAGACCTTTAATTGTTGCACACATTAGGGTAGAAAATATAACATAAATATTCAAAAACCAGCAAGCAAGTGATCCGCCTAATAGAAGAAAGAATTAAGTAACAATTTTCTACCTCCCCTTCATTTTTTGCAGCAACAATGGTTTTTTTCTTGCGACCAATTTCAACACCATAATGCTGCAGATACCACTACTTGAAAGGTACAACATCAACCTGAACAATGGCACCTTTCACTAAAGTTTGAGAACAAACTAGCTCATCATTAGATGCATTGTACACCACATCAATAATCCTAGTCTTTCTAGTCACTACCTCACTACCCTAAGAATAAATTCCAGTATCAAGTCTCATAGCATGCCACTTCACATTTCCTCCTTGGACCCTAATCCTCCTCACAGTCTTGTTGCTCGACAGTTTAGTGTTAGCAGGCTGCCTTCCGAGCTCATACCTTTAAGAGCGAAAAGACAATGATGTAATTGGGTTTGTAACCAACATCTTAGACACTTTTTTATAGGAAAGATAGGCCAATTTTCACATATAATGAAAGGAAATGGCCTCTTACAACAAGATATATAGACTCACATGAAAAGGAAATTCAGGGTGGATAGGAGGGATCAAGCTTCACTCATCCTGAAGCATATCAATATTGAATCTTAATATTTGTTTAAGGGATGAACACTAACTACAAACAATATTGATTGATCTCAAAGTGTTTTCTTTTTTTATTAATGTTATTAAAAGGCCAGAAAAAAGCACAAATCTTTTCTTATTTTATTAACTAGCCAAACAGAGCAAAACATAAACAAATGAAAGAAGTAGAGAGAAGAATGAGAAGGAGAATCTCTGAAAATATTGGAATGTGTTGTACCATTAGTTTTTACATGTATTCTGTTAAAACATAATGCAATATATATAATAGTCTTTCCATTCTTAACGTTCTAGTGTTTTTTCTCCTAATACACATGACTTCTATTAGCTAATTAATAGTGAAATTGAAATACATTGCATTGGTTGTAATTGCAATGCACAAAATGCACCGTTTTGACCTATTGATTCCCCTAAGTTGAATGCCCCTCCTGAAACCCACTTATTAGTTCCCTCTTTGCAATAATTACCCCTCCTTCAAATGGACCTTGTCCCCAAGGTTTAATTGGAGAAATCGCAGAGCTAATTCATCAACAAATTTCTAAGTGGGTTTTGCAGGTGTTAGGCTCGTCCAATGAATGAGCATTTGGATGGCTACTTGGTTTTTCTTGACCATTCGTTAATCCAATATAGTTTATGGGCAGAGAAGAGGTTCAGTTGGCAAAGCTGGCAATATGGTGTGCACCTCCTTATTCCCCCACCTTTTTCTTTAATAGGGAAACATGGAAGATAAGATGTATGGTTGTAAAGGCGAGCAACTTCAACTTATAGGTCACGATACTAATTCTTTCTAAAACTTCATAAGGACCATAGTATTTTGAGGCTAATTTTTAGGATTGTCTATGGTCTAGTGTTTTCTATCTATATGGTTGCAATTTGATGTAGACTAGATCTCCTATTGCAAATGACCTTTCACTTCTGTGCTTATTTGCTAGTTGAATCATTATGTGTTATGCACCATTTAGATTTTTCTTAATAGTTTGCAACATTAGTTCCCTCTTTGATAAACAATCATCCACGACCTTTACTTGGGAGTCCCTTGGAAAATATAGAATGTGAAGAGGGGTAGGGTAGCCATAAATGATTTAATAGGGAGTGGATTTGTAGCAGTATGGTAATTAGTATTGTACCAACATTTTACAAATGGAAGCCACTTAACCTATTGAGCTGGGAAGGAACCTGCAAAGCAACGTAAGTAATTCTCTAGGCATTTGTTGACCACCTTAGTTTGGTCATCCGATTGTAGATGATAGGCAGTGGAGTAACACAATTTCACTTATTGTTTGGTGAAGAGTTCTTTTTATAAGAGGCTCAGAAAACAACATCCATATCACTCATAATGGTAGCAAATAGGCCATATAGTTTGTAGATGCTATCGAGAAAAAAATCTGGCCACGCAGTTTAAGGTAGTTTAAGGATGGTGAATGGCTATGAAATACGCATATTTATTGAATCTGTTAACGACCACAAATATAACCTCCCTGCCTTCAGACTTAGGCAACCCCTTAATAAAATCCATATTAATATCAATCAATGAGGCTTTAGGTAAGGGAAGTGGTTATAGTAACCTTAGGGTGCATGTGTTTTTTAACTTGTTCTATTAACAAATGGGACATTCCCTGACGTATTGTCTAATATGTTTCTACTACCCCTTCGAATAAAACCTGTTAACCACCCTTTTGGTCATAATAGTAGTCCCTTAGTGGCCCCCTACAGCTTGTCATGATTCAAGGTAATGATCTTAGTCTAAGGAGTCACATTATGGCCAACAATTACCTTACCCTTTTTGTATAGTAATTGATTAACCCATGAGTAGTAGGGATGAGAAGTAGGATTCGTGCTTAATGATTAGTACTTAAAAGTGTATTTTTATCAAGGTTTTATATCATCATTTTGCACTTAAAGTATCAATAACTCCTTAACTAAAGCATGTTTTATAATAACATACCTAATAATATAAGATACCTTTAATGTATGGTAGATGTTCATCTTAAATACAGGCCTATCACATAAGTGAAAAGATTGATTGATGAGTTTAAGTATTGAAATTAAAAGGACAAAAAGAGGGCCAAACTTTGAAAAAAGATGTTGGTGCACTCCAAACTGGAACACTGTTCGGTAATTGGGTCATATCTTGAGTTCTAGATGTCCAAATGATCTCAATTTTTTAGAAAGATTCAGTAAGACATAGGCCTACAACTGTTATGTGGAGTCCAAGATTTAAAAAGGTCATTTTCAAGTCCAAATTATAGCAACAACGGAGAAGTCTGAATCTGTCCTCCAGCCTAGACACTGTTCAGTGTTCAGCCCATATCTCGAGTTCTAGAAGCCAAATGACCTCAATTTTTTTTCTTGGAAAGATAAGACAATTTCCTATAACTTTCATGAGTACAGGTGGTTCCAATTCTGATGCTAGCAATAACGTTTTATTCATACAAGAAGATAAGGATTTTCACCAAGTCAAGAGTTGGCCACCCACTCAACAATTAGTCATCAAATCAATAGTTTCAAATTTTAGCCTATAAAAGGAGGTATTTGTCATGCATTTAGGGGTTTGGTTGTTCAGATCAAGAACTTGCTCCTGCTCTCTCTCTTTATATTTTTTTGTAATTCTTAAGTTTTTCTTTCATTAATATCTTGTTTATGCTTTTCATTTCATTTCCTTTACTTAGTTAACTTGTATCTTTTTTATGTTCTTATTTTGTTTATTTATGTTTCTCTTCTTCGTTATGTTTAGCTAAGTTTATTATGTCAAGGTGAAAAGGTTACACTAATGGTGTAAGAATAAGTATGGTGTAAACTCAACATGGACCTTAATGTTTAATATTAACATGTCTTATCTTTTTATCTTAGTAATTCTTAATACCTTGCTTCTAAAATGGTTAATCTAGATTTGTGTTGTATAACACTTGGTACAACAAATGCTTGGCACTCTCATAGCCCAACCGTATGGTATTACCTACACCTGTGCTAGGAAAGGAACTTGATTTGTTATTAACATAAGTTCACATCCTGAATTCCTGATAATATTTAAAAGTTTGGTGTTATGTAAATAAGATAATTAATATGATCATGTTAACAATTTATAATGAGCTATTAATGACAAATCATCCGAGTGGAACCTCCTTTGTGTGTGGTTTCCAGTCGAGTAATAAAAGTTTATACTATACTTGGTTGAAATACCATTAGTGGATCCTCTAACCTTGACATTTGTTTTTATAATTGTTTAATCCTTACATTAATCTTCCATCTCAAAGTTCTCATTAACTTCTTTATTATTGTTGTTGTTGTTTTTGTTATTGTTATATTATTGTTATTTATAATTTATACAATTAACCTCCATATGGTTCGATCCCGGTCTTGCCGGGTTATTTATTATTTTAACACTCCTGCACTTAGGGGAAAATATAAATATTTTAGTCATGTCACTTTACACCTGAATGAGGGTTTGTACAACCTTATCATTTACCCATGATGCTTTGATGTCTTTCATAAGTGTAGTGGAGATAGTAGAAACTATGGTTAACTTTTCGCAAGACACTCTGGATAGTGCATCCATAACCACATTGTCCTTTACCCTTCTTGAACTCGATTTCATAATCAAAGCCAAGTAGTTTGGCTAACAGCACATGTTGTGATGGCAAGTCACCTTCTATTCCAACAAGTATTTTAGACTAATATAATCAGTGCGGATAATGAAATATTTACCCTATAAGTAATGCCTCTATTTAGTGACAACCAGTAGAATAGTTAGCAGCTCTCTTTCATAAGTGCAGAGTGTCTATTGTTTAGGCCCAAACGACTTACTAAAGAATGCAATTGGGTGGCCTTCTTGTATTAGAACTGCCTTCATGTCTCTATTGCTGACATTTGTCTCCATGATAAATTCTTTATCCAAGTTTAGCAATGTTAGCATTAGGGGGTTAGTCATAATGTTCTTGAGCTGATGAAAGGCTATGATTGCCCCTTCATTCCATATATAAATATCATTCTTCAGTAGATGTGTCAAAGGTTTGCATATAGTGCCATAGCCTTTGACAAATCTCCTACAGTATCCTATGAGGCCAATAAATACCTTTGATTGCTTAATGTTGCTTGGGATAGCCCAATCTAGTACAACCTTGGACTTTGGAATGTGGCAGGAACATTAGTCAAGCCAAAAAGCATGACCAAGAATTCATAGTGCCCATTGTGAGTCTTTAATGCCATCTTATAAACATCCTCAAGATACATTCTGATCTGGTGGTAACTAAATCTTAAGTCTATCTTATAAAAGATAGTGGCACCAATCAACTCCCTCTAGGAGTTTGTATATTAGAGGAATAAGGAATTTATCCCTCACTATAACCTTGTTTAATGCTATGTAGTCAATACATAGCCTCCAGGATCCATCCTTCTTCTTAATTAGGACCATTGGGGAAGCAAAAAGGTTATGACTGTGTTAGATGGTTTCTCGAATCCAGCATCTCTTTAATCATCATCTCCATTACATCCTTTTGTATACTTAAGTGTCTATAAGGCCTGAGGTTGACTAAATTAGATCCCTCCTTTAGAGTTATATTGTGGTCATGGCTGCATGGTAGTGGTAAGCTCCCAAGATCTTTAAATATTTCTTGGTATTTTGCCTGCAGAATTTCCAAGGCAGTATTCTCAATAACATAAGGTCATAACCTAGTGGACATTGGTTGCCCCTCGTGATCTTGATCCCTAATAAGGTGTAGGCTGCATAGATTAATTTCATAAACTAATCTCTTATTGCATAACAAGCCATTAAGTTGCTTAAATCTAACAGTCTCTACTGATATGGGATCATCCCCTTTGATAAAGACTTATTGGCCTTGCCACATAAATGCCATCCACATCTCGTTATAATTCCAGATCATGTCATCGTTTTTAAGTTCTAAGGTAAAAACATCAGTCATGAATTCAACTCCCTATATTAACCATTGGAAGTTTTTGCACACTAAAGTGCAGGACATGGTTCCATCATAGCGAGTTGTATAGTTAAAGCTTTAATACTAGTGAGTTTACAGCGCAACATGTCTACCACTTGGTTGCTGATGAAATTATGTGTGCTCCTAGAGTCCACAAGGATAAACAATGGTTGTTTTCCTACTCTGCCAGTGACTTTAAGAGTATTTAGGCCAATCAATCCTTCTAATGCATTAAGAGATTATGTGGGTTGTGCGTGTCATTTTATACTTCGATCACTCCTTCTCCCTTGCTACTCTTCTTGTCTTTTTCAACAACACATAAAGAGTAAAGCTTCTTGTTCTAGCACATGTGACCAAGTATAAATTTTTCATCACACAAAAAACAAAGGCCCTTAGCTCTTTTCTCATCCAAGTCTTTGTTCCTGATAGGTCTAATGGTTCTATTAGCATTGTTAGGGTTATAAGGTAGGGGAGTTGGTAAGATAACATTGTAGAATGGCTTAGAATTTTTATTAGGAAGTCCTGGTAGGCTTTTGTTGTGGTTGGGTGATGCAACCATATTATTTGATAGTTTTACCCACATTTACCTAGTATTTTGTATATGTTTTATGTATAAAATGTCTTGATATTCTTTGTTTTATGTTTTGAAGGCACTTTTGGATGCAAGATTAAAAAAGAAGTAAATTGGAGATAATTGACATATTTGACCTCCGATCGATGTTTTGTGTAGAGCTTGAGCTCTAAAGGTGAAAAAGAAGTGATTCCAATGGCATTAGAAAGCTAACATCCATACCTTTTTGTATATATATGGAGAGAAAAATAAAAAGAGAAAGAGCAAGGAGATCATAGCCTTCGAATTCAGATCTCATATTCTACTAATGTTGACCTTCAGCCATTCCAACTTGCAAAATCTTGAGCTAAAGATGTCAATTTGATGCAAACTCAATTTTTTTAGATTCCTGACTCGAAGACCTATCATTCTACTAAAGTTCAATAGAAAAAAAGCTCATGTGAGAGAGATGTGATTTTTCTAAGATGACACATGAAGTTTTTCAACATATAGGTTTTGTGAAGAAAGAAGTCCAAATTGCATCCTAAAGCATCCAAACCAACATCGAAGTCTTTATTTTGGCAATTTAGCTCCTCTAAGTCAAAACTCAAAACTTAAAGATTTTATGTAAGGATATTTCCCCCTTTTTATGAAAATAATGATTGAAATACTTAAATGTAAATTGTCTACTTAGAAAAACACTATTTTGTAGAAAAAGGATTAGGGTTTCTTAGGATATAAAAATAAAGAGAGAAGGGAAAGAGGGAACGACCAACCAAGAGAGAAAGAATACACCTTCTTCCAAGAGAAACCGAAATCATGCTTTTTTTTTTAATTAATTATTAAATAGACATGCAAGGCTAAACTTTTTTTCTTGGTTGCAAGGATATAGAAACCTTTGAATTTCAAGAACTGTGAGATTTATTTACCTTTTCTTTTCAATTTATATGATGAATGAATACATTTGTTCTCCTATGCTTATGTCTTATGATTGATTATTTTAATTACTAGAGCGGACTCTAAGTTATTATTGTGAACAATCTATTTCTAAGTTTGCTTTCAAAACTGGAGTTGGGGAATATAAACTTGTGAAGCAACTGATATTAAAATTATGGCGAATCCAGATTAATAATCTTAGGGAGAACATTCGATTGATCAAATCAAACATGGATTGCATATAATTATATTGTCTAGATTAATCAAGTCATCTAGTTCTTAAGGCTGCCATTGAATTAAATTACTAGTGCGGACATTGTGGTTGTTTGATGGTTAAGATTAATTATACAGTAGATCTGTTAACTAATTAACGTAACAAAAGATAAATATTCAGAGTATAAAGTGACGTTTTATTTCCATGATCAGTTCTGATTTCTGTAGGTGGACGTTTACTTGTGACGAAGGTTTGTTTTCTTTATAATTTTCTGGTTTTATTTAATTTTGCTTGATAGTTTTCTATTTTCTTTTCTTTAACTTAGATAACCTCCAACCCCCCAAAAAAAAAAAATTACATATCATCTAGTATAAAAATATGACTTGAACCTTTCTCGTGAGATTGACCCCTTACTTGCTCTATAGCATATTGTGTGTTGTGTTTTAAGCTACGGTAATTAATGTTTGCAACTACGACATTGCTACAAATTTTAGCGTCGTTGCCTGAGAAGTGATTTTAGTTGATTCTTGTGCTGTGATTTTTATTTGTTGTGATTGTTATTTATTTTGTTGGGAAAAAAAAAAGAAACAATTTTTTTTCTTGCAGCGATACTGTATAGTACAGTACAATTACAATTCAAAACCAACTTTTTGGTGGAATTAGGTCTTTACCTTATATTTCCTGAAGGGAAACGATGTTTTGAATAGGACCAGTTGCCTTTGGTCACTAGCTTCACCCTATCGAGGCCAAATTCCGCTATTTTTTTAGGGTTTTTAGGTAGTTTTTGATTTCTAGTATAGGATTTTCATTCAATTTACACTACTTTCAATCTCTTATGTGGTTGGTTTCTTTTGAGTTTTCTTGATGATTTATGCTTGTAACCCGTTCTACTAACCAAAGACAAGTACAAGTAGATCACGAAATAGAAAACACTTTACATAGGTTATGAAAGGAAGCTCGTGTCAACATCATGGTTATTGCACGATAATAGACACTCAAGGACCTCGTTTATCTAACATGGAGAATTAACCATTATGCATAAACATGGACAACAATGTCAACTTCGAGCTCAAGTCTAGTTTTATACACTTACTGCCAATATTCAATGGACTTACCGGATAAGATCCTCATACTCATCTCAAGGAGTTCCACGTGATTTGTGTTGGTATGAAACCGAACAGAGTTGACAAATAACAGGTTAAGTTGAAAGTTTTCCCTTTTTCTTTAAAAAGGGTAGCAAAAACATGATTTTTCTCTATTCTCCTATGTTTCATTGGGACTTAGAATGACATGAAAAAGATTTTTCTTGAAAAGTATTTCTCAGTATCTCGAGTTGCCAATATAAGGAAAGAAATATGTGGGATTCGACAATCTAATAAGGAGACACTCTCCGAGTTTTGGGAAAGATTTGAGTAATTGTGCATTCAATGCCCTCATCATTAGATACCCGATTAGCTGCTCATTCAATATTTATATAAAGGACTGATGCCTACTGACTATAGTATCATTGATGCGACAAATGGAGGGGCATTGGTAGATAAGATACCCGAGGTTGCACGCCAATTAATCTCAAATATGGTAGCCAACTCCAAACAATTTGGCACTCGTGGAGACTTCCCAAGCAAATGAGAAAATGAGTTAAGCATTTCTAACCTTGAGAATAAAGTTAATGATCTTACTTCTCTTGTGTGTTTTTTGGCTTGTGGAAATGTACAGTAAGTGAAAGTTGAACAAGCATATGCTTCTTATAAGAACATGATTCGGATATGTGCCCAACAATGTAAGAAGATTACATTGAACAAGCTAATGCAGTTGATGAAGCATTTAATGGGTAACCTCAGCATAAGTATGATCCTTTTTCTAACACTTACAATCCCGGATGGAGAGATCTTCCAAACTTACGCTATGGGAACCCGCCTCAACAAGGAAATCAAAGCCAACAGTTTCATCCCCATGGATTTCAATCCCAACAAAATTATCAAATGAGACATCCACATGCATTCACAACTTCCAATGTTATGGGGTCATCAAGTGATGATCTTTATGAGATGATGAAAAGTTTGACTTCTAACATAGTGACCTTGCAATAAAATGTCATGTCTTTTCAATAAGAAATAAGGTCAAGCATTCACAACTTAAAGAAGCAAATAGGGCAAGTAGCTTCAAGTGTAGGAAAATTAAAAGCACAAATAAATGGAAAGTTGCCCTCCCAAGCATTGAATGTAAAAGAGAATGTTAATGTGATCACGCTGCGAAGTGGGAAAGAACTCAAAGAGTAAAGGTTGAAACAAATTGAGATGGAGGAAAAAAAGGAGATAGAAACCGAATTGAGTATAAAGAAAAAACATCCTCCCCCTTCATAAACTGAAACAACAACCAATACTACAAAGGTAAGTCCTAATTCAATCAATTTCAGTTTTAAGATAATTTCCCCCTTTCTTGTGAGTTCTTCTAGGTCCAAGAAAGAGGACAAAGAAAAAGAGATTTTAGAAGTTTTCATGAAAGTGGAACTCAGCATTCCTTTGATTGATGTTATCAAGCAAATTCCCAAGTATGTCAAATTCTTGAAGGAGTTGTGTACTACCAAAATAGCCTACAAGCTAAAAGGCCATAAAATGGTAAGTATGGGTGAAGTTGTTGCTATTGTTCAAAAGAATATGTCTTTGAAGCAAAAGGTTTAAGTGCATTTACTATCTCATATGTTAATGGTAATGCTAGTTTTAAAAGGGCCTTATGCGATTTGGGTGCATCCATTAGTATTATGCTTATACATGTTTATGATTGTCTTAGTCTGGAGCCTTTGATTAAAACTAGCATTGTAATACAACTTGTGGATCGTAACTTTGTTTATTCACTTGGTGTGATAAAAGATGTCCTAGTCAAGATTGATAATTTGGTTATTCCATACAACTTTTATATTCTTGATATGGAACATAATTCATCAAACAACACTCCTATATTGTTTGGGAGATCATTCTTGAAAACTGCCAATACGAAAATTGATTGTGGTAAGGATACTTTGTTTATAGACGTTGAAGATGAAGAGAATGAATTTATTTTCATAATGCAATGAAATATCCTTACAACAATGTTTATTCTATCACATGCTATGACTAAGTTGATAAGGGTGTGCAACAAATTTTTTATTTTGATTGTAAGAATGGATTGAGCGTGACTTTGAGTTATAGCTATGATTTTACTAAGATAGAAGAGATGGATATGCACATATGTATTCCCCAAAATATGCAAGAATCAGCATTGGCTTTACAAGCTTTGCAAACCATTTCCCATGGTAATGTCTATGTTGATTTAGTTCTTTCACATAAAAAACTTTTGTCATCTATTTTACAGGCCCCTAAGTTAGAGTTGAAACCTTTGCTTGATAATCTGAAGCATATATTCATTGGAGACAACAATACACTTCTTGTTATCATAGCGAAAGGGTTGACAAGTTTGCAAGAGGAAAAACTTGTAAAGTTGTTGTGCAATCACAAAACACCAATTAGATGGACTTTAGCCGATATCAAGTGTATTAGTACTTTAATGTGTATGCATAACATACTATTGGAGGACAATGCGAAATCAACAAGGAAAATACAAAGGAGGTTGAATCCGCCTATGATGGAGGTAGTGAAAGCTGAGATTTTAAAATTATTAGATACAAGTCATTTATCCCATCATAGATAGTAAATTGGTGGCACTTATCCATATAGTGCCTAAAAATACCAGAATCATGCTGGTAAAGAATAAAAAAGATAAACTCATTCCTACTCACATCTCAAGTACACAAAAAATATGTTGATTATACAAAGCTTAATGTTTCTACACGCAAAGATCATTTTTCATTACCATCCATGAACTAAATGCTTAAATATCTGGCAAACAAGTCTTTTTATTGCTTTCTTAATGGATATAGTATATATAATCAGATTGTTATTAATCTTGAAGATCAAGAAAAAACTACATTTACATGTCCATTTCATGTGTGTGTATGTGCGCGCGCATGCGCGAGCGTGCGCATATATATATATAATATATATAGGAGAATGCTCTTTTATCTCTATAATGCACCTGTAACTTTTTAAAGATACATATGAGAATTTTCTCTATAATAATCCTGAATTTTTTATGATTTCTGTACTGAAGAACGTACGACTTCAAATAATGCCTCTAGGCCAAGATGAAATTGCATACCACGCAAGAAATAAATTTCATTGTCCAAGCCTGCAACAAGCTTCAGAAGCTAAAAATACAGATTTACATGATACAATGTCGCCATACCAACAATCTAAACATAATCAATCTGCTTCGGGTTTTATCAGGAAACAGCAGGAAAATTTCCACTCTTGGGCTTCCGCAGGGACTTGCAGAAAAAGGAGAAGGCCCTTTTTAGTTCATCTGGAAGAGGGACTGCAAGATGGAGAGCTACGGGACAGGTTACATTGTGATAGTCACGTTTGTTCCTTGAAGAAAATGAGTGAGCCAGCGCTGGTTGCTGCTTGTTTAGCCCTTCAATTATGAATGAGAATGCTCCAAATGTAAGGCAACTCTGCAGAAGTGCCTGAGGTGCGCCTGCAAATCCAGAAGAGAAACTTATAAGACTCTAAATAGACATCTACATGATTTTTATTTTTTCTTGTCTTTTTTTTTTTATAATAAAAAAAAAAAGGGAAAAATCAGAGGTACCAAAATGCCGTCCATCACGTGCATCATATTCAATTAGAGAAGAACTCGTTAACGTTCGTTAACATTTCCATGCAACTCCTTTTGGTTCACAGTTACGCATTGAAAATAAGACTAATTTTAATAGTCAGCTTCCTTTTTTAGTTATCTGTAATTTGTTGTCTTCCATTCTGGGTTTATATATATATATATATATATATCCTCGATGGAGATCTTAAAATTCCTCCTACAAAAACATAATTGCAAACCAAACCCATAAAATTCAGAATATGACCTCTTTTAAAATAGACTTCTTTTTTTCTTTTCTGAACAAACATCAGAGTACATCCCATGGAAGTACCGATTAGAGTTGGAAGAAGAAACTACTTATTGTGGTCATGTGTGAATTCATTGCTAATTTACTTTGACAAGAAAAATAAATTACTTTTTTATTGTAAATAAGAAGTGAA
Organism: Populus alba; assembly: GCF_005239225.2. Taxonomy (NCBI): domain Eukaryota; kingdom Viridiplantae; phylum Streptophyta; class Magnoliopsida; order Malpighiales; family Salicaceae; genus Populus; species Populus alba. The sequence goes on along the minus strand of NC_133294.1, from coordinate 11,636,033 downwards.
AACATTTTATTATTGTAGAATAGTAAGGAAAAATATAAATAACAGTGGATGAGAGAGAGCTCTACAACTCTAAATACAAACTGCAATAGAGAAATAATTTCTAAAGGCCAAACCAGAAAGCAGTCTTCTCAAAGGAAAAAAAAAAAAATTACAGCAAAAGTAGAAAACATAAATTACAGCAAAATAATGGCTAAATTTAAAGTACAATTGAGATTTGGAACTAGCTAATAGAGTTTAGAGTTCATAAGAAACCTCCAGAATCTGAATAAATTGATAAAAAAAACCTCAGTAGCTTATTAGCATTAGTTAACGCCTAAATCCATACAGGAAAAGGATTCCTAGTCTTGGTCTCCAAAGTAAAGCTACTTAATCTCTAAGGAAATGCTTTAACAACTCACATGCCAATCATATGACCTTCGAATTAATTAATCCTAATATCCTATATATAATATAAGGAATCTAAAGAAAGCTGCTAGCATCATTCTCCTCAAGTTGGAAGAAACTAGTTCTCGAGGTGGAAACCATTCTTGCCTTGATTTTGTGGGTGTTCATTCAAGACTTGTCAACCTCTTCCTTTTTTTTGCTTTAGGTGCATAACAATTTTAGATATCGGCTTTAGCTTTTCCATGATCAGTTTTGCATAAGGAACATCAATTGACAATTTATTTATGTTTTATTGACTTCTTGAGTAATGAAGTGCAAATCTTAAACTTACTTCATCAACATGTGTTCTATCCAAATAAAATTTGCACAATTCTTCAACCTTTGGGATAATATCATAGTTGTAATCAATAGAGGTTAAACATAGTGTAAATCAGCAAATTTCCTTTGTTGAGCAACTCCCATGATCTCTTTGCAAACTTCTACCTTTTCAATTGATAACATCATCATTGCTATTATTGTCAACATTGATTGCTCTATTATCATCATAATCATCATTGAAATAAATGTTATAGATTGGTGGAGAACACCAACCTATTTAAATATTATCATCAAAATCATCTTTTAGAACTTGTTGCTCTTTAACTCTCTTCCTCTATAGAAATTCAATTTTTTTCTTCATCCATACAACCACCACCACCTTCTACTATGTCTAAAGAGTCATGGCCGCCTTGAATCTCCACTATAGCTCCCACTAATTCTTGTTGCTGCAAAGCATCAATAATGAGGAACAAACATTCAATTAACTACTTATCTCAACCATAATTGTTTTCCTATCTTGATTTCTCCATCTACAAACTCCAACACATCCTTCCATGGTTAAAGGATTGAAACCCTAACACACTCTTGGGGATCTTTTTGGTTCACTGCCAACTTGACATAGTGTGGGATGAGGAAAATGGTAGAGAACAGAAATTACAGCAGAATAATGGCTAATTAGGATAGCATTGAGATTGTAACAATGTAATAGAGTTTAAGATTCACAACAAACCTCCTGAATCTAAATATATCAATAAATTAACAAAGAACAAATATAAAATAACCCTAGTAGCCTATTTATATTATTTGTGAAAAGGATTCCTAGTTTAAGTCCCCAAGTAAAACAACTTAACCTCTAATGAAATGCTATAAAAAGTCACATGCAAATCATGACCCTAGATAAATTAAATAACCCTAATATCTCTGAATTGTAAAGAAAGCTACTGCATCAATACAAGCAATGGAGTTTGTTGGAATTGATGACTTCAAATAAACATTAAGAATTGAAACAAAGGAAAATTGCATGGAGCCAAAAGGTAACTCAAGTAGTAATCTGATTAATTATACTTATAAGCTGATTCTTGTTCTACTTGACTGCATATAAATGCGCAACGGTGTGAAGCTATGATGCTTGGACCCTTTGGTTTTGCCTAAGCACTAGCATTGAAACAACCTGACGTGAGTACAATTATGAAATAGGAGTCCAACCTCCCACCTAAATTTTGGAATTGAATCTATCAATATAAGAAATTCTTATGCAAATAGATGATGGGAGTAAGAAGATGAAGAAAGAAGTCGTAACGGTGAGAGAAAAGAAGACAAATGCAGTTATCATGTCTACAAGCATTTTATTCGAGAAGTGATTTGGTTACAAGTAATGTTATCAAAGGCAAAGGCACCAAGCCTGTAAAATGACTGAGATGCTAGGTGCACAACCAAGCGCTTGCCCGAATGAACCAAGACAATATGCTACAGGTTAAAAAAATATATTATATTATATAAATCTAAAATATATATATCTTTCCAATTAAGATTAGATCATTAGAAAATCAAAATAAAATATAAAATACCATAACATAGTTGTATAAAGTTATATTTTTCACAAGATAATTTAAAATAGCAAGTAGCCAAATAGATTAAAAAGCAAGCTTAAATATCATCATCATTATTGAATAATCTTCAAAAACATCTTCATATATGCGTTCTTGTTATGTACTTGTGTTGTTCTTTGACTCTGTTCAATGTAAAGTGTGGTAGTGGTTCTCTTCAAGTGTCATTCCTTGACTGTATGCCTCCCATTTTAATGATTTTTTTATTTTTTTTTACCCTAATCTTTGTTTTTTACAAAAAACACCCAAGTTGTTTCTTGTGGTAAATTAAAAAATGGTCAAAACATAAATTAGTTGAAAAAAAAAAAGAAATATTCAGCACCAAAGGAAGTATTTCAATTAGGCACTCGCTTTAATGCCCGACGCCCACTCATGAGGAGCTCGCCTAGGCAGCATTTCATTGAAATTTATCGTTCACCTCGCCTAGAGTGCCTTAACGAGCGTCTTAACACCTCTTGACAACACTAGTTACAAGTGGGTGATAATATAACATGGAGACATGATTTGATAGGATTTTTCCACGTATTAAGGTGTTACAACTAAGAAGTTATTTTCTTTTAGCTTGCTTTGAAGAAAATCATATATTTCTAATAAAACCAATTTTTAAAATAGTTCAAAGTACTCTTAACCATATTAACTCATCAATCAAACCTCTATGTCTTCCCGATTTTCAATTATTCGTTATATGTTTACTTGCACATGTGTACCCATACTCGTATCCAATTTTTGGACACATCTTTGTTGGGTCTACATATCCTAGTTTTGGGAGATTTCACTTGTCAATCACTTGGACACATGCCTATCTGACACCCATACACAAGTTCAAGCAACACGGGTATTTTTATGTTTTGTTTTGGGTAGCAAATCCAGCAAACATGCTTTTTACATTTCCATGAAACAAATGACAATGATGAACAATGAGAAACAAAGATTGATGTTGAAGAGTTGATCAACTGAGAAAAATAGTAATTAAAGAAAGAAGTTGAAAAAAATAAGGAAAATCAAAGTTAAAAAAGTAGAGGAAGCTAAATAGAGATAGGCGAGAGCGAACCTATCACCACTAAGGAGCATTGACCAATTAAGGAAGCCAAACTTTAACTAGTCTCCCCTCTATGAAAATATCCAGTAGCTAACAACATTTTCCATTTTTAAGAACTTGAAACCAATCATGAGTTACACATAGAACTTGTTCTTTGTGCAGACATTGTGTAGTTATTAGTTATGCCAATACTGAATTTGGAAATGATAATATCATGATTGAAATTTTGGAAGCTCGGTAGTTTCAAGTATTTGGATTATTGCAAAATATTTCTTTAGGGATGAATTTTGATGTAGAAAAATAAAGTTTCAACAAAAAGACAGAAAGGGCTTAGATTTTCAAAATAGGTGAGTACCCAAATGTTTGGGAGTTCTCAGCAAATAAAAGATAGGAGAAGGGTCCAAATTTTGGCATCAAATGGAAAATAAGATGATATACTTACAAGAAAATGATAGATGATAAAAGATTTGAGAAATGTGTCAAAAAATTGAAAAAAGTATTGAGAACAAAAGTCACTAGCATCGTAGGCACAAAGTATTGCTTGCTATGGAACTGTAAAACCACCTCCACAAAAAAAAAAAAAAAAAAAAAAAGATATGCTAGCAAGTAACAAGGCATACCTAAAAACAATCTAGCGAGGATAACTTTTTTTTTCCAAAATGCCAAAAACATTGAGCATACAAGGAGACGTGCGTGCACATCAAGGGAAAATATGCTTGGATGATTGCCAATGATGGATGTGCACATGATCATAAGACTTAAGCTTCAGAGATACAATGAAAATGAATGGCTAATATATTTTTTTTTTTTAATTCAGACATAATTCATGTCTTATTGAAACTTAATGTGTTACATAAGACATTGAATACCTGGAAAACTCAAAGCAAGACCAGTACAGCATCCAGCTACTCCAGCATTGATAACTGCAAAGAAAGAAGCATGAATAAAATAAAATAAAATATAAACAAGTAATGTGAAAGAACCAGTTTAACTATTGACATGTCATACCATCATCCTTCCCTCGCAGCCTCTTCAAAAAGCAGACTACTAAACTGTGTACTCCGGATAGAACTGCAAATGTCTAATACAAGAAACAGATAAGAAGAGCGAGAACCAAAAAAAAAAAAAGATTTTATCAGCTGAAGATCTGAAGATACAGTGTGGGCATAAATTTCTCCTGCGCAAATTATAATTGAAAGCAAATAAATTCACCACTGCATTATAACAAAAAATAAAAATAATAAAAAAAAAAAACATAAGCATGTCTTATAACCATCATGCATATGTACATATGCTATAGATGAAAATTAATTCATATCTCACACCTTGGCACAAGATCCTGCTTCCCCAAAGGATCCTTTGAAACCTTTCCTCTTAATCAAACCAGAACCTGAAAGGCTTCTATGTGAGGCATCCTCCAAAAATAGTTAATCCTCAAAAGTCAAAACAGTCCACATAAAACAATGAAAAGCTGGCACAACAATGCCCGATTAATGCGTGCAACAGGAAATTAGTAAACTTCCTCAGCACACTAGAATGATCATAGCGTATGAACAACTGATATCTACATACAGCAATGTGGGCTACACTTTAATAAAATAAAAAAAAAAAGATGATTGATACCAATAAAAAAGCAGAATCCATATAGGCATATCACAGCCAATGCCTTAGTAACACCCATTTGACAGCAAACTAAAGACAGGAACTATCACTACTGGCTTACTTTGGAGCTGGCTAATGAATCAAGACAAAAAGTAAAAATTCCTATAAAGCGTTCCATGAGCTGACACCAACCAACTTGTGAGCGCAATTGGAACAAAGAACTGCATACAAATGATTAAAAAGTAGAAACCACTAAAGTTTTATGCCTTATCACTCTTTCAAGTAATTAACCTCAAGAAAAGAACACATACATACAGCTCTACCCGTTAAAATAAAACTTGAAACAACATCACGTTGTGTGTGAATCAAAAGCCTCCTTCATTTGAACCCAAATGTTTTTCTTTTATTTAAAAAAAAAAAGAGCAATAAGAAATTCAGGGTCTCAATTATCGCCATTGATTCCAAAACCACTAGACAACACAATTGAGAAAAATCCCAAAATGTCAAGTCATGAAAAACAGCAGTATTATAGTAGATATATGTATCTATAGAGAGAGGACCGTAGCCGAAGATGGAGCCCATAAAGGCCCCAGCAGCGGAGTCACCAGCGAAGCGGAGGAGGCAGACGGAAGGGGAACTGGACTCAGCAGAAGATATAAGAAATCCATTGTTTTTATTAATTGAAAGATTAGGGTTAGGGCTTGTGTCTTCGACATCAGAATCAGTATTGTTGTTGTTGCTGGCATCTGGAGAATTCGCCGTCGCCATTTCTCTTTCACTCTTTCTATGTATGAAAAAAATCCTCTCAAGCGATAATAGCTAACTGCATTTAATAAGCTTACTGGCTATGTTACCGCTACGTGACAACAAGGATCAAATATTTTTATTTTTTTATAAGAATTTATTTATATAAATTTTTTTTAATGTATTTTAGTAATTTTTAAAATATAACAAATTAAAAAATTTATGCATATATATAATCAAATAAATTAAAAATTATATGTGTTAATAAATTAATAAAAAATAATTAATAACATATAAAAAAAAATTGAAAAACTAAGAGATAAATATAGATCAAAATATTGATTTTTAAAAAATATAACATTAAATTGATATGTAAGACTATATATATTAAGAATATCATCTAAAAATAAATATTTTTTATTTTTAAAAATATAATTATCTATATAAAAAAATAAATCATAGATGAACCAGAAAAACTACTTCAAAAATTAAACACATAACAAAAAAATCAATATTTTTTTAAATGAGGCCACTAAATAAAATAAAAGATATGAGGTTTTATCCTCTCTTTTTTTAGTTTTTTAACTGGTTACATCACTTTATTTCTTTTTAAATTGTATTCTTTAAAGTTATATTTTCATGGCAACCATAGTTATCAAACTCGGCCTGAGGGTTGACCTAGCCAAAGGATCAGGTCCCAAGTTACACGAGTTAACTCGAGTCAACCCCGAAAAAAATATTTGAGGTTTTAATATTTTATATGAAAAAAATTAAGAAACAGTCTATGTGGATATAGACTATACATATGGTAAACAATTAAGTTTAAAATATTATTTCAAAATGTTTTTTTTTTATCTTACATTGAAAAAACATAACTTTTTTCTTGTGAACATAGAGTATATATACTAAAGGCCTTCAAATCTCACATTAAAAAAATAAAGCATCATTCTCATATTTATATAGTAAACTTTGAAATGAGTTAGTAACCAACTAAAAAATATCAAAAAATAGAGGTCTCTCAGTAGGAGAAAAAAAAACATCTGAAAAAAGGGTCTTTATCTGGCTAGTCGACCGGTTTACTCTGGGCCAATTGCATGACCAAATTTTAAATAAAACAGACTCAGCCAAGGCATGTGGATATAAGCTATATATGTTGTAAACAATTAAGTTTAAAAAAATTATTTCAAAAGATTTTTTATTCCATATTGAAAAAATATAACATTTTTCTTGTGAACATAGAATATATATATATATATTAGTTGGTTACTAACTTAGTTTAAAGTTCACTATATAAATACTAGAAGAATACTTTATTATTATATATATATATATTATATATATATATATATATATATATATATATAAGGTCTCTGGGTAGGAGAAAAAAAACACATTTAAAAAAAAAGGTCCCTATTGAGTTTTTATCGAGTCACCCGAGTTCCAAGTTGACTTCGATAGGTCAACCAATTTACTTCAGGCCAATTGCAAGTTTGGATTTTAAATGAAATAGACTTGGCCAAGGCCCCGGATCACCCGAAAAAATTTAAAAAAATATTTGATATTTTAATATTTTATATGAAAAAATTAAGAAACAATCCATGTGGATATAGGTTATACATGTTGTAAATAATTAAGTTTAAAAGATTATTTCAAAAGGTTTTTTTATCCCACATTGGAAAGATATTATTTTATTTTTCTAAGTTGAAGTATTTAAATCAAAAGGATTTTTTTTATCCCACATTGAAAAAATATAACTTTTTTTCTTGTAAACATAAAGTATATATATTAAAGGGCTTCAAATCTCACATTAAAAAAATAAACATTCTTCTAGTATTTATATAGTGAACTTTGAAATGAATTAGTAACCAACTAAAATTAAGAAAAAACAAGGGTATCTAGGTAAGGGAAAAGACACATTTTGAAAAAAAAAAAAAAAAAAGACTTTTAACCCGGCAAGTCGACCGGTTTACTACGGGCAAATTGCAAGCCTGGATTTTAAATGAAATGGACCCAGCCAAAGCCCCGGGTCACCAGGAAAAATTTTAAAAAATATATTTGATGTTTAATATTTTATATGAAAAAATTAAGAAACAATCAATTTGGATATACGGTATACATGTCATGTTGTTTAAACACCCAACATTAAAAAAAAAGAAGAAAAAAAAAGAAGCAAAGCCAGAAATGACTCCATTGTCGCTACTGATTTCTAAATCGGCAACGACATAATTTTTGTAGTCGATTTTTGAATCAGAAACTCCATAATTTTTTGTTGTTGATTTCTAAATCGGAAGCGACACTATAAAATCTAACAAAAATTAGTATTGGACTAGCCTATCCTAAAGGAGAATTAGAATAGAAACCAATCTAAGACAAACCAAAAGAGAGATACAGACAACCCTTCTCCAGCACCCAAAAACCTTACCTCATTTAAGATGGGGTATAAAATACAAGGCTAGAGAGAGAGAGAGAGGGCGACTCTTCCTCTTCCCAAGACCAGTTGCAACAACTGTATGTGTCCAGCTATATGGTCTTGCCCCTTTTTCTCCTTCCTAAAAAGAGTTGAACAAACCCCTGTTATATGTGCCTTCCTTAGGCATGAGAGAGAGAAAGGAGAGCTTGAGAGGAGGTTGAATAACTACAAACATGGATGGAGTAGAGGTCTAGAACCGATGGGGAGAAACCAACAAAATAAGGAGAAACCAAGAGAAGAAGAAAAAAAAAAGGAAAAATCAAAAGAAGAAGAAAAGATATACTATCAAACTTTCCCCAAATGTACTTAAATTCATAAGGTATGGGTTTTGTAACCTCCTCCCTCTTGTTCTTGTGACCTTGGAACTGAAAGGATAAAGAAAAATCATGAGGGAATGCCCAGAATTTTTACACCAGCTGTGAAGGAAACCTAAACTAAAAAGAGGGATGAAAATAGGGCTAAATGGAGACTTAATTCCAGAACATTTAACAAAGAAAAAAAAAAGATTGAATGGACAAAACTGAACAAATTGTATGCTAGAACAAGAATGCATATAGATGTTCATGCTTGAAATTGTATGATTCTGTTGGATTATGCGAACAAATTGTATGCTGGAACTGAGATGCATATAGATGTTCATGCTTGAAATTTTATCATTCTGTTGGATTCTAAGAACAAATTATATGTTGGAACTAAAATGCATGTAGATGTTCATGCTTGAAATTGTATCATTCTGTTGGATTCTAAGAACAAATTATATGTTGGAACCGAAATGCATGTAGATGTTCATACTTGAAATTGTGGGCTGAAACCAAAATGATATTAATGCCTTTGCTTGAATTTTGAGATGGAAATAGGTTGCAACATGATTTTGTGACTATCCATGTGATAAAAATGAAATAAAATCATTATGTGTTGTAGAATTGTTATCGCTTGTGTGTGATGTTTGTGTTGTTTGATGATGAATGATGAATGATGAATAGAGTATGATTCGGTGAGTTCTATGTCCACCTTGGGTGAGAAACATTAGTAAACGAAAGCCTAGTATAAGCCTTGCAATTGGCCAAAAAGAATAAATGAACAGAAACGATTCCATCACCATCGTTGGATTCTAAATCGACAGCGACATGGGTTGCGTTGATGATTTCTAAGTCGGCAGCGACTCAGTTTTCATCAATAATTTTGGTGTCAACAATGAATCAATTTTTGCTACTGAATTGTAATGTCAACAACGAATTAGTGTTCGCTATCAGATTATGTGTCAGTTTTCCCTATCAAATTATGGTATCAGCAGCAAATTAGTTTTCACTACCAAATTATGGTGACAATTCTGAGTTCCGGTGAACCATTAGCAAACTAGTTTCACTAACGATTTCGTGTTCTAGCGAATCAGTTCGTTGATGAATCTGCTTCACTAGCGAACCATTTTTTGCTAACTTATTTCTGCAATAGATTTATGTATCTGAATTGGTCTAGTGATTAAAATGATTGCATTGTGTGATTTTGTAATATGTGGAACGCTTGAATGTGAACATGTGGATTCTTGAAATATGTATGGTGATGAGTCATGTGATTTTAGAATGAAAATGTGTTGATTTGCGACCATTAATGTGTTAGGTGGTGCAACCAGGATTGGACCTTCAACTAGGCAAGGACACCCCACAGGAGGAACAGGTACTGGTTTCCACCTTTTTCTTGTATAACGTTAATATTCTGAAATAACTTGTTTGAGGATGATATATTATTATGTTGTGATGAATGTTAAATCAACTATGAAATGTTGATTGAGTTGTTAATGAATTTGAGTTGATGACGAATATCAAATCGATTATGAAATATTGATGGAGTTGTTGACAAAATTGAGTTGTTGACGAATATTAAACCGATTATGAAATGTTGATTGAGCTGTTGATGAATGTTAAACTGATTATGAAATGTTGATTGAGTTGTTGATGAATATTAAACCAATTATGAATGTTGATTGAGTTGTTGATGGATATTAAACCAATTATGAATGTTGATTAAGTTGTTGACAAATGTTAAATCAACTATGGAATGCTGATTTTATTGTTGACGAATATTAAAATGATTATGAAATGTTGATTGAGTTATTGATTAGCTTCGGCTAATGGCATCTGAGATGGATGGCCGGGTTGTGATTGATAATTAGCTCCAGCTAATGGCATCCGATATGGGTGATCGAGTTGTGTTTAATAATTAGCTTTCGCTAATGGTTGAGATGGATGACTAAGTTATGATTGATGATTAGCTTCAGCTAATAACATCTGAAATGGATGACCGAGTTGTGAATCTTCGGCTAATGACATGCGAGATGGATGGTCGAGTTTATATTGATGATTGGTTTCGGCTAATGGTATCCAAGATGGATGATCGGGTTATGTTTGATGATTATCTTTGGCTTATGGAATCTGAGATGGATGACTGTATTGATTATAATGATTGGCTTTGGCTAATGGTATTTGTAGAAATGACAGGTTTGATTTCATGATTAGTTTTGTTTAATGGCATTCGAGATGGATGAGCGAGTTTAAATGTTATGATTAGCTACAACTAAAAGTATCCAAGATAGATGACCTGGTTAAGGTGCAGTAATTAACCTCGACCGATGTTAAACTTTGGCCCCACAACTCCTATGAAGAGGTTAAGGTGTGTGAATGAGAAAAGTACACTTAACAAAATAATAAGAGATGTACAATGCATATAAAAAGTAAAAGAAGGAATCAACCCATTCCAAGTTAATAATGAAAAGTAATAATAACGTACTTCTATTTGTTTATTGTTATGCTAGATTATTTACAATTCTTATATTCATGTTGTTTTTGTAATAGGGACATCACACAATCAAGATGCATAGGAAAGCCCGCTCCATGGGTTCATATATTTTAAAAGGTGCTATGTAATAGTATGTCTTAGGTGTTATGTTGAATATTTTCCATTTGACACTTTTGTAAGGACTTGTAATAAAAACTATAATGGAACATGGATGTGGATGTGTGAACATGTAGAAACAATGTTATGAATATATTTATATGATATTCTCTTTTATAAGGATGTTGTGTTGTGAAATCACATGAGGGTTGTATAAAAGAAAGTACTAGTTGTGTAAAATTGTCGTCCAGCACTTATGTATAAACTCATGTTGATAATGAGACTAGAACAAGAATACAAACTCACGAGTATATCTGTTGTGATGCCGCGGTCACACAAATTAATTACCCTGGCTTAAATAAATAAGATAGTATAGAGCAAGTAAGGGGTCAATTCCACGAGGAAGATTTAGTTCAAATTTTAATACTAGACAATATGTAATTTAGGGGGGGTTGAGGTTTTCTAGGCTATAACAAAATTAAACAATCAAGATAAATTAAATAAATTAGAAAATTATTAAGAGAACAAACCTTGATTTCAAATAGACATCCACCTACGGAAATCAAAATCGATCATTGAAATGATATATCAATTTATATTCTGAATACTTATCTTTCTTTAATGTTAGTTAGTTAACCGATCCGCAGTGTAACTAACCCTAATCATCAAACAACCACAGTGTCCGCACTAGTAATTTAATTGAATAACAGCCTTAAGAACTAGATAAGTTAATTAATCTAGACACATAATTGTCTACAGTACATGTTTGACTTGATCATATGTTTTCCCTAAGATTAATAACATAGATTTGCTATGATTATTAAACTCAGTTGCTTCACAACTTTATATACCATAACTCGGGTTTTGATAGCAAATTTAGCAATAGATTATTTACAATAATAACTTAGAGTCCGCTCTAGAATTTAAAATAAACAATCATAGGAAATAAGCATAGGAAAACAAACATATTCATCATATAAACTAAAAGGAAAAGGTAAAATAAGTCTCACAATTCTTGAAATCCGAAGGTTTCTGTGTCCTTGCAAAAAAAAAGAAAAAGAAGAAGCTTAGCCTTGCATGTCCATTAAACAACTAATCAAAAGGAAAAAACAATGCATGATTTTAGTTTTTTGGAGAAAAAAGGTGTGTTTTTCTTCTTTTTTATGGCCGCCCCCCTTTCTTTTCTATTTTTCCTTTTATTTTATAGGAAACCATAATCCTCATTTCCTACAAAATAATCATTTCCTACGTAGACAATTTACATTTAAGTATTTCAATAACTATTTTCCTAAAAAAAGAGAAATGGCCTTACATAAAATCTTCAAGCTTTTACTTTGGATTTAGAGGAGCTAAATTGTTGAAATAAAAACTTGGATGTCAGTTTGGATGCTTTGAGAAGTACTTCGAACTTGTTTCTTCACAAAACTTGTTTGCTGGTAGAATTCATATGTCATGTAAGAAAAATCATATCTCTCTCATATGAGCTCCTTTTCTTCTAAACTTTGGTAGGTTGATAGGTCTTCGACTCAGGATTCCAACAAAATTAAGTTTGCATCTAATGGACTTCTCTAGCTCAAGATATTCAAGTCGGAATGACTAAAGGTCAACATTAATAGAATGCAAGATTTGTCTTTGAAGGCTGCGTTACCCATGCTCTTTCTCTTTTATTTTTCTTGTCATATATCTATAGAAAGTATGAATGTTAGCTTTCTAATTACATTGGAATCACTTCATTTTGATCTCTAGAGCTCAAGCTTTACACAAAACATTGATTGGAGGTCAAATCTGTCAATTATCTCCAATTTATTTCTTTTTTAATATTACATCCAAAAGTGCCTTCAAAACATAAAATAATGAATATTAAGGCATTTTATATATAAAACATAGGCAAAATACTAGATAAATATGGGTAACACTATCAAATAATATGGTTGCATCAATGTTAATATGATGTAATATAAATATATGAATATGAAAATATAATATGATGGACATGTGTATTGAGTATTTTTCTTATAGGAATGTTGATTTACAAAAACTTTATTTGTATGATGCCATGATAAGGAAGGGAACCTAATTATTAATTTATGAAATGTCATTGTGAGAAGTATCAAGAACCTAAATAAAATAAAAATCCATCGATTTTGGCTTTGAAAAAATCGGGTCGTTACAGTTGGTATCATAGCGCCTGGTTAAAATCTTGAGGATTGATGATAATAAAGTTGTTGTGATCTATTTCAAGATGGTGCGCACCTAACAAGGGACTCAAATTGAGCCACCTCTATAGAAATGAGGAGTAGAGGCCAAAATGCCCAAGATTGGTAGGATGAGGATCCATTTGATGATACTACTTCCCATGCTCCGGGAAGAGCATCCGAGTCCTTGCAAGAAAGAATTGCATAATCTAAAGAAGAATAGGTACCAAATCAGATGAAAAAAGTACCCTCAACAAGGGTGGAACAACAATAAAGAACAGAGGCACACCCCTCGACAGTTCTAATGGGGGTGCCCCTACCTTATACTAATATGAGGCTTCTAGCTCAGATACTTAAGATAGTGTTGAAGGGCATGACTAACTTTATGACATAAGTGTCTCTAGTTATAAAGATTCCACAAGTAGCCCCTGGGATTGCCTCGGCCACAGGCAGCATGGTGTTGCTTATATGCTTGGTCAAAAGTATGAGGGAAATGGGTTACGAACCATACATGGGGGAACAAAATGCAGAGATAGCTGGGAGGTGGATAAGGAAAGTAAAGAAGAATATGATTTAGATTAATAAACCCGAGGACTTATAGGTAAACTGTGCCACTCAATTGTTGTCTGATTAGGCTATAACATGGTGGGAAATCGTTCAACTGAGGTGTGTAACCAAAACATTGACCTAGAATGACTTCAAATCTAAGTTTGAAAATCAGTTTAATTTATTCTAGATACCATCGCAAGGTGAAGGACAAGAGTTCTTGGCGTTAAGACATAATGACATATCGATATTGGAGTATGAAAGGAGATTTCATGATCTCTTACTGTTTGCTCTGCACTACGTCCCACTGAAGAATATATGATTGAGAAGCTGAAAGATAGGTTTTGACTAGAATTAAAGCAAGGTTTGATCGTTGTACGATTCAAGTTAGTGAGAGAATTGATCGAGGCATCACAAGCTCTAAAAGCTTGAATTGGAGAAGGCCAATAGGGGCATCACAAAGCAGGGAAAAAAATAGAATGGAAAAAGTAGAGTGTTTAAGGCATCCAAGAAGAGGGGAACAGTAGTTGATACGGTTTAGCCTTGTGACACGAACCAAGCAAGGTCAGATTTGGATTTTGGCGTAAAAGTTTTTACCATTTAGTTTTACGCTATTTAGCATAACTTCGAATCTAACCGTTGAATCAAGCTGAAACTTTACTAGAAGATTTCAAAGGTGTTTTTCTATGTTAGGGTAAATTTTCAGAAGAATCCACGTTTGGAAAGTACTTGCAATATAGGTCCAAACAGGTTATACAAATTATGTTATTTATTTTTTTTTTTACTTGTGGACTTTCTATTTGGCAAGGATCCTTTTTCTACAAGGATGTGGGAGATTTTTTTTAGGAAATTTCTAGTTCTAGAAGGATCTTTAACGAGCTGCAATATAATCTCCAAGTGTGGCAATGATTCATTAATGTTTCAGAATCTTTTTTTTATAAGGGTTTCTTATTCATCCTAGCTACACAAGAAAACAAGGGTTGGTGGTTTTTAATGACAAGTTAGTTATTTTTTATTATTCTCTTTCATGTTTGGGCTTAATTAATACTTTGTTTTTAGTTTGGATCCAAGGCTTGTTTGGATCAAGTTATGGGCTATTCAGTTTAGGGTTTTTGCATTCAGTTTTGAGGGGACCTCATATAAGTCCGCAAATAAAGGGTCCATTAGGGTTAATTTTCAAGAACTATTTAAACTCATGTAAGCCAAAATTTTGCTAGCTTTGATGAATATTACTTCTGAATTTTTCACTTTTAATGTGTGATAATGATTATTGCATTCTTCGGTTCTTGAACGAGCTGAATGTGACTTATCGAAGATTAACTGGCTTCGTGGCATCATTCTACTCATTCCAATAGTGTTGGTGCCTTGGGGCAGGTTTCCGTTGTGTCACACTCCTATTAGACCTATTTCAGCTTTCTAGGATCAGATCTTAATCTTGATTGTGGGTTGCATGACCATTACTGATCATAAAAATATGCATTATCCTCACTGTGTGAAGTGTGAACAAAGACATCTGGAAGACTGCTCTATTTCATTAAAGTGATGTTTTATATGAAAAAAAAAGAGTTATAGATGGAGAAAACTATCAGTATTTGGGGTAAGGATGTCATTACTGCGGTGAAAGAGTCCATTATAAGAAGGAATGCCTTAACAAAAACATTGGACAAACACAAAGTATACAACAGCCAACTCAAAGTTACCAACAATCTGTCATAATGAATAGGTTGGTGAGGTCTTCCCAATTAGAAGCAAACCCCAACCGAGAAAGGCTAGAGGTATAAAATGACCAGACTCTAAGAAGAGTCTTCCACTTGACACATGAAGAGGTTAGGGTTGCATCCAATGTGGTAGCAGGTACACTACTAATAAATAACTTTAATATGCTTGTGTTATTTGAACTAGGTGTTACCCACTCATTTATTACTAGGAGAATTATCATAAAATATGGGGAAGGAGGATGAAAATAATATAAAAAGGGGTTTAAAATTGGAATTCTGACATGAAACAGGGTATGAAATAGAAGTAAACTCTTATTATTCAACTGGAAACCACACATAAAAAAGGTTCTAATCGGATGATTTGTCATTAATAGCTCATTATAAATTTTTAACATGATCATATTAATTATCTTATTTAAGTAACACCAAACTTTTAAATATTGTCAGGAATTCATGATGCTAATTTATGTTAACAACAAATCAAGTTCCTTTCATAGCACAGGTGTAGGTAACATATGATTAGGCTATGAGAATGCTAAGCATTTGTTATACCAAGTGTTATATAACACAAATCTAGATTAACCATTTAACAAGCAAGGTATTAAGAATTAGTAAGATAAAAAGATAAGACATGTTAATATTAAATATTAAGGTCCATGTTGAGTTTACACTATACTTATTCTTACACCATTAATGTAACATTCTCACCTTGACATAATAAACTTAGCTAAACATAATGAATAAGAGAAACATAAATAAACAAAATAAGAACATAAATAAGATACAAGTTAACTAAATAAAGGAAAGGAAATGAAAAGCATAAACAAGATATTAATGAAAGCAAAACTTAAGAATTACAAAAAAATATAAAGAGAGAGAGAAAGAGCAAGTTCTTGATCTGAACAACCAACCCCCTAAATGCATGGCAAATGCCTCCTTTTATAGGTCAAAATTTGGAACTATTGATTTGTTAACTAATTATTGAGTGGGTGGCCAACTCTTGACTTTGTGAAAATGCTTATCTTCTTGTCTGAACAAAACGTTATTGCTAACTTCAGAATTGGAACCAACTGTAGTGTGAAAGTTATAGGAAATTATCTTATCTTTCCAGGAAAAAAAAAATTGATGTCACTTGGACTTCTAGAACTTGAGATATGGGTTGAACACTGAACAATGTTTAGGCTGTAGAACATATTCGGACTTCTCCGTTGTTGCTATAATTTGGACTTGAAAATGGCCTTTTTAAATCTTTGACTGCACATGAAAGTTGTAGGCTTATGTCTTAGCTTTCCATCCATATAAAACATACCTAAATCCAAGATCTATAGCTCCAAATATGACCCAATTACCGAACAGTGTTCTAGTTTGGACTACACCAACATCTCTTTTCTAAGTTTGGCCCTCTCTTTGTCCTTTAAATGTCAGTACTTAAACCCATCAATCAATCCTTTCATTTATGTGATAGACTTGTATTTAAGATGAACATTTACCATAAATTAAAGGTATCTTATATTATTAGATATGTTATTATAAAACATGCTTTAGTTAATGAGTTATTGATACTTCAAGTTCAAAATGATGATATAAAACCTTAATAAAAATACACTTTTAAGTACTAATCACAACTCATGGCCATTATTGGCTTAGAAAACACCAAACTATATTGTTAGTCTTCTATTAATTCTAACTGGTTAGTTTTGATAATTTATGCCTTTAATTTAACACTATCTTTGTAGTCGTTATTAAGATGAAGAAATTGGCTAGGTTTGGTCTTAAAAGAGTAGAGGAGAGGAAAATCCATGTTGGTGGAGATAGTTTCATCATCATCATCACTCATCCATATAGTATAAAGAATTTTCAATTTGTCCTCTTGGACTATGTTTTGTTCATCCAATTATTTCTTTAAGATAAAGAAATTCATTAAATTTTTCACTTCAATATATGAGTTTTTTTTTACGAGAGAATGTCATCCCTTCTTTAAATATATCTTGACCTAAAAAAACAGCAACACCAATAATTATGTTGTTTTTCTCTTTGAGTTGATCTTTCGTATTAATGAAGACTTAAGGTTACCTTGTTTTCCTATTTATTAGTTGTCAATCCCTTATGGAAATACAATATTTCTCATTTTCTTTGTTAAAGTTCTTGAGTTTTTGGCCTAACATATTGAACAACTTTGTCTTGTTGGTGTTGTTAATTGATTTCCAACATATTCATGGCAATAGCTCTACCATTTCTTTTAGAGCGAGATTGGTAGTTTTTCAAATACTTCTTTACTATCATAGGATAACATTATTTATTTTCCGAAACATTTAATTATAAATGTGTTTCTTGAGTTGTTTAGTGTCTAAAACAACTTTTAAAGTGGATGAAAATAATGTTTGGGTAGGAACCTTTTTTATTTTTTTAGCAAAGGTTTTTTATTCTAGTGTTATCCTATTTTCAATAAGAATCAATCATCGCACATCATTGCTATTTTATGTAGAATCAGACTTAATCTTGTCTAAAACTTATTAAGGATGAACTTATGTGCCACATGCTAGTAGTTTTAAATGTGTATTTTTTATTATTAAGCGTAAAACTAGTTTTGTCTATGTCTAAAACATGGCTAGTAGTTTTATGCCTCATTCTAGAATGTATATGGTTTTGATTCATTTTTCCTCACTAGTGTATTTAGGCAATGCATTCTCCTAAACTAGGTTGGTTCCAGGTAACCATCCATGTTTCCATTTCATTTCCACATCTAGGATATGTTGATGGTTTCCATCTTGAAAATATTTTTAAAATCAAACCTTGTTTTTTCAATCATACGAGTTTTCTTTTATCCTCCATATCGACAAGATCATGTTAGGGCAACTCTTACACATTTTAATTTGAAGCTCGAGTTAGAGTATGGTCGGAAGGTTTCATGTGTTGACCTGTTGAGTTGGATTTAATAAAATTGTCAAAGAATTTTATTTGATCTGAGCATTATTATTTTACATGTAAAAACAATTTTGGTGTGTAACACGGATAATTATATTACTAATATCTTGAATCTCTACCTTACCAATTATCAAAAATGCCTTACCAATTATTGAAAAGCAAATATTCTATCTTTGTAATATTTATTTTTGGATGTTAATAGGCTAAAACTTCAAATTACACGACAACCTCTCTTTCTTTCTTTCTTTCTTTCTTATGTGAAACACGACAACCTCTTTGAAATGCCATTAGATGTCAAAATATATTGACTAGGTGAAATATTTTATGTAATTTAGTTTTGTCCGTGAATCGGAACCATAAATTTTCTTTTATCAAACAAGTTTATGTGGTTAATTCTTTTTTAGTTTGATCTGAAAAATGGTGAGTAGATGACTGATTAGCACTTAAGTGCATTTTTATCAACGTTTTATATCATCATTTTGCACTTGAAGTATCAATAACTCCTTAGTTAGAGCATGTTTTATAATAACATATCTAATAATATAAGATACCTTTAATTTATGGTAAATGTTTATCTTAAATGTAGACCTATCACATAAATCAAAGGATTGATTGATGAGTTTAACTACTGAAATTTAAAAGACAAAGAGAGGGCCAAACTTAGAAAAAAGATGTTGGTTTAGTCCAAACTAGAACATTATTCGGTCATTGGGTCTGAATATGTCCTACACCTAAACATTATTTTGTGTTCAGCCCATATATGGAGTTCTAGAGTCCATATGACCTCAATGTTTTTTTTTATTGGAAAACTAAGATAATTTACTAGAACTTTCATGATATATGTCTGTTCAAATTCTGACATTATCAATGATGCTTTGTTCAGAGAAGAAGATAAGGATTGTCATCAAATCAAGATGTGGCCACCTACTCAACAATTTGTGATCAAATTAATAGTTTCAAATTTTGACCTATAAAAATAGGCATTTGCCATGCATTTAGGCATCTTGGTTGTTCAGATCAAGATCTTGCTCTTGCTCTCTTTATTTGTATTTTGTAATGTTCAAGTTTTATTCCATGTTATATTTTCATTAATATCTTGTTTATGCCTTTCATTTCCTTTACTATACTTATAAAATCATGTTCTCCTCTTATTTATTTATATTTCTCTTCTTCATAATATTTAGCTAAGTTTATTATGTCAAGGTGAAAAGGTTTCACTAATGGTGTTATAATAGGTATAATATAAACTCAACATGGACTTCAATGTTTATATCCAAGAAAGTTTGTTATTAACATGTCTTATCTTTTTATCGTACTAATTCTTAATATCTTGCTTGTTAAATGGTTAATCTAGATTTGTGTTGTATAACACTTGGTACAACAAATGCTTGGCACTTTCATAGCCAATTGTATAGACCCACACTTATGCTATGAAAGAAACTTGATTTGTTGTTAACATAAGTTAGTATCATGAATTCCTGACAATATTTAAAAGTTTGGTGTTACTTAAATAAGATAATTAATTTGATCATGTTACAAATTTAGAATGAACTATTAAGGATATATCATCTGATTGGAACCTCCTTTGTGTGTGGTTCCAGTTAACTAATACAAAGAGTTTATACTATACTTATTTTTAATACTATTAGTGGATCCTCTAACCTTGACATTTATTTTTATCATTGTTTAATCCTCACATTAATCTTACAATCTCAAAGTCCTCTTTAACTTTTTCTTATTTTTATTTTTGTTATTGTTATTGTTATTGTTGTTGTAATTTATATAGTTCACCTCCATGTGGTTTGATCTCGGTCTTGCCGGGTTATTTATTACTTTTACACTCCTGCACTTAGGATAAGACATCAATCTTTTGGTCGTGTCAATGACACATTGGATGTTTAAAATATCACCTAAAGAGGCCATGACAAATGTCAAATTTCACAATACTTTATATTTTGATAAGTTAGCTACAACATGATTTCATTAATAAATAAATAATAAAGTTAAGATTTGCAGATATTCTCTTTTGGCCACAAGTAATGCTGCCATGTCTCAAGTGCTCTTACCAAAGCATAGAGTTCTTTGTTGTAAGTGGGATAGTTCAAGGTCGCTCCACTTAACTTCTCACTGAAATACGCAATAGGTCTCCGATCCTGCATCAAAACAACACCTATTCCTATTCCAGATGCAACACATTCTATTTCAAATGCTTTCGTAAAGTCAGGTAAAGCCAAAACAGGTGCAGAACATAATTTGTCTTTCAAAAAAAAACAAAAGCCAACTCTTGTTCCTCCCCCCATCTAAACCCAATTGACTTTTTAGCAACTTCATTCAAGGGCGCAGCTATTGTGCTGAAATCTTTCACAAAGCACCTGTAAAAACTAGCTAACCCATGAAAACTACTTACTTTACTTACCGATTTGGGTGTAGGCCAATCCCGGATGGCCTTAACTTTCTCCCCATCCATCTCAATACCTTGTGCAGTTACAACATAGCCAAGAAACACAATTTTCTCCATGCAAAAGGCACACTTTTTAAGATTAGCATTCAATTTCTCACTACGCAACACACTAAGTACATTACGCAAATGATCAAGATGCTCAGTTAAGTTCTTGCTATATATCAAAATGTCATCAAAATACACAACCACAAACTTACCTATGAATGCACGCAACACATGATTCATTAAACACATAAACATACTAGGTGCATTTGTAAGTCCAAACGGCATCACTAACCATTCATACAAACCATGGTTAGTCTTAAATGTTGTTTTCCACTCATCACCTTCTTTCATCCTAATTTGATGGTACCCGCTTTTCAAGTCAATTTTAGAGAAAATACAGGATCCATGTAACTCATCTAACATGTCATCAAGCTTAGGAATGGGATGTCTATACTTTACCGTTATGTTGTTGATGGCTCGGCAATCAACAAACATCCTCCATGTTCCATCCTTCTTTGGCACAAGTAGCACGGGTACAACACACGGGCTCATACTCTCACGAATGTAGCCTTTTTCCATCAGCTCATCAACTTGCCTTTGAAGCTCCTTCGTCTCCTCGGGATTGCTTCTATAAGCTGGTCGGTTAGGAATTGAAGCTCCGGGTATGAAATCAATATGATGCTCTATCCCCCTCAATGGTGGTAATCCGTTAGGAGTATTGTCGGGAAACACATCATCAAACTCCTGCAACAAAGAAATAGCAACACTAGGCACAATATGATCAAGATCATTAGTATTAAAGTAAGCCTCTTTGTACACAAGTAAAATCATTGGCTTGTTTGTGAAAAATACAGATCTGACCTCACCCTCTCTAGCATAAAAATTGGGTTGTTTCTTTAGTTTTTCCACACAATCCTCATCACACTAACTGACTTTCTTCACTCATCTTGTCTTACCTCCACTCTCGGCCAGATTTGGGTGTTTTTGAGGTGTGGTCAAATGGTTTGATTTGTTTGGAGTGTTGGCCGAATATTTGCTTGTGTTTGGATGGGTGGCCGAATGGGTTGTGGTGGTTTGGGTTCTAGCCGAATCTGATGTTCTTCTCTCCCCTTGTTCCTCACCTTGATTTTCTCTCCCCATCGCCTCATGCTCACTTTTTAGCTTTATTTGATCATCATACACCTGTTTGGGTGCAAGAGGTACAAGAGTGATGGTTTTACCATCTTTTACAATGGTATACCTATTTTTAACCCCATCATGAATTGCTTTCCTATCATATTGCCATGGTCTCCCCAACAAGATGTGACTTGCTTGCATTGGTACCACGTCGCATAGAACTTCATCAACATATTTCCCAATAAAAAATGGAACCACAACCTGTTTAGTCACTTTTACTTCACCATTATCATTCAGCCATTGCAATCTATATGGTTTAACATGTTGAGCAGTACACAAATTTAGTTTACTAACAAGGGTGGCACTACAAACATTAACACAGCTTCCACTATCTATAATTAAACCACACACCTTGCTTTATACATAACAACATGTATGGAAGATGTTCTCCCTTTGTTCATTAGTATCATCTTCCTTGACCTGAACCTGAAGTGTTCGCCTTATAACCAAGGACTCCACAACCGGTAATGCTAACTCATCCCCATCACTATCCGCCAATGGTGGCATGCCTTCACAATCAGAACTGTCACTTTCAGATTCCACATCACCATTATCTCTAAACATCATGATTCTCTTGTTTGGAAACTCTAAAGCATAATGTCCATGTCCCTGACACCTGAAACATTTAACATCATGAGTACGTTTAGGTTGAGTTTCAGATTTACCATTGGCATCAGTAGGGACATCAACTTTAGACTTTGGTGGTTTAGTTCTAGAAGGACCAAAGGATCTTGCCCGGACAGTACCCTCTCTCTTTAGATTTGGCTTCCAAGATGATGATGAACCCGAATTAAACGCTGGCCGAGCATGCCCCTTCCTAAGTTGTCTCTCCACCTTCGTCACTATGTGAACCATGTCCTCTAGCTCCACATAGTGTTGTAGCTCAACCACATTAGCAATGTCCCGATTCAACCCATTAAGAAATCTAGCCATGGTGGCTTCTCTATCCTCAACAACATTAGCCCGAATCATTGCTATCTCCATCTCTTTGTGATATTCATCTACTGTCTTATAACCTTGATTCAGACCTTGGAGCTTTAAATATAAGTCTCTGTAATAGTAGTTTGGCACAAATCCTCTCCTCATTAAGACTTTCATCTCCCCCCAATTCTGAACGGGTCGCTCGCCATTCCTCCTCCTATTGATCACAATCTGATCCCACCAAATTAATGCATACTCCGTAAACTCAATTATCACCAATTTCACCTTTTTTTGTTCAGAATAGCTATGGCAATCAAAAATCCAATCCACCTTTTTCTCCCACTCCAAATAAGCGTCGGGATCGTTTTTACCTTGAAAGCTAGGAATTTTCAGTTTAATGGTGTCCAAGTCCCCATCCATATCTTCATAAGTGCTCATGCCATGGAAATTCACATTACTCCTAGCCCTGTATGGTCCAGACCTGATTCCTTGGCCAGCTGATGCAAAATCATAGTCATCTTCACCCACATCTGCGTTTTCATCAACAAACTCTTCAAAATCAGATCTGACATTCCGTGCCGCCATACGGACCGTATTTCCCCGGCGATCAGCCCCACTATTCTGTTGCTTTATCGAATTCACCTCATCTTTTAGATCCTTGTACGTCCTAGACAATAACTTAAGTTGCTGGCCTATGGATCGTAATTGGAAAGCTACGTCAACGTTTTATGTCGTTGATTCGTTGTTTTTAGACATTCTTTAAATCTGCAAAATTTGGTCAGTAGCACAAATATATCCTCACACCTCTCGTGTATCACACAAAACAAAAATCAAGGCTTTTCACTCTATTAAGCTCTCTACGCCTTTTACCTCACAACTTGCTTTCTTTTGGTTCTTTAGGAACTGAAAACAAATCAAAGTCAGTAGCTTTTGCGACACACTCTAATTATAATTTTTAGACTCAAGAATCAAAAAAATATACTGAAAACAAAGCAAAACGAAACTACGATTACGATTTTGAGAGTAGCAATGTAAATTCGTGCGAATTGTGGACAAAACGAAGACACGAAATAAAACAAAAGCGAATATTAGCAAAAACAATTACTTGACTCCTAGATAACCCAAATATAAGAGAAATTAAAAGATTTAGACAAATCTAAATAGTATAGATCATGTTCTCAAACTTGACGCAAATCTATCCTATTACGTAATTTTTTCGTAACAAAATTGAAACCCAGACCAAACGATCTCCAAATGACCTCAAATTCAATATTTAGTAATAAAATACTATGAAAGCACCAAAAATCAATTTATAGGTCGTTCTCTTATGTCTAGGTACCCAAACCCCTTGTATGATCAGTTTGCGGTAGAATTGAACCTCCAATTAAAACCTTCAGAAATGGATATCAAAATAATCCCAAATTTAATGTGGTGTGATCGCATACCCAGTACTTGGAATATGAAGTTTCAATAGATTCCAAGGTGTTTTACCTAGGGTTCACTAAGAGTAGTGTTTATGCGGCAGAATTGAAACTCGAATTCAAACCTCAAACAAATAATATCAGAATAAGCCCAACTTTGATATATCATGTGATCCCACCCCCAATAGACTGAATATGAAGTTTAAATTGATTCCGAGGTGGTTTGCTTATGGTTCACCAAGATTTGTGTTTCTACGGTAAAAATTGAATGATCCTTCAAATTTCAACTAATAACTCTTTTCTCTATTTCTTTCTGTTTTTTTTTTCTTTTTAATAAATTGATATGATTAGAGATAGTAACTAAATGAAATATAAATTATTATTTTTTTGCTTAGATGACGCAGACTCAAAAAACAAAAAGATGGACGCAAACACTGAAAAACTTAAGGGAATACTAAAGAAAAAAAAAAACGAAAATAACAGAATGATATGACCTTGTTTCGGAGCCTAGCTCTGATGCGAACCTCGTGATCACGTGGTCACGCAACCCACAATCAAGATTGAGATCTGATCCCGGAAAGCCGAAATAGGTTTGATATGAGTGTGACACAATGGAAACCTGCCCCAAGACACCAACACTATTGGAATGAGTGGAATGACGCCACGAAGCCAATTAATCTTCGATAAGTCAAATTCAATTCGTTCAAGAATTGAAGAATGCAAGAATCACTCTCACACATTAAAACTGAAAAATTCATAATAATAATCTTCAAAGCTCTGAAATTTTGGCCTACATAAGTTTAAATAGTTCTAGAAAAGTTAACCCTAATGGACCCCTTATGTGGACTTATATGAGGTCCACTCAAAACTGGCCCAAAACCCTAAACTGAAAAGCCCATAACTTAATCCAAACAAGCCTTGGATCCTAGCTTAAAACAAAGTATTAATTAAGCCCAAACAAGCCTTGGGCTGTAGCTAACAAAATAAAATAAAGCCCCTAATATTAAATCCATGTTCTGCCATGAGAAGAAGAGAATGAACACTAAAATAGTACAGAATTGATTGAAGGCTTATTTATAGCCTTCCATGCAGCCCCTTAATCCTAGAAACAAAAGGAAAAGGTAGCCACAATGTTGTTTCCAAGTTGTAGTAGGATTCTTTTGTTTCCTTTGCTATGCTCATCTCATGGCCCAAATAAGGTTGTATTGGACCCCTCTTGCACATGGATAAGATGTACTAGGATCTCCTCTTGATACTCCAATGGACCTTCCAATTCTAACTTGGTGGAAACCTTCAAAACCAATGCATTCAATGCGTCTTTCAATGTCTTTGTCTTGGACCGAGTCATTGGTCCATTTGGAACATGTAATGGGTCCTTGCTGGTATTTCTGGGCTGGTCCACATCATGTAATGCAAAATGTTGTTCTTTAGGAATGGTATATGTAAACTATGAAGATAAAATACAGTTTATTAAGGATGGTCTGAGTAAGGAGTCTTTAGATAATCTTCTATTAACTCTTGAGACGCACCCTAGTGGAGATGTGCATTGTGCAATTCATGATTTATGGCCACAATTCCATAAAGAACATGCTTGATATAGTCTTAGAAATCTAACTAAAAAAGACTTTGTTTGCTAGTTTTTAAGAAAACTAGATGGGAAGCTTATCCCTGACCCATAGAGGACGTTTAAGTTGTTCTTGGACGTAAAACCAAGGGAATATGTAAGTCAGAATCACAACTACTTGTACATACACATGTTTTCAACTTGTACATACACATGTTTTTAAAAGGAGAGAGAGAGAAAGAGAGAGAGACTCCAGTTGGCTTACTTATATGTGGTATGATTGCATTTTCAATTTCTCATCTATAAGATCTTCTCTTCCTTCCCTTCATTTCTACTTAACCTACACATTCAACAGCTATCGAAGTGTGTAGAAATGACAGGTTCCTCAAGTCATCAAATAAGAAATATTTATGTTTTCGGTGGATCCAGTCCTGGAAAAGAAAAAGTGTTTTTAGAATCAACAAATCATCTTGGTCAGGTAGTAGCTGAGAGAAAGATTCATTTAGTGTATGAAAGAGGCAACCTCAGGTTAATGGGGAGTGTGTCAATAACTGCATTCTTAGGAGGCAGTCAAGTTTTAGGTATCGTTCCAAAAGCTTTAGATAAAAGGGACATCATTGGAAACACAGTTGGAGAGGAACTACAGGTCTCCACAATGTATGATCGACTGAATACAATTTTTAATCATATTGATGCCTTCATTGCCTTACGAGGTGATTTGGGTACTTTGGAAGAGATCTTTCATATTTTCTCTTGGGCCCAACTTTACATTCACCATAAACCTATAGGTTTGTTAAATGTTAATGGTTTTTATGATACATTGTTGTCTTTTCTTGATCAAGCTGTGGAACATGAATTTCTAACATCTTCGGCATGACGAATCATAATTCTGCAGCTACTGCTGAACAATTGATTGACCAACTATAATTTTTCATCCCTATAATCAATCCCTCCATGAGTTGCATAAATTGGTCAAATATGGAAAGCCGTAAAAAGCTTGGATTGGATTTGAGCCTTCGTTTGTGAAACCTTGTGTCCTTTTGTTTTATTATTTTGTTTTGTTATTTCTTATACTTGTTTAAGTGTGTTTCATGTTTATCAGTGTTCGTTGTTTCAGATGATATCTTATATGCTCTATCTTTCTATCTTAGGACATTGAGGACAATGTCTTGTTTTGGTTGGGGGGGAAAGGGTAGTAGTTGATAAAAAAAAATTAACTAACTATGTTTTCTATTTGCAAAACCGTTGTTACTAAAATGGCAGAGTCAAGGAGTTCTTTTGTTAAAGTAACTCTTGAGATGCATCTTAGTAAACATTGTTAAAGGTTTATCATAATACTTCTTGAAATATTCAAGTTTACAAACTCTCTCATTATTATCAATTGCTACTGCTCATATACTCATTTAACAAGTATTCTTAAACATTTATTTTCACACACACATTTTAACATATATTGTGGGTTGCATATTGGATTATTGACACGGCCAAAAGCTTGATGTCTTCTCCCAAGTGCAGGAGTGTCGAAGTAATAAATAACCCGACAAGACCGGGGTCAAACCACAGAGAGGTTAATTGTATAAATTATAAATAACAACGCAACAATAACAATAATAACGATAATAATAACAATAGTAGTAATAGTAATAGTAATAATAATAATAATAATAATAATAATAATAATATTTAGTACATGGCGTTGTTATACCTGAGAATGATCTAAAAGATCGGGTCACAGGTTTCCAGCCTATATACTGAGTTTATGAACAGATAATAATAATAATAATAATAACAACAACAACAATAATAATAAAGAAGAGAAGGAAGAAATTAATGAGAACTTTTAGTTGAAAGATTAATGTAAGGATTAAACAACGATAAAAATAAATGTCAAGGTTAGAGGATCCACTAATGGTACTTCAAACAAGTATAGTACAAACTCTTATTACTCAATTGGAAACCACACATAAAGGAGGTTCCAATCAGATTATAAATTGTTAACATGATTACATTAGTTATCTTATTCGAATAAAACTAATACTTGTAAATGTTGGCAGGCATTCATGATTATAACTTATGTTAACAACAAATCAAGTCCCTTTCATAGCTCAGGTGTCGGTTATACCATACAGTATGGGCTATGAAAGTACCAAGTATTTGTTGTACCAAGTGTTATACAACATAAATCTAGATTAACCATTTAACAAGCAAAGTATTAAAAGTGAACAAGATAACAAATATAAAACATGTTAGTATCCAACGTTAAGGTCCATGATAAGTTTATATTATACTTATTCTTACACCATTAGTGTACCCTTTTCACCTTGACATAATTAACTTAGCTAAACATAATGAAAGAAAGAAAAATAAATGAACAAGATAAGAACATAAATGAGAAAGAAGTTAACTAAGTAAAGGAAAGGAAATGAAGTGCATAAACTTGATATTAATGAAAGCAAAACATAAGCAATACAAAGAGAGAAAGCAAGAGCATGATCTTGATCTGGAAACCAAGATGCCTCAATACATGGTAAGTGCCTCCTTTTATATGTCAAAATTTGGAACTATTGATTTGTTAATTAATTGATGAGTGGGTGGCCACATCTTGACTTGGTGACAATCCTTATCTTCTTGTCTAAACAAGACGTCATTGCTAACATCATAATTTGCCTAGAATCCTCAGGAATGTTCTAGGAAATTGTCTTAGATTTCCAACAAAAAAAAGATGAGGTCATTTGGACTTCTAGAACTCAAGATATAGGCTGAGCACTAAATAGTATCTGGGCTGCAGGACAGCTTCGGACTTCTTTGTTGTTCCTTCAGTTTGGACTTCAAAACGGCATTTTTAAATCTTGGGCTCCTCATGAAAGTTGTAGGCCTTTGTCTTACCTTTCCATCCATATAAAATGGACCTAAATCCGAGATCTAGAGCTCCAGATATGATCCAATTACCGAGCAATATTCCGGTTTGGACTGCACCGGCATCTTTTTTCTAAGTTTGGCCATCTCTTTGTCCTTTCACTTTCAATACTTAAACTCATCAATCAATCCTTTTATTTATGTGATAGGCCTGCATTTAAGATGAGCATTTACCATAAATTAAGGTATCTTATAGTATCAAACTTGTTATTATAAAACATGCTTTAGTTAAGGAGTTATTGATACTTCAAGTGCAAAATGATGATATAAAACCTTGATAAACATGCACTTTTAAGTACTAATCAATTATTACATTATTTATGTTCTTTTGTTAAAGGTAACAACTAAAGGAAATGGATAGTATATAATTTGCAAAAAAAAAATGATAATAAATGTAATTAAATAAATAAATAAATAAATAAAAACATAGATAAGTTTGGTTTCGTAGCCTTCTTAACCTGAGCAATTAAGCCTAAAGGGGTGTTTTAACACCTAATACCCTAAAGTCAACTGACTTGAGAGCTATTAGCTCAATGCTTATTACATGGGTTGATGAGAAAAGCTTAAGAGAATCAAATATTGCACTATCTATGTATTAGTATATGCAACCTGAGTTATTAAGCTCGAAGGGATGTCTAACACCTAATGCCCTAAGACCAACTGGTCTGGGAGTCATTAGTCGAAAGCTCATTACATGGGTTAAAGATGCATCGTGTTTTAAGTTATATATATATATATATATATATATATATATATATATATATATATATATAAAGAGAGAGAAAAAGAAAAGAAAAGGAAAAGGATAATAATCTCAACCCAAGAAAGTTGATCTTAAACATTAGAATAAAATAATGTTTTCTTCTAATAAAAGACCTATCATCGATGTTTTCATACATTGAGCACATAAAAAAGAAGGTTTATTAATATCTTGTTTCAACAATATAAAGCAGATATATATAAATTTAATGAGAGTTTGTTTACTTGGATAAATTAATGGAAGTTAAATGATGAATGCCTTGCTTTGTGGAACTTGCAAATTGTTTTTCTATTTTAAGGCTTTGATTACTAGGGACTAGTAATAAGCTAGTTAATGGTGTGATTAGTACTTAAAAGCATAGTTTTGAAACCCGACCCGGTCATTGACCCGGTCGACCCTCCGAGTCACGGGTCAGATGGGTTGACCCGGGTCAACCCAAAAAAACAAGAAACATGGTGGAGAAACAAAAGGCTTGGCTGAAATCAAGTACCTTGGCTTTCTTAGACTCAGCAAGAATACAAAAGAAACAAAAGAGACGAGGGAGAGGGAGAGGGAGACGATGATGGAGAAAATTAGCAGGAACCCATATTGGTGTCTAGCCACGGTGGAGAAATAGTGTGTATCTTTCTTGGAAAAAGGGTTGGTATAAAAGAAGAAGAATAATAATAAGAGGATTGGATGCTCTGAGCTTACTCAAGGAATAGAAAGAGAGAGTGGCGTTCTCTTGATACTGTTGGTCCTCCTCCTTGTCATCATCTTTCCTTTGAAGTAGTTGAAGCCTTCTTTCATTGCTTTGAAGGAGAGGTACCATTCCTAAATGTATCTAGCTGTTTTGGAATATATATATTCTCGCTTACCTTTCCTTCTTAATTTGCTCATCTGCTCCTCTTCTCGACAGATTCTTGAAATTAATTAGGTCTTCTTCTTAGTTCTCTACTCTACAATTCACTCGTGATTCGTCTCTCTGCTCTTGTCATTTTGGCTTTTTAATTGTAAAGGCCAAAACGACGTCGTTTCAGGCAGGAGAATTGACACGACCAAAAGCTTGATGTCTTTTCCCAAGTGCAGGAGTGTCGAAGTAATAAATAACCCGGCAAGACCGGGGTCGAACCACAGAGAGGTTAATTGTATAAATTATAAATAACAATACAACAACAACAACAACAATAACAATAACAATAACAATAATAATAATTATAATACTCAGTACGTGGCGTTGTTACACCTGAGAATGATCCAAAAGATCGGGTCACAGGTTTCCAGCCTATATACTGAGTTTATGAAAAGATCAAATGGATATATTACAGAATGTAAATAACAACAACAACAATAATAATAAAAATAATAGTAGTAGTAGTAGTAGTAATAGAAGTAGATGAAGAAATTAATGAGAACTTTGAGTTGGAAGATTAATGTAAGGATTAAACAATGATAAAAACAAATGTCAAGGTTAGAGGATCCACTAATGGTACTTCAAACAAGTATAATATAAACTCTTATTACTCAATTGGAAACCACACATAAAGGAGGTTCCAATCAGATTATAAATTGTTAACATGATTACATTAGTTATCTTATTCGAATAAAGCTAATACTTGTAAATGTTGGCAGGCATTCATGATTATAACTTATGTTAACAACAAATCAAGTCCCTTTCATAGCTCAGGTGTCGGTTATACCATACAATATGGGCTATGAAAGTACCAAGTATTTGTTGTACCAAGTGTTATACAACATAAATCTAGATTAACCATTTAACAAGCAAAGTATTAAAAGTGAACAAGATAACAAATATAAAACATGTTAGTATCCAACGTTAAGGTCCATGTTAAGTTTATATTATACTTATTCTTACACCATTAGTGTACCCTTTTCACCTTGACATAATTAACTTAGCTAAACATAATGAAAGAAAGAAACATAAATAGACAAGATAAGAACATAAATGAGAAAGAAGTTAACTAAGTAAAAGAAAGGAAATGAAGTTCATAAACTTGATATTAATGAAAGAAAAACATAAGCAATACAAAGAGAGAAAGCAAGAGCATGATCTTGATCTGGAAACCAAGATGCCTCAATACATGGTAAGTGCCTCCTTTTATAGGCCAAAATTTGGAACTATTGATTTGTTGACTAATTGATGAGTGGGTGGCCACATCTTGACTAAATAACAATCCTTATCTTCTTGTCTGATCAAGACGTCATTGCTAACATCATAATTTGCCCAGAATCCTCAAGAATGTTCTAGGAAATTGGCTCAGCTTTCCAACAAAAAAAAGATGAGGTCATTTGGACTTCTAGAACTCAAGATATGGGCTGAACACTAAATAGTGTTTGGGCTACAGGACAGCTTCGGACTTCTTCGTTGTTCCTTCAATTTGGACTTCAAAACGACCTTTTCAAATCTTGGGCTCCTCATGAAAGTTGTAGGCTTTTGTCTTACCTTTCCATCCATATAAAGTGGACCTAAATCCGAAATCTAGAGCTCCAGATATGATCCAATTACCGAGCAATATTCCGGTTTGGACTGCACCGATATCTCTTTTCTAAGTTTGGCCATCTCTTTGTCCTTTAACTTTCAATGCTTAAACTCATCAATCAATCCTTTTATTTATGTGATAGTCCTGCATTTAAAAATGAGCATTTACCATAAATTAAGGTATCTTATAATATCAAACTTGTTATTATAAAACATGCTTTAGTTAAGGAGTTATTGATACTTCAAGTGCAAAATGATGATATAAAAACCTTGATAAACATGCACTTTTAAGTACTAATCACACCCCCCAACCAGCTTATTACTAGTCCCTAGTAATCTAAAGCGTTAAAATAGAGAAATAATTTGCAAGTTCCACAAAGCAAGGCATTCATCATTCAACTTCCATTAATCTATCCAGATCAACAAACTCTCATTAAATTTATATTCCTGCTTCATACTTCGTAAACAAGATATTAATAAACCTTCTTTTTGTGTGCTTAATGAAAACATAGATGATGGGGCTTTTGTTGGAAGAAAACAATATTATGTTCAAATGTTTAAGGTGAACTTCCTTGGGTTGGGATTTTTTTTCTTCTTCTTTTTTTTTTTTTTTTTTTTTTTTATTTATATACACATACAACTTAAAACACAATGTATCTTTAACCCATGTAACGAGTTTTAGGCTAATGACTCCCAGACCAGTTGGTCTTAGGGCATTAGGTGTTGAGACACCCCTACGAGCTTAACAACTCGGGTTGCAGATACTGATACGTAGATAGTGCAATGTTTGATTCCCTTAAGCTTTTCTCCTTAACCCATGTAACAAGCTTTGGGCCAATAGCTCCCAAGTCAGTTGACTTTAGGGTATTAGGTGTTAAAACACCCCTTCGGGCTTAATTGCTTAGGTTAGGGAGGCTACGAAACCAAACTTATCCACGTTTTATTATCATCAATACTATCTTCTTTTTTTTTTTTTTTCTCTTTTTTTTTTCTTTGCAAATTATATACTATCTTTTTCCCTTAGTTGTTACCTTCAATAAAAGAACATAATTAATGTAATAATCCAATGTGCAACCCACAATCATATGTTAAAGTGAGTGTGTGAAAATGAAGGTTTAATAATACTTGTTAAATGAGTATAGGAGCAGAATCAAGTGATAACAATGTGAGAGTTTGTAAACCTGAATATTTCAAGAAGTATTATGATAGACCTTGGTAATGAAACTTACTAAGATGCGTCTCTAGAGTCAATAAAATGGATTCCATACTCTGCCATCCTAATAACAATTTTGTCAAATGGTTTTAATAATAGCAAAAACAGTTAGCAAGTTAGTATTTTTTTTTTTTTTAAACTACTACCCTCTCCCCCCCAACCAAAAACGAGACATTGTCCTCAATGTTCGAAGGTAGAAAGATAGAGTATAAAAGACATCACCTGAAACAGCGAACAATGACAAACCTGAAACACACTTAAACAAACATAAGAAGTAACAAAACAAAATAATATGCTATTAATAAAACCAAAAGACACAAGGTTTCACAGATGAAGGCTCAAATCTAATCTAAGCTTTTTACGGCTTTCCTTAGTTGACCAATCTAGATGACTCATGTAGGGATCAATGACAGGGATGAAAGATTGTAGTTGGTCAATCAATTGTTCAGCAGTAGCAGCAGAGATTATGATTCGTCGTGTCGAAGATGTTAGAAATTCCTGTTCCACAGCTTGATCAAGGAAAGACAGCAACTTATCATAAAAACCATTAACATTTAACAAACCTATAGGTTTATGGTGAATGTGCAGTTGGGCCCAAGATGAAATATGAAAGATCTCTTCCAATGTGCCCAGACCACCTGGTAAGGCAATGAAGGCATCAGCATGGTTAAACATGGTATTCAGTCGGTCAGACATTGTTGGGACCTGTAGTTCCTCTCCAATTGTTTTTCCAATGATGTCCCCAGTTGCTAAAGCTTTGGGGACAACCCCCAAAACTTGACTGCCTCCTAAAAATGCAGCCATTGACACACCTCCCATTAACCCAAGGCTGCCTCCCCCATACACTAAATGAATCTTTCTCTCAGCTAGTACCCGACCAAGATGATTTGCTGATTCTAAAAACTCTTTTTCTTTCCCAGAACTGGATCCACCGAAAACACAAATATTTCTTATATGATGACTTGAGGAACCTGCCATTTCTACACACTTCTATATTTGATGAATATATGGGATGAGTAGAAATGAAGGGAAGGAAGAGAAGAATTTATAGATGAAAAAGTGAAAATGCAATCATACCACCTATATGTAGGCCAGCTGTAGTCTCACAAACTCTCTCTCTCTCTCTCTCTTTATTAATTATTTATTTTGAAAAAGCATGTATGTACAGGTAGTTGTGATTGTGGCTCACATCTTCCCTTGGTTTTACGTCCAAGAACGGCTTAAACGCCCTCTATGGGTCGGGGATAGGCTTCCCATCCAGTTTTCTTAAAAACTGGCAAACAGGGTCTTTTTTAGTCAGATTCCCAAGACTAAGTCGATCATGTTCTTTATGGAATTGTGGCCATAAATCATGAATTACACGATGCCCATCTCCACTAGGATGCGTCTCAAAGGTCAACAAAAGATTATCTAAAGACCCCTTACTCAGGCCATCCTTAATGAATTGTATCTTATCTTCACGATTTACAGATACCATTCCTAAAGAATGACATGTCGTATTACAAGTCCATCTGGCACATCGATGACAGACTTTCAGTCGTTTTGCACGACGTTTCTTTGCAAAAGTGCTTTTACCTGTTCCAGGCATGTGTGAAATGAAAGAATTGGATGACTCACCTGATAATCGAACCTTTGCTTCAATTAACCAATGGATATCTTCAGGAATTCCATGATTCATTAACAACCTCAATCTTGCACACCTAGCATGGTAAATTTTATTAATCGCATGTGGAGGCAAAGCGGGAAAATACCTTTTCAACTTTTCAAGAGTGGTGTCCATTTTCAAAAGAGAATTAGAGAAGCGATTCAAAGAAGGAAGAAAGAGCTAAGAATTATACAAACATATACAGATATCAGTTATTTGGGAAACTGAAAGAACCGACTTAAGTCACGGAGTACCGTTATCCGCCATTTGACCGGGGTGAAAGAGAGACTAGCAAAACAACAAAACACAAAACAATGTGAGAAAAAGAATCAATCTTTATATACAGGATCACTCAATTCAATAGAGTCATTTTCAACCGAAAAATTGTCAAAATAAACTTTCAAACGATGCCCATTTACCTTGAAAACATTGCCATTCTTTGGATTCTCAATATCACAGGCCCCATATGGATACACATGTTTCACAATAAAAGGACCGCTCCATCTTGTTCTTAGTTTTCCAGGAAATAAATGGAGTCGAGAATTATAAAGCAAGACTTTTTGACCAACATTGAATGTTTTTCTCAGTATTTTCTTGTCATGAAACTCTTTAATTCTTGCTTTATGAATTTTTGAATTGTCATATGCATCATTTATTATTTCCTCAAGCTCATTTATTTGCAATTTTCGCAGCTGACTAGCATCATCAAGGCTTGAATTTGAAAGCTTTAATAGCCCAATAAGCTTTATGTTCAATTTCCACAGGCAAGTGACAAGGTTTTCCATAGACTAGTCTATAAGGTGACATACCTAATGATGTTTTATAAGCAGTTCGATAAGCCCAAAGTGCATCATTAAGTCTTAAAGACCAGTCTTTCCTATTAGGGTTCACTGTTTTCTCCAAGATCTGTTTGATCTCCCTATTAGCAAGCTCTACTTGTCCACTTGTCTGAGGGTGATAAGGGGTGGCAACTTTATGTGTGATTCCATATTTCTTCATTAAAGACTCAAATGGCTTGTTGCAAAAGTGTGTTCCACCGTCACTTATCATGGCTCGAGGGATTCCAAATCGACTTAAAATGTTTTCTTTCAAAAACTTTATCACTATTTTGTGATCATTGGTTCGACTTGGAATTGCCTCTATCCATTTTGAAACATAATCTACTGCGACCAATATGTACAAGAAACCAAATGATGGAGGAAATGGACCCATGAAATCTATACCCCAACAATCAAAGATCTCAATGACAAGAATAGGATTTAAAGGCATCATGTGACGTTTCGAAATAGATCCCAACTTTTGACAATTTTCACAAATCTTACAGAATGCATGTGAGTCTTTGAACATGGTGGGCCAATAGAATCCATTTTGTAAGATTTTTGCAGTTGTCTTTCTTGATGAGAAATGACCCCCACATGCCTCAGAATGACAAAATTTAATGACACTACTTACCTCATTGTCAGAATGCATCTTCGAAATATTTGATCAGGACAATATTTGAATAAATAAGGGTCATCCCAATAAAAGTTCTTTACTTCGTTCAAGAACTTTCTTTTGTCTTGGGTACTCCAATGAGCTGGCAATTGTCCTGAAACAAGAAAATTAACAATATTAGCAAACCAAGGCATCGTAGAGACAGAAAATAAAGATTCATCAGGAAAGTAGTCATCGATTGGTGTAATGTCAGATCTCGAATCGGTTGTCAATCTTGACAAATGATCTGCGACAACATTTTCGGTGCCTTTCTTGTCTTTGATTGTGATATCAAATTCTTGAAGTAACAAAAATCCACCGCACCAATCTAGCCTTAGAATCTTTCTTAGAGAGAAGATATTTCAATGCTGCATGATCACTAAAAACAATAACAGGTGAGCCAACAAGATAAGATCTGAACTTGTCACATGCAAATACTACTGCAAGTAATTCTTTTTCAGTGGTAGTGTAATTCATTTGAGCACTATTTAAAGTTTTACTTGCATAGTAAATCACATAAGGTTTCTTATCTTTCCTTTGTCCCAAGACAGCACCCACGGCATAATCACTAGCGTCACACATTATTTCAAAAGGTAATGACCAATCAGGAGTTGAATGACAGGAGCAGAAGTAAGCAAGTTTTTAAGTTTAACAAAGGCTTCCTCACAATGTTCAGTCCATTCAAAAATATTATCCTTTGTTAGAAGGTTACTCAAGGGCTTAGATATTACACTAAAATCTTTGATGAACCTTCTGTAAAAACCAGCATGTCCTAAGAATGATCTAACATCTTTAACAGATTTTGGTGTTGGTAAGTTGGCAATTAACTCGATTTTAGATTTGTCAACCTCAATTCCTTTCGATGAAACAATGTGACCAAGTACGATGCCATTTTGTTACCATAAAGTGACATTTTTCCCAATTCAGTACAAGATTCTTCTCTTCACACCTGCTCAAAACCTTTTCTAAGTTAGTCAAACAATCATCAAATGAATCACCAAAAACAGAAAAATCATCCATAAAAATTTCAAGAAAACGTTCAACCATATCACTGAATATGCTAAGCATGCATCTTTGAAAACGTGGCTGGTGCATTACATAATCCAAAAGGCATCCTTCGATATGCAAAAGTACCAAATGGACATGTGAAAGTAGTCTTCTCTTGATCTTCCAATGCAATTTCAATTTGATTGTAACCTGAAATAACCATCTAGGAAACAATAAAATTCATGACCTGCAACTCTTTCTAGGATTTGGTCCATGAAAGGTAAAGGGAAATGATCTTCTCTAGTCATTGAATTAAGTTTCCTATAGTCAATGCACATGCGCCAACCCGTAACAGTCCTAGTTGGAATTAACTCATTTTTCTCATTTGTTATCACAGTGACTCCAGACTTTTTGGGTACAACTTGGGTAGGACTTACCCATTTGCTATCAGAAATAGGATAAATGATTCCATTATCTAGAAGCTTAATGACTTCATTTTTCACTACTTCTTTCATATTAGGATTAAGCCTTCGTTGCATTTCTATAGAGGGTTTTAGCATTTTCCTCCAAATAAATCCTGTGTGTGCAAATCAAAGGGCTAATTCCTTTTATGTCAGCTATGGTCCATCCTAATGCATTTTTGTGCATTTTCAGAGTCTGTAATAACTTACCTTCTTGATGCACATTAAGTTTGGAAGAGATTATTACCGGAAAAGTTTCATTTTTCTCCCAAAAATGAGTATTTGAGATTAAATGGTAACGGCTTCAATTCAGGTTTTGGTGGGTTGAACACTTGAAGGTATGGGCTCAATTGATCGTGGTGGCAATTCTTCAATTTGTGGTCTCCAATTGCATGCCTTTGATTCCTGAAAGTAGACCATTTGCAAATCATCAGATTCATCAATCTCAGTTTCACTAGAAGTGGTTTGAAATTGATCATGAACTAATTTTTCAATAAAGTCCACTTCCTGTAAATCATTATCATCTCCAGGTTGCTTGTAAATGTTGAAAATATTCATCTCCAATGTCATGTTTCCAAATGATAGCTTCATCAGTCCATTCCTACAATTAATCAATGCATTAGAAGTGGCAAGAAATGGACGTCCTAAAATGACAGGAATTGAATTACATGCTTCAACAGGTTGCGTGTCCAAGACAACAAAATCCACAGGATAAATGAATTTATCAACTTGTACCAACACATCTTCAATTATTCCTCTAGGCACTTTTACAGATCTATCGGCGAGTAAAAGAGTTACAGAGGTTGGTTTTAACTCACCTAGATTGAGACTCTAAAAAAACTGAATATGGAAGTAAATTCACACTAGCTCCAAGATCAAGTAAGGCTCTTTCAATTTTATGTTCTCCAATAAAGCAAGAAATTGTAGGACAACCAGGGTCTTTATATTTCAAAGCATTATTGTTCTGAAGAATGGCACTTACTTGTTCGGCTAAAAATGCTTTCTTTTTCACATTCAATTTTCTCTTCACAGTGCACAGATCTTTCAAAAATTTAGCATAGGAAGGAACCTGTTTAATAGCATCCAACAAAGGTATATTGATCCTTACCTGTTTGAAAATTTCAAAGATTTCAGAGTTGTGACTAACTTTCCTTTGTTTGATCATGGCATGAGGAAATGGAAGTGCTGGCGGGGAATCAGCCTTTTCTTTGCAATGTTCAGGTTCAACCCCTTCCTTACCCTCAGAGATAGACTCATCATCTTTCTCACAAGGTTCAAGAATAGGTTTTTCAATAACCTTACCACTACGAAGAGTGATGACTGATTTGACTTGATCCATGTGTTGGCTTCCAGAACTACTTGCATTTGCATTGTATTGCCCCTTTGGATTTTGCTGTGGTTGAGAAGGAAACTTACCTTTCTCTTGGAAACTGAGAGCAGATGTTAATTTTGCAAGAGCATCTTTAAAATCGGTCATGCTTTGAGCGAGTTGAGTGTTGATTGTCTCCTGCTTTTCAATGAATGCATGCAATGTTTCCTCAAAATTTCTTCTAGGAGGTGGAGCATAAGGAGGTGCATATCCATGAGAATTTTGGAAATTATGGTGTGCTTGAAACGGTGGATGTGAAGTTTGTGCATTGTTGCTATCACTCTTCCAACTAAAATTTGGGTGATTTCTCCAACCAGGGTTATATGTTTGTGAGTATGGGTTATGGTTGGGTCTTTGGAAACTGTTTAAAGCATGGGCTTGTTCATGGAGGCATTCCTTGAAAGAAGGCAAAGTTGGACAATCATTGGTTGCATGCTCATTTGTTTCACAGATTTGACACACAATGTCTTGAACAGATTTTAATTGACCACTCTTTTTTAATTCTAGTGCCTCGACTTTTCTAGCTAAAGATGCAAACTTGGCTTGGAGGTCATGATCTTTCCCTAAGGTTGTGCATACCCCCACTAGATGTATGAGGTTGAGTTTTACCTGGTGCCTCATAAGTACCTGTGGTGTCCCAATTTTGAGCATTTTCAGCTAGCAAGTCTAGGTACTCCATTGCTTCATTAGGGTCTTTATCTTCAAAAGTTCCATTGCACATCAATTCAACCATTTGCCTATCTCTAGGTGTTAAACCCTCATAAAAATGTGAAACCAATCTCCATGTTTCAAAACCATGATGTGGGCAAGTATTAAGCAAATCTCGATACCTATCCCAACATTGGTAAAATGTTTCTCCTGGCTTTTGAGTGAAAGTGATGATTTGTCTTTTGAAAGAGTTTGTTCTGTGAGATGGAAAAAACTTCTTTAAAAATTGTTGTTGCATATCATCCCAAGCACGAATGGATCCTGGTCTCAAATTTTGTAGCCATGTTTTAGCTTTATCTTTTAATGAAAAAGGAAAAAGCTTTAATCGAATGGTGTTCATGCTACAATTTGAGTCATTATAGGTATTACAGACCTCCTAAAATTCCCTTAAATGCAAGTATGGATTTTCTAAGTCTAAGCCATGAAAAATGGTAAAAGTTGAATAATGCCTGGCTTAAAATTAAAATGAGATGCATCAGGAGGGAAAACTATGCATGAGGGTGCACTTGTTCTTGTGGGATTCATGTGGTCTCTAAGTGTTCTCATACGGTTATTCTCATTATTCTCATTATGAAGTGATTGATTATCTTCTTCGGCCATATTTTCTGAAAATGATGAGGATACCCTACAAAGTCTACCACTTAATGTACGTGACCAAACTCTCATGCACGTGTAAGAAGAGAATAAAAGCAAGAAAAGAAAATAGAAGAAAAAGAAACAAAACAAAACAAAGGAAAACAAAAAATAGATAAAATGAAAAGTGAAAAGAGAAAATAAATTAAATATTATAATTTATACAAGAATTTACCTCCCCGGCAACGGCGCCAAAAACTTGACACGACCAAAAGCTTGATGTCTTTTCCCAAGTGCAGGAGTGTCGAAGTAATAAATAACCCGGCAAGACCGGGGTCGAACCACAGAGAGGTTAATTGTATAAATTATAAATAACAATACAACAACAACAACAATAACAATAACAATAACAATAATAATAATTATAATACTCAGTACGTGGCGTTGTTACACCTGAGAATGATCCAAAAGATCGGGTCACAGGTTTCCAGCCTATATACTGAGTTTATGAAAAGATCAAAGGGATATATTACAGAATGTAAATAACAACAACAACAATAATAATAAAAATAATAGTAGTAGTAGTAGTAGTAATAGAAGTAGATGAAGAAATTAATGAGAACTTTGAGTTGGAAGATTAATGTAAGGATTAAACAATGATAAAAACGAATGTCAAGGTTAGAGGATCCACTAATGGTACTTCAAACAAGTATAATATAAACTCTTATTACTCAATTGGAAACCACACATAAAGGAGGTTCCAATCAGATTATAAATTGTTAACATGATTACATTAGTTATCTTATTCGAATAAAGCTAATACTTGTAAATGTTGGCAGGCATTCATGATTATATAACTTATGTTAACAACAAATCAAGTCCTTTCATAGCTCAGGTGTCGGTTATACCATACAATATGGGCTATGAAAGTACCAAGTATTTGTTGTACCAAGTGTTATACAACATAAATCTAGATTAACCATTTAACAAGCAAAGTATTAAAAGTGAACAAGATAACAAATATAAAACATGTTAGTATCCAACGTTAAGGTCCATGTTAAGTTTATATTATACTTATTCTTACACCATTGGTGTACCCTTTTCACCTTGACATAATTAACTTAGCTAAACATAATGAAAGAAAGAAACATAAATAGACAAGATAAGAACATAAATGAGAAAGAAGTTAACTAAGTAAAAGAAAGGAAATGAAGTTCATAAACTTGATATTAATGAAAGAAAAACATAAGCAATACAAAGAGAGAAAGCAAGAGCATGATCTTGATCTGGAAACCAAGATGCCTCAATACATGGTAAGTGCCTCCTTTTATAGGCCAAAATTTGGAACTATTGATTTGTTGACTAATTGATGAGTGGGTGGCCATATCTTGACTAGATAACAATCCTTATCTTCTTGTCTGATCAAGACGTCATTGCTAACATCATAATTTGCCCAGAATCCTCAAGAATGTTCTAGGAAATTGGCTCAGCTTTCCAACAAAAAAAAGATGAGGTCATTTGGACTTCTAGAACTCAAGATATGGGCTGAACACTAAATAGTGTTTGGGCTGCAGGACAGCTTCGGACTTCTTCGTTGTTCCTTCAATTTGGACTTCAAAACGACCTTTTCAAATCTTGGGCTCCTCATGAAAGTTGTAGGCTTTTGTCTTACCTTTCCATCCATATAAAGTGGACCTAAATCCGAAATCTAGAGCTCCAGATATGATCCAATTACCGAGCAATATTCCGGTTTGGACTGCACCGATATCTCTTTTCTAAGTTTGGCCATCTCTTTGTCCTTTAACTTTCAATGCTTAAACTCATCAATCAATCCTTTTATTTATGTGATAGTCCTGCATTTAAAATGAGCATTTACCATAAATTAAGGTATCTTATAATATCAAACTTGTTATTATAAAACATGCTTTAGTTAAGGAGTTATTGATACTTCAAGTGCAAAATGATGATATAAAACCTTGATAAACATGCACTTTTAAGTACTAATCAAGAATATAAAAAAAAAATCAACCCGGGTCTCAGCCGGGTGTGGCCGGGCCGGCCGGGTCCCGGGTCGACCCTCCGGGCCGGCCGGGTCGACCCTCCGGGTCGGCCGGGTCTGGCCGGGCCAATTCCCAGCCTTATTTTTCCTTAGACCCGGCCCGGCCACAGGCCCGGGTCGGCCGGTTCCCGGGTCGGCCGCCGGGCCAGGCCGGGTTTTAAAACACTGCTTAAAAGTGCATTTTTATCAAGATTTTATATCATAATTTTGCACTTGAAATATCAATAACTCCTTAACTAGAGCATGTTTTGTAATAACAAATCTGATAATATAAGATATCTTTAATTTATAGTATATGCTCATTTTAAATGCAGGTATATCTCAGAATTCAAAGGATTGATTGTTGTGATTAACTATTGGAAGTGAAAAGACAAAGAAAAGGCTAAGCTTAAGAAGGAGATGCCGATTCAATTCAAATCTGAACATTGTTCAGTCATGAGGTCATATCTGGAGCTATAAATCTTGGATTTCAACTTGGTTTATTTGGCTGGAAAGATAAGAAATAGGCCTACAACTTTTTATTACTATTTGTTTTGCTTTTAATATTTTTTTAACTTTATTTGTTTTTCAATTTCATCCCTGAGCATTTTTTTATCCAATGTGACTCTCATTCTTTTTATTGCTGTTTTTTTTTTCATTTTCTTGATTTTTTTTTTTTAATTTCATCCCTCATCTTGATCTCATGACGGTCACTAGTTTCGAGGGTTAGTCGAGTTGACTCGGGTTTTTTTTTTACATTTCTTATTTTACTTTGGTCTTTTCTTCCGGATCCTTTTTTTTTTAATATTTTTTTATCCTAATCTCATATTGCAAATCGTAGGTTAATTGAGTTAACTAGGGTTCACTCATTTTTTTTATATAATTTTTTTAAAATTAATTTTTTAAATTTTATTATTTGACATTTAAATTATTGAACTTTGAGCTTCGTGCTTTTTTTTTTTCTATGGAGTTTGACCCATGTCGCCAATTAGTCAAGTTAACTTGGGTTTATTCAAAACAGAAGTCAATGTTCTTTTCCATTGATTTAACTTCATTTTATTTCCATATCATTTTAAAAAATAAATTTATCATAATCTCATTTTGCTGGTATTGGGTTGTCGAGTAAGCCTGGATTGACTCCGATTTTTTTCTTAGATGTTTCTTCTTTATTTTTTTATTTTTTTAATTTTATTTTTTAACATTAGATTATTGGGCCTTAAACTTAATATTTTTTTCTCTTTTCTTTTTACATGGTTTTATTGATTTATTATCCTGGATTGTAAGTTAGTTAAATTAACCCAACTTAATTTGGATTATCATCGCCTAGGTTTTTTTTCATATAAGAAAAATTTTTACTCAGCTTACATCATAGTGGGAATACCAATCTAGTTTAACCTAAATTTATTTCTAAATTCTCAAGACGCCCAACTGCAGCCTCAAAGATTGACCTCTTCATCATGGGAGGGTTGCGGCATCTATTAAAAATTTTGTTGACAATATAATTATGAATGAGAAATTTAGCAGGTTAATTATGTTTTAAGTTAATTGATTTTTACAAGAAAATAAAATAAAATAAAAGAT
Source organism: Populus alba (assembly GCF_005239225.2). NCBI lineage: Eukaryota > Viridiplantae > Streptophyta > Magnoliopsida > Malpighiales > Salicaceae > Populus > Populus alba. Next base: position 11,591,865 of record NC_133294.1, on the reverse strand, counting down.
ATGTTTTTCTAAATAATATGGGCATGTTAGTCAAATATTTGTTTTCTTCTTTATTTCTTGTTATTACATTATATTTTTTATTTTTATTTTTTTATATTTAATATTTTTAATATTTGTAACTAAATTCTCACTTATATTTTTTAATTGGATGATGAATCTCTATGGTTTATTTTTTTAATTCAATTTTTCTTATATTTTTATACATGTAGTTTAATTTTTTAAACAATGAATTTATTAGTGAATATAGAATTTTTTGACGAGTATCACATGATTTAATAGGATTGGATAGAAGAAAGGACACATTAACATAATGCATAGTAATTGAATAGAATCTATAAAATATTTTTTACATTGGAAAATTCCATTAAGAAATAAAAATACAATGAAAAACATGTCATTAACTTATTTTTATTGATTAAATACATAAATGATTGACACGTGATCTTTTAACTAAGAAACAAATATATATATATATATGTTTGATATATATAGAATTCATAAACAATTTGTATAGGAACAAAATCCATTAAAAATAAAAATAGAATAATAGAATAAATAATTAACTCATAAAAAATATATAGCATTCCAAGTTTCAAAAGAAAGGTTGGGATGATAAAAATCAAATTAGTGTTACTTATCAAATAAAAAAAAAAGTATATAAAGTGACAAAATACCCCGCATTGTTAACCTACAAACCAAGATAAATTGAGCACCATATTTCCATCTTCTCAGTGTTTTTTCTTTTTACTTAATTCATGAATTATTGAAAAATAAAACTAATTCTTCTAGGAAAATTACTGTTTTACCAAAACTTGATTACTTGTAATGGTATAATCATTAATTGTTTTTACAGATTGATTTGTCATTTTATTTTCTTTTTTATATTAAAATTACTAATATAATGCCTACCACCGAAGAATATTTTTGTAGTTTTTCTTAAAAATAATATAATTATTTTGATGCTTTTTAAGATAAAATTAACAAAACTCTCATTCAAATTTTTTTTTTTTATCATTTTACTTTGATTTTATTCTATATTCTAAAGATATTTAGAGGTATTTACATTTGTTAAATATTTTTTTATAAAAACAAAACCCTGTTGGGCAGGCATTTAGAAGGTCTTGACAATCTTGATGCCATGGGATGGCGCTTACCCCTAATATGTATAAGGTTTATTGTTGACGATCATTTCTTTGTTTTTCCTTTTACTCTCTCCCTTCCCTCGAATCTCGCACTAGCCCTTTTAAAAAATCATACCAACCACTGTAAATTATTTTTTCTTTATATTTGGTTTTTATCCTTTTAATTATTATTTGTTTTTTTTTAAATAAGCCATGAAATTATAAATGTTTTTCAATTTTTTACCTCTCTTTTAATTTTTAATCTTTCAGATTTGGTTCTATTTTTTTATTAATATTTTTTAAAAAATAAGCTATAAATTACAATTGTTTTTCAATTTCAAACCCCCTTTCATTTTTTTTTTTATCTTTCAAATTTAGTTTTCATTCTTTTGATTGCTATTTATTTTTTTGAGATAATTTCTTAAGTTGTTTTTTTTTTTAATTTCATCCTCCATGAGTTTTTATTTATTTCAAATTCGATCCCTATTCTTTTTATTGCTATTTTTTTGACAAGTTTTTTTAATTTATTATTTTTCATGATTTTACCATTCAAAATTAAATTAGTTCAGAATTAAGTTTCTTGATTAAACCCAGTTCAAGGATTTCATGGGTTCTAAGTTTTAGATAATAGACTGGGTATAGGAGATTTGTTGGAATTAGCTTGGTTGTTTTCTTTTTTAAAAGCTAATGTTTTTTTATTCTTTATTTAGAGATTTGCTTTATTATTTTTTTACGGTTTACTTTCTATGGAATTAATCTCGAGTTCATGATTTCAAAGGTTAACATGGGTTACCTTTTGTTCTTTTGGTCCTTTTTTAAAATTGAATAATTTCAATTTTAATTTTCAACATTTATTTTATTTGAAATTGGTATTCCTATCTTTTGTTTTCTTCTATTGGGTTATCTTGATCATATACCTATGATCACGGGGTTTGCGGGTTTACCGGGGTTTGCGGGTTAACTAAAATTTTGTTTCATTGCTTTGGGGTTAATCCTGGGTTTAGGACCTAGGTCACTGGTTTCAAAGGTTAATATAAATTGATTTTTTAAAAAAATAATTAAATTATTTCAATTTTATTTTTTAGCATTTGATTTATTGGAAATTGATTTTTGTAAAAAAAAATTTATCATTTTTTTTAATTGGGTTATCTTGTTTATTTTTTTTTTCACAATCTCATTTATTATAAGTTTTTTTTCTATCAAATTTGATCCATATTCTTTTTATTGCTATCGTTTTTTCTGTTGGAAAGTTTTCTAAATTGATATTTTATTTTACAATTTTATCATTCAAAATTAAATTGGTTAGAAATTAATCTTTTTTTATTGAACTCAGTTAAATAAATTTCACTATTTTCATGGTTGCAGGGTTTGTTGGTTAACTCAAGTTGACTTATATATTTTTTCATTATTTTTTAAAATTAAATTTCTTTTTTATTTTTTGTCCATTAACGTGTTAATTAAGTTCTATGGTATTGTTCAATTTTCTTTGGAATGCTCAAATAGTTTTTTTTTTTTACTTTTTAAATTATATTTTTTCTTAATTTTCATCATTTAAAATTTTATTTGCTAGATAATAAGCCTTACTTTTTTCCTTCTTTTTTTTTTTTAGTTATGTTCTCATTTGATTTATTAAAAATTGATATTCCAACTTTTTTATTATTTTTTTATATGAGATTATCCAATCTTATATCCATGGTCGCAAAGTTTACGAGTTAACCTTATTTAACTAGATTTTTTTTTGTTGTTCTTTTTTAATTTTGTCTGTTATCATTGAGTTGTTTAATAATATAGTTGTTTAATTTTTATTGTTATTATTTTATTTATTTATTTATTGTTATTATATTTTTTTAATTAGATCATTTAAAATTATCAATTTAACTAATGAACAGATCTCGGATTTTTTTTTTCTTAACAATTATTTTTTTAGAATGAAAAAAAGGGTGTCCGGCCGGCAGGCTTGATATGAAAGAGTAATGTAAACGTAGATATTCGGAAAAAGTATACTTAAAAAGGTCTCATCCATCTCTATCATCCTATCATCTTTGTAAGAGAAACTAAGCTCCGTGTTCATGTCTATCATGGGACGCTTTTTATTTACTAGTTTCACCTTAGAGTAAAGGGAAAAGGACAGTATACTCTTTTGATTAATTGAATGCCAATCTCCTCCAAAGTCTACTTCCACTTTTGTCATCTTCTCAGTCTGTGTGCCTTCTTTACAAGAACAACACTCAAACTCTGATCAGCACACCCTATCCTAGGCGTCTGCTATAATGTCAATGATTCGGATCATATATATATAGAGAGAGAGTAGAGAAAACGAAATTTAATAGCGTTATCAAAGCCGCAGTGATGACATCCATTAAATATTTTTAAAAAATATGATGAAATAAATTCAACGACAATAAGAAAAACAACAAATGATGATGTGGTATAAATTGTTCTTAAGCAACTGAGTTCGGGTATTATTAAATAGCTCATATGTCTCCCTCTAATTTTTATTAATAATTTTTTTATTATCAAGATTTTTATTGTTATATTGATATATATCATTATCAGAATTTTAATATATCTTTAATTTCTTTTTCTTTCTTTTATTTTTATCTTTTTTCTTCATAATTTATTTAGCATTTAACATGTTTGACTAATGAGTCACATATATCATACTCACTAAACTTTATTATTCCCCTAAACATTTTTCAAACTTAGTTATTTTTCTATTCTTTTATTGTAATTAAATCATAGACTATTGTAATCAAATGACACATGATTTAAATATAAAAATATTTTACACTTCAATTCTTCTATATAACAACACATTACTTCTATATTACAACAATTTTTATTACCAAATTGCCCATGCTACCGTCCACTTAACTAAGGTAATTGATTGAATGACATGTAATTGATAGTTTCTTCCATGTAAAGAAAGGGAAAAAAAGAAAAAAAAATAGTTTTAAAATATAAATAAAAATAAAGAAAAGAAAAGAAAAGAAAATCCTTTTTTAAGCTAGACAATATTCATCAACACAAATAAATCAATAAATCTTAGATATGAACAAGTAAAACTCAACTCAAATTATCAATTAGACACTTAAGCGTGTAATTCAAGGACAAACTTGACTCAATTGAAATATAAGGATATATTCTGTGTAATAAGAGGAAAAACTCATTTAACTTGAACTTAGGGGTGAGAAGGTTTTTTCTTGAGATCTACTAGTTATTATAAAAAAAAGAGAGAGTTAATCAATATTTTTACATCTTTGTTACACATTGTAATTACTAAAATACTTTTTTAAAAAAATATATTTTTATTAGGTAGAGGGGCTTTTTCAAGTTTTTTTAATTTTTTTATACAATGCAATTACTTATACAATAATCTTTTTTGACTTTAAATACAAAGACACTTAAGTTATTTTCTATTGGTTTTTTTATTATTATTCTAACTTGGGGTCAAGTCTAATTGGGTTTTTAATATATATATATATTAAATTAAATTAAATTAAAAATGGTTGACTTATGCCTAGCATGAGCCTGAATGTGGGCATCATTTATACCCTTTATATGACATATGTTGTGCCAAAACAACTCTGAACATCGTTGTCTAGGATGATGTTCGATGCTCTTCACTACCCCCATGACTGTGATGAGATGTGTGCTATCAGAAGATCAGCAGTTGAGCTACATCCACATATTTTTTATTTCCTTCCTCTTTCCTCTCTCTCTCTCTCCCCTTCTAAAAAAAACATGTTGGTCATTATAAAAAAAAATAAAATAATAAAGAAGTCTGGTTTTTTGTTTGTTGAATCAAATTAAGTCTTTATTCTTTTGATTATGCAATTGGTCTTGAATCTTTTATTGAATTAATTTTTTTTTTCATTTTATTCTTTGATATTTAATTTGTATATCAAATTTGATCTTCATTATTTTTAATTACAATGTATTTGGTCTTGAGTTTTTTTATTGATTTTTTTTCAATTTTATTTCTTGATGTTTGATTTTTACATCAAATTTGGTTCTCATTCTTTTTTTTGTTATTTTTTAGTTTTTTTTTCTTAATTGAATTTTTTTTTTTCAATTTTATCCTTTATGATTTGATTTGATTTTTTTATTTGTCAAATTTGATTCTTATTCTTTTTAAAATCTACATTTTTTTTTCTTTTTTTATCCCTTTTTTGTTGATTTTTTTTTAATTTTATCCCTAAATTATTTTGATTGGTTGAGAATTTGAGATTATTATTGTTCTGGATTTGCCTTTTATATTGTAATTCGACCTCATTATCAGTGTCACAAGTTCTGAAGGATGGACCAGGTTAGCTTCAACTATGTTTATTTTTTTTTTAATTTTATCCATCATTATTGGGTTTGTTGGAAATTGCTATTCTTTATTTCTTTACCTTTATTTTCTATAATGTTATCCTAATATTATGTCTTAGATCATGGATTCTGCAGGTTGACAAGGTTTGACTCGAGTTTTTTTTTCATTGCTTTTAATTGTTTTTAAAATTTTGCATTTCCTTATTAGATTGGTTTGAAAATTGAGTTTTATAGTTTTATCCAGTTTGCTTTTCATAAGGTTATCCTGGTCCCACAACTAGGTTTTGGATTTGGTTTAATTTTTATTCAAGCCGGATGATAAAACATTATCATGTCCAGTTTTGTTGGAGGATGTATTTTTAAAAATTCATAAATGTGCTGACTCAGACAAACTCATGTCAATTTTTTTTATTTTAAATTGTTTTCTTTTTAATTTTATCATTCAACATTTTATTTGCTAAGAATTAAGATTATTTTATTTTTCTTTCCATGCAATTATCTCATTATTATTTAATTTTTACTTTGTTAACAAATAAGATCATTGCGATGTTTTAGAAATATTATAAAGATATATTTCCATAATATTAGCAAGCGTTCACCTTCTACATTGAATCGTTATTTTTTTTTTGTTATTGATATCTTATTTTATAATCATATTATTAAATCAATCAAGCTTATTAAATCTATGCAAGTCAATGACCATAATCTCAATTTTTTTCTCTTTTTTTTGAAAATATTTATATCATCTTGATATCTTTTTTATGATGAAAAAATAGGTTGGCCCGTAGCATAACACATACTATATATATATATGAGCTAAAACATTTTCATATATGTTAACAAAAATTCATTTTACTTTAAAAATAATTTAAAAAATATTATGATTGGAAAAAAAATATTATTTTAATTTTTTGAACGTTAAAGATTAAATGATTATGGAGAACGTAAATTAAGCTAAAATGCATCCATTTTTATAGGAAGCTTTGAGGAAATCATATAAATTTACCTAAGTAATCTTAGGGTGGCTCTCCAAATATTTGCATATATATTCACCAAAACTAACTTATTTTAAGCTTGGTGGAGTGTTTTGTATTCAATCATGCAAACATCATAGAAACTTGTCCAACTAAAAAATTTATGATTTTTATGGACTTAAGGAAAAAAAAATTGGAAGCATTGTAACTTATTTTCTAATGGTTCAATAATAAAAAAAAAATTATTTTTAGCTAAAGAGAAATCATTCTCAAGAGTTAAGAAGATGAGTAGATCTTCTCCAAATAATTTTAGAGTCAACTGAGCAACACATTATTATTGTTATAGGAAGGATACTTAACTAGAATTTTATGCTCTAAATATTGAGGCAGCCTTATAGAATACTCGATTGATAAAATGAAAGAAAAGAAACTAGAGGATTTAATCAAATGACTATTAATTGATCTTTCATTATCTGAAAGGTATATAAGATACTTTCTTGGTATATAAAAGACATGTTGATTTTGTTAGTTATGCTGACTCTAATTATACTGAAGATTTTGATTGTTGAGGATATATATCACAAGTTATATACTTTCTTGGTATGTCATATTGTAATCTATTATTGCATTGTCTACCATAAAAGTTGAAAGGTTTTTAGCAACTTAAGTATACAAATAGCTATTTGGTTGAGAGGTTTGTTTAGTGAACTCAATTTAGAACAGGATATGACTTTGTGCATGATAGTCTAAATGTCATACATCTAACTAAATACCATATGTTTAATAAGAGGACAAATATATTGATGTCCCCATTTCGTTTGGGTTATTACTACTTTTAAATGATGCTCTTGTGAAAAATGTTGTTATTACAATTAACTCAATTAATATGTTGACAATATTACTTTTTTTATACAAGTTTAAGTAGTGCTTAGATTTTATATGTGTTATTAAAGTGGCATAACTTAGCCTTGGAGGTGTTTGAATGCAAGGTGAAGTGTTTTTAACTCTAGTAGAATTCAACTAGTATGAAGACTTGTTGAGTATATATTGTATTATAGGGCTAATGTTATATGACAAAATGACCCACTTCAATTAGATAGTCTAAAGGTGTGGTGACATTACTCCCATAATATAAACCTTTTATGGTTGTATGGCCTAATATACCTTTGGATTATACTAAATATATGGTGTACTTTGTTTATATGTTATACAAGACATTTATCATGTGTTATGAGGATTGCAAATACTTGAAAATAGAGTTAAAATTGTCCCAACTTGTGCTAATTCAAAATAATAAAATTTTCTCCTTTTTGCATGTGGATGTATGCATGAACAAACTTGTAAAACACTCTACTTATGTGTGATTGTTTTGTTTCTGTTTATAATGACTATTTTATTTGTCAGGTTGTGTGATTTTAATGAAAAAACCTTATATAATTAATTAATTGAGCATGAAGTTCAAAAGAAATTAATATATAATTTATCTATTATTGTTTTTGTTGTTGTTGTTGTTGTTAAACCTTATTTCTTGTATATATCCTATATATTATATGAACCATGACTTGTAATTCTTTTGGCATTTGCTACCTAGCTTTTGAGATTTTAATTTATTTTTATGAATTTTTTATATTTAATAAATTATATGCATAATTATTTTCCATCCTTTGTTGCACTGCAAATGTGGTTGTGTAAGTTTAATAAAATGGTCATCAACTTTATATTTTGAAAAAAACATATTATACAAAGAAAGTTTCATACAAATAGTGATAACAAGTGATTAAGTGATGAATTATTAGTATCCACCAAGGGCAAATGGTCTTCCCAATATCTCCCAAATTCTATAATGCACACCTTTAAAAGGTTTTCTAGTATTTGGATGGTCCTTTTTTATTGACCATCTATTTGTGGATGGTAAGGTGTGCTCAATTTCAGTCTTGTTCGCAAGACATTTTAGAAGTTGGGTTATAGTTTAGAAGTAAACCGTGGGTCTCTGTCTGAGACTATGTAAATTGGAATACCACACAATCTAACCACCTCATTTACATACATCCTGGTTAGCTTATCTATTAGATCTGTCATCTTTATGGGTAGAAATAGGATAGACTTTGTAAGTCTATCTACAATCACCCACATTGTGTCATTCCCCTCTTACTCTTTGCTAGTCCCATCACAAAACATTTCCATTCTGAAATTGAAAGGGTTCGTAACCCACCTGTAAGCTTCTGATATTTGATCTTTACTTGTTGATTTATTGCATATTTAGCCACAAACTTTGCTATTTCCTTTTTTATTTTAAGCCATCAATAAAAACTCTTTAAATCCCTATACATCTTCATACTACTTGGATGGGTTGCTAGTTTCAACTCGTGTGCCTCTTTAAGTATTTCTTCCATCAGACTCTTATCATCGGGCATCTATATCCTATTCTTCATCCTTAATATTTTATTTTCCATCATCCCATATGGAGAATCCTTACTCCCCTCATGCGACTTGTGATTCTTCTTGGTACTAGTATTTGTTTATGGACACTTGCTATGACTTGTCCTATGTGCTAGTATTTGTTTAAGGGCACTCATCATGACTATTGTGCTAGGATCCTAAGCTAACCAATATGAATTCTCTTAATGTTAAAAAAATACTGATGCAACCATATTATTCGATAGTTTTACTTATATTTACCTAATATTTTGTTCATGTTTTATATATAAAATGGCTTAATAATCTTTATTTTATGTTTTGAAGGTATTTTTGGATGTGAGATTAAAAAAGAAGTAAATTAGAGATAAAATTAAGACCATGTTCCCACCCGTATTGAATATTGACAAATTTGATCTCTAATCAATGTTTTTATGCAGAACTTGAGTTGTAAAGGTCGAAATGAAGTGAATCCACTAGCATTAGAAAGATACATCCATACCTTTCTATACATATATGGCAAGAAAAACAAAAAAAGAAAGAGGATGGAAATTATAGCCTTAAAAGAAACATCTCGCATTGTGCTAGTTTTGACCTTCACCATTCCGACTTGAATATCTTGAGTTAGAGAAGTTCATTTAATACAAACACAATGTTTTTAGATTTCTGAATTAATGACCTATTATCCTGCAAACGTTTAGCTGAAAAAGAGATTATATGAGAGAGATATGTTTTTTATAAGACAACCTATAAATTCTGTCAGCATACAAGTTTTATGAAGAAACAAGTCCAACTTACTTAAATGTAGATTGTTTACTTTAGAAAGAATTGTTTTTATATGTTTTAGGAGAATGCAAATGGATTGGAGGGATGTGGGGATTAGGGCTTCCTATCAAATAAAAAGAAAAAGAAAAGAAGGGGCCGATCAGGTTTTTCTCTTGATAAGTTTCAGATTTATTTAATTTAGCTTGATTTTTTATCCTGTTTACCATAGCATGGCCTAAATAATCTCAAAACCCCCCAAGTTTGAATCATCTAGCATAAAGACCTGAACTAGATCTTCCTCGTGGGATTGACCTTTTACTTGCTCTATACTATCTTGTTTGTTTAAGCTAGGGTAATTAATTTGTGTGACCACAACATCGTAACACATTTTGGCGTTGTTGCTAGGGAAGTGATTCTAGTTAACTCTTATGTTATGATTGTTATTTATTTAGTTCAAAAGAAAATAGAAAAAAAAAATTGAATTTTTTGGTGGAATTAGGCTTTGACATTTAGTTTTCTAAAGAAAAACGACGTTCTGAGCGAGACTAATTGCTTTTAGCTACTAGCTCCACCCTCTCGAGGCCAAATTCCAATATTTTCTAGGGGTTTTATGCAATTTTATTGATATTAATAAAAGTCAGTATTACAAAAAATAAGGGAAAGTGATAAATTAAATTATAAGAATGATGATATATTCGAGAATCTAAATTAAAATATTTTGTTCAAGTGTTAATATATATAGATAAATAAATAAACACGAAAATGTGAATAAATTTTTTTTAGAAGTGAATTTCATGAAACTAAAAGTACCAACGAGTAACTTAGTGAAATTCAATATAACTCGAGCAAGAATTGACATAAACAGTATCAGGATTCAAGAAATTTTACCCAAAAACTTAAAAGTTAATGTTGAAGGATATAGAAGGCATTTAAAACAAAAGTTAAAGAAATAATATGTGTGCTAAAGTGTGTGCGCGGAAGAAAACATTTAGGGACATGGATGGTATTTTTTTAAAAACTTATATATATATAGTGTAGGTGTGTGTGTTGTAAGGAGAAAAAAAAAACAACAAAACTTGTTTTTCAAAGAGAAAGAAGAAGCATTCAGCCAGGAGAGGAAAAACAAATTTAGGCAAGGAAAATTTCTCAATACAAAAGTGTTAAAGCTTTGGCTATTGCTTGGTAAGGTGCCCTCACATTTTTAAATAAGATTCTTGAAGAATTAATGCTTTAAATTGGTTGAACTTTGTGAAATGAGGAATTAGGGTTCATGATAAATTTTGGGAAAAATTACAATTGATTGTGAAATTATGTTAAGATTGTTAAACTGAGTAGAGAAAGTAATAAATTATGGTATTTGAAGTAAAATTTTAGGTCTTCTTGAAGAAGGGATTTTTTTTTGGAAAAATAATAATAAGAAGAATAAAATTTAAGAATTTGAATAAGATGATGGGATTATATAGGAAAGAGATGATATTAATGTTAAAGAGTGAATGAATCATGAAATTTTTTTTATGTTTTTCTTTAATTTAAATTTTGGTAAAATAAATTAAATATACATTTAAAGAATATATATATATATATATATATATATATATATATATATATATATATATATATTGTTTTGAATGATGAAATTTTGTGTGTTACAATGTGGAAATTGAAAGAATTGGAAGGGAATTTACAAAAGAAAGAAGGGAATTTTTCATGTTTCCCTTTAAAATTTATTTTGGCAAATGAAAGGATAATTGGAAGGATTTTATTTATTGAGTGTGTTGATATGGAAAGTAGAATAATGATGTGATATACATGTCAATTCAGGAGAGGCTACCAAGCCGACACCACAACAGGGAACTTCGGCTCGAGCTCAATCGTCAAGTAATTACACGATGCCCGAATTTAATATTGGTCAATATGTATTTTTTTTATCTGATTAATTGTGGTTGATATATTAGAAATTATTATGTTATTTACTTGAGAAAATAAGATATGCGATATGATGAATTAATTCCCGAATTAATGGGATTAATTCCTGAATTAAAGGGATTAATGCCTTGGTGAATGGATGTGATAAGAAATTAATTCTGTGGTTAATGGGATTAGAACCCTGGTGATTGAGCAAATCGTTGAATTAATTACTAAATTAATGAGTTTAATGTCCAGGCGAATGGGTGTGATGAGGAATTGAGTCCTTGATTAATGGGATTAGTATCCTAGTAAATGGGTAAATTGTTGAACTAATTCCTGATTTAATGGAATTAGTGCCCTGGCAAATGGGCGAGATGAATAATTAATTCCTTGGTTAATGAGATTTGTACCCTGATGAATGGGCGAAATGTTTTTTTCTACTGATGACAATAATGCTTGTTCAATGGATTGGTAGCAAAAGTAGTCATCTATTAGTGAATGTAATGTCGTGTTAATTGGGCGACAGAAATAATTATATTTTGTTGATGTAAAAAAATAAAATAAAAAATCATAGATTATTCTGAAATTTAATTGATATATAATACTAGATGAGCAAGTTAATTTAATGATCTTTTGACTAAATTTACAAAAAGAAAGGAAGAAAGAAAGAAAGTACAAAGAATTTTATGAATGTCTTTTTTTTTCATTTGTCTAATTGAATTATTGTATTAAATCTTTTTTCAGGTACATCCCCCTAACGGACTGAATAATAGATTAGTTTCCTTATATTTTGTTGGATATCATGTTGTAATGAATGAATTTATCATTTTATTATGTAATATAATGCGTCCACAATTTATCGAAAGCTCTTTTGTGTAGTATAATCTTAATTATGAATTTCTTCTTTAATTATGAACTTATTTCGATTATAATTTCGTTAATGGTCTTTATTTGTAAATCTTTGAATTGTGTAATGTACTTCAGTTATCATTTTTAGAATAATTCTTTAGATTGCATCCGTGTAAATGTGGGATATTGAATTGTTTAGACATGTGTGAATTTGATTATTGAAAAGTTGTGATGTAATGAGAGGAGGATGTCTTGGATGATAGGACAAGTAAGAGATTTGTTAATTGAGGATTGTGGAAGAAGAGTCTATAACTTGGTACCTAAAAATATAGAGAAAATTCTGTCGAATTTTTATTGATTATAGAAAAAAAAATCCCTTATCTTAATTGAATTATTATGTCCTTGCTCTTTGTTTTGAATACAAATGTTGGGGTTGTTACACCACCACTCCAAAGGTAAGTCCTAACTTAATGAATTTCAATTTCATGAAAATCCCTTTATTTCCTTTGAGTTCTTCTAAGTTTAGGAAAGAAGACAAAGAAAAATAGATTTTAGAGGCTTTCAAGAAAGTAGAACTCAACATTCTTTTGATTGATGTTATCAAAAAAATTCCTAATTATGTCAACTTTTTGAAGGAGTTGTGTACTACCAAAAGAGCTTACAAGTTAAAAGGCCACAAAATGGTAAGTATGGGTGAAGTTGTATCTGTTGTTGCTCAAAAGAATTTGCCTTTAAAGAAAAAAGACCTGGGTGTGTTTACTATCCCTTGTGTTATTGATAATGCTAGCTTTAAAAGGGCTTTATGTGATTTTAGTGCATCCATTAGTGTTTTGCCTAACATGTCTTATGATTCTTTTAATCTTGAGCCTTTGATTAAAACTAGTATTGTAATACAACTTGTGGATCGTAGTTTTGTTTATCCTCTTGGTGTGATAAAAGATATCATAGTCAAGATTGATAGTTTGTTTATTCCATGTTACTTTTATATTTTTGTTATGGAACGTGATTCCTCAAATAACAACACTCTTATTTTGTTTGGAAGACCATTCTTGAAAACTGTCAACACTAAAATTAATTGTGGTAAGGATACTTTGTCTATGGACATAGGAGATGAAGTAATTGAATTTAACTTTAATGATGTAATCAAATATCCTTACAATAATGTTTATTCTATCACATGCTATGACTAAATTGATGAGTATGGGCAACAAGTTCTTGATTTTGATTACGAGGGTAGATTAAATGTGGCATTGAGCTATGATGTTGATTTTACCAAGATAAATAAGATAGAGAGGAATGTATATGTTCCCTAAAATATGCAAGAATCAACCTTGACTTTGCAAGCTTTACAAACCGCCCCCTCTAGCAATGTTTTTGTTGATTTAGTACTTTCATGTAAAAAGCTTTCGTTATCTATTTTACAGGTACCCGAGTTAGAATTGAAACCTTTTCCCGATAATTTGAAGTATGTATTCATTAACGACAACAATACACTCACCGTTATCATAGCAAAAGGTTTGCCAAGTGCGTAAGAGGAAAAACTTGTCAGATTATAGAGGAATCATAAAACAACCATTGGTTAGACTTTAGCCAAAATCAAGGGTATTAGTCCCTCAATATGTATGTATCACATACTATTAGAGGACAATGCAAAACCAATAAGGAAAATACAAAGAAGGTTGAATCCGTCAATGATGGAGGTAATGAAAGCTCAATTTTAGAAACTATTAGATACATAGGTCATTTACCCCATCATGGACAATAAGTGGGTGGTGCTAATCCAAGTGCTGCCCTAAAAGACCAGAATCATGTTGGTAAAAAAAAAGATGATGAATTCATTTCTAATTGCATCTCGAGTGGTTAGAGGATGTGTATTGATTATAGAAAGCTTAACCTTTCTACAAGCAAAGATCACTTCCTAATACCATTCATAGATCAAATGTTTGAACACCTAGCAGGTATGTCTTTTTATTGCTTTCTTGATGGATATGGTAGATATAATTAGATTGTTATTAATCCTGAAGATTAAAAAAGAACTACCTTTACATGCCTATTTGGTGCATATGTATATAGAAGAATGCTTTTTGGTTTGTGTAATGCACCCACAACTTTTCAAAGATGCATGATGAGTATTTCTTTTTACTATATTGAAAAAATAATTGATGTTACCATGCAACTTTGAGGTATCTTTTGCATAAAATAGAATCCAAACCCAGATTGATTAGGTGAATCTTGCTTTCACTAGAATTTGATCTTGAGATCAAAAACAAAAAAGGTGTCGAGAATCATGTAGCTAATCACTTAAGATGATTGCGGCCCAAAGATATACAAACCAAAAAAGTCAGAGAGACATTCCCAGACGAGTAGTTTTATATTTACATTCCTCTGTAAAACCATGGTATACTGATTTGATGAACTATGTAGTCACTAAATAATTCCCTTCAGTTTTGTCTAAATCTCAAAAAGACAAGTTATGAGTTGATGCTAAATATTATTTTTGGGACACTTCTTATTTGTGGAAATTTTGTGCGGATAAAGTAGTTAGAAGATGTGTACCACATGATGGATTTCATTCTATTCTCACCTTTTGTCATTCTCATTCTTGTGGTGGGTATTTTGGAGCAAAAAGAACAACCCATAAGGAATTTGAGGATACATATCCCTTTTATAAATCATGTGAAAAATATCAAAGAACTAGCAATATCACTTATAAGAATCAAATGCAAAGAATATTTTTGTTTGTGAAATTTTTTATGTTTGGGGTATTATTTTCATGGGTCCATTTTCTTCTTCTTTTGATAATATTTATATCCTTCTTGTTGTTGATTATGTGTCTATATGAATTAAGGCAAAAGCCACGCGAACTAACAATGATAAAGTTGTTTTAGATTTTGTCTAGACTCGTATACTTGACAAGTTTGGAATCCCTAAAGCTATCATTAGTGATCATGACACTTGTTTTTGCAATCGTTCAATGGGAGCATTACTATGCAAGTATCATGTGACTCATCAGACTTTTATAGTCTACAATCCTCAAACGAATGGCTAAGCTGAAATTAAGAAATCAAGTTTATTTTGAAGAAGGTAGTGTAACCTAATCGGTAAGATTGAAGTATGTGATTTGTTGATACACTTTGGACTTATCGCACTGCTTATAAATCACCTTTAGGAATGTCACCTTATAGGATGATTTCCAAGAAAGCATGTCATCTACCAGTAGAGCTTGGACACAAAGCGTTTTAGGCATTAAGCAATGCAAATTGGATTTTGAGAATATGAGTATTATGTACAAGAATTAGTTGAGATAAATAAAAATATAAATCAAATGAATGAGTGTGCATACAAGTTTTAAAGTTTAATTAGTTTAGGGATTGACTTTGAAAATATATCATGTTGACTTAATAATGTTGTACCAATGTAAGTTTTTAAGCCCTTAGCATTATATTTTTTTTATTGTGCATTCTTTCAATGATATTTTTTTTTATTCATGTATAGCTTGTAATATTTTAGTAATGAAGATGAGATTGAAAAGCAAGCTTATGGTAGAACATATTCATTGATTGAATTAGAGAGATTTGAATGCATAAGCCCTAAACACGTGAGTGTTTGAGTGTATATCAATGAGAGGACCTATCACTTTGACATGACATATATTTCATTTAAATCCTAATGATTAATTGAGTTTTGAAGTTTGCATGTAAATAAATTCATGAAAATTTATGGTTTTACCCTTGTTGATTGTATTCTTGTTTATAATACATGTACTGTTGGACATTGATGAAAGATTACGAGATTAGTCACAATTATTTTATTTATTTATGCTTTTGTCTCCCTGAAGTTTGATTTTATCTCTCCTTTCTCAAGGACAAGCAAGAGTTAAGTGTGGGGGTATTTGATGCAACCATATTATTCAATAGTTTTACCCATATTTACCTAGTCTTTGGTTCACATATATATATATATATATATATATATATATATATATATAATGTCTTGATAATATTTGTTTTATATTTTGAAGGTATTTTTGGATATGAGATTAAAAAAAAGTAAATTGGAGATAAAATTCAGACTATGTTCCAAATTGTGTTAAATATTGATAGATTTGACGTATGATTGATGTTTTATGCAAAACTTGAGTTGTAGAGGTTGAAATGAAGTGATTCTAGTGGCATTAGAAATGTAAAATCCATACCTTTCTATATATATATGGCAAGAAAAAGAAAAAGAAAATCAAGAGAATAGAAATCACAGTCTTCTAAGACAAGTCTTGTATTTTGTCAAGTTTGATTTTTGACAATTCCAACTTAAATATCTTGAGTTATAGAAGTCTATTTGATGCAAATATAATTGTTTTGAACTCTTGACTCAAATACCTATCATCCTGCAAAATTATAGCTGAAAAAAGAGTTCATATAAGAGATATGAGTTTCTCTAAGATAAACTATAAATTCTGTTAGCAGATAAGTTTTGTGAAGAAACAAGTCCAACTTACTTATATGTAGATTGTTTACTTTGAAAATGACTATTTTTATATTTTTTTTAGGAGAATACAAACGGATTGGAGGGATGTGGGGATTAATATTTCCTATCAAATAAAAAGAAAAAGAAAAAGAAAAAGAGGGGGCAAAAAGAAGAAGAAAAACTCCACCATTTTCTCATATACCTGAAATTATGCTCTCATCTATTATATTATTATTTTTTCAAAAGACATGCAAGGAAAAATTATTTTTAGTTTGTATGATGACTATGAATGTTTTTCTATGTTTATTTCCTATGATTATTTAGTTTGATTATTAAAGCGGACTCTAAATTATTATTCTAAACCAATTTTACTACTAAGTTATGTTATCAAAATCAAAGTTGTGATATTTAAACTTATAAAATGACCAGATTTAATAATTATGACGGATTTATGTTATGAATCTTAGAAAAACATTACGAGGAACTTTATCTTAATCCCCTGCATCGTCTCTTTCTGTTTCCTTTCATGTACAAATCCTCAACTCTATATTTGCCTTCTCTTTCACCTCCGACCTATCCCTCGCATGAAGGGTAGATGAAGCCTATAAAAGGCAAACCATATGAATGCAAAAGGAAAGCAAAGACCAAGTTCTCACATTGCATCTCTAGTCAATGTCGCTTCATCATCAAGAAGCATCCCACACTTATCCTTGCAAATACACTCAGCTTCTTCTTCCATACTCTTGCAAAGCCTTGTCAACCTAACAATATAGAGAAAAGAAGTAAATGGAACCATTCACAAAAAGATCATGTTCATATTTATGCTTCGCATGCTCTGGTTAGAAACACCAACAGCAGGGTCAGACAGAAATTGATAGACAAAACAAACTAGTACTAAGCACACATTTATGCAAGGCCCAAATTTCCACAAGAAATATATGACTAGGATCAACCAAGCCAATTCTCTAACATTAATTAAAATTTTAATTGATATCATAGTTGTGAATAGAATATCATTTAAAATTTGATTTGTTGTAGTCCTTTATAATCATAATATTTAATAAACTTTAAAAAACACATCCCAATGCTATCTCATTATAGCTTATAAATATATATTAGTTCGCATTCATATAATGTTTTTTTCTTCCTTAAAGTAACAATTTTTTTATTAGAATTATATTTGATTGCTCATAACTATCATAATTATGGAGTAATTAGCTAAATTATGAAAATATATGATAATTGTTTTTGGTATATTAAGTGATTCTATATAACTTTTCATAATTATCTACTTCTTACGAACTGAAAATTATTTATTTTTCTTTTGCAGGTAATATGCTTCGAGCTAGAACCATCCAATAATATTAGTGATGGTGCCACCAATCCTATATTAACTAGGAAACGAGGGGCTTGTTGTTTATAAGCATAAAATGCATCTCTCTTTAAAAAAAAAGACAAAACTCACTATGTGAGTTAAAAGAGATAATATTTTTTAGAAGATTTATCATGGTAAATATTCATACATATCATTAATTAGTAATTAATATATTTATTTATTTATATATTTTAAAAGAGTTTTTGAAAAAAATTTAATTTTTAAATTTTTTTTTTTTAAATTAATTTTTTTATTTCAAATTAATTTTTTTAATGTTTTCAGATTGTTTTGATGTTGTAATATTAAAAATAAAAAATATTATTTTAAATAAAAAATAATTTAAAAAACAATAATAAGTACACCATTAAAATTTTGTTTTCGCTTTTAGGCCCTGTGATTTTCTCATCCCAAGGCATTCTAACAAAAGTTCAATTGCGAAGCCCTTAAATCAGCCGTAGTTTTCCAATTAAAATGGCTTGAAGTGGGGCCTACCATTCCTTAACTATTTCTTTGAAAAAAGTCGGGATTGACTTGGTGTCCCTACCTATAAAAACGCAGATATATCCCTTCCCATTGGTCCGTTGCTTGCCACCGCGTGGGGCGGTGTCTCTTCTCTTCCTCTATTTATTAACCTGTATCAATAATGTACATGCCATGCCGTCCCGTCTCCATCTCTCTTCTTCTTGATTACCAAGAGTTAATAAATTAAAAAATATAATTGAAAAACTATTAAAAATACAGTGAAGCTGCAATTCCAAACACCACCTCTGTATTCTACCCGGACGTATCATCGTCACAAAAAAAGTGGAAAAGGGAGAATGATCCAGTATAACTACATAAGCTCAAACATTGTACGTATTTATTTACACTGCAAAGGCTGCCGACAAGACGCCCGTCGCTCATTCTGTATTTTGTTGGATTGTTATCTAACTTTATAAGTATTTTGTCGAGGTTTTTTTTTTTATATATTACTCGGTGTTTGAGATTGTACTCTTGAAGAGTTTTAATTTTAAATTAATTAATTTTTAATTTTTTTAATTACTTTAATATATTAATATCAAAAATAAAATTTTAAAAATAAAAATATTATTATAATATATTTCCAAGTAAAAACAATTTTTACTAAAACCTAACTTTAAAAATATTTTATCAGGTGTTTTTATATATATCACTGGTTTTTATTATTTTTTTTAAAAAATAATTTTAAATTATTTTTTTATATACTTAAAATGTTTTAAAATATTAATATTAAAAAATTATATCATAAAATATTTTATTAAAGTAAAAATATTTTAAAAGACAATATCTTTTCCGCAGGATAAATATATGATCATCCGAAAGAAGAGAAAAGAGAGCAGTAGCGAAGTGGTAGATTTTATTCCTTTCTTTTCAGCCTATTATTTGTACGAGTTTTCACTTGCTAGCGAACTCTTATTTGAACAACAAAAGCAAAAGCAAAAGCAAACACCCCGTCATCAATAACAATAAGACCCGATTCACGAACTGGGTCTTGTCCAGATCTTGTATTAGAACCTCACTTCATCTTAACTTTGTTGCTACAGGTGAGTTTTTTTTTTTTTAAATAAATTTTCTCTGTTTTGGTTAGTTCCTTTTCTTACTTTCTTTGGTATTTATTGAGGGGTTTCGAGGAGAATTTTAGTGGGTTTTGTTTTTCAAACCTCGTTAACTGTGTCATCTTTGGCCTTTAGTTAATTACGGCTTGTTTCTGGCTTTCCCTGTTTCACTCTCTTGGATTCCGGTTTCGGTGTGGAAAAAGTTGATAGCTTTATTGATATCTTGTCATGTCGCATAATTGTTGATTGGTCTTCCTTACTTTAAGTTTCAGGGTCAGGGTATACAGCATTTGTTCTCTAGAAACTCTCAATTTTCAGGGTTTCTGGCTTCTGGGTTTTTGAGAAGTTGGGGACTGCCTTCTGCTTTAGGTGGGTTTAGGTTTGTACGCTTGTTTATTGTTTTTATTAGGGTTTTTTTAGTAGTTCATGTTCAAGGTCTCTTTTTTGGGTTTTGGGATTTGATGATTCTGTTAAATCGAACTTCATTTTGTTAATTTGAAGGTTGGTTTGGGGTTCTGCAGTTGATCTTGTAGAAGCTTAAGGTTATATTTCTTTGGGTTGTGGCTTCTGGGTTTGAGAATTTTTATATTCACACCTGCTCAACAAGGGGGGGCTACAGCGGTTTGCTTGCTTCTGAGTTTTATAGTTGACTGAATTTTAAGAATTTGTGGTTGTTTTAGCTCAGACTTGGTGTTAGAAAAAGTGTTTCAATCATCAAAGACCTCCTATTTTGGGATTTAATATATGGAATTGAATTTTTAGTGCAGGGTGTAGAGTACTAAAAAACATAGTATCTGCCGTTTTTTCAAATAATAACTTGTTTTGTGCTTTGCCAGGTCTATTATCGGTGCAGTTATGGATTCCCCTCAATCTGTTGTGTCACCATTCAAGACCTCTGTTGGCTTTGAGACAGAGAAGCAGAAGTATGATTATCCAGTTCAGAGCACTGGCAGCTTCTCCAAGGGAAGTGAGATCCCCAGAAACGATGCTGTGGTTGGCAATCTCGAAGATTTTGTTGGTGTAGTTGAGGTTTACATACACCAGGCTAGGGACATCCAAAACATATGCATTTACCACAAGCAAGATGTTTATGCTAAGTTTTGCCTGACTAGCGATCCTGAGCACACTGTCTCCACCAAAATCATCAATGGTGGTGGGAGGAATCCAGTCTTCAATGACAGTCTGCGGCTCAATGTTAAGACTATTGATTCCTCCCTTAAATGTGAGGTATTCATGATGAGCAGGGTGAGGAATTATCTGGAGGATCAGCTGTTAGGTTTTGCTCTGGTGCCTTTGTCCGAAGTACTAATCAACAATGGGAATTTGGACAAAGAGTTCTCTCTTTCTTCAACTGATTTGTTCCACTCTCCCGCGGGGTTTGTTCAATTATCTCTATCATACAGTGGAGCTTCACCAGAGGTAATGGCGATTCCAGCAATACCCACTGCTTTAGCTGCAAATGGAACTATTCAGGATTCAGAGATACAGGAATCACTTCCTTGTGAATTGGACAAGATTGAGTTCCCGGATCCAAAGGTTGTGAATGAAAACCAGATGATGGTCTCTGAGTATTTTGGAATTCCATGTTCCAGTCTGGATTCTGAAGCCTCTGAGAGCTTGGCCACCTCTGATACTGAGAATTATCTGAGTTCAGAAAATGGAGTTCATTTCGTGGAAAGCTTCTCAGCTGCCACTTCCGATTCATTTCAACTTCCGAAGCTTGGCTCTCCTCCAAGCAGTGTGTCAACTAACGGTGTTTCTTCTTCTTCTGTTGATGCAAGTTCAGAAACCTCTGACAGCCCAGCAGCTTCTAAAACACCAAATCTGGACCGTGTCTCAGACCGTAAAGAGAGAGAGAGTACAAATGTCAGAGATGGTGAGACTGATTCCTCTGGTGGAGCATCAAATGAGAGAATTGCCAAACCTGTTATTACAGTAAACATTGAGCCGGAAACAAATATGGTTCAGCAGGACATAGTAGACATGTACATGAAAAGCATGCAACAATTCACAGAGTCACTGGCCAAGATGAAGCTTCCTTTGGACATTGATAGTGGACCAGCTAGTTCAGGAAGTTCGAGCTCTGATCAGAAGGTGCAGGCATCAAAGAACACTGGTTCCCGTGTGTTTTATGGGAGTAGAGCTTTCTTCTGAGCTTTGACTTTTCTATTTAAGAGGAAAACACACAGGTGACTTTAGACTTTAGCTTGGTGACTAAACTAATAGTGAAGTGTAATAATGTATCATGTAGTGTGTTGTTTCCTTCTGTATGTTGAGATGACGGGGAAATCATGACTTGTATGTGTTATCAGCTTTGTTTCATAACAACTGCTGTTATTCATGAAAATTCCCTCTTTCGTTGTTACTTTCCTCTATGTTTATTCAAGTCTTAAATAATTATGAAATTGATTTTCATCTAATTATAAGCTAATAATGAGTGTAATCATATTGGTGTCCGCATTCACATGGTGATTTTAGTCGAATAGTCAAGAGTGGCTAAAGCTTCCATGATTTTGCTTCTGGCAATTTTGAAAAATTGTGTCCACAAATATCAGTCGACATTAATGTCGTCTTCTTCTCTCCATGCTCGGACTATGCTAGTGTGTCCTCCCAAGGAAAACATTTCCCTCTAACTAGACAGGTTTTTCTTCCAATTTGTCTGCTATGCTGGCATCGATATTTGCTATTATTATTATTGTTATTTTTAAATTGTAATGTGGACATTAGGGAACAATTGTCTTAAAAATGGATTCTTCCGATACCTATATGACATTACATTTTGATCTATTTCGCGAATTTATATAACCAGTATTATATTAAAGAATCACTACAAGCTGGAATGGAGGAGGTCATTCTGTCACCCTTTCTTTCGAAACAACCGCTACTGAAGACAACATGCATGCATATATAATGAAGAAAAACAAGAACGAGAAACACCATTTCCCATACTTTCATGCATCTCAATAATTTTAAATGGGTACTTCAATTATTTCATTCGCCCTCATAGCATGCCCCCCACAGAAGCATGCAATTTGCTCATCAACTCTATCTAAACTCTCCACAATCCAAACTTCTCTGCAATATCCTTTCCAGTTGAGCACCTGCGGTCCCTTAAAAAACCCACCAACCACTGCTAAGCTGCTCTTAAATCTTGTTTCATGTCTCTTGAGCTTTCTGCAGCCCTGCTTCTGTTCCTCCTGCTTTGTGCTGCAGCCCCCACAGCTCAAGCAGCAACTGCTCCTGCTGCGCTACGTTCAAAAGGGAAGAGCCAGTCAGATGGGCTCCTTCTCTGCTCAAATCTGGCATCATCTCCCCCATTGCAGTTGCCAGATGCGCTCCTATCTTGAGAGAAAATGTTACAAATTTCATGAATATCTTCATGTATGGAGCCGAACTCTTTACTGCCATGTTATCAACCTGCATCACTTCACAACCAATCTGATCTTCAACAACATGGATTTCCCCCCTAAATTCACAAAACATGTGCAGACAAAGTGCAGTCATTCCAGAAATCATGTTGGTGATCAATCTTCTCGAGTAATTTTCTGTTCTAATAGGAAAGAAAAAGCGTGGCACTTTCCTTTTAAACTTGGTTATTGCAGCTCACAAGGTAATTAATTCACTTTGCGTTGAAGTTCAATAAGGAGTCTGCGCTCATAGAATTTCAGTCTTGTATCTCCTGTTTCAAATCTCATATTTCTTGTTCAATGATCTTGAGTCTCTGCAATAATTGTTCCCCCCTTTGCAATTCCAGCAAAGCTTGGAACCACTTTGTCAGGTATGATGCAGGACAAAAAATAAAAGAATTAAAACAGGAAAGAAAGAAGCTTTTAAAGAAAAAAAAAAGTTAAAAAAAGAAGATAAATAAGGATCGGAGATATGCAAAGTCTACAATATTTTTATTAATCATCAAAATTGTCTAACATTTATAAAAGTAGGATATAAATATTAAAACCGTAATTAGAACAAACGATTGATTTTATGACCCACTAAATAAAATATCCAACAATAATTAAATCAAACCCAACAAATAAAGCCAAATTATAAACCTCAACTAAAAGTTCATATAAATTAAACCAAAAAAATGAGCTAAAGTCCAATTTATCAATGGTTTGGGCTATCCTCCATCGTCTATGATCATACGCATGCGTAAACAATATTTCTAGTTCGGTGTCCCCACCAATTTTCCTGGGGTTGGAAGAACTTGATCCCTTTGAGTATAGGTCAAGGTGACTGCGATAATACTATCAAAGATAAGGATCAAGTTATTGTGATGCCTTTCTGATAATTTAAATATAATCTGAATCTAATCGTCGAGCCAATATATTGGGATTTGCTGAAGTTCACCATCCTTGGTAAAAACAACTTATGTATTCAAAGTAGCATTAATAAGTTCCTTTTATGCCAAAGATAAGGATAATGAGGCAAGGGTTTCAAAAGGAGCATCAGGGATAGGCTGTTGTGTTTTATATATAACAAGGTCTTTTATGTCAAAACTAGAGCTAATATCAAAGTTTAATGGCAATTTAAAGACATCATTATTTGATTCAATCATTTGCAACACTTTGAATGGCCTAGCACTACTTACTTGCAATTTATGATCGATTCTCAAAGTACATCGTTTAGGTCTAATCTGTATCATTAAATAATCTCCAACATTAAGTGCATCATGGTACTTAAGTAAATCAACTCAAAATTTGTATTGTTTGTTGCTTGCTTGAATTTGTTTCATGATTTTAATATGCAAATTATGAACTCTACATGCTAACGACTCAACTGACTTAGACATCCTATCGTAAGGAGATCTGGAAAGGTGTTCTATAAGCTTCTCGGGTTTGTAAGTGTGACGCTAAATGATAGGGGGGTGTGGAATAAGACAAACATTGTTTGAAACCTGTGTAGATATGATATGACGACAATCAAGTAAACTAGGATTATCTTCATCTTCATCTTCCTTATCACGTGCATGAGGTAAAGGATCAGGAAGCTCAACATGTTGCTTTAAACTTATGATATGCCAGACACCAGGCATGTGGGGGTAAGGAATCAGGTAGTTTAGGAAGACTAATATCATGAGACTTTTCTAAGTCTATACTTATTCTATAGGTGATTCCACTGAAGAGTTCCCTAAAACTTCCTCTACCATTAAAGCAGACATATCAGACTCCTTCTAAACCTCATTCTCAAGCTCACGTTGACTTATTATGTTAAGTCCCTTTTTTTGCACATCCTCGTCATCTAGGTCACTAAAATCCTCAAGATTAGGCTCATACACTTCAACACTACAATATTCCTCTTTACTTATATCCTTATATTTTTGGACGACTAAGGGTTTAGAGATCCAATCTAAAAAGATATGACCAAAACCTAGACAATTAGTACACCTAACCTTTGAACTCACCTTAGACACTTCATTGACAACTTGTTTGTCCTTTTCTTTCTTAACCTCTGATGGGTTTTGTTCATAGCACAATTCTAGTTTCAACATCTTCATCATGAGGTCACTTGCCTCAAAGCTTTCAAATACTTTCGAACAAGCATGCTGCTAATGAATCCACTCTCCAAGAACTTTACTTTCTAACATCTAATTTTACTAGTTGGCTAAGAGCTTCATTGTAGAACCACTCACGATCTAGCATAAGGACACCTATGAGATGAAGGCAAATAGCAACAGCCTTCATCCTTATTTCCACCTTACCTTTATTATCATGTCTTGATCGAATTCTCCATGGTGGAATCTTCACTTGGGAAAGCTCATCATATTATTTCCACTTCATTGTAACAGGCTTGTTCTAATTATCTGCTCTCTAGTCTCATAAAATTTGAAATAGGTCATTGCAAGGTTGATAAACTCTGGACAATTTGTGGGGAATTGTCTTGTTTGTCTTTTGAAGTTGATGAGCGAGTTTGATACGGGACTAATTAGAGATTTAAGAAAAGTAAGACGAGAGAAGTAAAAACTATTTAGTTTGGCTTTAAACTAAATTAAAGCCTTAAAATAAAATTAAATCTAATAGCAAAACTAAGAGTTTAAATAATCTGAAAAAGCATAAGATAAAGTCCAATCTTCAAACCAATGAACTATGATTAGGCTATCCTCTAAAATGAAAGGTCATATGCGTTCATCAAGCATGTCTTGAGTCCAATATCTTTACTAGAGTTTATTAACTGATACAAAGAATCTTGCATCAACTGTGAATAAAATGGGATATAAGTTAGTGAACCCTAAAAACTATTCTCATACTCACTGAATTGAATTCAGAGTAAGCAGTGGGTTTTGTGATGGTTGATTAATTTTATCAAAATGTGTAAGAATTATAGTTACCTTTGGTAACATGCATTACAGGAGTCAAAGGTTGTTAAAAACACATTTTTAATACGATATGAAAAAAATATAATATAAATTCAGATCATAAAAAAGTAAGTAAAATCTTCTAACTAATTATATAGACAATTTCAATAAAATAATAAATAACAATATAACACAATTAAGACAAAAGTGAAATAAACAATATAAAAATTCGAGCACCTTACAATACTTAGTTAAAAAAAAACCTATACATAGTTAAATTTAAAAATCCCTTACCATATAATTATGTCCATAGAATTTCATTAACAAATAATCAACAAGCCTAAAATAAATAATTTGTTAGTGTGTCATATAAATTAAAAACAACATTATTGACTTTATCTTCCTTCTTATTTTTAAGATATTCATCAAGATCATTACCATCTAAAAAATTATTAGTGTTGTTGCTAGTACCAACACCAATATTTTGAACATTAGTTCTACTACTAGTACCAACACTATTATTGTCAACAATATTTAACTCAAAACTTCTTGAATTCTTTGAATTGACATCAATTTGAATATCTAAATCATCTTTATTATCATGACTCTCCATTTTAACATCATTAGAAATTTTTTCTTCATCACTTTCATCTTCTTTACCATTTTTTCTTTTTTTTACGCTATCAATAACACCAAGAAAATCAAAGTTTGATGAACCAACATGATTTTCTCTTTAGTTATTCAATCATCATCAGATGAGAGTTCATTTGGAACTTTATCAAAATTATCAGCAAGCTTTTTGACTTGGTTGTCATTCAATTTCAAATTGAACATTACAAACACCAAGTCATTTATTTTTTTCATAGTGCAAACAATTTTTTTTATTTTATTTTGTATGAACCTAAGCAACTAATTTAAATTTATAACTTATTATATTCTTATTAAATATAAAAAAATAAAAATAAAAAATAAAAAAATTCACCATCTTAAATGCATTCTAGTTACGCTCACATCTAGAATGTATTTAAGGAATCAAGTAATAAGTTGTTGCTGCATTTAAAGATATGTAAAGTTGAAGTTCCCATCTTGCATCAATAATATTTCATATACGTGTATAACTACAAAATAATAATAATAAGAATATTAATAACAAGTTAAATAATACAAAATTAAAATAAACATAAATGATCAACTACTAGTAATAAATAAATAGTTAACAAGATAGATAATTGGTACCTTTTTTTCACGGAACCAGAACTCATTTTGTATCTTCATTTTTGTTGATCCATTGCTTCATATTGAAACTCATTAGTTGATTTATTATCTGAATCTACTAATTGAAATAAGAAACTTTTTAATTTAAAGGATCTTTATATAAAATGTTCCAATATCAAGTCTATATAATGAGTAACATATGGTGTCCAAAATATTCCTTTTCTCTTGTTCATCACAATTGTCCTGTTGCCTTTAATGTTTAATGTGTTTTAATTATTTTGAATTTTAGTTACTTGTAAACATGTAATTTGTAGTGCTTGTGGTTTAATTAGTAAAAAGAACATGGGTGTATGTGTTTGTATTTTTTATTTTTATTTTTATTTATGTTTTTAAATATTTAAAACCAATAAGATAAAAAGAATTAAATGTTTTAATTGCATATACCTAGGTGTCTTAAAAATATAAAGAAAATCATATTGCATAGTATTTCCATACAAAAATTCAAAATATATATTCACATGGATTTTAGAATTTAATAGCTAGTTTATTAAATTCATGAAAATTTGACTAATATTTCAATAAACCACTATTTTTTTAATCCATGAAAATTAATAGTTAAAAATCCTGGTATAGAACGTTAACCTATAAATGAGGCTGGCATTTGAAATATTTGAATTGACTAGAAAATTTTTAAAGTTATTTTAAATATTTATCAATTTTAATTGAGAATATTTTTCACCGTAATACAAAAATTACAAAGAACCTTTTTTTAAGAATTTATTTGGATACATGATCCATAATAAATTCTTAAACGCCGAGTTTATTTATAAGAGTAAATCTCAAATCCTAAACCACAAATAGTCCACCAACTAAAAAACTATCAAAACTTTTAAACCACACCAAACCACAAAACAACGTACCTTAGATAAAATACATTAGGGGTGTTAATATCTTCTCTAGCCATAACCAATTCCTTACCCTCAAATCTCTGATAAGACCAATATATCCGATTTTTTTGAGATCCCGAACCAAACAACCAAGTAGCGACTCCAAACACCGCGTGTCCACGTGCAATTGGCATTTTGCACAAAATATTTATTTATGCTACCTAATAATTATAGAACCATATGAGGGTAATAACAAGCAATCGCAATCAGAATCTCGCATTCATTTAAATACATGAAAGAACAGCATCCATCCGAGTGTGAACTTGCTTGTATAGTACTGTCAATTAATAAAAAATGAATCAGAATATTATGTAACTTATTTCTGGGGGTGGGGATCGTAAAAGAACATCCCTTCCTTATAATGTTTCACACTAGCAGATAAGAAAAAACCTCAAATACAATCTGGGAGAGACAAATAAAGAGGAGCAAAAATACTGACAGCAACCAGCACCTTAGGCAGGCAAAATCAAAAAAGAAAATGAAAGAAAATCCTTCTTCTTCTTTTTTTAACCAACTACCACTACCACAGGGGCACCTCGCTGAAGATGCACGTACATTTATGGAACCAATCTTCCTGAGTATATGTCCCACAATCCGATTTTACACCTCACTCAAATGCCAAAGGAACCTAAGCTTTTGACTAATGTAGAAAGAAAAAAATAATCAAATCTCAAACCTTACACAAAATCCCTTGTAACTGCTTTCTCTCAATGTGTATAATGCAAATCAAGAACCCTCGTTAGCTCTGTAAGATAAATTTCTTTATAAGCTGAACGTAATCAAGACGGGACGTATGAAATTCACAATTCTTCACCTGTTTAAAGAGATTCCTTCACCTACAATTATCAAGTGATATCCATTAACAGATCTCCTAGGTAGCAATTCCTGAAGCAAGTACCAATTAAAAGAAAAGCTAAAATTAGTACCAGATGTTAGCAATTAGCTACCGAATATCAGCACCCAAAATAGCTAAAAGCTGAAGATGTGTCTTAATATTTTATTATATCTTTTAAAACTCAGATTGCTCAAATGCATGTCTGGACAAGTCAATGTTTTAGATGAACTCGCATATTTAGATAGACATACACACATGTCCACTAAGTCAAACATAGCATAGGAATACCTTTTGAATTTATAGATTATTGACGTCCACTTCCACTCCCAAATGAAAGAATGAGAGAACTATATATATATAAAAACCTTCTGCGCAGTTCTTAATGCAAGTGAATTCCAGCATAAGAGAATTACACAATATATAAATAGGCCTACCAATTGGTTAAAAATCTGGAAATGTAAAATAAAGTTCTGATATGTCATCGATCCAAATTGTTAAGAACTCAAGGATTATATGCAAGACAAGGTCAGTCAAAATAATTTTTTTAAAAAAATCAATGTAGAATCAACACGTCTAGAAAATTACTAAAGCATGTCATATATCATGTGTAGTCGAGGCAGCAATGTGGATCCTTTTCAACAAAAATGCAGGTTAAGGGAAATAAAAAGTTACGATACTAATCCAAAGATATTAATATTGATAAGGGCATGTCTACATGGAAATAACATCGTTCAATGAGATAAAACCATCTTTTACTTTATAAGCAAAACTAATTGAGATTTTGCTATGAACTTGTCAATGCAAAAGAAATAAAAGAGCGCCCAAACATCATATAATTGTTTTGATGCTCCAGTAAAAGAATTCTTCTAGAAGTTTTCACTCAACATAAATGTTTGTGACAATTGCAGACACACAGATGCCCATGTGCACTAGCATATATGTTTATATAGTTCTATTAGATTTTATTTACAACCTAATCTATTTCAAAGAATGTTCAAAGGAAAGTGTTACCTCTATTTGACTGTCTACTTGTAACACCATAACTTCCAATATAACCCTCAGAACTCTTAGTTGTAACATCTGAAGCTACATCTCCGAGTCCATAACCAAATGATCCGGACCCATCTAGCTCAGGGATTGCAGTTCGCCAAGTTGAATCACCATAAACTGAACCACTACGGTAAAGTTCCCCATAGGACCCCTCATAACCACCAATTGAACCAGAGAATGATGAAGTTGGTGGTACACTAGCTCCACTGTTTCTTGCATATCCTGACCCACCAAAACTATAATTGCTGTCACCATTCCCATAACCCATGCTGCCACTAGTATAGCCAGAAGCAATCCCTCCACCTTGAGATGAAACAGTTGAGGTGCCCCAATTTTCTCCACTATTCCCAAATGAAACTCCAAAACTTCCAGATCTAGATCCCAACAGAGGACCAGGGCTGCCAGGATTTGTGGCAGTGTTGAGGCCCCCATTTCCCCAAACATTCCGAGTAGTAGGGCTCGAGAGAGAATCATTTCTTGCATTCCCAACACCATAACCTATTGGGGTGCTGTACCTGCTTGGATTACTACTATAATAGGGACTTGAGATCCGCCCATATGCAGGAGCATTGCCAAAGTTGGAACCTCCACCATAGCTTGGACTCAAGACTGGCTCTAAATTCATACTCGTTGCAAAACCACTGGTGCCAAATGGAGCAAAGCCACTTCGACCAGTGGCAAGTGGATTAAACCTACCATCCATCCTCATTCCAAAACCTCCAACAGAGCTCATATTATATCCCTGAGCATATGAATTAAGAAAGTTGTTGGCCCTAGTCAAACCATAGTTGTACCCCATCAGAGGGCTCCGACTAGGCCCTGGTGATAACTCCTTTGGGACTGCCCGCTTGACCTCAACCATTTTACCATTGAGTTCATGAAATGTTTTATGCAGAACTCTGTCAACTGCTTCCTCTGAATCATAAGTGATGAAGCCAAAGCCTCTTGGCCTTTGAGTGTTATGATCATACATCACCACAACGTCAATAATAATACCATACTGCTCAAAGTACTTCTTAAATTCATTTTCGGTAACTGTAGATGCCAGGCCTCCAACAAAAATCTTTTTGGTGCGTCCAGGACCTGGAGAACCATGAATATTACTAAAGTTTCTACTTAAAATGTGCTGATCATCCCTAGGAACAGCCTTCTTTGCTTCAACCTGAGACATTGAGAGTGGAGTATCTAAAATCAAGCAGTTACATTTCATTCTAGTTTCTAGTGTCTAGCATACAATAAGTTACATTTCATTCTACTCCAGACCAAAATTGGTTTACATTTCTCACCATGGTCGGAGACCATATAACCATAAAGTCTCTTTCACTCTTTAATACAGAGTACTAAACTTGAAGTTGATACATTTCAAAACATTCCGCAACTAAATTAAAATACGAATATTTTAATCGTCCTAATATTAATTTCACAATACTAACTCAGAGTTCAACATGGGAGAAAGAGCATGTTCAACTCATGAATTTGGACATCTAAACAAATATGATCTGAATTAGAACAAGAAAGTTAACATTGCGCCATAAATTTTCACAATGCACAGAAGATTTTTGCAATCAAGCTACTCACCGTGCGGCCGTCAATCACATGCTTCTCCATGATGACCCTCTCGGCAACAGTAAGATCTGCAAAGACAACAAAACCAAAGCCACGGGCACGGCCTGTTGCTCGATCTCTCATTATCACTGCCTCAACCACTTCCCCATACTTGCTAAAATATTCCTTTAGACGTTCCTCATCAGTGTCCCATGAAATCCCACCAATGAAGAGCTTACCAAGATCTGATTCCATCTCTTGCTACAAGAATCCATTACAACAAATTCCCTCATCCATTGCGAATACCAATCAAAAGAAAAGGTAGTTCAAAATATAACATCCAAATCAAACAAAATTTATAATTCAGTTGATAATCTTATAATCATTAGCTTAATTAGTAGTAAACAAATATGAATTATACAAGTGAATAAATACTTCGATGCTAATGTTCAATGTTTACCAATAGAATAAGAACAGATTAATCTGTCAATAAGAACAGTCAGAGAAGCAAAGAAAAAAGAATACCCGTTTAAAATGATTTAGATAGAATCTGATTGATGCCCAGTCAAAAAAGGAAGGTGGGTGTTTAACAAATCCAATCTAGGACCATCTGATCCTTCTAGCACCAATCAAAAGCCAATCCATGATAACTGATGAACCAAAAAAATAATAATAATAAGCACAGGAATTGTTGTGGATGTATCACGACCCAGATAATGCTTGATTGAGATCAGGAGAAAAGAAGAGTGAAAGATTAATAATTTACCATATTGGAGAGGACCAAGATGGGAAATTTGAGAGAAGCTAAGATCTAAAGGGAGGAATTGTTGAAATGTAAACAGAGGAAGAGGTGCTCATGCTTTGAAGAGAGGCTTTTATGTGTCTCTCTCCGTTTTTTTCTTTTTTATCTTTTCTTAGTTATTCCACTCCTCTTAATTAAACGAAAAGAAAAGAAATGGAATTTGTAGCTGAGAACCGTGAGAGAGAGAATATATTTATATAATACAAAAATGGAGAGAGATATTGAGATTTGGCAATCCTCTGTTGCGAGAATATTTGAAGGAGCTTAAACAGTGAAGACAGGAGAGAGGATTTTTTTTTTTTTTTACCTTTTTTTTTTCTTTTTAGATTCAAGAGGGATGATGATTTCATTTAAAAAAAAATAAAAATTCCACAGGCACATAATTTATTTTCGTGCTATTTTACTACATTACATTTTAAATATTTCTGTGGAGCATAATGTTTCCTTCTTCTTCTTCTTCTTCTTTACAATGCATGAGTAGCATAATAATGGTTAATTTGCACTATTTTGTTGAAATCTTAGAGGATGGAGCTAAAGGCTTGTGGGAGATGTTGAATTTGAGATTATGTGAACGTATCATATAACTATTTCCTGCTTGGATTGGATGCGAGAACCAAATCTTAAATACAACTTTTTTCATTTTTCAGCACATGCTCTCTCTTTTTTATGTACATTTCTTTCTTTCTTAAGATGAAATTAAATTTAAAATTCTTTTTTCCCCTCCCATTTCTCATTTAAGTTTCATACATTTGGACCAAATATATTATAGGAGATGATTAATATCCAAATTGATGTAACTACGGCACTTTCTTACTTCTGACATTATATGATTCAAAACCTAGATGATAATATGATTTTAATGTGGTTTTAGGTTGCACATTTGTCTTTATACACCTTACCATTGTTATATATATATATATATATATATATATATATGAATTTCCTCACCTATCGAATTGAGGAAGTGCTTAATTGACAATATGAGAATGCACAGGCACATAATAAAATACTTCGCAAAATTGCTAAGCAAACATAAAAATAAATTGAGGAACAACTCCATAAAGCTTTACCTATCATGGAGCAAACAACTCAATAGATTTCCAAGATAATTCATCATTTACATGTAGAGTTAATTCATATGGTGTCCTTGGCCACCTCTTTCACTCTAGTTATGATGGCTAAAGAATCTAAACTCAAAAACCTGCCAAGTTAACTTCATAATGATTGGATTTCTGAATATTATATATATAGCGGAAATAATAAAATAAAATTATTTGAGAGTTTCTAAGATCTTTTTAGAAAGATTTAGAATTATTTAAGGATTTATTGCCTGAAAATATGATCTTTTTTTACTTTCAATAATTCTTTAAAGGCTGAGTTGTCCCAAATCACAAATCGTCTAATTATCTAGCCTCCAACAATAATCCAAGTGAACTACCAGTAAAAAATCTCTTAAATCTTTATGTAAACAAAAAAAAAAAGTTAAGACAAAAATGACTTCACTGTGACTGCTGATTTCTGAATCAACAACAACACTGTTTTGGTTGACGACTGTTGCTACCCAATTTTTGACCCATGTTTTGATAAATTTTCAGAAAAATCCAAAAATAGAGAAAAACAATGAAAATTCAAAAAATATGTATTTTTAATATATTTTCATCATTTTAGCATTTTCAACGTCGTCTAAAACAAGAATTTAAATTTTTAAGGGTCTTTCGAACGCGTTCGACTTTTCACGCGTCATTTTTAAAATTATTGATTTTCCTCATCGAGTCAACGTTGATATTGCTCGTTTTCAAAAAATATAAAAAAAAATAAGAAAAAAAATCAAACTTACAAAAAGAAAGAAATTGAGGGACCAAGTTTGGAAACCTAGCAATATTTTTACCTATAAATATTGGTCTCTACAACACACACAAGGGGGGGCAATTTTGAAACATCAGAAAAATACGAAAAAAAAAAAACCCTAAACCCTAAAAAACCTAAACACAGCTGCCCCTACCTTGGCCTTTGATTTTCCACACCAGCCAAACAGCAACCCCCCGACTTGAATTTCTTCTCCCCCCTCAGCCAGTTGATTATCCATCCCTCACAAACCCAAACTATCTCGCCGCCAGCCATACTTAAACAGTCCAAACACAGCAGCTCCAAAGCCCCCCCTTCCACTTTCAAACCCTCCCCTTCCACTTTCAAACCCTCAGCCACGCTTATCTCCTTCTCCAAGACACAACCATCTCCCCTTAGCATTTCCCTCTCCAAGACAGCCTCTCCACCCCAACAACAGCCAAACCAGTCGCCAGCTCCACCGTAGCTTCAATAGCCCCATCTCAGCCCCACGCTGAACAGAGACCAGCACCGTCCCCCTTCACTCTCCCCTCTCACCGGCCGCCTGCTTCTCCTCCCCCGATCTCTTCATCTCCATCGACAACGAAGCCAGCCGAATGGACAACAGCAGTGCAGTGACCACAACCGCGACCCCCTTTGTAACCGCTAGATTGGCCACCGAAAGCAGAGAAGAAGGCAAAACTAGAAGAAAAGCAGATAAAAAAAGAGAAGCAAATCCAAAATGGTGAAGAAGAGAAAGAAAAACAGATCTGTAAAGGAAAGAAAAATTAAAACGGACTGTTGTTTGTGTGTTGCTTTTTATTGTTGCAGGTGGCGGTGACCCTCACCGCCGGCGTAGGGAGACAGAGGAGAGGAAGACGTTCCCAATCCACCGGTTGCGCCACCTTCATCGGCGGTGACGCGTGAACCCACGCGCCGCCATTGGCGGTGGCGTGTGGGAAGACGCGTTGCCACTGTTCATGCTATTCTAAAGGGCTTCCCAGCACTGTTATGGATTTTTGAGGGGTTATTTTGTAATTTTCAAATTGTTTAATATAATATTTGTTTAGTTTGAATTTTTATTTGTATGTTGTAAATGTGGATGTAACAAAAAAAGAAAAGAAAAAAAATATAGTGAAAGTGTATGTGTGTGTTTGTATTTGTTTTACGGAGTTGTTATTTTTTTTATATATTTTTTATGATAAAATCGCAAAGGCAAAAGAAGAATTTAATATTTTGATTGGCTCACGGTTCAAAATTATTAACTTATACGTAAGTTGTATTTCTAATATCTGATGAAAAAACAAAATTTTAAAACTTCTTTAACACGTCAAAGCCACGAAGCAGCTTACCTCAGGTAGGGTGCATTAGGGGTGCTAATACCTTCCCTAACCACAACCAATCCCTACTCGCGAATCTCTGACAATGCCAATATATCCGGTTTCCTAGTAGCCTTCAATAAATTACTAGGTGGCGACTCCCAATGAATCCAATCAAACGCAACGCATAACAGATGAAAAATTGCCAGCTGACACTGCACGGATTTTGACATGCGACAACGATTTCTGAGCAACAAGGGTTGTGTGCGCTAACGAATACACGTGTTAGCTGTGGAAGTAGTTTTGTTGATGATTTCTGAGTTAGAAACGACTCAGTTTTTATTGATGATTTTTTAGTCAACAGGGGTTGTATGAGCTAACGATTTCATGTGTCAGTTGTGGAAGTAGTTTCGTTGACAATTTCTAAATCGACATCGACTCAATTTTTGTTGATGATTTCTAAGTCAATAAGAGTTGTATGCGTTGATGAATCCATGCATTAGTTGTGGAAGCAATTTTGTTGATGATTTTTAAGTCGGCAATAACTCTATTTTTGTTGATGATTTTTTAGTCAACAGTGGTTGTTTAAGATGACAAATCCATGTGTTTTGTAAAACCCGACAAAAAAATTTAGTCCTTAACTGACTAATATTTGGAAGAATTGAAGGATATAAACTAGCTAGTCTTAGAGAAAATCCTAGAGTAAGAGGGTTGGCCTATCCTAAGAGAGAATTGGAATATAAACTAGCCCAAAATAACCATAAAAAAGGGATACGGCCTTGACCTACACCCAAACACCTCCACCTCATTAAAGAAGGGGTATAAATGCAAGGAGGAGAGAGAAGGTGGCCCTTTCTCTTCCCAAAAACTAACTCCAATTGCTACATGTGCCTGCATGCTCTTGTTTCTCTTCCTCTTTCTCAAAGAAAACCTAACAAAACCCCAACTATATGCAAACCTCCTTGGGTGCTGAGTGAGAAGAGACTTAGAAAAAAAAAAGAGAAAACCATGAAAGGAAAGTGAGTTGAAAGGGCCGACTACAATCACTAGAGGATGAAAAGGAGAAAACCGAGATTTAAGGGAAGAACCATACCACCAAAACCTGCTCACAAGTTTTCTAAAAACATGAGGTAAGATCAATATCCTTTCCTTAGATGGTTGTTACCCCAAATTTCAAACAAAAAGGAAAGGAAGAAAACTCGAAAATGAAAGAGGTAGTGTTCTTGCACCTTAACTCAAGGAATCTTGACTAAATGGACATACCTAAGTAGAACAAAGAATGAATGAACACATGCACAAACCCTTACCCAAGAAACATGAACGATTTTGAATACATGAACCTATGGGAGGGCTGACCATAGTGAGGGTAGACAAAATGTGTTTGTGCGATGAAATGCAAAGATGATGACCTTGTTAGAGTTGTTTGATCATATGAAACTGAAATAAAAATTTATACATGTGTTAATGACATAAATTATACATATATTTGATGAAATGGTGTGAAAATATGTCTGAAGGATGTAATGCACAAAATTATAACCTTGTTGAACCTTTAAAATGATGTAATGCACAAAATTAAGACCTTGTTGAACCTTTAGAAGGATGTTTGAGCTAAAACAGAATTCATGTTGAAGTTAATACTTTGAATTTGTCATGTAAATGGCAAAATTGCATGGTTATGAACCAAGTGAATAAATTTATAATTATAGCATGTTGTTGTGAATACACTGGTGTTAAAAATAAAGAATTACATGTGTAAACTAGGGAGAAAATGGACAACAATGTCTGGTCAAAGAAGAGAGAAAAATCATAAAGGAAACTATGCATGATGAACACATTTAGAATAACATGAGATGGAATGAAAATAGAACCCTTATGTGTTGTAGAATTGTATTAATTGTGCAGGCGCATTACCATGATACAATTATGAATATAAGAATGTATGGTTGTAGCAAAGCTACGTGTTGGTCTTGGAAGTGATGACTTGGGAGAAACTTTGGCAAATGTACTTACGGAGATGTTGTTTTTGTGTTGCGTAATAATATATGATGATAGGAGTATGGTTGGTGATGTTTATATTCAGCTAAGTCAGAATATATGTAAGGAAAAACACGTAGCGTAAACCTTACGAGTAGCCCGGAGAGAAGGAAAAACTAGAAATGACTCACCTTGTCGTTAATAATTTCTAAATTGGTAGTGACTTAGTTTATGTTGATGATTTCTAAGTAGGCAACAACTCAGTTTTCATCAATGATTTCTCTGTTTATAGTAGGATATGTGCACTGATGATTTTAGCACCAATTGTATAAATAGATTGCGTTGATGATTTCTGGGTCAGCAGTGACTCAGTTCTCGTCAATGATTCCTGAGTCAATAGTAGCTTATGTGCATTGATGATTTTAGCATCAGCCCTTTTTGGATTGCGTTGATAATTTCTGAATCGTCAGTGAATCATTTTTTGCTGATGAGTTTTGGGCCACCAGCGAACCAGTTTTCGTTGTCCAATTCTGTGCCACCAGCAAACCAGCTTTCATTGTTGATGTTCTGCAACAGACTTCCATATCAGAATTGACTTAAATACTTATAACGATTTCATTGTATAATCGTGTAATATTTGGAACACTTGAATATGAACATGCGTATTTTTTGAATATGTAGGGTGATGAGTTATGTGATTATAAAATTCAAATGTGCTGATTTGTGATCATTGATGTGTTAGGTGGTACGATCGGGATCAGACTTGTGACTGGATAAGTACACCCCTAAGTGAATTTATTACGAAGGGTCTTTTATTGTGTTATAGCTAGTACGTTCAAATTACCATAAAAAAGTAAAAAACATAAAAGACAGAAAGAAAGCAGTTTAAAATAGACAGATGAGCTATGCAGATATTCAAAGAAGACCTCTTAAGTTTATTATGGGTGATCGAGTATACTTGAAGGTTGCTCCTTGAAAACACATGTTAAGATTTGGTATGAAGGGGAAATTGGCCCCAAGGTATATTGGTCCCTACGAAGTCATCGAAAAGATTAGACTAGTGGTTTACAGATTGGCTTTGCCCCCACATCTGAATAAGATCAATTGCATATTTCATGTTTCGATGTCAATAAAAGATTAAGTGGATCCATCTCAAGTACTACCATAAGTTTCTTTAGAGGTTGTAGAAGACTTGAATCTAGAA
This sequence comes from Populus alba, assembly GCF_005239225.2. Lineage (NCBI taxonomy): Eukaryota > Viridiplantae > Streptophyta > Magnoliopsida > Malpighiales > Salicaceae > Populus > Populus alba. Next base: position 11,553,096 of record NC_133294.1, on the reverse strand, counting down.
GTAAAACAAGTTAAGGTGTTGGATTATATTGAGAAAAAACTAAAGAATAAAAAAAATTCCTATAATTAAGGTGTTATGGATAAGTTCACAAATCAAAGAAGTAACGTGGAAAAGGGAGTTCAGAGTTCAAAATGAGAAGGAAGTATCCTGAGTTATTATTGAATACTGGTAAGGAGCTAATGATAAAAGGGTATATTTATAAGAGTATGAACCTTGTATTGTGCTAGTGTTACTTGTTTATTAAGAATGATGGAATATGAAGGATGTGCGTTGATTGTCGAACCATCAACAACATAACGATAAAGTATAGACATCATATTCTTAGGCTTGATGACATGTTAAATGAGTTATATGGATCATGTATTTTTTCTAAAATTGATTTGAAAAGTGGGTATGATCATATTAGGATGAAAGAAGGGGATAAATGAAAAACTGCATTTAAGACTAAGCATGGTTTGTATAAATGGTTAATTATGTCATTTAGACTTACAAATACACCTAGTATATTAATGAAGATAATGAATCATCTATTGCATGCATTTATAAATTAATTTATGGTTGTATATTTTGATGACATCCTGATCTATAACAAGAACATGAATGAGAATCTTAATCATTTGTGTAATGTACTTAATGTATTGCTTAATGACTAATTATATGCTAATTTTAAGAAGTGTACCTTTTGCGTGGAAAAAATTGTGTTTTTTAGAAATGTTATAACTACATAGGGTATCAAGATAGATGATGACAAGGTTAAGGTCATCTAAAATTGGCCTACACCTAAATTTATAGTTGAGTTAAAGAGTTTACATGGTCTAACTAGTTTTAATAGATGTTTTGTGAAGGATTTTAGTACTGTAGTTACACCATTAATTAAGACAGTGAAACATTCTATTAGTTTTAAATGGGATGATCAACAAGATATGGTTTTTAACTTACAGATAGATAAATTATACATTTCTCATGTTTTAGCTTCGCCATTCTTTAAAAAAGCTTTCGAGATTGAATGTGATGCTTCAAGTATAGGTATTGAAGCCATGTTAATGCAGGATAAAAGGAACATTGAGCTACCTTATATATGAAAATGAGTTTTATACCTTGGTAAGAATGTTGGAGACATGACAACATTATTTTTTGGCCTAAGGTTAAGAAAGAATTTTTTTTTTGTATCGCTTAAATTTGTGTTTTGAGATGTATTTCGGGATGTTTTTGGTTGAAAAAATAATTTATTGAGGTTTCTAGGGTGTTTATTGGTTGTTTTTAAGTGAGAATGGGTTGAAAAATAGGTTTTGAAATTAAAAAAAATAATTCTATTAGCCCTATTTTTCACCTTAAAACAAAAATTAACCTCATTTTTTACAACTATTTAGATGGTTAGAAGCTAGGCAAGCAAGCAAAGCATTATCTACTTTTGTATTTAAAGAAAAGAAAAAGGATTGACAATGCATTTTAAAAAGAAAAACAAAAGTCCCAGACCTTTAGGTCTAGCTTGATTTTTAATGGGCCATGTGTGATAGATCATTTAGCCTTGCATGCTTGGCTTGTTTTAGTCCTCTATTTTTTTTTTTAATTTTAATGTTGTTTTTCAATTCAAATTTGATTTCTTTAAAAAGTAAATAATTAAAAAGATGTTAGATATATTAATTTATTAAATTCTTAAATTAATTCGGAATATATTTCAGGTATTATTTTATTAAATACCATTCAATTTTTGTTTTGCTTTCAAATAATATTATAGCTATCATTTTATAACATTAACAATCATTCTTTTTGGCATAACCCATAATAATTAATTTTTCTAAATCTATTTAGTGATTTTTCTACAAACATCTATTTTTATTATCATATAATTAAATAAAAAATATTTTTTTAATAAATTATTAAAATAAGCTATGTACATAATCTATATTGTTGATTTAACGAGTTAACTCAAGTTAATTCAGGTTGTTCTAAGACATCATTATCTCAATTTAAAAAAAAATATCTAAAATTATTTTTTTAAGTCTATCCAACCTCATTAAGGATAAATCTTAAACTCAGATGAGGCAAGGGGCTGGGTTAAAGGTCTTCAAGTTGACTTGTTAAGCCTAGTTTAGTAACATTATCAAAGAGTTCCCAAAACAACTAATTAATGTTGGATTGTTTTTATGATTTCTCATTAGATTTGCATCAAAATTATTAGAATATTTGTTTTTTAATTAAAGTTAAAAAAGAGTTGTTAACAAGAGTTCTAATAATACTAGTTGATATGCCCGCACGTTGCAGCGGGCTTATGTCATGCTTGTGCGTTGTTATGGATTTGTAAAAAAATTTATAAAAAAACAATTATATGGAGAAACACTATTGCAATCTATAATATTTTCAATAAAAAATAAACTAAAAAGCTAAATTCTCAATTAGCTTAATATTAAAATAATAAAATAGACAAAAATAATTTTGAAAAAAAAATCATAAGAAAAAAAAACAAAAGGAAAAAAAATCATGTAAGGAAACAATGCAGCAATCTATAGTGTTTTGTGAGGAAATATACAATTATAACTCAATATTAAAAAAATAAAATCAATAAAAATAATTTTGAAAAAAATCATAAAAAAAAACAAAAGAAAAAAAACTATATAAGAAAACACTAAAGCAATCTATAATGTTTCATGAGAAAATCTACAGTTGTAATTTTTAATCAATTCAATATTAAAAACAATAAAATCGATAAAGATAATTTTAAAAAAAAAATTATAACAAAAAAATCATATAGGAAAACACTTTAGCAATCAGCGGTGTTTTAAAAAAATATATAAAAAAATAAAATAAAGGAACAAACATGTGGGGAAAGTTAAAGCTAAATTCTCAAATAATAATAATTCAGAAAAGATAATTTAAAAAAAAAAACATGTAGAGAAATATTGTATCAAAACAAAAACTATAGGGGGGAAATACTATAGTAATCTATAATGTTTTTTTTATATAAAAAAATTACAAAACTAAATTATCAACCATCTTAATATGAAAAAAAAAAAACTGAAAAGGACTATTTTGAAAAAAAAAATCATAAAAAGAAAGAAAAAAAAATCATAAAGGGAAACATTGTAGTAATCTACAATGTTTTTTTTTTTTTTAAATAACAAAACTAAATTTTCAACCAATTCAATATTAGAAAAAAATCAACAAAAATAATTTTGAAAATATATATATAAAAGAAGTCAATCATGAGAAAAGAAATAAAAATATGTAAAAAAAAAAAGAAAATAAATATTGGTATAATGAAAATAAAAAATGTGGAAAAAGCTATATTACTTTCCCATATGTTTTAAAGTATTGTTAATAGAGAAGAAGATTTTGAGTTCACAATTCAAGATATTATGATGGATCAATTGTGTTAATAAATATTAAAAAGAAGGTGTCGAATATTATAAATAATGTTATCTACAAACATAATGAAAGGAAATAAATCAAAATGTACTGGTTAATAATTCTGAATAAAATAACTAAAAGAAAGATTTCATTCTTTTATTGGGTATTGGAATATCTCTCGATCAATCCTTGGTATTCTTTTCGAAAAGGCAGATAGCCAAATCATTAGATGCGTACATTAATTATATAAGCAGAAAGAAGAAAGGATTATGCAAGACATTGGTTGGCAAAGTAAATACATCAAAGGTCAACTCTCACTCTTCATTGATGTAGTCGGCTCCTGCCTTCATTCGCAGTTACAGGCTTGGACAGGCTGTTTATTACATAGAATATTAAATCATGCGATTGAGATGTCTTCGTACGTAAAAGCCAGATGACCAAATCAAAAAGAAGGGGGAGAAAAGAGAAAAGAAAGAGAGGGAAAAAGCTCCTAGTACTGGATCAAAGAAATGCCGTCCGTGGTCACTAATTTGAGCCCGGAGTATCCCTAGTCTCAGGTATGACAGAGTGAAGTATGCACCACTGTAGTGGACTGGATAGTATTGAGCCCATGGAAGAAATAGTGAATTCCTCATTTGCATTCACTATCTTCTCCATCACTTCTCCCATGGCTGGCCGCTCTTCCGGTGATTTTGATACACATTTGAGAGAGATATTGAGCAAAGGGAATGCATATTGCCTCACAGCGTGATTGAACTCCTTGTCGAAAACTTCTCCTGTCCATTCCTCCCTTACTATGGATCTGACCCATTTAGGAAGGTCTATCCCACTCTTCTCCACAGTTTTTCCTGTTAGTAACTCAAGCATAATTATTCCAAAACTGAAAGCATCGCCTTGTTCCGACAAGATTTTCTCAGGGGCTGCATAACCGTTGGAGGAAAAGGACCAAACTCTCTTGGGGTCCAAAAATGTTGAAAATCCGTACTCACTGATTAGTGGTTCTTGATTTTCATCCCGCAGGATATTTGAAAGCTTAATGTTCCCATGAGGTTTGATCTCAAGCTCAATAGGATTCCTATATATGAAGTCCAAACCCCTTGCAATGCCAATTGCCATTGACAGCCGATGCATGTTTCCATGGGAACTCCCTCTTGCCTTCAATGTAGTCTGCAGGTTACCAACAACAATCAGCTGAGATACGTGTATGCATGTAGGAAAGTAACACATTTCAAGATCTGAACGTGCTGGTCATAAGAATATGGGTCACTTGATACTGTGTTGTTCTTTATATCTCAACCTCGTTAGTTACAACGAAAACCGAACATTAATTCTCTTAAGAATATATTCTGAATGGAAAGACATGCATAAACTATATTCGAGAAGCAAACAAGTTCAGACATTCTTTTATTCTCTTTAATTTGATGAATGTGGAACAATTTCAGACATGGGAGAGAAGTTCCAGAGTGGCCAAGCATGCCGCCTTTTACACTTCTCAGGCCTGAAATGGCTTGCACAGATCCTTTTGCATTTGAACACCCACGTGTGTGCATGCATGCTTGCTTCTCCGAGTCTGAGTGCTTTTGTGTGTGCAGCAAGCATGTTAGGGACAATTTTAAATCAAGAATAGCAAAACTTACCCTCTAGCAGGTTTAGCAGGCTTCCACTGCTTTGATACTTGTATATTAGAAGTTTTTCCTCATCAGTGGAATTGTAACCAACAAGGGGTAGAATGTTTGGGTGCTTCAAAGTCCCAATCTGCCTCATTGTTTGGCCAAACTCCTCAAATGATACCTGCAATATTACCAAGCTTCACCTTGTACAGACTGCTGCTAGGGGTCTGGCTTTGTAAGTCAGCGGTAGCTTCAAAGAGGTCATCCAATCCGAATCTTTCTTTCTCTTCAACAAAGAAAACGAGCTCTGAGCATCTTTCTTTAGGCTTCAAGTCTTCTTGAGGCACAGGTGGAGGAGTTTTCTGAGGAGAATGTGCCAGAGATTTCAGAATCTCCCTCTCTTTGGCCGAATCAGAGAACTTCTTATTCACAAAATAAGCTAATACAGAGAGAAATACAATGCCAAAAGCTAACGGGACGACGTATATGGCTTTGTCGAACCATTTCCTTTTGCCAGAACCAGGCTTGCTTCCATTAGATGGGTCTGCAGGATGTTCGACGGAACCAGCGTCAGTGCTATTTAGGGCCACGGAGTCTGCCACTATTGCCAATTTTTGAAGATTGTACATCTTCACTGCACCATGTTTCATAGAATAATTTTTTAGATGCTTGATTCCAGTTCGGGACGAGGAATAATTACAGTTAAATAATTGTAAGAGATATCCAAGGTCCGGAGATATTTCAACTTGAATAGAGGCACGGGCACCCTCCCAGTCAAAAAATTACAGCTTAGATTTAAAAAGGTCAGGCTTCTGCAATTCAATATGGAGTGAGGAATATTTCCTTGGATGTGATTCTTTGCTAAGCGCAGGACTTGCAGGTGTTGGAGCCCACAAAGGGAGTCTGCCAGGGCCTTGAAAGTGAAGAAAGACTCATTTTCGGACAACTCACCTCCTGAACATGCTGTGATGAAGAAAAACACGATGATGTGTGCCAGGGCCTTCAATTGCAGATAGCAATTCGTCCTCCACATTTTGCTAACATCTACTTATTTTTTTGGACATTCGAAAACAGGATGAAAATGTGATCAAGGTGGAAAAGTTTTAATCAGCAGTTTTTTCACTTTCTTTTAAGGTATGTCAGATCAGAGAAATGGACTGATACTACAAACATCACTCCTCCATTGTTTTTGTTCCTCAGACGAAGACATTTCTTTCATCATTTCCAAAGATTATGTAGATATGGCCAAAGTTTTAAATATTGTTCAATACTTCGTTGTCTTCTATGGGATACCGAAAAGCATATTAGAGATTCTTCACTATAGATATAATCAAAGTTGAGATTGACCCACAACCAGAGAAGGCTGCGAATCCAGGCTCAGTCTTTGCTTTACTGATAACAGTTTGAAGTTGGCCTTGCATGATTGTTCTTCTGAAATTATCACATTAATGAATGTTTGTAAAACCTCGGGTTAGCGTAGGCCAAATTATAAGAAAAAATTACCCTGAAGTTTGGATGAAATTGAATTTAGTTTTTGGATTTTAAATTTTAATCGTTTGAATACCTCAAACTATTTTTTATAAAAACAGTTTTTTTTTAATTAATTTTGATGTGAAAACATATTATTTTTTTAAAAAAATAACAAAGTGATGGAAACCTCAACAGAGAGGATTGTTTTTTATAAAAAATAGTTCATTGTATTTAATTAAAAAACTTAAAATTCAATAACTAATAAACCTAAAATTCATGATAACGTACTTTGAGTAACTTATGCCATTAGCATAACATGTCACAAACATCAGAATCAAAGAGATATGTAGAGAGGATATTTTGTAGAAAGCAATGCATTCTTTTGGAACTTCGGTCTCAAAGAACACGCATTTTCAAAGCTGCCATCATTTAATTTATCGATTAAAAAAGAAAAAAGAAAAAATTTGTGGGAATTTCTTCAACTTCAATTACAACGGAATTTTTCAATATTTTACTCCAAGCCGTGAATTAAAAAACCAAAAAAACATGTTTACATTTGAATCACTTAAGCTCATCGTAGGGATATCAGAAGCTGTCAGTGCTGGAGACCGAGAAAAACCTTTTGGGTTGGAAAAGCATGTGGATGTTTTTGCATCTGTTCATCATGTTAGGATTATTCATAGCATTTCATCACCACTTCTATGAAGTGATTCAAATGTTTATATTTGGCTAAAGAAGGAAACACAAGTGAAATTACTTTATATTTGGCTAATAATAATGAGAAATCAAGAAGGATTATTGCCCTTCGCTAGTAACGGCTTTGATTTGCTTGCGTAGGACTCCTATAAACAACAAACTGGTGCCAGGGGATAAGGGTGGAAATGCAGATGTGCCGTGCCGTTCAGTCCATAATTATTAGCTGTCGTTTGTATGTATATCAGTTTCATTTGCGATAAGGTTCACTGAACCTCACAAGGATGATATTTCTTCCGAAGTTGATCATTAGGCTAAAATGTTGAGAATAGATTATTAGATATTTGAATCACGAACATTTATAAAACAAGGTTTTTCTTCTCTTCTCTTTTTTTCTTTTTTTTTTTTGGATAAGGTAAGTAAATTAACAAAAAAATAAGTAAAATAAAACCTCACAGAACTCGAAAACGCAAACAAAACTCTACCTAACCTTAAGCAATAAACAAGAAAGTAAAAACATACCCGGAAGATAGAGGCTAAGATAGCATGCCTTCAAAACCTAAACAAAAAACAAATCAACAAGAAATTAAAATATCATCAGAAAATCACCATAAAATATGAAATAGTCTATTAGTATTAAAAAATATCATATTACGAAGATGATTAACTTTAAAAACAATACAATGAACAATAGCATTATAAACAATTGAATTGTTACGAGGAGCTTCACCATGGAGTCGAGCATTGCTCTCCCTCTAAATATCGTAAACCGCAACATCTAATATCAATATTGTTATCAACAATTTAGGAGAGCTACCTCCACCTAAAGAAGAAAGCCATAAAATGGTACTGACCCAGGATCGACACCTAAAAAGAATGAGGCATTTAAAACAAAAATCATACCAAATACGATGAAAGAACATGCAATCAAAAAATAAATGATCAACATCTTCCCTACCACCCCTACATAAAAGGCACTAGTTAACCTAAATGAAACCGTAGGACATGAGCTTATCCCAGGTTGAAAGTGCCTCGTGAATAGCAAGCCATAAGATGAAAGAGAATCGCAAGATAGCATGTTTATGTCATACAAGCTCTCACAACTCCACTTTGTTGTATAATGGAAGAATAGAATTTCAAATACTATGAATGGAGAAAATACTTCTAGGATCATCCTTCCAACACACATTATCAAACATCCTAACATCCAAGTGAAAAGAAACAGGGGTACATCAAATAAGCTCAATCCACTCAGGAGATCTAGTAAGAGGCCAAGTCTACTCTTGACTAACAATAATACAACTCAACCTTACGTCTCTACCTAAGCTAGAGTCAATAATAATTTTGTCTCTAAAAACCTTCACCAAGTGACCCCCAAGATGCCAATTATCAAACCATAGAGAAATGGAACAACCATCACCTACACGGTAGCATATAAACCTTCAAATAAGACTGCGAAGACCAATAATCTTCCTCCAACTCCAAGAATAGTTCTTAAGACAAATCACCTCCCAAATACTCTTACCTTGCAACAAGTATGATTGTATCTAAGATGATTAAATTGAATGAACTAGTCTAGTGCGTATAGCCCATAAGTGTTTAACCATGGCGGCTTGATTCCAAACCTTCATATTTATACCACCTAAGCCCCCTTCCTCCTTTGGTAAGCAAATCTTATCCTAAGAAATTTTAGCACCTCCTAAAGCAAGATTACTATCATTCCAAAAAAAAGATCTCAACAAAGAAATGATTCTTTGAAATAATAATAGAGATGACCAGTACACTTGAATAAAGAAGAGAAAGGATTTGATAAACTGAAGTCTAGCTGGATATAAAAGAGTGAGATTCATTCAACTCTTAGCCTTAGCCATAATACAGTCCACATGGATCAAACAATTAGGGGATATGAGTTTTGTAGTAATAAGAGCAACACCAAGGTACCTAATTAGCAACTTCCCTTCCTTGTAACCGAGAACATCAAAAAGTTAATGTCGCACCCGACATCACAGCGGCCTTAAAAATAATCTCAGTGTTGGAAAAAAAAAATAGATTTTTGGCATCTTATTCTTTTAGGGGAAAATGTCTTGTTTAAGAAGTCGCCACTTAGTATTATGGTCACTAGGAACCCTGACTGGTAAGCAGAGATTCTATGGTACGAGATTGGTTATGTAAGAGGAAATATATTATCACCCCTTAAACGTCTGCCTGAGGTAGGCTGCATTTCTAATTTTATCATAAATTGCTAATATTTTGTTGGTTTATGCTATGATGGTTTGCATGTGATATTCATGACTCTAGCGCCAGTGAATATTTAACTACGAATACTTCCACTCTGCGTTGGTAAATATTACGTAGTTATAAAACAAAATAAATTTAAATCCATATTTTTATTCGTAACTCTAGCGTCAGTGAATAAAAACAAAAAACAAAATTTATTTTTATGCATACACATATTTTTTTATTTTTATATAGCTAAAATAAAATAAAATAAATTTAAATCAGTATTTTTATTCCTGACTCTAGCGTTAGTGAATAAACCAATAAATCTATATTTTTTTATTTATACATACACATATTTTTTTATTTTTTATTTTTTATTTTTATTATTTTTTATTTTTTATTTTTAGACTGGACCCAACTCATCTTATATAGATTGGGCTGGGCTAGACCTAGCCGACCCAACCTGGTCATTGGCCAAGCCAGTGACCAGGCGGCTTTCACCTACCAGCATGCTTGAATTGTTCACGCACGCTGACTACAGTCATTGTTACTTAAATTTCAACTGCACATTGTTGGGGAATTATTTTGCAGAACTAGAGACACTTACCTGAGAGCAGGATGAAGGCGAGGGCGTGTTGTTCCTCCTTTTGTTTTCTTAGCTTCTTTCTCTGTTTTGCTATGTTCTTCCCACGTTTATTTTTGTTCGTCCCTCTGTTTCGTTCCTCTGTTCTCTCCTCTCGGTCCGTTCTTTTCTTTTGTTTTTCCCTTGGTTCCCTTCTTTTCTTTTTATCTTTGTTCTTGCGTTCCGGGGACGAAGGCAACGCTGACTTTTATTCTCTCCACCTTTCTCTTTTTTTGTTCTCTAGTCTCTCTCTAAATACTCTGTCTTTTTTCTGTATCCATCTATTCTGCTTTTTTTCTCCGTTCTTCTCCTTCTGGTCCTCTTTTTTTTTTTTATGCTTTTCGTGATCCGCCCCCCTGTTTTTGCCTCTGGTTCTCGGCCCCTGTTTTGTTCCTCCCCCTGTCTTCTCTTTTTTTATCTTCTGTTTTGGCTTTCCCTGTTCGTTCCTTTGTGTTTTTTTTTTGTCCCCCCTGTCTGTTCTTTTTCTCTGGCTTTTATAAAGCCAGAGAATGTGGTAATCATTTTGGGAGTGAGCCATGTTCGTCCATGCGTGCTTCAGAAAAGAAAAGAAAAGAAAACTGAGGACGTCGACTGCATTGTGTCCCACGATCTGCAGTTAAAATTTCTTGTTAAAACGGTCTTGGGCGACGAAGAAGGTGAAGCAAAGTGGATTCAAAAATGACGTCGTTCATATCTGGAAATGGCTATTTTCAACTTGGCCTCTAAACTTCTGGCATTTAACAATTGGATCCTTGATTTCATTAATTAAACAATTTCAAGTTCAATTAAGTCCCTAAACTTTCAATTTATCTTGTCTTTTCCCAAATTTCAATTTATTCCTCATTTTTATCATTTCACATATTATTTTTTTATAAAATAGAAGAAGAAAAAAATTAGGTTATGACAACTGCATTTTAGTTTCAAGCTTAACACCACATAGGAACATGTTACTCTTGTTATTATTAGGAGACAAACTAGACAAAAGTCAAAATTGATCAAGGTTATACTTAATTAAGGAAACCATAATCACCTTAGCTCGATAAAAAATCATCAAATCATTAGCAAAACATAAGTGAGTAAGATGTTCCCTCTCACAATGCCAGTGAAATCTAAAGTCATTTTCTCTAACCATCCAACCCATCAAACTTGAGAAAACTTCCATAGCAAGAATAAACATGTAAGGCAATACAAGATCTCCCTACCTTAACCCTTTACCACTAGCAAAGAAACCATAAACCTCACAATTGATAGAGACCGAAAATATAGTAATAGAGATACATTCAACAATCCATTTAACCAAACGAGATGGAAAACCAAACATATGAAGAACAACCAATAAGAAGTCCCACCTAACTGAATCATAAGTTTTTATCAATTCCACCTTCAAAAAACACCTAGAAGGACTCTCTCTCTAATGATAATTATGAAGAAGCTTTTGAAATGATAAGATGTTATCACTAATATTTTGTCTCTCAATAAATGCATAATGAAATAGGCCAACCAAATCTGGAAGCACACTCTTAACTCTATTAGCAATAATCTTTGCAATGCATTTGTAATGGATTACAACAATAAATAGGCATAAAATCCTTAACCCTTGAAGGATGAGGAGCTTTTGGAATTAAAGCGATAGTAGTAGCATTCACCTGTTTGAGTAACTGACCAAAATTGAAGAAATACTAAACAACATTAATAGTGTCTCAACTAACAATACTCCAAGCTTTCTTAAAGAAACCCATATTAAACCTATATGGATCAAGATTCTTATTATCTTTAAGAGAGAAGAGGACCTTTTAAATTTCATCATCACTAATATGAGTTTCAAGATTCATGGTTTAAGAAAAAGATAACCATCGAGGAAAAGCCTTAGAAATAAAAGAATAATCAATATGAGAATTTTACCGAGACGCTTAAAAAATTCTCAAAATAGTTAACAATGGTGTCATTTACCTCCTTTGAATCAGTAATAAAAGTGTCAATATCAATATGAAAATAAATAATTTTTTTCTATGACAGTTACGATTCTTGACCAAGTTAAAGGAAAACTTTGAATTCTTATCCCTTAAATCCAGCCATGGAACTTGATATTTTTGCCTAATACCAGAATTTGAACGAGACCCCCCAAAAGATTCTCAAAGTAGTTAATAATGGTGTCATTTACCTCATTTGCATCAGTAATAAAAGTTTCAATGTCATTATGAATGGAAAGAATTTTTTTGTGATAATGATGATACTTGACCGAGTTAAAGGAAAACTTTGAATTGTAATCCCTTAAATTCAGCCATTGAACCCAATATTTTTGCCTAATAAACCTCTCCTTAGCTTGAGCAAGTCTCACATACTCCTTTACCAATATAGACTCAGTACTATAAGTATCCAAATCAAAAGGGTTTTCCTACACCAGATATTAAGCATTTTTTTATGGCTTTCTTAGCCATCAAAACCCTCTTCGGTATCTTAATAAAAAACTTCTTATTAAATTCATTCAAAACAACCTTAACATGCTTTAACTTTTTACACAAAATGAACATCGGAGTACCAATAACTTCCTCCTCCTAGGCCTTGACAATAATCTGTACAAAATAAGAATAATCAACCTAAAAACCTTCCTTTTAGGCATGTACACAAGCTTAACTAATATTAAAAAATGATTCGAGATACCAAAAGGAAGAAAAAAAAGCTTCAAAAACTGCAAAATCACACTTCCATTTCATATTAATAAGCATATTATTACATTGCTGATTATTCCAAGTAAACATAGAACCAAAGAATCTAAGATCCTCTAAACCTAATTGAATAAGACAATTATTAAGGTCATTTTTCAAGGCATCCACCATATAGCACCACCTCTTTTCTTATCTAGAGAATAAATGTCATATCCCACATCGGCGGGTGAGGAATTGGTAGCTGGCCTTATTAAGAGTGCCGGTTACTAACTTATCATACGTGTTTTAAGGCATGAGGCTCAGATGTGGGCTCGTGTCACTAGGAACAAAACCGTGAGAGTGGTAAGGCCCAAAGCAAACAACATATGGCAAGTTGGGTCGGGCTGTTACATTTGGTATCAGAGCTGATATCATTGGTTGTTTGGTTGTGCCAATGGGGTCGTTGGGCTCCTTAAAGAGGGTGGATTGTCACCACATCGGTGACTCTGATACCAAATGTAACAACCCGACCCAATTTGCCATATATTGTCTGCTTTGGGCGTTACCGCCCTCACGGTTTTGTTTCTGGTGACGCGAGCCCACATCTGAGCCTGATGCCCCAAAACGCGTATGACAAGTTAGCAACCAACACTCTTAATAAGGCCAGCTACCAATCCCTCACCCGTCGATGTGGGATATGACAATAAATAGCATTAAAATCACCTATAAGAATCGATGAAGTGGACTCCCAACAATCATTATAACTCACAATATCAAATCATAAAGCCTCACATTTAAACAAACTATTATCTCTATAAATGATAGAAGCATTAAAGCAAGTATTGGTACCCAACATATAAACACAAACATAAATAAACTAATCCGAACTACCAAAAACATCCACCTTCACCACATTAACATCCCAACAAATTCAAATTCGAATGCAATATGAGAAATCATAATAATACAAGAAAGACCAATTTTGAATAAGAAGAAATCTAGAAACACTAACTTTATTTCTTTCTCTAACTTGAGTTTCAACCAACCCAAAAAATCCACCTTTTCATGCTGGACAAGAAGATGCAATTATGAATGCTTTATAGGATCATTCAAACCTCTAACATTACAACATTTGATAAACATTGAAAATGTAGAGAGGAAGACAAACAACAACACAAAGATTACCTCAACTTACCCTCGCAAGGAGCCTAATTTCTTTTTCTTCTTTGAAGAACATGCCAAAACCTTATTCTTTTTCTTAAGAAAGTCTTTATCCTTACTTGCAAGTTGATTAACATTTCACTTGTTGACAAAATTCAAATGAGATTAAGGAGGACTTACTGAAACAAAAAACATAGACTCTTGATCAGTACACTCCCTATCCATATCACCTTCCCTAACTTCAATTTCAATCTCCTTCTTATGGCCATTGAACTCACTTATAAAAGAAGGAGCCTGGATAGATTTTCCATTAATGGTCTCACAAGTAATAATGTTGGATTCGACAATCCTTTGATCTAAAATAACATATGTACCCCCCTTGTTTTACATTATATCTCCTCATAAACAATTCATAACAAAAGCAGAAAAATAGATTCTTAGCTTTATTACAATCAATGTCACATACACTAGATGCATAATGACCATTCTCACTATTCTTAGAACCCCTATTCCTTTTAACAACTTCCTTATAAAATTGCAATCTAAAAAAGTTGTATAACATCAGCATTGCATGTACATTAACTTTAAGCTCGATTTTGACCTTGATACATCCAGTATCTCTCAAAACTCAAGACATGAAAGTTGTGGATATTTGGCTTGATCTTCCATACCATCTTGAATCACCTCAATCGGATCTCAAATGAGAGAGTTATACCTAGATTACAAAAGATTACAAAGAGGTGTTGAAATTGTCCAAAATCACCCAATTAACTTTGTTTTACACTTAATGCTTCCATTTGCATCCTAAATCAAAATATATAAATAATAAGTACATTTAGCATCAAATAAGTATAAAAGACTAAACATTAAGAGAGAGAAATATGATATTTTGCATTATCATCAATAACATAGTTTAATACATATTGCGATTGGCAAAATAAAACAGGTTGGTACACTCTTCGTTGAAAGGAAAATGAGTCATCATTATATATGGCCCACTCCGATCACCATTAGTAATCTTTCTTGATGTTATTAGATTCATCTCATCGAGATTAGCTTCGATGTGCCTCACTTGTCTTTGAATGGAGAGTATGGTCCACTCTGGTCAAAATTGATGATCTTTTTTAGTGTCATTGAATTTGTTTTATCGAAATCTTTCTTATGATACTAGTGATGTCATAATGAAGTTTCAATATACTTTTAAGATCTCATTATTTTTTCTTTTCTTTTCTCTCTCCCTCGTATCCTTATTTTAACTCATGTAAGTCCATTTAATAATTTCTTTGAAATACAGCATTTTCCATTAGCAATATCTTAAGATGTCACAATTTTTTTAATCAAGACATCTGCTAAACTATTTTGTTTCTCCAAAACTTTTGATAATTGTGTTATTTGCCCAATTTTGTTTTCAAATGGTGTTCGTAACAAAAAAAAAAAAAAAAAAAAGCCTGAAATATTCCTTTAAAATATGCTTTCAAAGGATTGGCTTCTGAAATTAGCACATGTAAATTGTAAGGTCATCTTTTATGTACTTTTGTCCCTGCACTCTGGGCATTAACATAATACAACTCAGTATAAAAAACCAGTATGATCTTGCAGAAAAATTTAAAGAAAAGAAAAACAAACAAAAGAAAAGAGACTTATTTTAATTTCTAAATCAGTAATTGAAACCACTATTTACATTACTGTTTTTATAAAATGTTTAAGATTTGCTTTTCAAAAAAAATTTTGTTTTAAAATATATCAAAATAATATTTTTATTTTATTTTTTAAAATTTATTTTTAACATCATCCCATTAAAACTAAAATTTCAAAATTTTTCATAAACATTTACACTCAATCCTTCAGGTGTGTTTGGTATTGTGGTTGCTGTTGTAGTTGTGGTTTTAAAAAAGTTGTTTTATAAAAAGTACTTTTAGTTGAGGTTGGTTTGAAAAAATATATGTTTGGTTAAAACTGTGGTTGAAATTGAGGTTGAACAAAAAGTAGTTTAATGTGTTTGGTTAAAAAAAAGCTTTTCAAATTGAGGTTATAAAATAATTAAAAAATACTTTTAATTTAAATATTGTAGATTTAACTACCATTATTACATCATGAAATAAATAACTATATTTTTCATGATTTTTTAAGAACACAACAATAAAAACTGAATTTTTTGTTACTTCATCAAGTGATCTCCTTCTAATTTTTTTAATAAAACAGAATTAAAATAAAAATAAAAATTGAATTTAATTTTTTTAACTGGGTCTGACACGGCAAGAACATAATTGGAATTGCGATCAAATTCCACAAATGCTACGTCATCATGCTATATCCTTCTAATTTATGTAGTGTTATTAAATAATAGTTTTTTTAACTAAAACTCAATTTTTTTTAAAAAAAAAATTACAATTTCATTACGTACAAAATTTATTCAACAAAAAAATATAGTTTTCATGATTTTTTGAGCATGCAATAAAATTAGGTAAAATATTATCAAGAATAAAATTGAGATTACAGTATAAGTAAATTTAATTCACCTTAAACTAATTTTTTTTAAAAAAAAAAAAATAGTGTTCACGTTTACATAAATAGTGCGAGTGAAATCACTGGTTTTTTTTTAATTGCACTGATTTTTCAGAAAAAAAAAAAATTCTTGGTTTTTCGAAAATTAAAAAAAAAAAAAAAAAAAAAAAAAAAAAAAAAAAAACTAAAACTCTGATTTAAGTTTAGAGAACAGTGTGAGTGAATTCACTCGCACTGTACATTGTAAACTTTTCTTGGTTTTTTGAAAAAAAAAAAAAAAAACGTTGTTTAAGTTTAGGGAACAGTGGAGCCATGCTCCACTGTTCCAGCTTTTTTCCTTCAGGAGAAGCAGCATTTCCCAAACCGCCGTTTCAATTAAAAAATGAGTGGACCCTACCAGTCAAAAACAAGTTTCATTTTGTTACCAAACAAAAATTTACATGGCTGCGGGTGAACCTCACCCGCAATCACGTTCCCAAACGGCACCGAAATGGAAACTGGAGGGAGGAGAGTACACGTAAGGGAAGATCCCAACACCAGATACGAGCTCTAAAACCATCAGCAAGAATATATAGAGAGTAATACATAAATTTTAAATTCAGTTTGTAACCTTTCTGTTATTTACCAGCTGTAAGGCAAGAGACAAATTTAAACAAATTAGACAAACTTATGGACCCGTTAATAAACTTCCCACGTTCTGCGGATATGGATACGAAGAATGGTTTAAAGGTGGAATTTCAATGTTACGGCCTTCACTCGGAACTTGTCTAGATCCATACTGATTCATGCCTCCATTTAAAACACCATAGCAAGGCGCAATTGGGCTCGCATGAACTATTCTGAAACTGGAACCACTTGCTTGGTTTTCGAATCTGACAAGTTCAGCATGCAAAGCTTGTTGCTGATCGCTGGACCAGTTTTCAGATGTAGAACTGATCCCGACCCCAAGATCGAGGCTAACTGTCTCATTTTTATCTGGTCTCCTTGAGGTTCCATTCACAGCTGATGGTCCTGCTGTGTCATGACTGTTTGTCCTAGCTGTAGGTACATCATGGTTGTGTTTCCCCTCATATGTGGTTATAACTGCTTTTGGATCATGTGACGCCCTCTCCACATGCTTTCTAACTGGGCATCCAGCATTTGTGCATTTGTAGTAACTCCTGAAGGATCAGTAAAACATCACAAGGAAACATCATATATCTCCTAAGAAATAACGAAATGGGGAAAGAGTAGAAATTTTGTTTTAAGAATGAAAATTGACAATTTAGCTACAAAACAAAGGTAAGTTAAAGCAAAGAATTACAAATAACATTCAAAAAATCAGCTATCACTGCATGTGTGTGTATTCTGAGCATCACTATTGTTCTGTTATTGACGTGGTAACTAAGGTAGAAGTCCCTAGAGATTGTTCTTTATGGTTATTATAATTGCAATCTTCAGGCCTCCACTGCAAACTTCCAAGTTTCTCCAGAATATTGATTAACACAATATCAAGCATAGTGTTTCACATCCATAAGAATTCCTATTGATCTTTCAAGGACCCTCAGTTTTGACAGACTTGAAATCAGCATATTTGGTTCAATAGCTAACTTTCATCTTCATAAAAGGAATTCAAAAGCCTGTAGTACTTTTGGAGCGAGGAAAAGGTCCTCTAATGGCAACCTTGACAAAAGATTTTGATCAAAAGCAAGGGATTCTGGCATGGAATAATAAGAAATGAAAAATCAGCATTAAATCCCTACACTGACAAAGTTTTCCAAGAATCGGGGTGGGTATTGCATGTTATAATTACTACCGATTAAATATTCCAGTCCAATCAGATTTTAAGAAATTAAGCATTTTCCCAGTAGGTTGTGGCTACATAGCGTATATTTTTCCTGCATCATCCTCACATACTTTCATTCTATGGAGAAGGGGGGCTCCTTTTTTCTTTAAGATATTGAGTGGGAAGGAGGACTTCTTAAAAAGTCTTCACAACCTTCTTCTGCATTTCACTGAATGTCTGCAATTTCTAGACACAAAGATTCACTTGTAAAAACATATTAAAAGATCTTCATTTTCCCAACCTTTTACTTAAGTTTAAAGAATGATCTGATCCAGGAGCTTTCTTTCAATTTATTTTATTTTATTTCTGATATTAGAGCTACTTAATTAATCTAGGGTAATGTGATCAGCATGTGACTTTTTAAAGTGTTTATTTAGAAGCTAGGTAGTTTATTTGGGGACTAAGACTAGGAATCCTTTACCTACAAGAATGTTGGGCTTAAACTAATATAAATAGGCTGCTAGGGTTATTTTATAGTTGTTCCTTGTTATTTTATCACTCTATTCAAATTCTAGAGGTTTCTTATGAACCCTAAACTCAATTATCTTGTTCCATTTTCAATTGCATCTTCATTCTAGTCATTATTCTGCTGTAATTTCTGTTTTCTAATGTTTTCCCCTTCCCACACTAAGTCAAATGGTAGAGTGAAAAGATCCTCGCAATTGTGTTGGGTTCAATCCTTATAACCATGTCGGGATGTGTTGGAGGTTGTAAATGGAGAAATCAAGATTGGCAAACAATTTTGGTTGAGATAAGTGGGTATAATTGAACATTTGATGTGCACTATTGATGTTTTGAAGCAACAGGAACTAGTGGAAGCCCAAGTGGAGATTCCAGAAGGCAATCACAACTCCTTAGACATACCAGAAGGTAATCATAAGGATGAAGACTATGATGCTGGAGCCATAAATCTATGGTGCAAGGTGGATTGGAAGGGTGGAAAAATTCTGCACGAAAAAAGTTGAAGGGCAGCAAGTACAAATGGATGAAACGTTCATTGGAAAGGAGATATGTGGATTGGGATTCTCCACCAATCAATGATGTTTATTACGACAATGATTATGAGAATAATTATGGCAGCAACAAAAACATAAATGATAGAGATGATGTTAAAAATGATGCCCTCATTGAAAAGCTAGTAGTTGAGTGCAAAGAGAATAGGATAGTTGTACAAAAACAGTAATGATAGTTGGTTGCTCAACAAAAGAAATTTATCTAGTGAGGCCATGCAGATCCTTTCGATTACATGCATGATATTATCCCAAAGGCAAAAGAATTTTGCAAAGGTTATCTGTACAAAAACACATGTTGAAGCAAGTTTTAAGGTTTGCAATTCATTACTCTAGAAATCAATGTGAGAAATATAACTTGCATCTAGATGTTTGTTCTGCAAGCATTATCATGGAGGAACTAATTCTAATATCTATTCGTGTTATACAGTTGAAGCAAAGAAAGAAAAGGGGGATAGAGACTCTTAATTGGACATCCTTAAGATTGCGGCAAGAATCGTTTTAACTCAAGAACAAGTTTCTTCCAACCCAAGGACAGTAATGCAAGAGCTTTCTTTACAATTTATTTTATTTTATTTATGATACTAGGGTTAATTATATAGGATCATATGATTAATGAGTTTTTGAAGTATTTCCTTAAAAGTTTAGTTTTACTGATGGAATAAGATTACGAACCCTTCTTCCATATGGATCTAGGGCTTAGACTAATATATATAGGTTGCTAAGGTTATTTTATGGCCGTTCTTTGTTACTTCTATCAATCTTTTATATTTTATCAATTCATTCAGATTATAGATGTTTCTTATGAACCCTAACCTCAGCTATCTTGTTCCAACTTCAAATTTCTAAAAATTTTATCATGCTACAATAGGAATGCTAAAGAAACAATCCAAGTAGGAATTATCCCCTATTGTTGAAATATAATCCAACCCATTGTCCCACGACAATGTGCATATTGTAAGCCGGTTTCACACTAAAGCTCATATTTATGAGAGTAGTTAAATTATGAATCACAATGATTTCATGTCAAACCCATAGTCAGAAAAACAGGGCATTAATCAATTCAAGAGATGATATCTGCCCATTCCATCACTTTATCCATTATCCACATCATGAGAAGGCAAAGATGACTGCTACAAAGGTACTAATGCACAGGACATTCCCCAGAAATTCAATAAATTACTGAAGAAAAGAGTTACAAAATGATAGAATGGACCATAACAGTGAAAAAGCAGAAACTATTTAACTCATCATCAACACAGAAAACATACCTTGGATTAGGATTTCCTCTCACCACTTTCTGGCCATATTTGCGCCACCTATACCCATCATCCAGTATATCAACCTCACTCTGAGTTTGCACGACAACACGTGGTTCTCGGATAGGTTTGATCACTGGAGTAACATCAAAACCTCCAGCATCCAACCTCCTGCTCAAATGGTGTTTTATGAGACCATATTATGGTTAATATATGTATTTTATGAGTAAAATGGTGTTATGAACTGATACCTTCTTTTTGAGAAGGGATCTTTGTCATCCTCAGCACCCTCTCCAGTATCATCATTTGTTGTGCCAGGAGACAGTTCAGGGGCACCATCTGGTTCAATAGCATGAGACACCTGTCCATATGCACCAGGTGACTTGTCTGCAATGTAAGTGATTGAAAGAGAAAATGAAAGGAGTGAAGGAACATTGGTTAGTACATATGAAAAGTAGATAGCAAACTGAATTCCCTAAGAAGTTTCCATCCATACCATCTTGACTGGGTAGAGAAGAAAACTTGTCAAATCTTTCTTCTTGCATGAACAAACCAGAGCCAGAGGCATATCGCCGGCTGGGTTGAGGTTTAGGATGATCGTGTATACCCTTGTAAATAATCCCCGTTATTTGTCCATCATGAGAGCACTCAAATAACTTTTTCACTTCACAGTTAGGATGTGTGCATTTGTAATAGCTGCGTGGGAACTCACTTCCTTTAACATGTTTCTGTCCATATTTTCTCCAGTTATATCCATCATCAGATGACACTGTAGGTGCACTTCCTGTTTTATGATCAGACTGTGATGCATGAAGCCCACTGCTAGAGAGCCCCATTTGGTTTAGTTCATCTGAATCAATTTCAGCAGGAACACTAGAACCTGAAGTAACCATGTGAAGTGGTGTTGATAGAGTCAACTCATTTGTACAGACTGCCATCTCACCTTTTACTGAGGGTGATGATGGAAATGATTGAGACTGGCATTGGCTTTGGACTTCAACACATTGTGCACTTCTCTGATGGTTCATATCTGCAGAAACCTTGAAATAAATGAAACATGTTAGGCAAACAATGCCCCTAAACCAGCAAGGCTACTTGTAGATATCAGGAATTGAAATGGGTTTATAAACATATAGTAATTCCAGAGAAGGGAAAACAGGAAGGTCGAGTAAAAAAACACGCCTCATCATCTAAGTCTTCATTTTATCCTTCTGCAAATATTGTTCAGAATGAGAATGAATAAAACCAATGGCTCATTGGCAGTGAATATTTCAGTTTTGTTGAGAAACCACAAACTAGTTAATATAGGTCAGGTTTTAGGTTTAGAAGCTCTTGTAAAATTAAACTCGTTAGAAAGTAGAAGACACTGAGTGATGTGAGGAATTATTGGAGCTGTTATTTAAACATGAATGTAGGGATAGAAGCACCATATAATTTATTGGAGTAATTATCAAGCAATTTAATTCCAAAAAAAATTACATAACACTAAGTATCTAAAGTCGCCACGCATTTTATGAGAGCCTGAAATTTTGTTGGGATCTTACCATGTCTGACCTAGCATGTGGTCTAAACTCAAAGCAGTTGGATTTTCTTTCTCCAAAGGTGGTGGAGGAAACAGTAGTAGCTGAATATGAAGTGGAGCTACGAGAACCAAGCACAGTTTGAGGATTAGTAAATGTGCCAGTAGTAGGGGAAGGCTCTGCCTGTGAAGTCAAGAAGATAGGAATCAGCCTAAAGATATTTCTAAGGCAAATTACAAGCAGATCAAGTAAACAAGACTTGAAAGAATACAAAATCAAGATAAAGGCAAGTTTCATAATCCCTGAATGTCCTAAGGCCCTCATCAATGGCGCAACTGATAACTATTATGCCACTGTCTGGAGTCTGGCACCAAATCTGTGAAGCTCTTAGATCTTTCTTGTTAGCATCAATACATAGACAGATCAGTGCATCTAAACAAGTGACGTGAGCTAACCGATCATTGCCAGGTTACACAAGCTTAAGGAAATTCAGAAAATATAAAAAGAGGGAAATAAATATATATTGAACCCAGTACGAGACACATCAATTTTCAAATATTTCCATTTGGCCCAGTACTTCAAATGTAGAAAACCACATACCCAGCTGAACAAAGCCGCAAACCCAATTTCTCATGCTTGAACTCAACATATGCTGTCTATCACATTTAAGCTTCAGCTCTATATATGGTCATGGACTCATGATGGGCAACCAAGTTTGTTCTCTCTATGGATAATCAAGTTTATTCTCACTTGTTTGATTCACATAAACCTTCAAGCTTCTTTGCAGTCATATCTGTAAACCCAACAAGACCAATAGAACATAGACAAGAAGAAGCATGGCAAAGACTCATTATGTGAGAACACAACACAGGCATCTAAGATTAAAAAAAAGATCTAAAAGAAAAGAGAACATAAAAAGGGGAAGCTTAGGCTAATAGTAATTAAAAAAAAAAAAAAAGTAATATTCTCCAGACAAATTCCACACGAGACATGGTACCAAAGTCATAAAGCATCAGAATCTATAACTTCAGGCTACGACATAAGCACTCCCGAATCACATAAATTAAAATAACACGAAACGAGACAAATATAGTAACTGGCAATTCGTTTTTTTTTTTTCTTTTTTTGAAAATAAAAAATGAAAGTAAGAGCATCTTGTTTTTTAAAGTCAATTCTCCACTTCTTGAACTCAACGACACGAAGCTGTAAAGAGCACCGTTCTTTTGATAGCTGGTGAGTTGAAATAGTAGAAACACGGTTTTATCATATATATATATATAACAGCAACAAAACTACTTTGATTGCTACCTTGCCTTGGTGAATGCGACAAAACAAAGATTTTTATTTCAATAATGGTCTGTTTAGTCACTTCAATTATCAAGACCTCCAGTTCAGTTGGCTCTACTTATCTCACCTCCCAATCACCCACATCCTTAAACAACTCCAACCAAACAGAAAAAACCATCAACTCCGATCCAAAAAAGTATATATACTAAAACCACTAACCTTAACATTCGAGAGAAGAACTGGAGACTCAAGAAACGAGGTCGGGCTGAGTCCAGGAGAGATCATGATGCAAGCCGACCTCGAGATCGGAAGCTTGGCCGGCGACATCAGCTTGTACCTAGCGCCGCCGCCACAGGTATCCAGCCTCGGCGGTTCGCCGCCGTCGGGAACCTCAGAGCGAGAGTTAATGTTGTCCATGGGGAGGGAGGGTTCCAAAAGGGAAAGGGGGGAGGGGTGGTTCGATAATTTAAAGAGAGTGTTTGTGTGTTTTCTGGTCAGGAGAGAAGTATGCAGCTGTTAGTTACGGTGACAACTGACAAGTGTGAATGAAGTGTGTTGGCGAAGGAAGAAAGGTTTTGAGGATTGAGAGAGAGCGAGACCGAGTAGTTGACTTGTTACCTTGGATCTGGAAGGAACTATTGGTTTCGTGTTTCATATGTTTCCATATTTCTTACCGTTGGTTATCCTCCATCTCCTTAATTAACACTTCATTAGCCGCTCGTAATTATAATATATATTTGATCTTCCAAATATCTCAATTCAAATCTTCATATCATCATTACTTCAATTCGTGCCTTATAGAATGAGAAATATATTTATTTATTTATTTATTGGCATGAGCTTCCAATATCCATTTAGGTTTCCTTTTATATTTATTTATTTAAGATATTGATAAAAGGAATCTTTGTTCAATTTAATTCTAATGTTAGACATAAAAACCTTAAAAAACATAATTATATAATTAAAAAGTTCTAAAACACGTTTGGCTTTTACTGTAGCAGTAAATGTTTTTTTTCAGCAGATTTTTTTTTTTTTGTTTTTTTCTTCTTCTTCTTCTTTTTACATGTTTTTTGTTTCTTTTTTTTTTAACCCAAAATTGACTTCTTCTTCTTCTTTTTTTTTTTAATTTTTTTTCAAAATTATCTTTACTAATTTTTTTAAAATATTGAGCTGGTTGAAATTTTAACTATATAGTTTTTTTCTTTAAAACATTGTGGATTGTTATAATATTCTCATACATTGTTTTTTTTTCTTTTTATAATTTATTTATTCTTTTTTTTTTCAAAATGGTCTTTGTAGATTTTATTTTTTTTTTATATTATGTTGGTTGAAAATTTAGCTTTGTATTTTTTAAAAAAAAAATAATATTACTATGGATTGTTATAGTGTTTTCCCTACATGGTTTCTGTTTTGCTGCAGTGTTTCCCCACATATTTTTTTTTAAAATTATCTTGATCGAATTTATTTTTTCAATATTAAGCTGGCTGATAATCTAGCTTTAGCTTTCCCCATATGTTTTTTTATATTTTTTTTATATTTTTATATTTTATATTTTTTTTATTTTTTTCCAAAATTGTCATTTTCTACATTTTTTATTTTGTTTTAGAATTATTTTTGTTGATTTTATTTTTTTACTATTGAGCTGGTTAAAAATTTAGTTTTTTTTTTTTTTTTCTTTAAAACACTGTAACTTTTCCGACGTGTTTTTTTTCGCTTTTGTTTTTTTTTTCACATTTTTTTTTTCATTTCTTTTACCCAAAATTGATTTCTTCTTCTTGTTTTTTTTTTTTTTTGAAAATAGTCTTTGTCGGTTTTTTTTATATATTGAGCTGGTTAAGAACTTAGCTTTGTAGCATTTTTCAAAAAAAAAAAAAAAACACTATGGATTACAACAGTATTTCCAATACTTGGTTTTTGTTTGGCTGCAGTGTTTCCCCCACATGTTTTTTTTTTTTAAATTATCTTTGTCAAATTTATTTTTTTAATATTGAATTGGTTGAGAATTTAGCTTTAGGTTTCCCCACGTTTTTTTTTCCCCAAAATTGTCTTTCTTCTTTATATATATTTTTTTTTTCATAATTATTTTTGTTGATTTTATTTTTTTACTATTGAGCTGATTGAGAATTTAGTTTTTTAATTTTTTTTTAAAACACTAGATTGCTGCAGTGTTTCTCTACATGGTTTTTTATTAAATAATTTTTTTTTAAATTATCTTTGTCGATTTTATTTTTTTCATATTAAGCTGATTGAGAATTTAGCTTTGTAGTTATTTAAAACACTGTAGATTGCTGTAGTGTTTTCCCACATGATTTTTGTCTTGCTACAATGTTTCCCCACATGTTTTTTTATCGATGTTTTTTTTTCCAAATATGTTTTTATTAAATTTATTTTTTTCATACTGAACCGATTGACAATTTAGCTTTTTTTTCTTAAAACATCATTGATTGCTACAGTGTTTTCCCATATGATTTTTTTTGTTATGTTATTTGTTTTTAAATTGTCTTTGTCGTTTTTATTGTTTTTAATATTGAGCTGGTTAAAAATTACAACTATAGATTTTCTCATGAAACACTATAAATTGTTATAGTGTTTCCCTGTATGTTTTTTTTTTTTTTTTTCTTTTTTTTATATTTGTCAAAATTATATTTGTTGATTTTTTTTAATATTGAGCTGGTTGAGAATTATAGTTGTATATTTCCTCACAAAACACTATATATTGCTATAGTGTTTTCTTAAATGATTTTAATATTGAGCTGGTTGAAAATTTGGCTTTAACTTTCCCCACATGTTTTTTTTCCTATTTTTTATTATTTGCTTTTTGCTTTTTTTCTTCCAAAATTGTCATCTTCTTTTTTTCATTTTTTTTTGTGTATTTTTTTCATAATTGTTTTTGTCAATTTTGTTTTTTTAATATTGAAATAGTTGAGAATATAACTTTATAGTTTTTTTCTTTAAAATAGTGTGGATAATAACAGTTTTTTTATATGATTTTTTTCACAAATCCACGATAATGCACAAGCATGCCACAACCCCGTGGCATCGCGCAGGCATGTCACGCCTTTTACTAATATATTTACTTATTAATATGTTATATTATTATAATTATAATTATTATATTATATTATATTGTATAACTGTTTTTTTTCTTTTTATTTTTTTTTAATGAAATTTTTTTGATTGATTTAGTTTGTTAATGTTAATTTTTTTTAATTTAGTTATCAGATAGATTTTCATGATACGAATCTCATGTTTAATGAGTTAACCTGATTTGACGAGTTATTTTTTTTCATTTAGTTTAGTTTGTTAAAGTTAATTTTCTTTCTATTTAATTATCAGACTTCATACTTTATTACACATATCCTGAGCTTGACGGGTTAACTTTGTTTGATGGATTAATCCAGTTAATTCTGGGTAAACCTGCCATTTTGTTTTTTTTTAGTTATCAAACTTTCATGACGTGAATCTCAGGTTTTATGGGATAATCTAGTTTAAAGGGTTAACCCAATTAATTCATTTTTTTTTCTTTTTCTTCATTCGTTTTTTCTTTTCTGTTGATTTTTTTTTAATTAATCTATTTAATTATCACACTTTTATGACACGACCTTATAGCCAGACCCACATCTAATATTCTTGGGTTCGGTGTTACAACCAGACTCACTTAAACTTGGGTCATGCAAATTTAATTCTATTATTAATATTATAAATATTACTTTTAAGTCAGGTGTTGCAGCTAAACCCAAGATTCTTGGGTATAGCTTTGCAGAAAAAACCCAATATTTTTAAATTTTTATTTTTTTAAAATATTTTTTATGCAAAAAAAAAATAACCTGCAAAATCGCGTGGGTCATGCATCTAGTTGATACTATGTTTCATCTCACAATTAATTTTATACAAAATCAATAGGTTGAGTGAATTGATTAAAAATATTTTTTATTTATATAAAATCAAATACATATAACAAAAATAGGTCCAAAAACTTTTCCTCCATAAGATACTTGTTTGGTGATTTTAGTTTTTCTATTTAATGTTGATAATTTTTTTTTTTAATTTCACTTATTAAAAATTAAAAAAACATGATTATTTTGTTTTTCTTTATTTTTAACTTTTTTATTATAATTATAAATTTATTTTTTTATTTTCTATTATATTTATAAAATAAAGGTTATTTAGTCAATTTTAGTTATTAATCATGTTATAGATGAAGGGACCACATTTAAGTGCTTGTTTAGTTATAAAAAAAGGTAAATAGCCTCATTAAAAAAAAAATCATGAATAAATATAATAATTTTATTGTAACTTATTTTTTACCTTCTCAATAAGTTTTCAAAAAATAGTCAAAATAGATTTTTAAAAAACAATTCAAGCATATTTTTCAGGACAAGCTTTTCAAAGTTCTTTATTTTAGTTTACTTAGACAAAAATTTCAGATTTATTAACGAATGCCTTTTGAAGGGTACAATAAAAAATTATTGACTAAAATTAAAAAAATTAAAAGGTCAAGGGCCAGCATGACTTGAGAGGCCCCATTAACTGAAGCATAGACTAAATTAAAAAAATTTCTGACTTAATAGCCAATTTTCACTTTAATTGAAGAGAATTGTGGAACCATGAATCTTGATGTAAAAACGAGGAGAACTTGGAAGGGCCTATTGATTTTGGTCGAGGACCAAATTGAGATTTTTTTTTTGTTCAAATTAATTTGTCCTCAATTGCATAAATTAAAAGTCCCATAGAATTAAAATGTAAAAGCATTGAAAGTTAGGGATTGGTCCCAGTTTTGATCACCCTATATGGAATGAGGCATATAAAACTTTTATACTTTTTTGTCTTTTCCCATCAAGACCAAAACCTTAATGATATGCAGTTGATTGCTCTCTCTCTCTACAAGATCTGTAACCCCTATCATTTTTGTCAATTTTAGTGTTGTTGAACCTAATTTAGATGTTGTTCCTCTTTATTTTGGGGTCATTTATGTTTTCTTAACCAAGACAAACCTTAGAGCTTGCATTATTCCAACTCCATTTTAGCGATTTATTCATTTTGCACCTATGAAAAGCCTATATGTACCTTTGTAACACCTTATCTGGTTGCCACTGACATGTACCTCGTGATCATGTGGTCACGTAACCCACAATCAAAATTAAAATCTAATCTTGGAAAGCCAAAAGAGGTCTGATAGGAGTGTGACACAATGAAAACATGTCTCAAGATACTAGCACTATTGGAATGAAGTCAAATGACACCACGAAACCAGTTAATCTTTGAGATGCCAAATTCAGTTCGTTTTAAAACCTCTCTTACATATTAAACTAAAAATTTTAGAAATATTATTGATCAAAAGTCCTAAAATTTAGGTTTACATGTGTTTAAATAGTTCTGAGAAATTAACCCTAATGGATTTACCCTTGTGGACTGAATTTATCCACTTACAAAAACGAATATAAAATCTTTACTAGTAAGCACAAACCTTGATCCAAATAAGTCTTCTTGGATCTTGGCAAAAAATAAAGTATTAATTAACCCCAAACAAGTCTTAGGTTATAGCTAACAAAATAAAAATAAAGCTCATAAGTATAAGTCTTGTTCTACCGTGAGAACAAAAGAAAAGAAAACTTTTATTGCAAGTTTGATACAAGACTTATTTATAGCTTATAATACTGCCCAATAATACTAGAAACTAAAAGAGAAGTGGTCACCTATTTGGTTTCCAAGTTAGAATAGGATTCTAATCTTAACCTTATATTTATCATTCTTTTGGAAGGAAAAGGATCTTGTCTTTAATACTGCCTCTTGGTATCCTTCCAATAATAGGAAAAATAATTAAGTTCTTGAATTATTCTCTTTGCATAACAAGGAAACTTTGCCACCACATGTGGTTCCTAAGTCAGCTTGGATTCCTTTGTTTTCTTTGTTATATTTTCACCCTACCTGACAAGGAAATAAAATAATAAATCCTAATATTTAAAAGAAATAATTAATGTTTCCACACATAATAGGAAATCCAAAACTAGTTAGGAATCCAGAAAATACATAGAAACATCATAAAACAAGGTTGGCTGAAACTAATACAAAATTGACAACCTTGATGTCAAAACTTTATTGCCCAAATAAGGGTGGATTAAGCCCTATTTCACATGAATTAAATGTACTAAGACCTTCGCTTGATGCTCCAAATGATCCCCAAGTTCAACCTTAGCCGAAACATCCATAACTAGCTCATTCAATGCTTCTTTAAATGTCTTCACTTTAGACCTTATGATTGGCCCATTTGGAACACGTAATGGGTCTTTGGTGTTCAAGGGATAATCCATGTCATCTCCTCTCTCTTTGAAAGTATTTGACCTTGAATCAAAACCTGTGTCAAACAAAGTAAGATCAACAATATTTAAAGGTAACACTAACACCAAACTCACCTAAAAGATCAATTTTGTGAGCATTGTCATTGATCCTCTCTAAAACTTGGAATATACCATCACCATGAGGCTATAACTTTGATTTCCCATTATTAGGAAACTATTCCTCATGCATGTGCATTCAAACCCAATCATTAAGTTGGAAAATAACCTGTTCACGCCCTTTATTTGTTTTATAAGCGCACAACTTGTTTCTTTTCTCTAATTGCAGTCGAGCTCTCTCATGGAGCTGTCCCATCATCTTTGCCTTATTTTCACCATCTAAACTTACTCTTTCTTCCAAAGGTAAAAGAATTAAGTTTATAGGAGTTAATGAATTAAACTCATAAATAATTTTAGAAGGAGAAAAGTCGGTGATTGAATGAACAGTTCTATTATAAGCAAACTCAACAAAAGACAAACATTATTCTTAAGTTTTCATATTCTTTGGAATAACATGCAAAAATTATGATAAAGTTCTATTTACTCCCTTAATTTGTCTATATGTTTGAGGATCACAAGTTGTCGAAAGTAAAAGTTTAGTACCCAACTTTTCTATAAAGTCTTCCAAAAATAGTTAAGGAACTTTACATTATGATCTGAAACTGTACTCTTAGGAATGTTATGCAAATGTACAATTTCTCTAAATAATAAGTCTATGAAATGAAATACATCATCATCTTATAACATGTAATCAAAAGCATCATCTTAGAAAACTTATCAATCACAACAAAAATAGAGTCTCTATCTTTATTTGACCTAGGTAAACTTAAAACAAAGTCCATAGATATATCTGCTCAATGTTCTATAGTATAGGCAATGGTTTATACAATCCATGTGATTGCACTTAGATTTTGCCTTTCTACAAGTAAAACCATTGTTTAAAGATTTGTTGCACGTCCCTTTTCATTTTTTTTTTGCCAATATAAATGTTCATGTAATACATCCAAAGTTTTCTCAACCCCAAAATGACCCATTAAACCACTCCTATGTGCTTTACAAACAAGCAATCCATGTAAAGAACTAGTAAGAACATAAACGATTCTTTTTGAAAAAGTAACAATCCATCAAATAAATCTTACCAAAAGCCGAATGTCCACATACATTATATATTTAGGCAAAGTCATAATCATTAGCATATAATGCCTTCACATATTCAAAGCCTAGTAATCTAGTACTCATAGTGTTTAGAAGAACATACCTACGCGAAAGTGCATCAACCACTATGCTCTCTTTACCTTTTTTTATATTTGGTGATTTAAGGAAAAGTCTTCATGAATTCAACCTATTTTGCATGTCTTTTATTCAACTTACCTTGTCCTTTTAGGTGTTTCAAGGACTTATGATCTGAATAGATCATGAACTCTTTTGGCCACAAGTAATGTTGTCATGTCTCAAATGTTCTTAGCAAAGCATACAGTTCTTTGTCATAAAGGAAATCATTCAAAGTTGCTCAACTTAACTTCTTACTAAAATAAGTAATAGGTCTTTGATCTTGTATTAACACAGCTCTTATTCCTATTTTAGATGCTTCACATTCAATTTCAAATGCTTTCGTAAATTTAAGTAAAACTAAAATAGGTGCAAAACATAATTTTTCTTTCAAAAGAGTAAAACTCGATTCTTGTTCCTCCTCTCATTTAAACCCAACTAACTTTTTAACAACTTCATTCGATGGTGCAGCTAATGTACTGAAATCTTTTACAAAACGCCTATAAAAACTAGCTAACCCCATGATAACTCCTTACCTCACTTACCAATTTTGGTGTAGGCTAATCTTAGATGGCCTTAACTTTTTCCTAATCCATCTCAATACCTAGTGTAGTTATAAAATGGTCAAGAAACATAATTTTCTCCATATAAAAAGTACACTTCTTAAGATTAACATTCGATTTCTCACTACACAACATGTTAAGTACATTACACAAATGATCAAGATGCCTCTTTAAGTTCTTGATATAGATCAAAATATCATTAAAATACACAACCATAAATTTACATATAAATGCACATAATACATGATTTATTAAATGTATAATCGTACTAAGTGTATTTGTAAGTCCAAACAGTATCACTAACCATTTATACAAACCATCGTTATTCTTAAATGCAATTTTCCACCCATCACCTTCTATCACCCTACTCTGATGTTACATACTTTTCAAATCAATTTTAGAAAAAATACATGATTCATGTAACTCATATAGCATGTCTTCAAGCTTAGAAATGAGACTTTTATATTTTACCATTATGTTGTTGATGGCTCAATAATCAACACGCATCCTCTATGTTCCATCCTTCTAAGGCACAAGTAACACTAGCACAACACACGGGCTCATACTCTCACGAAGGTACCCATTCTCCATTAGCTTATCAACTTGCATTTGAAGCTTCTTCATCTCCTTGAGATTGCTTCTAGAGGCTGTCGATTAGGAATTGTATTTCCAAGTACAAGATCAATCTAATGTTCTATTCCCCTCAAGGGTGGTAATCCCCTAGGTATATCTTCAGGAAACACATCTTCAAACTCTCACAACAAATAAATAGCAACATTAGGCACAACATGATCAAGATCGTTAATATTAAAATAAGTCTCCTTGTACATAAGTAAAATCATTGACTTATTAGTGAAAAATGTAGATCTGACCTTACCCTTCTCAACACAAAAATTAGGTGTTTTTTTTCTCATACAATTCTTATCATATTTATTGATTTTCTTCACTCCTTTTGTCTTACCTCCACCTATAATCAAATTTTGGTGTTTTTGGGTGGTGGTCGAATGGTCTAATTTGTTTAGAGTGTTGGTTAAATGTTTATTTATGTTTGGATTGGTGGCTAAATGGCTTGCAGTAGTGTTTTGGGTTTTGGTCGAATTTAATGGTCCTCTCCCTTTTTGTTCCTCACTTTAATTTTCTCTCCATAGCTTCATGCTCACCTTTTAACTTTATTTAATCACTATACACTTGTTTGGGTGTAAAAGGTACAATAATGATGATTTTATCTTTTTTTTACAATGGTATACCTATTTTTAACCCCATCATGAATTGCCTTCCTATCATATTTCTATAGCCTCTCCAATAAGATATGACTCATTTGCATTAGTGCAACATCACACAGAACTTCATCAACTTACTTTTCAATTGAAAACAAAACCATAACTTGTTTAGTCACTTTCATTTCACCATTATCATTTAGCCATTGCAATCTATAAGGTCTAGTGTGCTTAACAGTACACAAATCTAGTTTACTAACAAGGGTAATGCTAGCCACATTAGCATAACTTCCACTATCTATAATTAAACTAAACACTACATTTTATACATAACATCGCGTATGGAAGATATTTTCCTTTTGTTAATCACTTTCATCTTTCTTGATCTAAACCTAAAATGTACTCCTTATAACGAAGAAATCCTTAATAGGTAATGTCAATTCATCCCCGGTATAATCCTCCAATGGTGGAATGTCTTCACAATTTGATTTTCACTCTTAAATTCCACATCACCATTGTCTCTCATCACCATTATCCTCTTGTTTAGACACTCTAAAGTGTAATGTCCAAGCCCCTAACACCTAAAACATTTAACATCATAAGTACATTTAGGTAGAGTGTCATATTTACCTTTGAAACTCATAAACTTCAACCTTAGCTTTAGGTGGTTCAACTTTGGTAGGGATAAAAGGTTTTGGCGGGGTAGCCCTCTTAAATTCAACTTCCATGGTGATAAGAACCCAAATTAAATGTTGACCAAATATATCCTTTCTTTCTAAGTTCTCTCCACTTTTGTAGCCATATAAACCATGTCCTCTATCTCTACATAGTGTTATAACTTGACAACATTAGCTATCTCTCTATTTAGCTCATTAAGAAACGTAACCATAGTAGCTTTCCTATCTTTAGCCACATTAGCCTTGATCATTGCAATCTTTATCTCTTGTGGTAATCTTCCACACTTTTTGAACCCTAATGTAACCTTTGTAATTTCTGAAAGAGCTCTCTATAATAAAAATTAGGAAAAAATTATTTTCTCATAATGGCCTCCAAGTCACTTTTGATGAATAATACTTTTGAACTTTTTAGTTTAACGTGTGTGAGAGATTCTTATATCCTTTGGTTCTTAAATGAACTATATCTGACTTATTAAAGATTTCATTCCAATAATGTTGGTGCTTTGGGACAAGTTTTTATTATGTCACACTCATATCACACCTTTTTCGGCTTTCCAAGATCATATCTCAATCTTGATTATGCATTGCGTGACCATATCTAGGATAATGCAACAATCTCATGTTAACTAATAAACAGGGTAATATATATATGGGGTGTTCATATTAAAATTTATCAAAATTTTCACTAAAATTTTAGTAGAGTCTCCCCTATATCAGGAGGTCCCAAGTTATCAATATACAACATGTTTACACTTCTAATATTCCGCATTTCCTAACTCAATTCAACCCAATCATCCTAGGTCTCAATCCCACAAAACATCATCATTCATGTCAACCACAATAGTTATGATATACATTGAACAACAATTATCATTATGGATAGATAAAATATATAAACATGCATTTATGGAACATGGTTATACAAACTACAGAATTAAATTCATCTATTCATGTTTAAACATCAATTATACAAATTAAGTTATATAAAAGTTGTAATATTACAAAATATAAGGGTATACTCCTAGAACCTAGATTACAAAAATTGAACATAAGCTAGGATTTACTCTTGTTATGCATGCGATGGTCTTAAAACAAAATACATATTATTGAAACATGAATATCACAATAATATAGCAACACAAATATCCAACAATTTAAAAAGGCAAACATGCATTCATATTTTATTCATTTCTCCCTTCTGGTTTTCATTGGAAACTCTTTCTCCAACTACTAAAAATCGTTTCCTCTTCCGTTATCAACCTCCATTCAAGATTTCATAAGATTAACCATGATTATTTTCACTTAACACATTACCGATACCAATTTCACTAGTATCATTATCACCCCATAGGAGTCGATGCAAGGTGATCCCCTTACTCGGAATCCTAACATACACTAAATGTATGCTAGCGAATACATGTTGATTCCCTTACTCGAGATCCTAACATACACTAAATATATGTTAGCCAATACATGTTGATCCCCTTACCCGAGATCCTAACACACACTAAATGTATGTTAGTCAATACATGTTGATTCCTTTATCCGGGATCCTAACATATACTAAATGTATAACGTCCATGCCCTATATCACACTTCTCATATTTTCTTCCTTAGCGATAATTTCATCGCTTGGCAATTCATACAACATCCTTTCACCTTGAATGCTATTCAAAATATCGACATCATCACACAAAATTTCCTCCTTTCCCATAATATCCAACATTCGGTAATTCACCTATCACATCAATAACATATTAAATCATGGAATTTAACTGAAAAGTATAGGTGCGGATCACCTACCTGTAGTAGAAGCTCTATTCATGCTCCCTTACTACTGTTGTTGCACCACACCAATAGTCCCTCCTGCAATTACAAGCTCATCTCATTTTTCTCATTCAAGGATATATTTTATAATAATTATATCAACAACTAATAAGTCTTTCTTTATATTTTACGTTTCTCTCATTACACCAATTAATGTTGTCATTCTTTATCCAACCATAATTATCATTCATTTCTTTATATTTGAACTGTTAATGTCTAGACATTATACTATTACTGTCTTGAATCGTTACTGTCTAGGCATTGAACTGTTATTGTCCAACTATTACTATCTAAACATTGAACTGTTACTATTTATTGTCCAACTGTTACTGTCTAGACATTGAATTGTTATTGTCCAACTGTTACTGTCTAGACATTGAACTATTACTGTTTACTATTCAACTGTTGCTGTCTAGACATTGAATTATTACTGTCTTGAACTGTTACTGTCTAGGCATTGAGCGATTATTATCCAACTGTTACTGTCCATTCATTACTGTCAAGACATTGGACTATTATTGTCCAACTATTACGAGTCTAGACAATGAATTGTTACTGTCCAACCATTACTGTCTAAACTCTCCTTAGATTTTTAATTATAACCAGAGTTCTAGAACTATGTTTCAAGTGAGATTGGTCTCGTTTGAAAGATAAGACTCAAGGCTACAAGTTCTTTGAAGGAAGGAGAACCCAGTTCTCCCCCTAAGATAGCAAAAATTGCTCATCAACAAGTCAGACTTACTGCCCTATAAGGTCTGTCAGGACCCAGTCTCGGTTGATAACCCATAATTAGAGTTCTATAGCTACAAATTGAGCAAGACTAATTTTCTTAGTTAGCTAACATCCAAAACTATAATTTCTATGAGGAACATGGTCCTAATTCCCTCATCCTCTCATCTGAAATCTTACTGAAAGTTAGGAGACAAACCTGTCCAGATTCGTCAACCCTTTCCCTTCACACATAACTTTCACAAACTACCTTTTATGGGTAAATTATCATGGTTTCACGTCCCCAATCACATACCACACATGAATTAACTTAATTTTAACAACAAATACTATTTCTCTAATTCAAGTTTAAGAACCCTAATCTATTATTCAACATCAAGGCATCAATTCATTATTGAATTTGAAATGAATTATAAGATTATGTTTAGAACACCTTACCCAGTGTGAATTAAGGTTTTGATCTTTAACCAGTTGAAGATTTTCAATTCCCTCATTTCTTTTCTAATGATAGTCTGCCCTCCTTCTTTTCTTGTTAATTTTTGTGTTAATCCTTGGCCCACAAGTGTTTATTCCATCTATAAACCCTTAATCTTGGATAGGTTCTTGAAATTTTGGTTTTCTCTCTTGATTTTTAAGAATGGACATAAAAACTCACTCTTTTCTTTCACTACAATTGTTGCAGATTTTGTTTTTGTGAGAAGAAGAGTACTTATGCTCTATAATTTTTTCTTATTTGTTTTTGGGGCCTATTTTCTTTAAGCATATTATTTTTGCCCCCACGTCTTTTTCTTCTTATAATTAAGCTATACCTCTTTTCATTCCTTATAATTTCACCCTAAAACTTTTAGTTTAGTTTATTTTCTTTAATTTAATCAAACCCTCAACATTTCTGGGTTAATTTATAATGTCTCGAAATATTTCATTAAGAAATTTATGTCCAAAAACTTCTAAATTCCCCTTTTTGTTTAAACATATTCATAAATTTCTTTACTTTTATTCCCCATTTATTTAGTTTGCAATTTACAAAACCTTTTTCAGGGTTTACAAATAGAGAGCTTCAGTTCAATGCAAAAATGATGAAAAATAAAAGAGGGCAACAATGATTATCATTCAAGAATATATATGTGAATGGATAACAAGACATGCTTTTTTGAAATTATTATCGACTACTACTTTTATACAATGTTATTGGAGGTAAATACATTTAAGAAAAGAACTCTAAATGCTTCAACAAGAGACTAAGAAATTGCCTATTAAACTTGTTTGTGATTCAAGGATGAATCATCTTGAAGAGAGAGGGAATGACATGTCCAAACAA
Source organism: Populus alba (assembly GCF_005239225.2). Lineage (NCBI taxonomy): Eukaryota > Viridiplantae > Streptophyta > Magnoliopsida > Malpighiales > Salicaceae > Populus > Populus alba. The sequence goes on along the minus strand of NC_133294.1, from coordinate 11,515,986 downwards.
GGTTAGATTTAGATTTTAGAGTAAAATTTCATACTGTCCAGTTTTACGCGATTAAACATAACCTCAAATCAAATTGTTAGATCGAGTTGAAACATTTCCAGAAGTTTCCATATGTATTTTTCTATATTGGGGTAAAAGTTTAGGTGAATTGGAGATTAGGAAGGACATGCAATATAGGTTAGAACAAGCTATATAAATTTTGTTATTTACTTCCTTTTAACTTATGGAGTTTTTATTTGAAAATGATCATTTTCCTACAAGGATGTGGCAACTTGTTTTAAGAATTTTCTAGTTATACAAGGATCTTTAAAATAGTCTTCAATATAATTTTCAAGTATGGAAATGATTCATTAATGTTCCAAAATCCTTTTCTTATAAGGATTCTTTATTCATCCTAGCTGCACAAAGAAAGAAGGGCTAGTAATATTTAATGACACATTGGTTTCTAAGATCATTTGGTAGCATTTTAGGTTATAAATAAGCCTTATATTAGACTTGTATTGTTTTCTTTTCTTCTTCTTTTTTCATAACAATATAAGGAATTAAGTTAATGATTTTATTTTTATTATTTTAGTTATAGCTATAGCCCAAGGCTTGTTTAGATTAGGGTTTGGGTGGGTTTACTAATATAGGTTTTGGGTACATTTTTTAAGTGAGTTAATTTAGCCCATAATGGTAGATCTATTAGGGTTAATTTTTTAGAAGTACTTGAACTCTTGTAAGCCTAAATTTTGGTAACTTTTAATGAATAATACTTCTAAACTTTTTAGTTTAACATGTGAGAGAGATTCTTGCATTTTTTAGTTTTTGAACTAACTGAATCTGACTTATCGAAGATTAATTGGCTTTATGGTATTATTCGACTTCATTCCAATAGTGCTGGAGCCTTAAGATATGTTCCATTATATTACATCATATATGATCTTTTTCGACTTTCTAAGATTAGATAACAAATCTTGATTGTGGGTTGCGTGATCATATGATCACAAGGTTCGCGTCACAAAACCCTAACCCATTTTAGTTTATCATCCTCTCTCTATAAGACCAATCAAACTCTCATCACTTTTGTTAATTTTGGCACCATTGAACCTAATTTAGGTGTTGATCCTATTGATTTTGGGGTCATTTGTGTTTACTTAGGCAAGACAAACCTTATAGCTTGCAATATACCCATTTTTTTAGCGATTTATTCATTTTGCACCTAGGATCCTGCCTATACTTTGCACTACCTCATCTAATTATCAATTTGTCTTTACCTCTTTTATGGTAAGGATTAGCTTAGAATAGTACTAGGGCTTGTGTGTTACAAAGTGTCCAAGGTCTAAACTCTTTTCCTTCTCTATAAATAGGTAGGCGAGTCAGGGTTTTCAAAAAGAAAACGGGGTAGATAGGAGCAATAATGAGTGACCATCAAAGAGAAAGAAAAAAACATAGGTAAAACTGAAAGTGTAAAAAACTAAATTAGGGTTTTAAGATTTTGATTGAGAAAGAAAGTGAGGACTAGAAGACCATAGGCTTTGAGAGTGAATTAGAAAAGGTGAAGTATATCCTTATTTCTATATTTTTCCAATTCAGACTTATGATTTACCAGTTGAGGTATACCATTTTTTTTAAATCATTTTTAGTTTTGCTATTTTCCGTTTCTTTCATTTATGTTTATGAAAATGATGTTCGTATTCCATTTTTTAATATGATTTTAATTTGCTATGGTATATGTTATAAATGATTTTGCTTAAATGTAAGGGTTTTGCCTTATGCTTATGCTTGTTTATGTTCATAAATGGGATATCTCTTAATGTGATTGATTTTGGTATGTAAATGTTATGTTTGTAATACTTAAAATATTGTGAAATATTTTTAACAAAGATGTTTGAGTTTAAGTAACTTTGTGTTGCTGTTAACATTCATAAACCATGTTGGGACATTTTATTAGTTAAAAAATTGAACTTTAGACATCTTAAACCTCTGACTACTAGGAATTTCTATATATTTAGTTTGAGCATGCAATCCTTGGTTATTTCACCTCTTTGTGTTGTTATCTTATAATATCTATACCACTTTCTTTTTCATATTATGTGGACTTACAATAAGAATATAAAGGTCTTTTGATATGTGTTTATAATTGTTATGTTCTATATCTATATGGAAGCTGCATTACAGCTTATAGGTTAGTTTTTTCTATAGTCAATTGAGTCTAAAGCCCAATCAATATAGGTCTTTTGAAATGACCACTCTATTCCCCAAGTTTATTTTCAATTTATCTAATATATATTGTTATCTTACGTTATGGTTGAAACCCTTACAATCTTGCATCTTACTTTTGATATGTTTTTAGCCATTTTAACACCATTATTGTCAAATATAATTTGTTGTTTTTCTTTTGAATGAATTTGAATTTGTTCAAATTGTATATGTTTTGGCTTTACCTCTTATTTTCTAAGAAAAAATCAAGACTCATAAATACATGCATTCATATTGGACTTTCCAACTTGTTTACAAAGCCTATTAAGGGTTAGGATCAAGGCTATCAAAATCACGAGTTGATTTGTAAAATCATATGATTTTAAGAGTCAACATACACTTATCATACAAAATCATGTAAAAAATTTAAGAGTAATAAAATTTGACTGAAGTCATGTAAAACTAGTAAAATAAAGTAAAATCATGATTTTTTGTGAAATATAAATGCTACCCTAATTAACTCTCTTTCTCCCCCAATTAAACGAAACAAAACCCTAGTAAAGGTGAAAGTAAACATCAGGATAGTGTCTCACAGTCTCACTCGTGTCACCAAGATGCTCGAAGCCTAGAACAATTTAATGGCCAAACCCTAGTTTTCTCCAAGGGTATGTATCGTTCTAATCGATCTCTGATATCTCATTTTCTATAATTCCTTTTGATTTTCTTTTTTAGTCTTATAGAAAAATGGTTGCAAATGATTTTCTCTCTATTCATCTTCTTCATCATCATCAACAAAGACTTATTATATATTATTTTGATTTGATCTCATTTTTTATGTATTAAATTTTTCAGAATCATAATTTTTATTGCTTGAATTGAAGAAATTAAGTGTTTCGTTGTTCTTTTAAATGCCAATGTTGCTTATTATATTATTTAATTAGTTTTTTTGTTACAGTTAGATGTGGCGACTCCCCACTCTTTTTTAATTGAAGAAACCTATATTCATAGCTAAAATGAATCCTAATAAATATACCCGTCTTGCTAGGAAACCTGAAGTTGAGCATGTATCATCTATTGCCTCGTTTTTTTTCCCTTTGATTTTATATTTCTATGATACTAAGTGCATTTAGATAATAAGTTTGTATTGCTAATTTTGTTATAGAATCATGATTGGTTAGATAATAACTAAATCTTTTCCTTTAAATTTTCATTTTAAACTTCTTCTTACATTGTTTGGTTAGATAAGAGTTGAATATTTGTTTCTAGTCATTCTAAGTTCATATTAGAACATCTTATTATTTATTGGGAGTTAGAACCAAGAAAACCAATCAATTAAGCATATTTTTATATTTAGAAAATAGATTAGCAAACCCCTTTTTATTCTTAACCCAATAATTTGAGTTTATAATTTTGATGTTATTCATTGATTTTTGAGTTTTTTCTATTAATTTTAAGTTCCTAATGATTTTATGTTTTTATGATTCGAGTTTACATTGCATTTTCCATATATTTCAAAAAAGCATTTTTGACAAACTTGGTTTGGACCATATTAAAAAGGTCTTTAAAGGGGTTGACATTCCAAGCTTTTCACAAACACTTCCTTTCTAAATCTTGTTTGCTTAACTTCTATAGACTTTTTCTACATCCTAAGCTTTTCATAAGCATTTCCTTCTTAAATCGTACTTGTTTAACTTGCAAAGAAAATTTTATTTTTAGATAATCACCTACAATGCTTAAGGTAAACAAACTTATATCAAGTTGTTATCTTGAATGTTGATGAGGAGTAACACATTTCTCTTGTATTTCAGTTTCCAAAGATGAAAAAAACCTTCTTTTAAATACATAAAGCCCTAAAGTGTCCATTAATGGTTTCCTGGTGTAAATGAACTTTCATTGATGATTGCATTTTTTGGACCAATTAAGGACATTAAGTTACACAACTAATTATGTCAATGTCCATCGATGATTGCTCACTAGTCGTTACACTTTGGTGTTTATCGAGGGTGTTAAGTTACACTTGAGAGGAAGGATAAAATCTAAACTTATCTAAAAGGAGTCATTAACAACTATTATGGTCACTAAAAAACCCTTACTAGTCTATCGAGTTATAAGGTAAAGGACTAATTAAGCTAAAAGAAATTTATTGTCACCCTAAATCATCTTACCTAAAGTAAACCGCATTGTTGATCTTATCTTCCATTCCTAACAGTTTATTATACCTAATCTACTAGTGGTCTATTTATATAGGTGATACTGGGTCTATTACTATAAGTTAAACTCTGGATAAATATGTGGGCTGAAGTTTAACCATTTTATGGTCTGGTTCATCTTTTGCACTCTTAGTTATTATCTTTTGATGTAAATTGATGGACTGACATGTCTATAACTAGTGACTCTTGATCACAACTTGTGACTAATAATATCATGTCATGCCAATGAATAACCAATGGATTTATTTTTGGCTCATTGAACCCAACTCAAATTCTAAAAAGGGTTTATGGATAAATACCTTTAAAAAGTTGATGGTACCCAGACTCACACACACACACACACACACACACACACACACACACACACACACACACACATATATAATATATATATATATATATATATATATATATATATATATATATATTATTGAATGAAGGTGTTATGCTCTAGTTCTTTTAAGAGAATTTAGTGACATGAAAGTTCCTTATTAGACTTTAATTTTGACAATAACCTTTTTTTTTTTTTTTCGGATTCATTTACCATGTAGGTGTGTCATTTTAACACTCACCTTTTTTTTAAAAAAACAAATGTTTTGTTTTGATCACCCTTATCTTAATGAGTATACTACGTCATCCCTATCTCATTTTTTTTTTTTATCTAAATATATAAGTCTTTTAAAGACCAGTGCTCTCATTTTAGTGAACATAGATGTTTATTTCTTTGAAAATGGAAAATGTTACCCCTCCTAATGTTTAAGATCTTGGCCCATGTAGAGTCCATATACCTTAAACACTAGAAATGAATAACAAAATAATTTTGGCAAATTCATTTTTTTTTCCTTAAAAAAAAAAAAAAACAAAGAAAGGCTACTCCTCTTTAATATCTAAAGCAATGGCCTACATGGAGTCCATTTACCTTGGACACTTAGGGTGAAAAGCCTAATAATTTGAAGTGATATTTTGAGTAAAATAGAAATGGTTTTTTTTTTTTAAATATAGGTCGAAATTTAATGGGTCTTATAAACTTGTTTGAAAGCATATTATGCATAAATAAGTGATTTTGATTTTTATTGAAAAACATTAAGAGCAAATCATATTGGAAATATTTTATTTTAAAAAGGCCTAGTTTGAAATAACATAAGGATGATTAAGAACATTAAAGTGCAAGATGAAACTACACTATGGTTTTGACTAAAAATGAAAAGTTAAAACCATTTAACATAATGTATTTATTATAAAAGTTTTGTAGCAACATTAAGCACCTTTGGAACACATAGGTCTTTTAAAATACCTAAATTGGATGGCTTAAAGTTATCTTGAAAGGAAACAAGTTAAAAAAGACCTTAGTTGGATAACTTAAGGTTATCTTGAAAGAAACAAGTTAAACCCACTTATTATAGCACAAATACATCCATAGTAATAAAAGACGACAAATATGAAAGTTATAAGGAATACAACAACATCACATGATTTATCTCCAAATTATAGATTCTTTATGAAATAAAAGTCAATAACCTCATCTATTAATCAATCAATATTAGAGCAATGAAGCATATGTTGTTTTGTCTCAACCTTCAAATGTTTCTTTAAGGTTACAAATTATGATATCATTACATTAAGATTTTAAAGAAAAAAAGTTAACTAGACATAAAAACATGATTACTTATAATACTAGATTAAAAAAAATATATAAATGTGGTTGCTTTATATCACTCATTCCATACAGTGATACCAAAATGATATCATGGGACATTACAAGCAACAAACAACAATATTTATCAAGGATTTAGAAGAAAGCATACATACAATGACATGTATAATGATTTTGGAATCAAAAGGGAAGAGTAAGGGTTACCTAAGTTAAGAGAGCAAGAAATGAACACATTATCAACAACTTAACTACTAACCCTTTAATAAATGAGTATTCTCTTTCTCTACTCTAGAACTAAGGGCAAAAACCAACACACTAAAACCTACACATTCTTTTATTCCTCATTGTTTACTCTACCATCATAGAGATAAAAATCATCTGAAGCCTAATGTTTTCTATCTTCTTCCTCTTTATCTCTCTCAATATCCCTCTTCAAATTCTCTATTTTTCTCTTGGCCCTTTTTTTTCCTCTAAACCTATTTATAGAGTTGGATAATCAACTTACAAAAATCATTAAAGCCATCTAATTCTCAAGCATAAAATTAAACCATTAAGGATAACAATAAAATAATACAACCAAGTTGTTGTGGGAGAGAGTAAAAAAATGCATTCTTATCATGTTTAACGAAAAAATCATTGAACCATAACCAAACAAAAAGTGAGAAAGTAAATGAAATGAGCGTGATTACATGTTCACACACAAAGAGCTAAGGCATGATCAATGCCAAAGTTGTGAAGAGGCAATAATGAAATCATTAGAAACAATGTCTAAATTGGATGAAATGACAAGTAAGAGTAATAGTTAAGAAGATTTGAAGGGTTAAATGGTTAGAGCTTAGTTTGATTAGAGGTAAAAAAGGGCTATGGTTTAACAATGATAAAAGAGTCTTTGGTGTTTATGGATTCTAGCTTAGGAGAAGAAGACAAAAACAAATAAATTGATAAATATATACTTGACATCAAAACGATGTTGCCTGGATTTGTCATAGTTCCATAATGGTCCTCGAAGTTTAACCCTTTTTTAGAGTTGACTCCTTTACAACTTTTGGTTTTTTCAACAAGCCTTTGATCATGATTAAATAATTAAATCATCATAATCGGGTCATTGGTAAGGCTTAAAATGAGCCTTCAATTTGTTTTTTCTTAGAATGGTCTCTAGGTTTTTAAAATTCTTTTAATTAAAGTAAAAATTGATCCAGAAGTCCAAAATTTATTCAATCAAGCCCTTAATTAATCAAATAGGACCTCCCAAATCTTGCCAATTTGATAATTTTGGTCCTTGGTTCTTTAATTCAATCAATTACAACCAATTTTGTTTCAACTATACCCATGAAAAACTCTTCTTGCTAGTAAAAATTTGAAAAGCTTGGTCCCATCAATTTTTGAAAACTTTTTTGGATTTTATGAGCTCTTTTTTTTTTCAAAGTGTTTTGACATTTATTTTGATATAATATATAAAATAATGGTTCATACCTCATGAATTTAGTATTTTTGGAACGGGTTTAACAACATTTCTCCTATTTTGCTCCCGATTTGCTTCTTCCTCTTCCTCTCTATCAGTTTTCTCCTCCTCTTGTCAGTTTCCCACCAATTTTAGGCCTTTACCTCCTTCATGTTTGCAGCTGTCCAGCCTCCTGTCAAGCTCTCCCTTCTCTCTCACACACCTGAGACACATGTAGCAGAGTTGTCGAGCTCTCTTTGGGAAGGAGAAAAGAATAAGAGCATGCAACTTATTTTGGGAAGGGGGAAGGGGGTAAGAGCATGCAACTTGTTTTGGGAAGAGTGGGCAACCACCCATTCTCTCTTCTTGTATTTATAGCCCACAAAGTGTGCTAGGGTGTTTGGGACCAAGGTTATCCTTGGCCCCTCTTTTAGGTTATCTTGGATTGGTTTCTATTCCCATTATCTCGTAGGATAGGCTGGTCTCATTCTAATTTTTGTTAGATCTTACACTGTTGCTGCCGATTCAAAACTCGACAACTAAAAACTTGTCCGTTGCTGATTCAGAAATTAGCAGAAAAACTACGTCACTGTCGATTCAGAAATCGACAACCCACTGTGTTGTTGCAGATTCAAACATCAGCAGCCAAAAACTATGTTGTTGTCGATTTCTAAATCGGTAGCCAAAAACTCTTCCACTGTTGATTCAAAAATCAGCAGCTGACTGTGCCGCTGTCAATTCAAAAATTAGCAGCAAAAAATTATGTCACTGTTGATTTAAAAATTGGTAGCCAAAAATTTTTCATTGCTGATTAAAAAATCAACAGCCAAAAAATCAACAGCCAAACTACGTCACTGCTGTTTTAGAAATCAACAGCCAACTATGTCGCTATTAATTCAAAAATCAACAGCCCAAAACTGTGTCGCTGCCGATTTAGAAATTGACTTCCAAAACTTTTTCGCTATCGATTCAGAAATCAGCAGCAAAACTGCGTCCCTGCTAGCTGACTGTGCCACTACCGATTCAGAATTCAGCAGTAAAAAATTATGTCATTGCCAATACAGAAATCGACAGCCAAAAAATGTGTCACTGCTGATTAAGAAATCGGCAGCGATGGTGGAGTCATTTCAACTTTAGTTTTTTTTGGGTGTTTACAAATTTTACCCTAGTTGTTTGGAAAGTGGTGTGCCTGCCCAAGAAAGAAGAGGGTCTCGATTTATCGTTATTATCTTCCCAATGTATCTATTTAGGATGTTGTTTCTTAGTGAATTTCTTCGCCATTATGAAAGGCTATTATCTCCCTCAAGGATCAGATAGTTGCAGCCTATGGTAGCCAGTATCACGCAATTGCTTTAATGTCTTCTTGGGGTAGTGGTGAACTTTCTTTCACTGCTCAATCTTATGATTTCCTGAGTTTCAAATATGATCTGGTTCCTTGGGCTAAGGTGGTCTGGGAATCTTGGTCTATGTCCAGATATAACTTTATTTTAAGGATAGCGGTTATGGACAAGCTACGAACTCGTGGCAAGTTTTTCTTCCTGTAACTCGATCCTCGTGACAAGAAACTTCTCACTTCTTTCTCTATTTTAGGCATTGTTATATCCTAGATGGAATTTATGGGAAATCATCTATTTTACAGCTGTCCATGGACCTCTCTTCTCTAGAGGATGATAAAATCTTGGCTTCATTTGCGCAAAAGAATGCCGACCATTAATAGTACAATTCGTGGTCTTCCTTATGGTAGAAGCAACACTACTAGCAGAATACGAAGAGTCTCCTTTGGTATTCTTATCTACTTGATTTGGGAAGAGAGAAACAAGATAGTCTTTGATAACTTTTGCAATCTAGTCTCTTTTGTTTTTCGCAGATTCAAGGTTCTGTTCTACATGATTTTGCACTTTCATGAATAGTTTCTTATCATTCAAGATGGCTGCTGGTATTGCAAATCAATTTGTTGATACTTGTCTTGCTTTGGTGTTGTAGCTAAGAGCTCTTTTTTTGTTCTAGTTGCCGCTGTAGTCATTCTCACTGTTTATATTTTTTGTGTCATGTGTTATGTTTGGCACCTTATCTTTGATTAGGTTTCTCATCTAACCATTGTTAGCTAATTCTTTTAGCTTGATAGTTCTTCTTTTTGGTTTTGGTGTTTTGTTCAGGGAGTATATTCCTTCTTTTGTAAATCTTGTATATGAATTTGCTGGTTTTCCAGCCTTGTATATTTTTTTTATCTAATATATTTACTTACCTTTGATATATATATATTATATATATATAAAAAGAATTGTGTAGTAATTTGAAGTTGAAAAATTAGGGTTCTTGAGTAAAAAAATTTGAGGAAGGCGAAAATGATTGGAATTAAGTGGATGGGAGTTGCATAAGTTACCTAAAAGGATGAAATTACATGAAGAAGATTAAAACAAAACTTATAGCCAAATGAACAAGAGTGGGCGACTACGATGGGTTAGAGAGGAAGGGGAGAAATTTTGATTTTTTCCTTGTTGTTCCATAAGAACATTGAAACATATTGTCATGGGGTAAACAATGATGAAATATCGTGGATGAGTGTATAAAAAAAGAAAGGGAACCCTTAGTTCCCTTAAGCCAAATTCAGCCAAGAGCCAAGTGAAGGGAGGGAAGAAAAAAAATACTATGGTATGTTGTGTGTTTACGATGCATAAACTAGGGACAATGGAAAGCTCAGTTGAAAATCATTGACGAATTGGTCAGATTCATCACCTCCTTTCCAAAGGAGATTCAAGCCTTAGAACAACAAAATTTAGGGATCATATCTCATAAAAGTTGTAGCTGGGAGTGTTAGCTTTCCAACAAATCCTACCCCGTCTAGTTTGGAGTCCTAGAACTTCAGAAATGAATAAAAATCCGAAGAGAAGTTGAGCTATCTCCTCTATTGAAAGTTTCAGCCGGGGCAATAAAACAATGAAATTAAGCCATATTAAGGGTAGAACTCGCTTTCTTTCTCTTTGTGAAACATGTAGCATCATGTCTTGATCTTAAAAAAGAAATGCTAAAAGGAAAATGAATATTATCACCATTACTACTATTGTATTGTGATATGTGGATTAATATGGAATAACAATGAGTATTTATGGTTTTAGGAGGAACCGCGAAAGGAGTGCAGCAACAACGAGGGAACGCGAGTCGAGCGTCACAATAGGTAGGTATTTGGTACCTATATCTTCTCTTGTTCATAATTATTTTAATCAAGGAAAATGAATTCTTGACATCAGCATACCTAGGGACCTCCCAAGGTAACATGGAACATTAAGCAACTATTTTGGCCTGGAAATAGTTAATGACAATAATGGTTTTGTTAGTGTCAGCATTTCCACAAACTTGATTAGTTGATCCTAGATGGGCAACTAAAGGTGCTAATGAGGGTCATTAGCCTCGACAGTAACCTCCCCATTTTGGGTAGAAGTGGCGGGGTGGATACCCTCGATTAGAACTTGGAATACCTATATAAAATAAAATAAAATAAAAAGAGGAAAATGGGGATACAGTTATGAGAAACAATTTAGCAAATCCTTGAAAGGGCTAGTTGTTGTGTATAGAATTACGTATGACTTAAGTAGGTGAATGTGTTGTATTAATTTTTCTTCCTTGCAATTGATTGTATTCTACTATTTATTATTATTATTATTATTATTATTATTATTTATTTAGTTATTTAGTTATTTATATTGAAATCATGATTTGCATGTCCCTCACATGCATATCAGGAGTAGAAATTTGGTTGTTAACCTTTTTGTATAAGCTAGGGACTTAGGACCTATTTATGTATTTCGTTATGCAGTAATTATGTAACCTAATCATAATAGTATACTCTTTGTACTATTTTGTGTTTGGAATATTATAATGTACTGGTTATGTTTAGAATGCTAAACTGTGTTGTTTTTGTATATGAATTTTCAATATTTGAATGTTCGTCTTAATTTCTAATTAATGTGTTGTTATGAGATGGAAATTGAATAAAATGATTTTTCATGATCATAATTTTGAATGAATTGAATAGTTGAGTTGGATAAATTGTAGATGCGTTTATGGTTGGGATGTGGATGCAAATGTATGTAGGGTTAATTGTCAATAACTTGGGACATTCCGGTATAAAAGAGACTCTACTAAAATTTTGTTAGAAATTTCAGAAACTTACTGTGAAATTCAAAATTTTTTTGCTCCATTCATTTATTATGTGGAAGTTATACGGATAAACTGATTTAACCAACGAGGTTGTTATACAAGCACAAAATTGAAGGCCTTTCATGATAAACTCATGGTTGAACCATATCACATGTCGTCTAAATAAACTAATTTATATTCTTAATTAAACTTTTAATTAAGCCCATGATTAAATCAAATCAGCCTAATAAAAATCTAATTAAGTCCTTAGATTTAATTTTTATATAATTCGTCCAATAGTCACTTAAATTAACTTTGAATTTGTGTTGTCTTTCATATTTAGATCTTTAAAGGGTGCAATTGAGTTTCCAATATTGTCAAAAATTCAGTTCGGTCATTTCATCTCTCATTTATGCATGGAGATCCATCTTCAACTTGTTCTTGTCTACCAAGTTACTTGTTTTCTTGTATTTTATTTTTTATTTTTGTATAAAAGAAAAGATAATTTTAAAGGAATCTAAAACTAGGTCATGACACCCTTATTTTCGAGGGTTTTGGGCTGGAATATGATGTAATTCTAATATTTGGTTAGGATGAAATAATGTGAAGATAGGTTATGAAAAGCAAAAAGGTGGATATTTTATTCTAACATTTTTATTTGTTTTTTCATTTTTTCACTTCTATTTTTAAAAGTAGTTCTTGATCTAATTTTTTCATCCTAATTTTTTCACTCTTACTCATTTTCTCTTCCTTTTCCTTTTCACTTCTCTCTCTCTCTCTCTCTCTCTCACACACACACACACACACACACACTGTGTTTTTTGTTCCTTGTTGCCTCCTTGAAAAGAAAGAAAATATACAATGATGCTAGAAAAATGTGGTTGCTATTAGTTGGTAGAAATAGTCAATGTATTCATGAGTAGTTCTTCCACCTAGCCTTAATGTATGAAGTCACGGAACAAAGTTTGTGTGTACCCAAAAGAAAGAAACTCCTTCTTAATCTTCTTCTTCATCTTATCTCAATTACCAATCTTTTGTTTGCCCTATCTTTCTTAAGACCTCTTCAATTGCTTCTACTAAGTAGAAGTTCATCACGTTCATCTAATAGCATTAGCTTCACCCTCATTTGCTCTGGGACCTCCTATACTCGATAACCCTATCTATTTTATTCAACCAATTGTCAAACTCCTCTACTTGTACAAGGTTCTTACAAACTTGGAGATATTTATCCATAAACATAAATATTCACGATACTCCTCCTAATTATGAGGTTGCCTCCTATACTCTCGCCTTTGAAATAGGTTTTCAGAGCTAACTATGGATCTATGATCACTCTCCTCATTATTCCTTAAGTTCCTCATGTCTGCTAATTAATGAGTCGATTATGGGAATAGCCTTTACATGTCTTCTATTACTAGTTTCTGACTTTTTTTCTTGAAAGGAAATCTCCATGTCCCCTCTTATATGAGCAAGTCATGTTTTGCATCATCTTCTAGCCATGGTTATTTAACATCACACAATAACTAACCACCTTTAACTATTGGATTTTAATACCAACTAACACAATAAAAAACAATACAAGAAAGACAACAAGCACAAACAATATATAATTCTTCTAAATCGAGTTATCATATAAAATCCCTAATTTGAAATTTTATTACCAAATATTTTCTCTTCAAGTAATCTGTCTTTCTAATATGTTTATAATTATTTAAGGTAATATTTGATTATTGTCTTAAGATAGAAGAGATGAAGACAATAAGAAAAGAAGCATATTTAGTTGAAGAGACAAAGACAAACATATATAAAAAATTTATCCATGGGACAATTTTGGAGTGAATTGTTGTATTTCCAAAACATGAGGTACAAAAGGGACATATCTCCAAGACAAAATTTATCATTTTTTATATCTAAAATATCATTGTAAAAAAGCTCTTAATTTTAAAATTACCCAACTAAAACATACAAGAATAAAAATGGTTATTATCATAATTTTAAAATTATCTAGGGTAAGGCCTGGGTCATAGAGTGAAAAAGTCAACTCTAGTCAATCTTTGACCCAAGTTAATTGAAAAAAAAAATAATTAAAAGGATCAAAATGATATCATTTTAAATTTTTTTAAAAAAAATCAATGATTTTTTTACCTGTATTTTATCATGGGTCGATCGAATCATGGGTCAATAACCTGGGTTTTTAATCGAGCAAGTTGAGTTAATTTTTCTTCTATTTTCTCCTTAACCTAAACCAATCTAAGCGCTAGATTGGTTGGGTCTCAGGTCAACTTGACAGGTTAATTTGGTTCTTACAACTAGAGTTTTTTATATTATTATTAATTTCAATACCCAATATAAAAAAAATATTATCTAATTCTTTTAATATATATATTAAAGGTAAAATAGACTTTTTATATTGAATTTTGACTTTTGCCCCTTTTCCCATCAACAAAAAAAGATACAGAGACATTCACTATTCATGTATATTACTATCAAACACAATTTTATTCTCTGTCTCCTCTATTCTTAATATTTTTATTTTTTCTATTCCAAAACAGTAATACTTTTTTCTATTACAAAACCGTAATCAAAATGCTACCTAAATAAACCTAAACAAAGTAAGAAATCGAAAACAATATATAATAAAAATCCTAAATAAATTAAAAAATCCAAAAAATAAAAAAGATTAAAAAAATAACTTATATAATACTTTATGTGCCTAAAGGTCTTTTAGATTTTGGTTACAGCAAGCTAACTTGTACAAAAATGTACAAAAATAAACGTACAAAATCTCCTAATCTCCCGACAAATTATAATCTTAAAAGTTAAAGATTTTTTTTTTCCAAGCCGATCACTCTAAACCTCTACATGTCCCATCAATTCATAAATATCTCCATAAAACTATCTATGCAACCTAATTGTAGCAAATCCATGACTAAATGATCAGAACAACCTGCAACACTCAGCTGTCATTGTATCACACAAGCTTATCGAAATTTGGCTGGAGATGATCTTTGTGGAAAACTTATCCTGCAGATTTGTGAATGCCATCTGATATCCGAAGGTCAAGATAACAACTTTGGATGAAGAATCAAAAGATCAACTATTTTCACAATTGAAATGGTGGGCACATCGATATCCTTATCTGACAGCAAAATAGCCACGTAAATAAGACTCGAGAATTCATCCAAGAACAATGCTATAGAAACTTAACATTTTTAGTCATCATCATGCTCTTGGCTGGCATGCCCACTTATGCGCTAGTAAAGTAAAAGGAAAAACCTATATATGGTATCAGTAGCAATATTACTGTTCCTGGTATTAACTTAAAGTGATGTTGCTTTCAATAAATGATGAACGTTGTTTTAAAAAGACCGATATTTCTGGCACAAAGCTTAAATATCTGATAAAGAGTAGAGAGAGTAGTACAAGAGTGTAAAAGATATCTAGCAGTAAAGTATCTACACTAAATCCTCTAAAAAAACCGACAAACTGAACATAACTAATATGGCATGTTTATGGCTTGGCTTTGCCAGCCTGAATTTTCTGTTGTAACTTGAAGATCTGCAAGACACCAAAATAATCCAAAGCCATAAGTGGTCATTGAGATTTGAAACTTATGATCTACAATAGATAATGCTCTAATCTCGAAACAATAAACCATGGTGCAGTATACAATCATGAAGTCTACATGACAGTGCAAAGGAAGTTTATAAACCAGGACCAGATGTTATCTTTCAGTACTCTCCACCTCTATATACTCTTGAACCATGAATCTTAACATCCTATGTAATTATTTAAATTCTTTAAAGAAAATGTATGCAAGCTAATCGACTGACTATTACCACCAAGCAACAATCCCCCAAGCCACAATCAGGGCCACAAAGAATAAAATGCATGCATGCTGAGATGAATTTGGACCATGGTTTCAATTCGCCAGAAATTAATACATATGGTCGTTAATGGTGGCTGTGAGAACGAAAGGACAAGAAAAAGAGACAAAACATATGAAGAAGAATAACAGGGTACGAAACAAGAAGGTGGAAGATGAAGAAAATTAATAGCCCATAAGAAAATGGTTGTCAAGGCACAAAGAACAACAGGCTCACAACTCAGCAAAGATGGCAATAAGAACTATACTAAGTCAAATATTAAAGCTAATTACAAATAGAACAAACAGGAGCATCAATCAGCGCTCCTGGCAGCTAGATAGTAGTTGTCAGGAGAAACCCAAAAGCAACACTCCAGAACCTCTAGCTAGAAAATCAAAACACACCAAGATGAGATTGAAAAGCATGGCAGCCCTCTATTACAAATACAACAATACCTCAAGATAGTATTATGACTAGAAAGGAAGGGGTTAAAAAGAAACCAGCGAGGAGGTATCCTAACAAAACAGCAAATTAAGAATTCTAGAGAACGAGTTGGAGACAGCACAGAACTGCACAAGTAAAGTCCTAAAAGAGCCACGCATCAAGCTGGATAATTTGTTGCAGAAAGCAAGAAATCCAACCATTAAATGACAGAAATAAACATCCTGGAAGAGCAACCAAAGGACAAATTGAAGCAGGCAATCAACAACATAGAGATGAACCACCAAATTAGCCAAAGAAGCTTTTGGAGTACCATTTTTGGCCAGACACTTAACTAGATGCAGAAGGTTTTGCAAACTTGGAAACTGCATTAATTGCTGAGAGAGAAAAATATTGGTTGAAGGAGATATCTAAACATGAAGTGGAAGAATGTCGTGATGACAGCATCTGCCAGGGAGTAGTAGAGAAGTGCTGAATTAATTTTGAAGTTTATTAAAATGTCGTTTTTCCATATGATTTCTAAGTACATGTATGTAATTATTAAATATATATATAAAATGTTTTGAATTATTTTATGTTAGTTTAAATATATGTTAGGAGTATTGTAAGTTCAAGTTTATGTTCATTGAGACTTTATCTTTCAGGAGAGTAATATTTATATGAATTAGATTTGTTTTTTTATCATGCTTCATATGTTCTCAATTTTACTTTTCTCCTTCAAATATTTCATACATGGTATCATATCTAGTTTGATCTAGTAAACATTTAGATGGACAAGTGACGTCTAAGGAAAAAAAAAATGTGCAAGATGATAGTGTCCAATAAGAGAATTGGGACCTTACATCAAAAGGAGATAAAAGAAGTCTAAGAAAGAGTCTTAGTATAAGTTAATAACTTCTTGCACAAGAAATGAGATGTGGTACAAGAGAAACCATACATGAAGAGGAGAAGAAAGAACTCTTCCTACAAGACATGAGAAATGGCCAAGGAACCATGATAAGAATAAGGTAGTAGCCCATAATCCCAATCACATTTCAAATTTCAAGAATTGTGACACTTTCAAAATTAAAAGGGAGTATTAGAATTAATTTTGAAGTCTACATTTAAAATGTCTTTTAGTTCTCCTAGGTGTCTTCTAGGTATATGCATGTAACTATTAAATATGTGTTTATCTTGTAAATCTTTTGAATTATCCTAGACTAGTATAGATATATGTTTGAAGTATTGCAAGTCCAAGTCCATTGAGACTTCCTCTCTTAGAAGAGTAATATTTAGATTTGTTTTTCACCATGCTTCCCATGTTTTTATTTTTACTTTTCTCCGTTAAATATTTCTAACAAGAAGACATATAGTAGAAAATGTTGATGAACACTTCAACACTTGCCGATCAGAGGAGAGGAAAAAAAAAAAGCTAACTGAGGCAGCCAACAGAATTCACAGAAATCATCCTAGCTAGGAATAATAAAAGACTCATATTTGTAACTTTGGAAAATAAACCAATATCAAATAATAACACAAGAATCAACTAAAATTACTTCCCCGACAAAGACGCCAAAATTTGTTGTGATGTCGCAGTTGCACAAATTAATTACCTTAACTTCAAACACAATACACAAGATAGTATAGAGCAAGCAAGGGGTCGATCTCACGAGGAAGGTTTAAGTCAGATTTTTATGTTAGATGATATGCAATTTGGGAAGGTTTGGACGTTATCTAGGCTAAAGCAAAAGAAAACAGAAAACTATCAAATAAAATTTAATAAAATCAAAAAATTATCAAGAGAATAAACCTTAGTCGCAAGCACACATCGACCTAGAGAACTCAGAACTGATCATGGAAACAAAACATTAATTTCTATTCTGAATTTTTATCTCTTTTTAATATTGATTAGTTAACGGATCCACCATATAACTAACCCTAACCATCAAACAACCACAATGTCTGCACTAGTAATTTAATTCAATGGCAGTCTTAAGAACTAGATAAATTGATTAATCAAGAAAACATAACTATCTACAGTCTATGTTTGATTTGATTGAATATTCTCCCTAAGATTAATAACATAGATCCACCCTTAATTATTAAACTAAATTGCTTCACAAGTTAATATACCACAACTCTAATTTTGATATCAAACTTAACAATAGATTGTCTACAATAATAACTTAGAGTCCGCTTTAGCAATTAAAATAAACAATCATAGAAAAATAAGCATAGGAGAACAAACATATTCATCATATAAACTAAAAAGAAAATGTAAAATAAATCTCATAGTTCTTGAAATCCGAAGGTTTCCGTGTCCTTATAACTAAGAAAATGAGTTTAGCTTTGCATGTTTGTTGAACAACTAATCAAAAAGAAGGAGGAATGCATGATTTCAGGTTTCTTAGAGGAGGGGGGCATTTTTCTCCTCTTGGCTGGCTGCCCCCCCTTCTCTTCTCTCATTCTTTTTAGAAAACCCTAATCTTTATTTTACAAAATAGTCCTCCCTTAAGTAGACAATTTACATTGAAGTACTTCAATAACTATTTTCCTAAAAAATGAGAAATAGCCTTGCATGAAATCGTCAAGATTTGACTTAGAGAAACTAAATTGCTGAAATAAGAACTTGGATATCAGTTTAGATGCTTCGGATTGTAATTTGGACTCGTTTCTTCATGAAACCTGTTTGCTGGCAGAATTCAATTGTCATCTTTGAAAAATCATATCTCCCTCATATGAAAATTTTTTAGGCTGAAATTTAAAGAATTAATAGGCATTTGAGTCAGGAATCCAAAAACATTGAGTTTGCATCAATTGGACTTCTGTAGTTCCAGATACTTAAGTTGGAATGGACGAAGGTCAACACTGGCAGATTGCGAGATTTGACTTTAAAGGCTGCGATTTCTATGCTATTACTTATTTAATATTTTTGCCTTAGATTTCTAGAAAGGTATGGATGTTAGATTTTTAATGCCACTAGAATCACTTTATTTTGACATTTAGAGCTCACACTCTGCACAAAACATGACTAAAGGTTAAATATGTCAATTACTTTCAATTTACTCCTTTTTGTATCTTTCATCCAAAAGTGCCTTCAAAACATAAAATAAAGAATATCAAGGCATTTTATATATAAAATATAGGCAAAACACTTGTTAAATATAGGTGAAACTATCGAATAATATGGTTGCATTACTTAAATTTTCAAAACTTGTTTCTTAAAACAAAGACCAATTTGACTTCTATTTTTGTACTAAAACTTTGATTTTTCCTTAAACCTTTGTGAAAACATGAGATCATAAGAGTTTTTGCAGAAAAGAAAGACACACCAAAGAAGTTTTTGCCAAACTTTAATTTTTATTCATTGATAGAAAAAGTACATCGGGCATTATATTTCTTTACAATATCAGAGTTTACAGGTCTAAGCATATCATCTCCATCCATATTGGTTAAAATTAAAGCTTCTAAAAAAAACATCTTAATCATAAGGTATGGTCCTTCATTGTTCGGTGCTTATTTACTCTGATCTTCTCCTAATACTAACACGATATTTTTCAATATCAGGTCTACTTTTTGAAACACTTTTGGCTTGACCTTCTTATTGTATGCCTTAGTCATTTTACTTTAGTATAATTGGTGGTGACAAATAGTTATCAGTCTCTTTTCATTTATCAAAATTAACCACTCAAATCTCAACTTTTTCCATTTTGATTTGTCCAGTTTTGCACCCTTTTAAGACCTTTAATGATGGAATCTCTACTTTTATCATGTATACCAACGAATAAGGGGTTGCACCTATAAAAGTTCTAATTGTGGTAATCAATGGCCATCAAAATAAACCTATGCCCGTTGCTAGCCTTCAAATTGATTGGTTTTATGACATTCAACCCCCACATATCAAAAGGCCAAGGCGAGGTCATATTGAGTAGCGGTGCTGGAGATGGATTTATCTTATCACTATATCTATGAAATTTGTGGTATTATCTTACATAGTCTACACAATCCCTCTTGATGGTCAACCAGGTATCCAGATCTTTGTATTTTCCTTATCAATGTATATGTATTAGCATGAGTGGCATATATTCCCTCGTGGATTTTTTTAATGCTTACTCAACCTCTTTCTCCTTCAGACACCTTAGTAGAGTCTCATCAAATGACCTTTTTATATAGGATTTCACCATCTAAGTAAAAATACATGGCCATTCTCCTCAAAGTCTTTTCATCCGTCTTAAAAGCCTCCTGAGGGTATTTCTGATGTTGGATAAACTTCTTACTGTTATTCTACCATAGTTTCCTGTTTTGTGATTCTTCAATTGTGCAATAATGAGCTTGGAGATTTCTAACTTTGATGTTTATTGGTTGGATCCTGCCTCTAATAAGGATTTGTGTCATCAAAGTTAGGGTGGTCAAGGCATTAACAACTGATTCTTATCTATGCTAATATGGTGAATTTTATTTCAAGAGATAATTCTTATATGGCTTTAACTTCTCATCCTTGGTTTGTCATTTCCCTTTTACTTGAAAGATGATTAACAAGGAATCCAACAAACCTTAAATTTTCTAACTTTAAGTTCTAAAGAAACTTCTAGACTGATGATACAAGCTTCATGCTTGGCCGTGTTAGTAGTACATTCAAACTATAACCTTACTGAAATAAGGTATTACTTCTTTTATGGGGAAATTATCATTGCTCCAACCCTATTTCCTAATACATTCATACTCTATCAAAGTACAAGGTCCACCTGTCATTCATCTCACTGTTTTCCATAACTATTAGTACATCCTCATCAAGAAGGTCAAAATTTAATAGCTCATAATCTTCCACAGTATGATTTGCCTGACGGTCAGTAATTGCATTTTCTTTATAACTTTTCTTGTCATAAAAACAATGTCATATTCTGCCAACACTTGCTACCTTGCTATCCTGCTTGACAAGTAAGACTTTTCACAATATACTTCAATGGGTCCAATTTTAGATCAACTAGGTCGTGTAACATATATTGCTTAAACCTTTTTACGCTCCACACCAAGACACAAGATAGCTTTTCGATCCTTATATACCAAGATTTATAGTCATTGAACTTTTTACTTTAAGTAATAGATAGCTTGTTCTTTCTTTCTCGACTTATCGCACTAACCCAACATATATCGCATGACTGTTTCTATCACTGTAAAATATAGAAATCATCAATTATTATATCAATTGTGAATCTTTCAATAATTTTCTTTTCTATATAGACAATCAAATAATTCGCAAGAAAATCATCGTCCATCCGATTGTGAATTCTTGTTTTAACAACATTCATCACTAAAAAAGCTCGTTCAGTAGGATGTAAGTTATTAATATTTTTTTTAAAAAAATCAATTCTTCTTATTTTGTTCATGGTTCAACCAAAAATCAAAACATATATCGTAAGAAAAAAATTGATAATTTTGGTGGCTCTACTAAAAACAAAAAATATAAAAAAATCCAAGCATAATCAAAATAAACCAATAAAATATATCTAATTAGTTAGAAAAAAAATTCACTATAACAAGAATTCAAAAAAAACAATTGGTAGAACTAACAGATCTGAGGAAAAAAAACAATAGAATTATATAAACAAAAATATCATCAAATTATTAACAAACATCTCAAAATAAAACAAAATTAGATTTTAAATTTAAGTTACTTTATTTTGTTTGTTGAAAGATAAATTAATTGGTGGCTCTATTTTAATTTTTTTATAGAAAAATTTTACTCGTGATTTGTGTTTTTATTTTTATTTTTAATCGATTACAGGATTTATATTAGAATAAAATTGATGGCTTTATTTTTTATTTTACAAAATAATATTTTTATATTTTTTTTCTTTCCCACGCAAGTCAAGAGTATGTTCAAAAGAAATCAAAAGTAAAAAGTCACTTAATTGCTCACTTTTACCTAGTAATTAAAAACCAAATATCCTGCAGGGGGCCCGGGCCCCTGCTTGCCCCCCTTGCTTCCATCTTTATTTGGGTTATCATCCTCTGTCATATGCTAGGGCTCAACCGAAATAATAATAAATAAATAAATAGTTTTTAAGAGAGTAGGATATTTTGAGGTAATGGCATTTAGTATCTATTTGCAAATATATTTTTAGGGATGCCTTTCAATAAATTTGAATTTTGCACCAACTTTTTAAAGCAGTGCCCCTAGAATAAGGGAATGCATATGAGTAAGTGCCTCGATCAAATTTAATGATAAGATTGTTGTCATGAGAAAACATCGAATTTCACTTTTAATGAATATTTTTAAATCATTCAATCAATATTAGTTTCTTTATAATAAAGTATCATTTATATTAAATTGTTGCATTCTAAATAATTTAATGTGTTCTCAAAGGCATCGGTTCAAGTCCAATAAATTGTAAAAAAAGATCACACATACTTTACTTATTGGTCGCTAAGAATATATTAATCTGTACAATTTCTTCCTAATATTTTTCGCAAATAAAACAATTGCTAATCCTCGAAGAGGGAAGAGGGGGGTCCAATAGGAAACGGGCATCGAATTTCTTTTTATTTTACTTACCAATAAATACAGTCACGAGGCATTAAACACTGTCGAAGTACAGTTTTACGGCGGACCACGATTCTTAAAACACGGACTGTTGTTAAAATTAACAATTTTCTGAACATATTTTTTTCTTCTTCCCTCATTCTTCAAGTATGAAAGGACCCTTTTTGTCAAATAATCGATACTCGAGCTAAAGGCAATAAAAATAAAAATAAAAATAAAAAATAGATTAGAGAGAGAGAGAGAGAGAGAGAGAGAGAGAGAGAGAGAGAGCGCAGCGAGTAAAGACGATAAAGCTGGAATCTTGGATATATATAAAGACACCCCCTCTGCCTCTGTCCTTCTGCAGAACAGAGCAAACGCGCAAACACACTCATATACACTGAAAGTAGGATTGAGAGCGAGAATACTTAGCCAAGAAGATGTTTCGAAGCTCAACAAGAAGCAAATGGTTCACTCTGTTTATGCTCTTCTTTGCTCTTTTTGCTTCTGCAATACTTGGAGAAGATGGTAAGTGTTTTCTTTCTTGTTTCGTTTCCATTTCTTACTCCTTTTCTCTTTCAAACCTAAATAACAAGTGCATACCTTTTTTCTTACTCCATTACAAGTAGTTTAGTAGATGCTTCTTGTTTGGTAGATATGTATATATGCTTTATGGGTTATTGCTATTTTTGAGATCTGATTTACATTTTCCCTACATCCTTCTACAGTTAGACTTACCTCCTTACCTGTAATTCAATGGGTGTCTTGTTTCTAAATAACAAGTGCATACCATTTTTTTATGCGAGACGATGGAGTAGATGAGTTACAGTTGCTAAACCAAGTTATTTACAGAAAAGAAACTTTTAAGGGTCTTGTGAGATTTTTTTTTCCAGGGGAAGAAATAAACTTCTGGCAAAATCATCTTTTAATTTTATTTCTTAGTTAATTCGACTGCTTATTGTAATCTTGACTAATTTCATCATGGTAGTTTTCTAAGGAAATCTTTGTCATTGCGGCGTGCTTTTAAGATAAAATAAAAAACATTTTGAGAAATCTGTTTTCAATTTCAAATAAAATAAAAACTCAAAGTTGAAGCTCGCGGATAATAGCCCCGTCATTTGAAACTATAATAGCCATGGAAACATTTTGAGTCTCCATGACATGATATTTTAAGTTTTGATGTTATAAGGTTGCCGGCTCTTTTTTGTGGCACTCCGGAGACATGCTAGGAAGTTCATGGAGCTAATTATATAAAACATAATTGGAATAGAGATTACCAGAAAATTGACCAATAAACTTATAGATCATATCTTGCAAAGTAATGATTCTGAACTTCAGTTTGAACACACAGAAGAATGTTTAAGGAAATGAATTGCATTTTTTTTATGTATAAATAAAATAGAGGTTAATAGACCGTTGAAAAGTAGTTAATATACTAAGGTCTTGAATTTGTTTGGTCACTTGGCATTTGCCCCCATGGTATATCCAATATGGATGCACTAACCCTTTGTCTTTCCCTTTCTTTCTCCAACCAATATTGCAATTAACTTGTGAGATGATCGCTATTTCAAATGTTGGCAGAATACGGTGATTGTCTTCTCCAAAGTATTTAGACCTAAACTTAATAATGGGGGTAAAATCACCCAATTTCTAGACATGGGAACCTCCCAGATACTAATATTATTGTTGTATATATACATGTTGCCCGTTCTCTCCTCGTCATTTAGGATGGGTAAAATTACCAGAGTGGAACATTCTGCCGCCAAAAATTAGTTAATGCTGGCATAAGTTAGCAAGGTGACGAGGGTTCTTTCCGTAGAGCACGCTGGGGCTAAAGCTATTTTATTTTGTTTACAATCCTTTTGATTTTCCAGCGCCGGTAAAATCGCTAGCCTTGAAAAAAGTGGGAGAGAGTAAACATGGGAACCTTAGGTGGTCGAGACTAGGAGGGTCTAGGGGAGCTGGAAGGGTAGAAAAACAAAAACCTAAAGATGGGCCAAAACGGTGTAG
This sequence comes from Populus alba, assembly GCF_005239225.2. Classification (NCBI taxonomy): domain Eukaryota; kingdom Viridiplantae; phylum Streptophyta; class Magnoliopsida; order Malpighiales; family Salicaceae; genus Populus; species Populus alba. The sequence continues at coordinate 11,491,544 of NC_133294.1, read as the reverse complement.
TAGGGTCCATGAGCTGCACGCGGCATCTGATTCAATTGGGTGTTATAAGTGTGTTCACATCCCATCATTACTTTGTCGGCGTAGTTGAGATTCCAAAAAACCAAAGGCCGAAAAACGAAAATAAATTTCTCCTTGTTTTGTCCGGCCATGAGCTCTCCGCTTTTCATTTCTGAGGCTCCTCCAGATAAGATAAGATTATCCATCATGGATTTTGCTGCTTCTTCTCCACTTCATTTCTATTAAGAATAATGTTAGCTACAATTTATTTGAGATAGAGTGGAGTGTTTTTACTGACTTTAACAAGTTTTTCATTCTGCTATCCTTGAAATTTTATAGCTTATTTCATTTAAAACATGCACTGTGTGCCCTCCAAATCTCCTGTTATTCTATAAATATTTTTTAAAATGTATTCAAATAATATCATATGGTGTCCATATTCCTAAAATCGTTGTTTCGTCACTGGTTTTACGTACATGAGTTCACAGGGTACAGGGTCTGAATGCTTCAATTCGGAGCATTATTCTCTGCTTCGACATCAGTTCCCAATAAAAATAAAAAAAAGAGGCATGTGGATGGTTTTTGTTCTCTCAAGAATTTCCGGGCAGAGATTAGGGCATATCTTGACAGGAGCTGTTTCCTTATTGCTCAAAGAACAAAAAAATGTCCTCCTAACTACTGTGCTTGCTGTTTAGTAAGCCAGTTGGTGCGGCATCTTCACTGTTGGACCCTGTGATTTGTCACGTCCTTGTGTATCGTGGGCCAAGAGTTGACTGTATCTTGACCATAGAAAAACGCTTTACCAGACATTGAAATGTATCTGCCCCTTGTCCTACCACTGTTTATTATATTTATATTCAGATCTAAATATAATAGACCAATAATTTCGCGGACCAATAATCCCGTGCTTTTACATCAGCAGACGCCCCATGCTTTGTAGCCGTTGCTATGCGTACCTTGAAGTAGAAGTAAAAAGCACAAAATTAATCAATAATTCCGTAGAAAAGTGACGAAGTTAATTTGATGCTTTTTCGATGTGTAATGCCATGTTATTATTTCAGGGTTGGTGACAAACGGTGATTTTGAAACGCCACCGATCACTGGCTTCCCCAAAGACGAGGCCCTGGTTGAAGGGCCCACCGAAATTCCAGGGTGGAAAACAAACGGCACCGTAGAGCTGGTGTCCTCTGGACAAAAACAAGGTGCGATGATCCTCATTGTACCACGAGGTGCACACGCAGTAAGATTGGGGAATGACGCGGATATCAGCCAGGAATTGACGGTCGAGAAGGGATCTATATACTCGGTCACGTTCAGCGCGGCTCGCACGTGCGCACAACTGGAATCCCTAAACGTGTCAGTGCCACCTGCATCACAGACGATAGACCTGCAGACATTGTATAATGTGCAAGGGTGGGACCCATACGCGTTGGCTTTTGAGGCACCGGAGGATAAAGTGAGGTTGGTTTTCTCGAATCCCGGCATGGAAGATGACCCTACTTGTGGGCCTATTATCGATGATATTGCGATCAAAAAGCTTTTCACTCCTGAGCGACCCAAAGGTACAATCTTGCTTTTGCCTGCTCTTTTGAATTTCCATATACACCCACCCTTTCCTGCACCTACCTCTATATTGTAGTAGTACGTGGGGGCAGCGTTCAGCTGATGCTTTTTGACGTTTTGATTTAGATCATGAGCATCCAATGTGTTGTGGGGTCTGGGGCCTCTTTCTTTCTTGCTTGGGTTCTCCTCCTTTTTGTCAAATTGAATTTACTCAAGGATTCAAGGCACGTCAACCTAGGCAATTATAATGTTAGATGCTTTGATTGATAATTAAGGGATTGTTTGCTTTCTCTCTCTCCTCAGACAATGCAGTAATTAATGGTGATTATGAGGAAGGCCCCTGGATGTTTAATAACGTTTCACTCGGAGTCCTGCTCCCAACCAAACTGGATGAGGAAACGTCGTCGTTGCCCGGGTGGATTATCGAATCATACAGGGCTGTCCGCTACATAGACTCTTATCATTACTCCGTTCCACAAGGCAAACGTGCCATTGAATTGCTCTCAGGCAAGGAAGGCATAATCTCACAAATGGTTGAAACAACACCCAGCAAGCCTTACACGATGTCGTTTGCCTTGGGCCATGCTGGGGACAAATGCAAGCAGCCACTTGCAGTCATGGCCTTCGCCGGTGATCAGGCCCAAAATATCCATTACACACCCGACTCCAACTCCACCTTCCAGGTTGCTAACCTCAACTTCACAGCCAAGGCCGACAGGACCCGTATTGCATTTTATAGCGTGTACTACAACACCAGGAGTGATGATATGAGCTCGTTGTGTGGGCCAGTGGTGGACGATGTTCGGGTATGGTTTTCAGGGGCGAGGAGGATTGGATTTGGAGGGCTTGGTTTAGGGCTTGGGCTGTGGGTGTCTGTCTTGGTTCTGTTTTATTAAGCCCCGGGGGGGAGTTTGATTGGGGAGAAAGAGCAGCAATTGCATGTTTATTATGTGTATGGTGTAGAATCTTAAGAGGTATGGCATGGGTGTTTTGGTAAGCGAAAATACCCAGAGTCCATGTGTTTGTCGTTAGTGACCTTTGCTGTTAGAAATGAGAAAAGCTTTTATCAATCTGCCACCTTTTCTTCTATCATATTGAAATCTACCTTAATTGCCCGGTGTTACCTTAATTGCAAACTTCTTAACTCACTTCCCCTCTTATGTGCACGCTGCTTTTTTATAGCTTTACACGTAATATCTTCCATCTCTGTACCTTCTCACTAACAACATATCTATTAAAAATAATCTTTTTCATGCAAAAGTCATCCTCGCACTAACAACATATCTAATAAAAACAATCTTTTTCATGCAAAAATCGTACTTTTTAGATTAGCGTACAAACTTTTGTTTCCAAGTACACAGAGTATCTATCATAAATAATTTATATGATCATTAATACTTTACTGTAAATCAATATATCATCAAAATAAATAATTATGAACCCATTATAGAATGCACAAGATATAAGTGATGTGATCCACCCATCAAAGGATCCATTAGAGATTCTAATTGGTTCAGTTACTAGGCTTAGGGCTAAAAAATTGAAAGAAGCTTTTCAATGTACTTCTTCAAGAGACATGAGTTAAGGTGGACTTCAAGAGGATTTGTAATAATAAAGAGCAAGCCTTGATTAATCTGATTCATGTTCAAGATGGGCTTGTTGGTGAAACTAAAACCATTACAAAAGGATTGAGAGAAGAAGACTAGATTCGGACAGTTTGACCTTTTGTTACTCTTTTGGTCATAACTGGAGCTATAAATCAAATGTTGATATGATTTCAGTTATTTTGGAAACTAGACTTCCATACCTTTCTAACAGTATATGTGACACGATCAAAAGATTGATGTCTTATCCCAAGTGCAGGAGTGTTAAAGTAATAAATAACCTGGTAAGACGAAGTCGAACCATATAAAAGTTAACTATATAAATTATAAATAATGATGATGATGATGAGGATAAGGTAAATAGGACTTTGAGATGTAAGATTAATGAGAAGATTAAACAATGATAAAAACAGTTGTCAAGGTTAGAGGATGCACTAATAGTATTAGAAATAAGTATAACATAAACTTTTTTATTAATCAACTGAAAATCACACACAAATGAGGTTCCAATTGGATGATTTATCTTTAATAGTTTATTATAAATTTTTAACATGATCATATTAATTATCTTATTTTAGTAACACCATACTTTTAAATATTGTCAAGAATTCATGATGTTAACTTATGTTAACAACAAATCAAGTTGCTTTCATAGCACAGGTGTAAGTTATACCATACGGTTGACTATGAAAGTGCCAAACACTTGTTGTACCAAGTGTTATACAACACAAATCTAGATTAACCATTTAACAAGCAAGGTATTAAGAATTAGTAAGATAAAAAGATAAGACATGTTAATAAAAAACTTTCTTGGATATAAACATTGAAATCCATGTTGAGTTTATATTATACCTATTCTAACACCATTAGTGAAACCTTTTCACCTTAACATAATAAATTTAGCTAAACATAATGAAGACGATAAACATAAATAAACAACATAAGTATAGTAAAGTAAATGAAAGCATAAACAAGAGATTAAGAAAAATATAACATGAAATAAAACTTAAACATTATAAAAATATATATAAAAAAATAAAGAGCATGATCTTGATCTGAAAACGAAGATGCCTAAATGCATGACAAATGCATCCTTTTATAGGCCAAAATTCAGAACTATTGATTTGATGACTAATTGTTGAGTGGGTGGCCAACTCTTGACTTGGTGAAAATCCTTATCTTCTTATCTGAACAAAACGTGATTGTTAACATCAGAATTGGAACCATCTGTACTCATGAAAGTTCTAGGAATTTGTCTCAGCTTTCCAACGAAAAACAAATTAGTGCATTTGGACTTCTAGAACTTGAGATATGAGTTAAACACTGAACAATGTATGGGCTGCAGGATAGATTCTGACTTCTCCGTTGTTGCTACAATTTGAACTTGAAAACGACCTTTTTGAATCTTGGACTCTGTATGAAAGTTTTAGGCTTATGTCTTAGCTTTCTATCCATATAAACCAAACTGAAATCCAAGATCTACAACTCCAAATATGACCCAATGACTAAACAGTGTTCCAGTATGGACTAAACCAGAATCTCTTTTCTAAGCTTAGCCCTCTCTTTGTCTTCTTAATTTCAGTAGTTAAATTCATTAATTAATCATTTCATTTATGTGATAGGCCTACAATTAAAATGAACATTTACTATAAATGGTATCTTATATTATTAGATATGATATTATAAAACATGCTCTAGTTAAGGAGTTATTGATACTTCGAGTATAAAATGATGATATAAAACTTGATAAAAATACACTTTTAAGTAATAATCACACTCGCCAACCAACTTATTACTAGTCCCTAGTAATCAAAGAGTTAAAATAGAAAAAAATTTGCAAGTTCCATAAAACAAGGCATTCATCATTCAACTTCTATTAATTTATCCAAATAACAAACTCTCATTATATATATATATATATATATATATATAACTTAAAACACAATGCATCTTTAACTCATGTAATGAGCTTTAGGCTAATGACTCCCAGACTAGTTGGTCTTAGGGCATTAGGTGTTGAGACACCCCTACGAGCTTAGTAACTCGGGTTACAGATACTGATACGTAGATAGTGCAATGTTTGATTCCCTTAAGCTTTTCTCCTTAACCCATGTAACAAGCACTAGGCCAATAGCTCCCAAGTCAGTTGACTTTAGGGTATTAGGTGTTAAAACACCCCTTTGGGCTTCATTGCTTAGGTTAGGGAGGCTATGAAACCAAACTTATCTATATTTTTATTTATTTAATTAATTACATATTATTATTATTTTTTTGCAAATTATATACTATCCATTTCCCTTAGTTGTTACCTTTAATAAAAGAACATAAATAATGTAATAATTCAATATGCAACCCATAATCATATGTTAAAGTGTGTATGAAAATGAAGGTTTATGAATACTTGTTAAATGAGTATATGAGCACAATCAAGTGATAACAATATGAGAGTTTGTAAACCTGAATATTTCAAGAAGTATGCGATAGACCTTGTTATGAATATTGCAAATAACCATTGAAAAATGTTTATTAAGATGCGTCTCAAGAGTCAATAAAATTCCTCATTACTTTGTCATCCTAATAACAGTTTTTTTAGTTGGTTTTAATAATAGCAAAAACAGTTAGTAAGTTATTTTTTTTTTTTAAATGTCAACTACTACCCTCTCCCTCCCCAACCAAAACGAGGCATTGTCCTCAATGTCCTAGGATAGAAAGAGAGAGTATAGAAGACATCATCTGAAATAACGAACACTGACAAACCTGAAACACACTTAAACAAATATAAGAAATAACAAAACAAAATAATATGCTATTAATAAAACCAAAAGACACAAGACTTCACAAACAAAGGCTCAAATCCAATCTAAGCTTTTTACAGCTTTTCTTAGTTGACCAATTTATGCGACTCATTGAGGGATTAATTACAGGGATGAAAGATTGTAGTTGGTCAATCAATTTTTCAGCAGTAGCAGCAGAGATTATGATTTGTCGTGTCGACGTTAGAAATTATTGTTCCACAGCTTGATCAAGAAAATATAACAAATTATCATAAAAACTATTAACATTTAACAAACCTATAGGTTTATGGTGAATGTGAAGTTGGGTCGAAGAAGAAATATGAAAGATCTCTTCCAATGTGCCTATACTACTTGGTAAGGCAATTAAGGTGTTAGCATGGTTAAACATTGCATTCAATCAATCAGACATTGTGAAAACTGTAGTTCTTCTTTAATTATTTTTCCAATGATGTCTCCTTTTACCAAAGCTTTAGGGACTTGACTGCCTCCTAAAAATACAGCTATTGACACCCCCCATTAACCCAAGGCTGCCTCCCCCATACACTAAATGAATCTTTCTCTCAGCTAGTATCTGACCAAGATGATTTGTTGATTCTAAAAACTCATTTACTTTCCCAAGACTGGATCCACCAAAAACACAAATATTTCTTAAATGATGACTTGAGGAACCTGCCATTTCTACACACTTCTATATCTATTGAATGTGTGAAGTAGAAATGAAGAGAAAGGGAGAAGATTTTATAGATGAGAAATTAAAAATGCAATCATACCACTTATATATAGGCCAACTGGAATCTCTCTCTCTCTTGTTCTTTTTTTTTTTTTGAAAACATATATATGTACAAGTAGTTAGGATTGTGGCTCACATCTTCCCTCGGTTTTACATTCAAGAACAGCTTAAACGCCCTCTATGGGTCGGGTGATTAGTACTTAAAAGTATATTTTTATCAAGGTTTTATATCATTATTTTGCACTTGAAGTATCAATAACTCCTTAACTAAAACATGTTTTATAATAACATAACTAATAATATAAGATACCTTTAATTTATGATAAATGTTCATCTTAAATGTAGGCCTATCACATAAATGAAAGGTTTGACTGATGAGTTTAAGTACTGAAAATGAAAGGATAAAGAGAGGGCCAAACTTAGAAAAGAGATGCTGGTTCAGTCCAAACTGGAACATTGTTTGGTAATTGGGTCATATATGGAGCTGTAGATCTTGGATTTAGGTCTGCTTTATATGGATGGAAAGGTAAGACATGGCCTAAAACTTTCATGTGGAGTCCAAGATTTAAAAAGGCTATTTTCAAGTCCAAATTATAGCAACAACAGAGAAGACTGAATCTATTCTACAGCCCAGACACTGTTAATAATTAATAAGATTAACCATTTAACAAGCAAGGTATTAAGAATTAATAAGATAAAAAGATAAGACATGTTAATAACAAACTTTATTGGATATAAACATTGAAGTTCATTTTGAGTTTATATCATACCTATCCTAACACCATTAGTGAAACCTTTTCACCTTGACATAATAAACATAGCTAAACATAATGAAGAAGAGAAACATAAATAAACAACAAAAGAACATACGTATAATAAAGGAAATGAAAAGCATAAACAAGAGATTAAGGAAAATATAACATGAAATAAAACTTAAACATTACAAAAATATAAAGAAAAAAATAAAGAGCATGATCTTGATATGAAAACCAAGATCTCTAAATGCATGGAAAATGCCTCCTTTTATAGGCCAAAATTTAGAACTATTGATTTGATGACTAATTATTGAGTGGATGACCATCTCTTGACTTGGTAACAATCCTTATCTTTTTGTCTGCCAAAAACACCATTGCTAACGTCAGAATTTGAACAGATTTATGTCATGAAAGTTCTAGGAAATTATCTCATCTTTTCAAAAAAAAAAAAAAAAATCGATGCATTTGGACTTCTAGAACTCGAGATATGGGCTAAACACTGAATAATGTCTGGGCTGTATGACAGATTCTGACTTCACCGTTGTTGCTACAATTTGAACTTTAAAACAACCTTTTTGAATTTTGGACTCTGCATTAAAATTTTATGCCTATGTCTTCGCTTTCCATCCATATAGAGCAGACCTAAATTCAAGTTCTATAGTTCTAGTTATGATCCAATAATCGAATGATGTTCCAATTTGGAGTTAACCAACATCTTTTTTCTAAGCTTAGCCCTCTCTTTGTTTTCTCAATTTCAGTGGTTAAACTCATCAATCAATTCCTTGATTTATATGATAGATCTGCATTTAAGATGAACATTTACTATAAATTAAAGGTATCTTATATTATCATATATGATATTATAAAACATGCTTTAGTTATGGAGTTATTGATACTTCAAGTGCAAAATGATGATATAAAACCTTGATAAAAATACATTTTTAAGTACTAATCAATATGGAACACCTTCTAATTCATTAAGAAGAGAGAGAATCATCCATTTTAAGTTGAGCTTTTGCTGTTGTTGAATAGAATACGAAAACAACAAACTTGTCTTATTTAATTAGTTGGGCAATCAAACTTTATTTATTTTGAGATGAGACATTTTATTTGGGTCTTAGACTTGTTTATTTATTTTTTAATTAGTTTGGACTAGTTTTAGCTTAGGTTGATTATTATTTAAATTGGGCTTATGTGAGGTCTATTAGGAAAACTAGGGTTTTAGCTTGGAGTTTAAATACTATTTAGGAATAATTTTAGGGCAGACTTTTTATGATAATTTCAGCATTGTAGCTGACTTCTTGGTTGCGTAATCTTGGTTCTTGATTGAACTTTCAACTATTCAAAGAATTGACCATTCTTTGTTGTGAATTTATACTTTCTTTGCTCGTCTCAATGTGTATGCATTGTGATCAAGTTGGTTTATAGTCTTATTGCCTTGGAGCAAGTCTTCCATTGTGATAAGCTCATTTAAATCTCAACAAACTTGGATTAGATTGATTTGGGGGTTGCGAATTCCATTAAATTCCGCTAGGGTTTGCATCAGTTGGTATCAGAGCTGATTTAGTCACATGTTATATCCTTCAATTTGAGTCTTTGTTGTTTCTTGTTTGATTCTTGATAGATTCGACCACCTATATATTAAAAAAAAAAATTAGGGATCTTACATCTTATTGCTTTGTTGAACACTTAATCATAAGTTAGTGTTCTTTTCATGCTTCCTTGATCAAAATCAGCATACACACTTAATTCTTGATTTGTTTTGTTCTTTCAGAAATATATACATATATACATAAAAAAAAGGCAAGCTTGATCTTGAAATCTTGATTGCTGTCGTACAAAAAAATAGAAAGAAAAAAAAATCACTTTGTTTGAGTTTTGGCTGAATACATTCTTGAAGAAACCTTGATCATTAGGCAATTTGATAGTCTTGATTGTGTTTCTTGAAATTTTAGGTAGGTAGTTGATTTCTTGAGTTTCTGGAAATTTCTTTTAGTTTTTGATCATTCATAATTGTTTAGCTCTTTTTTGATTTTTTTTTTATTATTATTATTTCGTGTCTTCCAATCATCATATTATTCGTACAAATTTGCATTTCTATTGGTGAATTTGTCATCGAGTTTTGTTTTGTTAGTTTCGTAATTCTTTGGTTCTTGAGGCTATATTGGGTTTATAAATTCACTACATAGTTGGTTGTTTTTGTGAAATTGTTGCTAAGTGATCTTAAGAACTAAATAAAGGTAATTTTGAGTGAAAAAAAAGGAAAAAAAAAGAGAGGAGAGAGGCGTGGTGAGCATATTAGAGTGAAAAGCTTATATTTTTGTGTGAAACACGAGTGTGCGAGGTATTATTATTTTTTTATTGCTAACAATTTCGTGCAGGTACATAAAAAAATAATGTCTTCTAGCAATGTCACCAAAAAAGAGAGGAGTTCTAGAGGATGGGCTATCTAAAATGCAAAAACAGATGAAGTTCATGTTTTGAGAGATGATGAGTAGGTTTGAAGATAGGTTTGAAAAATTGGAGACTAAGGTTGAAAGTGGTTTTAGGAAAAATAGTAGAGAAGCTAAGAAGAAGGAGAGTGCTGGTGGAAACTCTACAGAAGGAGCCGAAGATGATTTTAACCGTGGTAGTGAGTTCCATATACATAGGAATGAATTGTATGAGACTCGGGCAATGAGGATAGAATTCTGCCAGTCAGGGATTCTAGGCATAGGAGAAATTTTGATGAATTGGGTGATGTAGATCAAAATTTGGGTAGTATTAAGTTGAAAATCCTAGCATTTAAAGGAAAAACTAACCCTGAAGCTTACTTAGAGTAGAAGAGAAAGGTAAAGATGATTTTTGACATTCATAGGTACTTGGAAGAGAAGAAGGTTAAGTTAGTTGTAGTGGAGTTTATTGACTATGCCATGGTTTGGTGGGAGAGATTGGTGGTAGAAAGAAGAAGGAATAGAGAAAGACTAGTCAGCACATGGGAAGAGTTGAAGACAATAATGAAAAAAAGGTATGTTCCTAAACACTATTATCGGGAGTTGTTTAATCATTTACAAATGATTACATAAGGTAATAAGAGTGTGGAGGAGTATCATAAAGAATTAGAGATGGCTGTGATTAGGGCTAATGTTAATAAAGATGAGGAAGTGACTATATCTAGGTTTTTGAATGGCTTGAATAGAGGCATAACTAATGTTGTGGAGTTGCAATCATATGTTGATTTGGAGGAGTTAGTACATTTAGCCATTAAGGTTGAAGGACAGTTGAAAAGGAAGGGTAGTACACGATTTGGAGCTTATATAGGGTCTTCTTCGAGTTGGAGAATGAATTACTGGAGAGAGGGTAGTGCACTAACGAAGCCATTAGTGATTTCTAAAAATGCTGAACCTACCTTCACTAAGAATCAGGTTACGACAAATGATCAAAAACTTAAGGGAGAGGTCCAACCAAAGCATAATTGTGATATAAAGTATTTCAAGTGTTAGGGATTGGGACATGACACGATCAAAAGCTTGATGTCTTCTCCCAAGTGAAGGAGTGTCGAAGTAATAAATAACCCGGCAAGACCGGGGTCGAACCACAGAGAGGTTAATTTTATAAATTATAAATAACAACGCAACAATAACAATAATAACGATAATAATAACAATAGTAGTACTAGTACTAGTAATAATAATAATACTCAGTACGTGGCGTTGTTATACCTGAGAATGATCTAAAAGATCGGGTCACAGGTTTCCAGCCTATATACTGAGTTTATGAACAGATAATAATAATAATAACAACAACAACAACAATAATAAAGAAGAGAAGGAAGAAATTAATGAGAACTTTGAGTTGAAAGATTAATGTAAGGATTAAACAACGATAAAAATAAATGTCAAGGTTAGAGGATCCACTAATGGTACTTCAAACAAGTATAATATAAACTCTTATTACTCAATTGGAAACCACACATAAAGGAGGTTCCAATCAGATTATAAATTGTTAACATGATTACATTAGTTATCTTATTCGAATAAAGCTAATACTTGTAAATGTTGGCAGGCCTTCATGATTATAACTTATGTTAACAACAAATCAAGTTCCTTTCATAGCTCAGGTGTCGGTTATACCATACAGTATGGGCTATGAAAGTACCAAGTATGGGCTATGAAAGTACCAAGTGTTATACAACATAAATCTAGATTAACCATTTAACAAGTAAAGTATTAAAAGTGAACAAGATAACAAATATAAAACATGTTAGTATCCAACGTTAAGGTCCATGTTAAGTTTATATTATACTTATTCTTACACCATTAGTGTACCCTTTTCACCTTGACATAATTAACTTAGCTAAACATAATAAAAGAAAGAAACATAAATGAACAAGATAAGAACATAAATGAGAAAGAAGTTAACTAAGTAAAGGAAAGGAAATGAAGTGCATAAACTTGATATTAATGAAAGCAAAACATAAGCAATACAAAGAGAGAAAGCAAGAGCATGATCTTGATCTGCAAACCAAGATGCCTCAATACATGGTAAGTGCCTCCTTTTATAGGCCAAAATTTGGAACTATTGATTTGTTGACTAATTGATGAGTGGGTGGCCACATCTTGACTTGGTGACAATCCTTATCTTCTTGTCTGAACAAGACGTCATTGCTAACATCATAATTTGCCCAGAATCCTCGGGAATGTTCTAGGAAATTGTCTTAGCTTTCCAACAAAAAAAAGATGAGGTCATTTGGACTTCTAGAACTCAAGATATGGGCTGAACACTAAATAGTGTCTGGGCTGCAGGACAGCTTCGGACTTCTTTGTTGTTCCTATAATTTGGACTTGAAAACGGCCTTCTTAGATCTTGGTGTCCAAATGAAAGTTGTAGGCCTATGTTTTACCTTTCCATCCATATAAAATGGACCTAAATCCGAGATCTAGAGCTCCAGATATGATCCAATTACCAAGCAATGTTCCGGTTTGGACTGCACCGACATCTCTTTTCTAAGTTTGGCCATCTCTTTGTCCTTTAACTTTCAATGCTTAAACTCATCAATCAATCCTTTTATTTATGTGATAGTCCTGCATTTAAAATGAGCATTTACCATAAATTAAGGTATCTTATAATATCAAACTTGTTATTATAAAACATGCTTTCGTTAAGGAGTTATTGATACTTCAAGTGCAAAATGATGATATAAAACCTTGATAAACATGCACTTTTAAGTACTAATCAGGACACAATGCATCAGAGTGTGCATATCGACGAGTTATTTTTCTAAGGGATGATGAAGAGATTATGTCCACTAGTGAGGAGTCTGATTGTGATGACATACCACCACAGGAGGATGCTAGTGATTTAGAGTATGCTGTTAGTGATAAAATTTTAGTGATTAGACAATCGTTTAGTGTTCAGAATAAGAAGGATGATATGGAGCAACAAAGGGAGAACATCTTCCATACTAGATGTCTAATCAACGATAAGGTATGTAGTATAATCATTGATAGTGGTAGTTGTACTAATGTTGTTAGTGTTACTTTGGTTAAAAAGTTGAGATTTAATACCATAAAGCATGAGAGGCCTTATCAGCTTCAATGATTTAATGAATGTGGCGTTGTTAGGGTGAATAAACAAGTAATGATTTCTTTTTCAGTAGGCAAATATAAGGATGAAGTGTTATGTGATGTTGTGCTTATACATTCTACTTATCTGTTACTAGGAAGGCCTTGGCAATTTGATAGAAAAGCCAAGCACGATGGGTTTAAGAAAAGTATTCATTGGAGAAGGATGAAACACTTGCCCCACTCTCACCAAAGCAAGTGTATGTAGATTAAATTCAATTGAAGAAGGGTTATGAGGAAGAGCAACATGTTTCAGCCAAAGTGGAGGAACAAAAAGATTCAACTAAAATGGAAAAACAAGTTGACATGGTGAGGATGTGAGGAATAGAGAAAGAAAGTGAGCCATGAGTTGAAAACAAAAAGGGACAAAGTTTCGACCCTTAAAACATTAGGGGAGGGTCACGGCCAAGAACAAAAAGATCAAACATTCATGAATACAAGTGGATCTAGTTTTGATGTTAGCAATGACATTTTATTCACATAAGAAGATAAGGATTTTCACCAAGTCAAGAGTTGGCCACCTACTCAACAATTAGTCATCAAATCAATAGTTCCAAATTTTAGCCTATAAAAGGAGGTATTTGCCATGCATTTAGGCATCTTAGTTGTTCAGATCAAGATCATGCTCTTTATTTCTCTCTTTATATTTTTTTTGTAATTCTTAAGTTTTACTTTCATTAATATCTTGTTTATGCTTTTCATTTCCTTTCCTTTACTTAGTTAACTTGCATCTTATTTATGTTTTTATTTTGCTTATTTATGTTTCTCTTCTTCATTATGTTTAGCTAAGTTTATTATGTCAAGGTGAAAAGGTTTCACTAATGATGTAAGAATAAATATAGTGTAAACTCAACATGGACCTTAATGTTTAATATTAACATGTCTTATCTTTTTATCTTACTAATTCTTAATACCTTGCTTGTTAAATGGTTAATCTACATTTGTGTTGTATAACACTTGGTACAACAAATGCTTGGCACTCTCATAGGCCAACCGTATGGTATTACCTACACCTGTGCTATGAAAGGAACTTGATTTGTTGTTAACATAAATTAACATCATGAATTCTTGATAATATTTAAAAGTTTGGTGTTACTTAAATAAGATAATTAATATGATCATGTTAACAATTTATAATGAGCTATTAATGACAAATCATCCAATTGGAACCTCTTTTGTGTGTGGTTTCCAATTGAATAATAAGAGTTTATACTATAGTTGTTTGAAATACCATTAGTGAATCCTCTAACCTTAACACTTGTTTTTATCATTGTTTAATTCCCACATTGATCTTCCATCTCAAAATTCTCATCAACTTTTTTTTTCTTCTTCTTTATTATTGTTATTACTATTAATATTATTATTATTACTATTACTATTATTGTTATTATTGTTGTTATTGTATTATTGTTACTTATAATTTATACAATTAACCTCCCTGCGGTTCGACCCCGGTCTTACTGGGTTATTTATTACTTTGATACTCCTGCACTTGGGAGAAGACATCAATCTTTTGGTCGTGTCACAAAGATCTTTGGAACGTGTTTGACTTTTAACGTATTATTTTTAAAATCATCAATTTTCCTCATTCGAGTCAATGTTGACAAGAAAAATCCAAAAAAATTAGAAAAATCAAATTTACTAAAAAGAAAAAAGTTGAGGGACCAAGTTTGGGGACCTAGCAACATATTTACCTATAAATAGGAGTTTCCAACACATACACGAGGGAACAATTTTGAAAAAAAAAAAGAAAAAGAGAAAAACATAATAAACACTAAACCTAAACTTATCTCTACCCACACTAACCGCCCAAACTTCTCTGGCCTGCCTCTCCATCTTCTCTAGTTGAGAGTCAAGACAGAGCTGCCACATTTCCATCTACATCTTCCCTATAGAACAAAACCCTATCATAGTCCTCTTCATCGCCATTTTAACATCCGAAATCGAAAGACACACATGAGTCATTCCCCTTTCTTTTAGAAAAAAACTAGAGAGAACCAGGGACGACCACAAGCCTCCCTATCCTTGTTCACAAAGGTCGGTCACCCCTTCCCTTCGAAATCAAACCACTCCCTACACATCGTTCCCCTATCTTTTTCTCCTCTTTCAGCCAACAACACATAACCCCTTCCTTTTGATTTTCTTCTCCCTCAACTGCCAGCAAAAACATTCTCTCACTCTCCTCTTAGCCGGTTTTCACCGTCTGCTGCAGTAGCACCCACAGATGTCGTCCCCTTCCTTATCCACTAGACCGACCTCCAGCAGTAGCCCTCGTTGTCTTCTTCATCTCCTCCTATCAGCCTTGCAGCGACGTCTCCTTCCCATCACAGCAACGCCACCTCCTCACTCATAACATTGGGTCCTCCACGGTAGATCTGCCAACTGAATAAGAAAAGAACAATAAACTGAGAATCAAACCCGGAAGAACCAGATTTGAGGAGAGAAATAAAATAAAAACAACTATTGTGTTTTCCTAGCTTTTGCAGGTGATGTTGCCTTCACCGCCGGCAAGGAAGGGAAGAGGGGAGGAAATAGTTCCCGATCCCACAGTTTCCTGGTTCTTCCTCGTGGCAATGTGTGAACCCACACACCACCACTGTTCATGTAGATCAGAGAAGGTGTTTGACAGTTTCTGGAGTTTTTGGGGTTATTTTTGTAATTTTTGAATTGTATTTGATTTATTTGAATTTTTGTTATGTTGTAACATGTAATGGGTGAATGTGAAAAATATAATAAAAATGAATGTATGTCTTTTTTTTATTCATTTATGTTTTTTCTTAGGACTGCAAAGATAAAAAAGAATTTAATATTTTGATTTGCTCATGGTTAAGAATTATGAACTCACATGTAAGTTGTATTTCTAATATCCGATGAAAAGATAAAAAAAATTTAAACTTCTTTAACACATCAAAGCCACGAAGTAGCTTACCTTAGGTAGAGTGTGTTAAGGGTGCCAATACCTTCCCTAACCATAACCAGTCCCTTACCTGTGAATCTCTGACAAAACCATTACATTCGGGTTTCCTAGTAACCCTTCAATTAAATACTAGATGGCCACTCCCAAGAAATCAAGCAAACAAACAAAAAATCACCAACGACGCTGCGCGAGTGACGTGCGATAACCCATTCCTAGATTAGATGGTATGTTGGATGAATTACATGGTTCTAAATTTTTTGTGAAAATTGATTTGAAAAGTGGTTATCATCAAATTAGTATAAAGAAGGGGATGAATGGAAAACTTGATTTTAAAACTAAATATGGTTTGTATGAGTGGTAGGTTATGCCTTTTGGACTTACTAATGCACTTAGTTCTTTTATGAGATTGATGAATCATATGTTGAGTGCTTTTATTGGTAAGTTTGTAGTTGTTTACTTTGATGATATCTTGATTTATAGTAAGGTGATTGATGAGCATATAGGTCATTGGAGACAAGTTCTTGATGTGCTTGGAATAGAGTCCTTATATGCTAATTTGAAAAAGTGTGAACTTTGTATAAATATAATTATTTTTCTTAGATATGTTGTTAGTGTAAAAGGTATAGAGATAGATGAGGCTAAGGTGAAGGATTTGCATGCAAAGATTCAACAACAAATAGGGAAAAATAATGAGCATTATGCATACAAGGCATTAAGGATGGAAATTTATGAGGTTTGAATTAGGTGATTGGGTTTGGGTGCATATAAGGAAGGAAAGGTTTCCTAAACAAAGAAGATCAAAGTTGATGCCTCAAGGAGATGGTCCTTATCAAATTATAGAAAGGATTAATGATAATGCCTACAAAGTGGATTTATCAAGTGAGTGTCGTGTTGATGCTACATTCAATGTTTCTAATCTTTTTTATTTTATTTAATGTAGGTGATGATTCGAGGTCAAAATCTTTTGAGGAGAGAGGGAATGATGCGATCCAAGCATCAAAGGATCCATTGGAGGTTCCAATTGGTCTAGTTACTAGGCTTAGGGCTAAGAAGTTCAAAGAAGATTTCAATGGACTTCTTCAAGAGACATGAGTTAAGGTGAACTTCAAGAGGATTTTTAATAATAAAGAGCAAGCCTTGATTAATCTGATTTATGTTCAAGAGGATCTTGTTGGTGGAACCAAGATCATTACACAAGGATTGAGAGAAGAAGATTAGATTCAGACAGTTTGACCTTTCGTTACTTGTTTGGTCATAACTGGAGCTACAAAACGAGTTTGGATATGATTTTAATTGTTCTGGAAACTAGACTTTCATACCTTTCCAACGGTATATGGAACGCCTTCTAATTCATTAAGAAGAGAGAGAACCATCAATTTTAAGTTGGGCTTTTGTTGTTGTTGGATAGAATATGGAAACAACGAACTTGTCTTATTTAATTAGTTGGGCTATCAAACTTTATTTATTTTGAGAGGAGACATTTTATTTGGGTCTTAGACTTGTTTATTTTGTTTATTTTAATTAGTTTGGGCTATTTTTAGCTTAGGTTGATAATTATTTAAATTGGGCTTCTGTGAGACCCATTAGAAAAACTAGGGTTTTGGCTTGGAGTTTAAATACTTTTTAAGAATACTTTTAGGGAAGAATTTTTATGATAATTTCAGCATTGTAGCTGACTTCTTGGTTGCTCAATCTTGGTTTTTTTATTGAACTTTCAACTCTTCAAAGAATTGACCATTATTTGTTTTGAATTTATACTTGCTTTGCTCGTCTCAATGTATATGCGTTGTGATCGAGTTGGTTTATAGTCTTGTTGCCTTGGAGCAAGTCTTCCATTGTGATAAGCTCAATCAAATCTCAACAAACTTGGATTAGATTGATCTTGGGGTAGCGATTTCCATTAAATTCCACTAGGGTTTGCATCAATAAGGTTCATCACTCTCAAAAAAGTACTAGGCACATTAGTAAGTCTAAAAGGCATGATTAATCACTCATACAAACCATATTTAGTTTGAAAAATATTTTTTATTTATCACATTATTTCATTTTAATTTGAGGATATCCAATTTAAAGATTAATTTTGAAAAACATATAAGATCCATGTAATTCATCAAGCGTATCATCTAATCAAGTGATAAGATGTTTATAATTTCCTATTATACTATTGATTGCTCCACAATCAATACACATTTTCAAAATTCCATCTTTCTTAGGTACTGAACGTATAAGAATAACACATGGACTCATGCTCTCTTAAATGTACCCTTTTAACATTAACTCCACCACTTGCCTTCAAAACTCTTTTGTTTCCTTAGAATTACTACATCAAATTTATTGTAACAAAGAAACATAAACACTAGGAACACAAGAATCAAGTTCTTTAGAGTTAAAGTACGCCTCCTTATACAAGAGTAAAATCATAGGCATATTAGAAGAGAAAGGAGAGGTGAGAGAGAGAGAGAGAGAGAGAGAGAGAGGAGAGTAGCTTGATTGGGTTGTGGCCCAAATGAGCCAAAATAACTTGGTAGGATTGTGGCCTAACCAAGCTTAAGGTGTGGCTTGGTTAGGCGTCTTAACTGAGCTTATACATACCTTTTTATTAACATTTTCCCCGTAAAGTATTGTAAATGTATATGTTTAGAAGACTTTAACTAACTTGAGAGGAAGAGAAAATACTTACAATGTATGTTTACACAAAAATATCAATGTAATGGAGAAAGATCCATGATCTTCTTAAAGACAGTAGTTGCATGGACCAAGAGAAAGTTGGTCACAAGGACTTAAAGACAATTTCTCAAAGGAACCTGAAGACAATTGATCACATAGAACTAATGATAGTTGCTCATATGGATATAGAGATAATGTTAACTAGGATTTGAAGACAAGTGCTTACGGAGACTTGGAGAAAATTAGTTGTGGGACCTGGTAATATAATGTGGATTGATAGAGACTTCTTTATGGAAATTTCATGGAGACCCTTCATGTTTAAAGACATGAATATGCTCTATTTTTTAATTCAAAAGATGTTGGAGATATAATTTCTAAGATTTATCTTATCTAACATGGTATATCACTAAGATTGTTTCCTGTTTGTTCATATTGTATCTTTTTATTCATAAATTGTTGAAGGTACCATTTGGAGATCAATATTTCTATCTCTTTTGTGAATGATCATGGTAAAAGAGATAATTTTTTAAGGTTCTTAAGTTAAAACCACTTTTCATTGGAGGTGAGTATTGCATGAAGTCTTTTTCCTTTATAGAAACCAACACATAAGCATGTGTCATTATGAGAGGTGTGGTAGGTGGGTATTTCATGAAGTCTAAGCATGTGTCATTATGAGAGGTGTGGTCATGTGCTCAATAAATGTAGGAGATCATGGATTTGTCTCTTGGTGCTTTTATAAATGCTCTTGTTGGAGATTGATGGCATGGTAAAAACTCTTCTTATATGTGGAAGCGTGGCTAACCTTGTCTAGTCATGCTAGCTTCTTCCACCCCAATATAATTCTTCATCACGTGTTTGATGCTAAAAAGATTTTTATCAATTAATGTATATAATCTTTCCTATAAGGAATAGTTGTAGACTCCAATTATTAGGGCTTAAATGCTGATGGGTTCAAGCAGATCCTTCATTCTAAGTATTTCTTTGTTTAATCTCTAGAGATATACCTATGTATTTTTATCATCTCGTTGTGTGATGATAAAGAGCTTTGTAGTGCTCTTCTTAGAAAGAGAGTTTGTGTTAAAATAAAAGAAAAGCTTCATACAAAGTTCATGAAGACCTAGGTTTAAGGCTATGATACCACACCCTAGTAAATCCATGAAAAGTTGTAGGGAAAATCTTGTACATGTCATTACTCTTTGTTGTCACTAGCTCTAAGATGCTTCTAATATTTTGTACATGCCCTTTGGGATCTATAAGGCCATCATAATTTTCTAAGTTGGCTTTAAAAATGACACAATTCTTAGTGATGTGAGTGTATAACAATGTGACAAAGTGGAGACTCTTCCACATAACGATAATGACGTGTAGGAGTTGGGGTTGGTGTAGTCTCTTGCACGTCATACCTAGGTTTTTTACGATGGGGAGCATACGAACGACAAAATTTAGACTTGTTTATGGCTTGGATTTGTTGGGGAGTGTTGGCTTATTTGAAGAGCTAGAGTATGGAGTCTTTTTGACATGTTGTTTTGTGTAGTTTGTTCCTAAAACTAAAGTTGTCTTTGTACACCTAGAGTTGTGGGTTGACTTTATTATTGGCTTTACTAAAAAGAGTGAAGTTGTTCCTATATGGCTAGAACAATATTGTTAAGTACTTGCACTTGTTGGGATAATTTTTGGATACCTAAGGGAATTGAAGTCTTGGAGAAAGATTAGTTAATCTTTTATGTACTAGAGTCTTATCAGCAATGAAATATTTTTTTAGAGGTTAAAAAAGAATGAACAAG
This sequence comes from Populus alba, assembly GCF_005239225.2. Taxonomy (NCBI): domain Eukaryota; kingdom Viridiplantae; phylum Streptophyta; class Magnoliopsida; order Malpighiales; family Salicaceae; genus Populus; species Populus alba. The sequence goes on along the minus strand of NC_133294.1, from coordinate 11,471,129 downwards.
CTTTTTGTTCAAGTTCCCACAAAAAGCGCCACTAATGAAATAGTGGAAAAACTTAATAGAAAATGAACTTTCCTTGGCTGATGAGTTTTGGGCCTATGTTGATCCTGCAAAACAAGTCCCTCATGGAACAAGGTATTCTCCGATACTTAAGATAATATTTGATTTTTTTGATCAAGTGACAAGCATGCAAAAAATCAAGTGAATGAAATATGTGTTTTTTGTGTGCAGAGAAGAGATACGTGTTCTTTATATGGTGTTGTTTCATATGAATCCTCATTTTCTTTCTTAAAACTTGAGAATATATAGTTTTGAAAAATATCTAAAAAAATATATGAAAAAATACTATTTATAAATAGTACCATATATATTGCTATTGATGAATAGTAATTCAAGTTGAGCTAGCGCAATTAGACTAAAATTGAGCTCAATTGGGCTCAACCTAACTAAGTTTTGTGGAGCTCAATTGGACCTAACCAAGAAAAAAGAAGCACAGATAGAAAATAAATATGAAAATATAGAAAGAGTTAAAGAATGGTAGCTCAACAGCCCAACCAAGCTTGAGGTGAGGCTTCGTTGAGTTGCCTATATGAGTTTCAACATATATTTTTTTTTATTATTATTATTTTAACTTCTCTTCGGAGTGTTTTTCCAAGGTCCACTTAGAAATACATGCCCCTAATATCATCCGTTTGTAATCTGGATGCCTCATTTTGCATCCTAAATGAAAAAAAAATCAATTGTAGTCTTAATAAGGAAATTTCTATATTATAGAGTCAAGACTCTTGCCACGTTTAATTGGGAATTATAAATAACTTCTTCTTGCTAGCATTTGAAAATTAGCAGTGAATTTAGAATTGCATTTCTATTAATCAAATCAAACTTGATAAAGATGCTATCCATCCTCCTCGTTTTTTGTTTTCTTTTATTTTCTCCGATCTGCTTGCATGCTCGAAACTTTGGTGATTTGGTTAGAAGCAGAACATACGAATGCAATCACAAACCGCATAAATATGGTAAACAAACTAGTATTTCTTGCCTAATAAGAAAACATGTTGGACAAAGATAAGTTTTTTAAGATCTTCACTTGTAGAAGGTGGCCGATCTTCCCCGGGACGGTGAGGCGGCCATGGCTTTGGTGGTCTATGAGGAAATGGAAATGGAGGATGAGGAATAGGTGGATCAGGGAGTTTCCGTGGAGGAAATGGACCAGCATATCCACACATCCCATAAACGCAGCGGACCCTCCAGGGGCATCTTTCTCCGCATCTGCCACAATTTAACGGGCTACGATTTGTATCGACACTGAATCCGCGGCAACATTGCCAAGTAAAAGGGCATCTAACTCCGCAGAAACCACAGTTATTAACATCCGAAGAGACATCAACACAATGGTTTCTACAACACCGCATTCGAGCTGGAGGTGGATTTAGTCCCTCTCTACATGTCCACGGCATGCTCCAGCACCCTGGGGGCCATGGTCGAGGATCATGGTTCATTGCTTTCTTCAGCCATGGTGATATTGATGTTGATGAGGCAGTTGTGAGATTGTTCTGAACTCCTTCAAGTATTGAATTTTCTTTTGTTAACTTAGATATTATGGATACGAGCAAGATAGCAATTACAGGATTACCTAGCTGCATTATTTATGGATTACGGAACGCTGAGATATATATAGGATCAAAAAGTAGTATTTCTAATAGTTCAATTCCGCTTTGATCTTTTCCGTCAAGAGAAGCATGATGGGGCATTCATGTTTTCCTTGCATCTCTAAACAAATGAATTCTCGTGTTATGAGAGGTGGAAATTACTAAACTACGTGGTTTGGAGAGGGTTTTTTCCTTTGCTTTGTGCCTTGAGGATTAAAGTAGGTTGTGTGACCAAACCCCTTGTTTTTTTCAGCATTAATTAAATATTAGTATTTCAAGATATAGAAGGGCCATTGTTTGTTAGATGAGGTAGAAAGGGCCTTTTTCCTTGGTGTCTACTTCCATATGATAAACATGAGGTTCATCACATTCCATGCAACGCCATTCCCCCTAATATTAGCAGCCCGGCGTGGGCTTCAATTGAATGATTAACGAGTCGAGAACCTTAAAACACCAATGGATCACATGCTTACGCAGCTTCCAGTTTGCCACAATCTTCTACTGCCCATTACGGATCACTAACTGTATCAGCCTATATATATTACAAGAAATAATGGATTAGATGGACTTCCACGGTGAGGCTATTTGAGCACATAAATGCTCAAAAATATTGCAAACCATAATGGATCCGGGTGGAACGAAACAGCCATCAGTAATGGAAAGAGATAGTTTCTAGTACCTCGACTATTTTTTTCATGTCATGAAATATGACAATTCAGTTTCTTGGAATAGCACCTCATATGAGTAGCTCCTTGGATAAAGGCTCATCAGGTTAACCAGTTGTTTGCTGCACAGACAATTAACAAAATGCCTAAAGAGGATCATGGCCAGCTTCAAGGTCATGGCTGGCATAAATATTCTGATCATTTTCACAAGAAATACATAGAGGACATCATCTATCAAGTAAGAGTTAACCTCCAACAAATGTAATCATGAACAATACAAGTCACTTCAAGCGTTCTATAGGAAAGGTACGACTGCGCTAAAATGCTACTATTATTAGGGGGCAAATGGCTAATCTTACCCGAATATGATTCCAAAAATTCTCTCCTCAAAATATTTCAACCCTTAAATTTATGAGATTCAGATCCACTTAATGCTTTTAGTGAATTCTGCGAGGATATTTGGTAAACTAATCATATTTAGATAAACTGAATAACACCATAACTTCACTTGGCTGTTATATTCTTATTGAAATTGAATTGTCCTCGCAGTTCAGGCACCCATACACCAGCAAACCACTTGTAGTTCAGAGAACTCAGCACACATTATAAGACTGAAACAAGATTTTAGATCATATAAATTTGGAGATTAACAAATCCACATTAACAGAAGTAAAAATGTAGAGAAGATAACTTTAGAATCGGGAGATTTGTATCAGGGATTTTAATCTCTCCTCTAACTTAGGCTACTTTAAGTTGCCATATACACGTAGTTATTTACTGAAAAATAAGTATTTACTATATAGCCTCTAAACTTGCAATCATATTATTTGATAGTTTTATCCATATTTATCTAGTATATTGTTCATATTTTATATATAAAATACCTTGATAATATTTGTTTTATATTTTGAAGGTACTTTTAGGTGTAAAATTCTAAAATGAGTAAATTGGAGATAAAATTCGAACCATATTCCAACCCCTATCAAATATTGATATATTTGATCTCTGATCGATGTTTTATGCAGAACTTGAGTTGCAGATGTTAAAATGAAGTGCTTCCAGTGGCATTAGAAAGCTAACATTCATAAATTTCTATGCATATATGGCAAGAAAAATAAAAAAGAGAGTGGATTGAAATTGTAGCCTTCAAAGACAAATTTTGCATTCATCCAGTTTTGACCTTCGTCCATTCTGACTCGAATATCTTAAGTTAGAGAAGTTTATTTAGTGCAAACTCAATTTTTTGAATTTCTGACTCAAAGACCTATCAACCTACCAAATTTCAGTAAACAAAGAGCTCATATGATACAAATATGATTTTTCTAAGACAACTTATAAATTCTGCCAGTAGACAGGTTTTGTGAAGAAACAAGTCCAACTTACTTAAATGTAGATTGTTTACTTTGGAAAGGACTATTTTCATATTTTTTGGGAGAATACAAACGGATTGGATAGATATGGGAATTAGGGTTTCCAATCAAACAAAAAGAAAAGGAGAAAGAAAATGGGGAGGTAGCTAGAAAGAAGAAAAAACTCCACTATTTTTTCCTATACCCGAAATTATGCTCTCGTTTGTTCTATTCATTAGTTTTTCAATAGACATGTAAGGTTAAGTTTTTTTTTTATTATTATTGAAAGGATATAGAAATCTTTTGATTTTAAAAACTATGAGATCTATTCTATCTTTTCTTTTTAGTTTATATGATGAGTATAACTATTTTCTTATGCTTATTTTCTATTGTCGTTTAGTTTGATTATTAAAAAGGACTCTAATTTATTATTCTAAACCAATCTACTACTAAGTTTGCTATCAAAACCGAAGTTGTAATATTTGAACTTGTGAAGCGAATAATTTTAATAATTATGGCAAATCCATGTTGTTAATTTTAGGAAAAACATTAAACTAAATCAACAATATATTGCAAACAATTATGTTGTCTAATATTTATCAACCTATCTAGTTCTTAAGGCTGCCATTGAATTAAATTACTAGTGCAGACACTATGTTTGTTTAATGGTTAGGGTTAGTTAAAATACAAATCGGTTAACTGACTAATGTTAAAGAAAGATAGATATTCAAAATATAAATTGATGTATCGTTTCAGTTATCAGTTTTGATTTATGTAAGTAGACGTTTACTTGAGACCAAGGTTTTTCTCTTGATAAGTTTTGGATTTATTTAATTTAGCTTTAATGTTTTATTATGTTTACCATAGTATAACCTAGATAACATCAAAACCCCCCAACTTTAAATCATCTAGCATAAAGACCTAAACTAGATCTTCATCGTGAGATCTACTCTTTACTTGCTCTATACTATCTTGTTTGTTTAAGTTAGGGTAATTAATTTGACAAGAACATCACAATAAATTTTGGCACCGTTACCGGTGAAGTGATTCTAGTTGAATCTTGTGTTATGATTGTTATGCATTTTGTTCAAAAGAAAACAAAAAAAAAAAATAGAAATAGAAACAGAAATAAAAACAGTGTTGCGGTGCTACGGTGTTATTCAAATTGAAATTTTTGGTTGAATTAGGCTACAAATTTTAGTTTCCTGAATGAAAACAACATTCTAAGCATGCCTTGTGGCTTTAGCCACTAGCCCCACCCTCTCGAGGCCAAATTCCATTGTTTTCTAAGGTTTTTATGAAGTTTTTGTGTTTTAGCGTTGGATTTTCATTTACTTGCACTACTTTAATCTCTCTCGTGGTTGATTTCTTTTAGTTTATTTGAGTTTTCTAGATAATTTATGCATGCAACTCTATCTACTGACCAAAAACAAGTGTAAGTACATCTCGAAATAGAAAACACTTTACGTAAGTTACGAAAGGAAGCTCGCATCAACACCATGGTTGCTGCCTAATAATAGACACTCAAAGAGCTTACAGCTCCCAACATTAAGAATCAACCATAATGTATAAACATCAACAACAATGCCAACTTTAAGCTCAATGCGATCCAACCATCACAAGATCCATTGGAGGTTCCAATTAGTCCAGTTATAGGCTTATGGTTAAAAAGTTCAAATAAGCTTTCAATGGACTTCTTCAAGATACATTGGCTAAGGTGGACTTCAAAAGGATTTGTAATAATAAAGAGCAAGCCTTGATTAATCTGATTCATGTTCAAAATGGGCTTGATGGTGGAACCAGGACCATTACACAAGGATTAGGAGGAAAAGACTAGATTCGGATAGTTTGATCTTTCATTACTCTTTTGGTCATAACTGGAGCTACAGTTCGTATTTTGATGTGATTCAAGCTGGACTTGAAACTAGACTTTCATACCTTTCTAACAGTATATACAACGCCTTCTAATTCATTAAGACAAAAGAGAACCACCAGTTTTAAGTTGGGCTTTGTTGCTACCAAACAGAATGCCGAAACAACAAACTTGTCTTATTTAATTAATTGGGCTATCAAACTTTATTTATTTTGAGAGGAGACATTTTGTTTGGGTTTTAGACTTGTTTCTTTTTTTTTATTTTAATTAGTTTGGGCTAGTTTTAGCATGGGAAGATTATTATTTAAATTGGGTTTATATGAGACCCATTAGGGAAACCAGGGCTTTTGTTTGGAGTTTAAATACTCTTTAGGAATAATTTTAGATCAGATTTTTGATGATAATTTCAGCATTGTAACCAACTCTTTGGTTGCTCCATCTTGGTTCTTGATTGAACTTTCAACTCTTCAAAGAATTGACCATTCTTTGTTGTGAATTTATACTTCCTTTACTCATCTCTAGGTGTAGGTGTTGTGATTAAGTTGGTTTGTAGTCTTGTTACCTTGGAGCAAGTCTTCCATTGTGATAAGCTCATTCAAATTTCAACAAACTTGGATTAGATTGATTTTAGGGTCGTAAATTCCATTAAATTTCGTTAAGGTTCACATCAGTTGGTATCAGAGCTAATCTAATCACAAGTTATATCCTTCAATTTGAGTCTTTATTCTTCCATTGTGACAAGCTCATTCAAATTTCAACAAACTTGGATTAGATTGATTTTGGGGTCCCAAATTCCATTAAATTTCGCTAGGGTTCACAACAGTTGGTATCAGAGCTAATCTAATCACAAGTTATATCCTTCAATTTGAGTCTTTAGTGTTACTTGTTTGATTCATGATAGATTCGAACACCTATATAAAAAAAATTAGGGTCTTACTTATTACTGCTTTGTTGAACACTTAATCATGAGTTAGTGTTTTTTTTGATGCTTTCTTGATCAAAATCGGCATACACACCTAAGTTCTTGATTTATTTTGTTCTTGCCGATATATATATATATATATATAAAAGAGGCTTGATCTTGAAATCTTGATTGCTGCCACACAAAGAAAAAAAATCACTTGTTTTTAGTTTTGGCCGAATACATGCTTGAAGAAACCTTGATCATTGGGCAATTGGTTAGTCTTGATTCATGAATCTTTTAGTAGTCTTGATTGTGTTTCTTGAAAATTCAGGTAGTTTAGTAGATTTCTTGATTTGTGAATCATTGGGCAACGAAATGATGCTTTTAAGAATGCAAGGGTTTTTAAAGAAAAAACCAGGAGTTTTTATGACCGAATGATTACAAGAAAAAAGTGTCATGTTGGAGATAAAATCCTTTTTTATCATTCACATTTGAATCTTTTTCCTGGAAAATTGCACTCTCGTTGGATTAGACCCTTTATTGTTTCTAATGTTATTCATTATGGTGTAGTTTAGATTACAAGTTTAGAAACAAACAAAGTGCTTAAGGTCAACGGACATCGATTGAAAACTTTCTATGAAGGTTGGACGATAGAACTCACCGTTTTCGTGGAGTTAACTGAACCAATCAATGAGATATGACCATGCGATGAGTCAAGCTAATGACATAAAACAAAAGTGATTCCTAGGAGGCAACCCAACAAAAAAAAAATCAGATTTGCTTTCTTTTTCCTTATCTTTTATTTTTCACATTTTACTTTGTATTTGTCATTCTCTTATATTCCTTTTCTTTTATTTCAACATTATGGACAATGTTGTGTTTAAAGTGTGGGGAATTTAGAGAATTTTGGTTTTCTTCATTGTTTCTATGTCCAAAAATAAATTTTATGTTTTTTTCACCTCAAGTATTAAGTTTTATCTATTGAACTCCCATTGAATTATGAGTATTATGTACGAGAATTAGTTAAGTTAAATGAAAATAAAAATCAAATGAATGAGTGTGAATTCAAGTTTTAAAGTTTAATTAGTGTAGGGATTGACTTTGAAAATATGTCATGTTGACTTAATAATGTTGTGCCAATATAAGTTTTTTAGCCTTCAGCAATTACATTCTTTGATTATGTATTCCTTCAATTATATATATAGTTCTAGAACTTGCTTCATATCTTGTTGAGATTACATTCACAGTACACGTGTACATTAAGATGATAAAGGCACTAAGAATTTTAACTACTTAAGCCAAAAAGTCAATTCAAAGCATATTACCCTTAGTAAGCCCTTTTGATTTTGTTTATCTTTGCTTTGCTTTACCCATGTTGTAAGCCTCAACTTTTTATATGTTTTCCTTTTCCCCTAGCCAAGGACTCATAGAGCATATATTTGTTGATATCTAATGAGATTATGGTTGGAAATTATGTGAAAAAATAATAATTAATGAAAAGAATGGGCAAAGTTGCCAAAGGTAGACCACTCAAAAAAAAAAAGTTGTTACATTGTATCTAAAAGCTCTATGTTGATGGAGCTTGAAATCAAAAGAACTTAAGTATTGATGCTTAAAGATGGTGAATTTGTGTGTTGTGATAAGATATCATGTTTGAAAATTTAATCTTTATAGAATGCTTTACTTCCTTTGGTTTTAACCTTTTATTTTCCTTTTTTTTACCTCGCCTTAACCTAAGCCCTATTATAACCGAAAAGTAAAACCTTTTAATTCATGCATTGCTTGTAATATTTTAGTAATAAAGATGAGATTGAAGAGATTTAAATACATAAGCCCTAAACATGTGAGTGTTTGAGTGTATATCAATGAGAGGACCTATCACTTTGACATGACATAGATTTCATTTAACTCCCAACGATTAATTGAGTTTTGAAGTTTGCATGTAAATAAATTCATGAAAATTGATGTTTTTATCCTTCTTGATTGTATTCTTATTTATAATACATGTACTCTTGAACATTGATAGGAGATTAAGATATTAGTCATAGTTATTTTATTTATTACTTACTTACGCTTTGGACTTCCTTAAGTTTGATTTTATCTCCCATTTCTCGAGGACGAGCAGGAGCTAAATGTGGGGATATTTGATCCAACCATATTATTCGATAGTTTTACCCATATACCTAATATATTGTTCATGTTTATATATAAAATGCCTTGATAATATTTATTTTATGTTTTGTAGGCACTTTTGAATGTGAGATTTGAAAAAAAAAGTAAATTGAAAAAAAAAATTCATACCATATTCCAACCCCTGTCAAATATTGGCAAATTTGACCTCTGATCAATGTTTTGTGTAAAACTTGAGTTGCGGAGGTTGAAATGAAGTGATTCTAGTGACATTAGAAAGTTAACAACCCTACCTTTCTATACATATATGGAAAGAAAAATAAAAAAAGAAAAAAAGAAAGAAAGAGGATGGAAATCACAGCCTTCAAAAACAAGTCTTGCATTCTGGCAATTTTGACCTTTGTCCATTCTGACTCGAATAACTTGAGTTAGAGAAGTCTATTTGATGCAAACTCAATTGTTTGGGATTCCTTACTCAAATACATATCAACCTACCAAATTTCATTAGAAAAGGGAGCTCATATGAGAGATATGTGATTTTTCTAAGACAATCTATAAATTTTGCCAGCAAACAAGTTTTGTGAAAAAGAAGTTCAATATACTTAAATGTAGATTGTTTACTTTAAAAATGACTATTTTTATATTTTTTTTAGGAGAATACAAACGGATTGGATGGATGTGAGAATTAGGGTTCCCTATCAAATAAAAAGAAAGAGAGAAAGACAAGGGGGAGGAGGACAGATAGAAGAAGAAAATTCCACCATTTTCTCTTATAAATGAAATTATGCTCTCATTTATTCTAATCGTTAGTTTTTCAATAGACATGAAAGGCTAAGTTATTGTTTTTTGGATAAAATGATACAGAAACCTTTGGATTTAAAAACTATGAGATCTATTATATCTTTTCTTTTCAGTTTATATGATGAGTATGAATATTTTTCTATGTTTATTTCCTATGATTGTTTAGTTTGATTGTTATAGCGGACTCTAATTTATTATTCTAAAACCAATCTACTGCTAAATTTGCTATCAAAACCGAACTTATGAAGCGACTAAGTTTAATATTTATGGCAAATCCATGTTGTTAATTTTAGGAAAAACATTAAACTAAATGAACAATATATTGTAGACAATTATGTTGTCTAAGATTTATCAACCTATCTAGTTTTTAAGACTGCCAATGAATTAAATTACTAATGTGGATACTGTTTTTGTTTAATTATTAGGGTTAATTAAACTGCAAATCAGTTAACTGACTAATGTTAAGGAAAGATAGATATTCAAAATATAAATTGATGTGTCATTTTAATGATCAGTTTTGATTTTTGTAGGTGGACGTGTACTTGAGACCAAGATTTTTCTCTTGATAAGTTTTGGATTTATTTAATTTAGCTTTATTGTTTTATTTTGTTTACCATATCATAGCCTAAATAACCTCAAAACCCCCCAACTTTGAATCATCTAGTATAAAGACTTGAATTAGATCTTCCTCGTGGGATCGACTTCTTGATTGTTTTATACTATCTTGTTTGTTTAAGCTAGGATAATTAATGTGACACAACATCGCAACAGTTGGGCTTGCGATAACAGATGATTTTGAGCAGTCAAGTGTAGATCTGCCACAACAATATAAGAATCTATCCAAGAGAGATTACATGGATGGCCTAACAAATATATTTATTGACTATTCAGACAGGTCTAGACCCAAGAGGAGGTCTGGTCGCGCCAGACCATAATAACATCTTAAAAAGAATATAACTTTTGATCCAATTGTAGGATCGTGCTTAAATTTTTATAGTAGTTTTTAGATGCCTTTTTTCTTAGGCAGACAGATTTTTAGATTTTGAAAATCTTGCCTTAGAGCCCTGGTTTTGGAAATTTTTGTGATTTTTCTTATTATTGTTGGATTTCATGCTTCTTCTTCTTTCTTTTTTTTGTAATTTTATATTTTTATTTTGTTTCTTAGTTAAGGTAAGGTTTCTAACTTATTTAAGGCTTTGTAAACTCCTAAAGAGGAGGACTTGGAATTGTTATTCTTGAGAAAATAAAACCTGTGAACTTAGTTCGTTTTTAGTTTATGAGAGCAACAAAAACATAGCATATATAATTATTTTAATTCATGAATCAAATATTATGAAAATAAAAATCAACTTTATAAGCAACATGTCATCATATCATCCAAATCCTAATGACATTATGGATGATTAGGAGCGGGAAGTCTCCTCAAGTGAAATGAAAGGGGTTTATGTAATGTAATTATTGTCATAGAGGTAGGGATAGAGGGTTTTCTATGATCTACCATCCTTTTATTTTGGACGAAAAACACTTTTCGGAAGTTGTGGAAAATATTGAAATGTCATATTATTTGCTGATTATATCAAATTTAGTCCTTAAACTTTTGATTGCTATATATATTTTGTTTTGAATATTTTTTTTTTGTTTTATTCCATAGAATTTAATTTTTATATTAACTTTGGTCTTTATTTTTATAATTGTTATTTTCTTTTCCCTTATCATTTTATAATTGAAATCTTTTTATCTATCAAATTTGGTCCTCATTCTTTTGATTGTTACTTATTTTATTTGAAATAATTTATGAAATCGTAATTATTATTTTTAATTTCTTTCATCTTTCAATTTCTTTATTTTTTTAAATTTGATCTCTATTATTTTGATTATTATTTATTTTATTTGACATAATTTATGAAATTATATTTTTTTCAATTTCATTCTCATTCAACTTTTTAATTTATAAGATTTGTTCCTCATTATTTTAATAAACTTGAAAAAAAAAAACATTAATAAGTAACTTTTCCAGCTTATTTTCCATGACATAACCAAACACTGGAAAATGGTTTCTAACTTATTTTTCATTACACTACCAAACATCGAAAAATAATTCACTTTCCCAGAATGCACTTTCCAAAAAAAAATTATTTTCCAACAAACAAAACGGGGCCTAAACTTGGTTTAAGCTTTTTAAATGATTAGGTCTTTCCAGATACAAACTAGATCTTAGGTCTATATTTAGTCTAAAATTAGAAAACTCGTTAACCTAACCATTTAAAAAGTTTAAATGAAACTTAATGAAATCTCATTATTGCTTTTTTAAGCTCATTTTAAGTTTAAAAGCAAAGTGTTAGGTGCATGTCAATCTCTAAAACTATAAGACTTATTGACTTAACCATTTAAAAAGCTTAAACAAAATCTAATGAACACTTGAAGAAATCTTGAAGAAAACTCATTGATGTATTTTTGGACTCATTTTAAATTTAAAAACCAGTTATTAGGTCTATATTGATCCCTAAAAATAAAAGACAATAATTGCTTAAAAACATGTTTAATCAAAATGTTGCCAGCATCATAAAATCTCGTTGTTTTATCTTTGATATATATAAGGAAGAAAATACTGAACTGACCAAGCATTCAAGTTCATTAAACATATTATTAGCATAATTTAGAAATTAAAAAAAAAATATAATCCACAGACTATTTGCTTATGTATCTGTGGCATGTATTATTAGCATAATTTAAGTCATGACTTGTGTACATGAGTTAAAAGAGAAGTGGCACTCTTGCCATACATGACCGAATTAACCAGGTGGTATAAGTTGTGACGTCAAAACTTATTGCTCTTCTTAATAAACAAGATCAATACCCGAAACACATCTAAACCATGTTACGAAAAGAAAAGAAAAGAAAAAAGCCATAGGATTTTCTTACATTCAAGTGTTGGACTTTATCAAAAAAACATGAAAAGAAATATTTACCAACATGTTTAGACGGCAAGTTTCACACCATTTACTCCAAAAAAAGAAGAAGCTAAATTCATTCTTTGCATTTCTTAACTTCTTATCTTTAAAACTGAGTTGCATTGAACATGTAGCAAGCAAGAGATGCATAAAACAAGACATTTAACTCAAAAAAGGATGTGAACTTGCCTAGATGAAATTAATGTTGGTGTTTCTTCCATAGGGATGAAAACTATTGCTCTAAACCTGTTGAGGTTGTTGCTACTACAATGTATATCTATTTTTCTTTCCTTTTTTCTTCTGCAGGTCGTCTTGATTGCCCCATGCAAGCTTTCTTCTGCTAAATCTCCACAACTATTAGTGACACTACTACTGCAACATTTGCTCATATCTTCTTAATTTCCCTTTTCTATTTTGGTTTCTCTTTTCTTCTTCTTTTTTTAATCCCTCTCTTTCAGTTGATATTCGTGTCCCCTCTCTTCTTTTATCCCCTCTTTATCCTTTTCTTTGTTTCTTTTTTTACTTTTTACTTTCTTTGCGTTTCTATCTCAGCCTTTCCTTTTTCTTTCTTTTACTGTTTCAGCTTCCTTCAGATACAAGAAACGGAGGGATATAACACACCTTTTAGCAAGGCTTATCTTATCCATCACTATCTATTTCCTCCGGTTTGAAAGAATCAATCGTATATTCAGCTCCAGCTACCACCCACCTCAGGAAGTATGTGCAGACATTATCCAACTCATTCGTCTCCCTTGATAAATATAGACAACAAGTGCCCAATTCAAGACACCATCCGAGAGATATGGAACCTGCTAGAGAACTAAGAGCTGGTCTTCAAAGTCTTCTCTGCTAGCTCTTTTAGCTTTGCTTCTTATTTAGGTTGCCTTATTATCTGGATAAGGCTTGTGGCTCATTCCAGACACGGTGCCCCTTTTAGTTTCACACTCTTCTTATAGTTTATTTTCCTCTTTTCTTCCCCGGCCCTGCTTTGTTTCCCCCTGGGGTAAGCCCTAGTCTATTGTATATTCTTTCTTTTTAATACATCTTAGCTTTTCCAAAAACAAAAGGCTTGCTTTTCTTTTCTTTTGATCCTGCCCTTTTTTCTTACTCTTTAAGCTCTTTTTATATATAGGCCTTAAGGAAGGATATAAAGGCTCCTTAAATAATCAATCTTAGCCTTTGATTCCTCTTCAAGAATCTTGTTTTCCATCTCTTATTGTACAATAATGTCAGCCAAGCTTTTTTGTCCCATCTCTGCAGCCTGGTCATGGTTTGAAGGGTGATTTCTATAGTTTTTGTTGCAGATGGTTTAGAAGGAAAATAGAAGGTTTTTTTGGCCTGATTTGACAGCTATAAAAGAGGATACAGGGGTTTTTTTTATTGCGATTACAAAATGGTTGTGGTTGGGTTTCTTGGCATAATGTGTAACATCCTTTTTGTTGTTGTTTTGTCTTAAATCCAAGGTGTGAGGAGTGTGTTCTTAAAGTTGTAAAGAGATTCTAAGGGTAGTACATTTGGTGTGGAAAAATGTACGAGATTTAGCAAAATGAAAGGGGTTTGAAAGGGTGTTATGGTGGCTATTTTTATTTCTGCTTGAATGAAGGAGAACTTGGTGTGATTTTGGCTTGATCTTGCAGCAACAAAATATGATGAAGGGGCTATGATTTTATGAATTTTGTTTACAACAAAACAAAGGGTGTAAGGCTTCATTTCTTGGCAGGATATGTAGTAAAAAGAAGAGGAAGTAAGCATGCTTTTCTGCATGTTTGTACCAAGTTTGCAGGCGTAAAAATTAGTAGCCAGTACAAGGGTTTAGTATTGGCATTTCATGCAATGTTGGTAGCAAGAATGAGGTTGAAATGATGTCCTTTTTTGCTCCTTTTGCAGGCAAAAACTTGGAGGTCAATGTGTGTTTGAAGGCTTGTTTGGTCGAGAGAAAGAATGTGAGGGAACAAATAGAAGGGTGTATCGTTTTTGTCATAGACGTGAGAAAGAAAAATGTTGTTTGTTTCTTCCAAAATAATCTTCTTCTTTTTTTATATATCTCAACCTTTGTCAACTCGTTAACATGAAAATGATAAACGAAAGGATTAAAAATTGCATCAAGAACACATTTTTCTTAGAAATTTTTATATTTTTATCCTTTTAATGTTTTTGAAGATTAATAATAAGGAAAGATCAAAATGGGGTCAAAATTGAGTTACGAGTAAAACTCTCGTTAGAATGATAGACAAAAAGGTTAAAATTATCAAAAGGCCTCAAAGTGGTGGAATTGTGTCGAGAACACCTTTTTCTTAGAAATTTTTATATTTATATTTATAAATTTTAAGAAAATAATAAATCAAAACGGGGCCCAAATCAAGGCTCCATAAAAACCCATTAAATGGTAAACAAAAAGATTCGCAAAATGGCTGTGAATTGACCGAACCGCATCAAGAACGCATTTATATTTATGTATTTTTTTATATTTTAAAACAAAATAATCAAAATAAGTAATCAAAACGGGGTCAAAAGGACGAAGAAACGAAGGAAGAATGTATATCTGAAAAGTTGATTCCCAAAACAACGTGGAAGTCACAATTATTTAAGATTACCATGAGTTCTGTGTGAATAAAAATGATAAATAATTAGCGTAAAATATACTAAAAATGAGAGATGATGATCATAAAAAAAAAAAAAAAATACGACGGAATGTGAGTTAACAATGTTGTACAAGTTTTTCATTAAAAATTAAAATTTGTTATTAAGTGTCAAAACCTAATTTTTGGGTTTCTCCCAATATTATCTTTTCTTATAAAAAAAAAAAAAGAAGAAAAGATAAAATACTGCAACTTGGATTGTAAAATATATTACAAACTCGGGATCATAAAATTTTTTAATAGAGGTTAATTTGATTTAAATCATGGAACCAATTAAGTTGTCAAAAATATATTTTTGATACGACACAAAAAATATATTACAAACTCGAATCGTAAAATCATAAAGGAAATTTTTTAACAATACTTGCACTAAATTTTTTTGAATTCTTATCAATATTATATACCTTGTTGTTATCCAACATCAAGCCTATTACCAAAAAAAATTAATTTTTTCTACATGCCATGCGTTCAATAATTAAAGAATCTATTTAAATCAGCCTTGGAGTTAATTCAAATATGATTATTAAAACTAAATTATGGTCAATATAAACACAACTTGGATATTCTATAAACATATTTTATTTTAGAAATATCATCAATAAATAGCCAATAAAATTATAACTATATCAAATTGCACATCAGCACACTGTAAATATTATACCTCTGGCTATGTTACAAGTTAGCATAAATGATTATCCAAATGCTCGATTACTAAGAAAAATCGCCATTTTACTCATTCTAGTTCTAATTTTTTTACCACGGCATAACTGAAAAAATCAATAATAATATCTAATTGGTCCACGGACAGAGATGCATGAGACAATGTCATTTTCTTCACCTGGATGACTGCAGGATCATTATGCACAGGTGTTGCAGTCTGAACAGGTGGAGAAGACTTGACCTGCAAATCCTGTGACCAAATGCACCAAAGAAGAAAAAATAAATGTTAAGCTATTGTAACTCCTTAAATATTAAATATGATCCTCCGAAACTCAATGAATGAAGGATGCCTTTATGTTTATGCATGCTGGTATACGGAAAAGCTTTAATATTAACTAGCTGAAACTGACAAAGCATGACATGTCCACAGCAACATTGTCAAGAATTGTAGTGGCAATTAATTTATAATATAATACACCAAACGTTTTTGCCAGAAGCGAGGCAGGCGATTCACATGCATATAATTATCTGTACAGGTCAGGGCAGCATGGTTGGTGAATTCATTAGCTAATTCAATCCTAGCACATATTGACCAGATTTAACCCAGAACTTAACAAGGAGTGTAAATTAAAGAGAAAACACATGAAAAAAAAATTACAAAACCTTACTACTACCAACAGCTAGTAAGGTTTTGCTTGCCCTGAGTAGGTAGCAGAGTGTCAAAAAACCCATCCATGACAAACAAACCTTGTCAGTCTGTGGCTAAATGCTCTAACTTGTACTTCTTATGGCAGACCATCAATACAATGCTAAAGTGTGTAGTTGATTAATGGTCAATCTTCTGAACATGATGCAGGAATGACTATAAACAACAACTTTGAACTTCCATGCCATACAACAAAATGCAAGAAATATATTATCTAACATATTACTCAAATGAAAACTATAGACTCCATTGCTCCTCACTCACAATCATCCATACAATCACGATAGAGTTAAGATTCGAACAACAACACCTTTCAAATAAGATGGGCTTTTTCTAGTTGTCCAGTTTGGTAAATTTATTGTCTTCTACAAATTTAGGTTTTGCTTGATGATTTGAAATAGAAAAAATTACATTGCTTCTCTATTTTTAAACTCTATGTTCTCTCACAATTTACATATTCACAATCTATATATTGAGTAATACCTTCTCCTACAAAAATCACCTTCAAGTTTCTAAATAGCCTAAACTAAGAACAACTTCACAGATTTACAGCAACTCTATCAACTTTTAAAATTTTAATTGATTTAAATGAGCTCATTTTTTACTGGAGCGAAGTAGAATTACTAGAACGATTAAGGAAAAGATTTGCAAACAAGTAGAATTACTGGAATGAACTCAACAAAGAATCAAACTCAAGCAATTAAAAGTAATTGTTTATAATGATTGGTGACCATCTCTGTGTCAAGTAAAGAGAGAAAATAAGGAGAAAATAAGGAATGAGACAAACAACAACCAAGGCTAAAAATCCATTTCCAATAAGAAAAATTCAATATAAGCAATTAAGTATTACATGTTGATAAATAGTGATTCCGTGAAGACTGAAAAGGATTCCGTCAAAGATAGGGGAAAAAAAAATGTTGTTGATTAAGAGTGAAGATTGAAGAGAAAGCTGTTGAAATGTTGATGATAGGAAAAAAAGGAAAGTGTTGTTGATGAAGAGAAAGTCGTCGATCTCATGGTGGCTGGTTAATTGTTGAATCATTTGAGAGCTCGAGACTGAGAGAAAGAGATTATGGTAAATGTTGTATGAGGTGTGTACTATAGGTAATGTTAATGTGGACTGCTGGAGGCCTAAAATATGTATATGATTTTTTTGTTAAAATCATAAAAACAATTTCAAACTCGTGATTTCACCCAATTTTATCGATTTTACTCGATTTTATCTATTTTCGAGTTTTTAAAGAGATTTTGCACATTAAGCATGTATTGACTCGTAAAATCGTATGATTTTATTAGTCAACTCGCGAGTTTAACAAACTTAGACCCAATTATAGGAATAACTAAGATTAAGAATTGATTTGGGCCAAAATTAAAAGAATTAATTAAGTGAAAAGACTTAATTGGACTTTTAAGGGGTTAAATTAATTTTATAGGGTCTTAATTTGTGAAAAACTAAGTTTGAAATCTAATTTGAGCTTATTTAAGAAGATTGGAATGTTAGAAGATCAAATTTAATTTTTACAAAGTCAATTGGTTGAAATCAGGGGTACAATTGCAAGAAAAATAAAGTTTTGAGGCCAATCAAAGATCAAATTGAAAAAATTCAAGATCAAGAACCTTTATGCAAAAGAACCACGAATTCAAGTTTTAAATTCGGTTGCAAATAGGAGTGCAATTGAAAAAATTAAAAGTTTGAATGTCAATCAATGGTCAAATTAAAAAAATTTAAGACCAAAGATCTTTATGTAAAAGACGAGCAAATTTAGAGGTCAAATTCGGTTCCAAATAAGAGTGTAATTGAAAAAATTAAAAGTTTACATGTTAATTAATGATAATATAAATATTGAAGAATTTTAAATTCAATGATAAAGTTAAAAGAGGTGCTCGCATTCGGGGGGGCAACATTGACGTAACCGGTGACTTAATTAAAAGAAATCAGGAGAAATCAATCAAAATTAAAAGCAAATGGACCATTT
This sequence comes from Populus alba, assembly GCF_005239225.2. Lineage (NCBI taxonomy): Eukaryota > Viridiplantae > Streptophyta > Magnoliopsida > Malpighiales > Salicaceae > Populus > Populus alba. Next base: position 11,452,829 of record NC_133294.1, on the reverse strand, counting down.
CGAAGAAAACACAAAACGGTGCTGTTTTGGCACAACTGTTCACTTTCTTCTTCATCCTTCCAGCAAAGGCTAGTTATGGCTTTACTTTGTAGAGTTATTTAAGACATGTTCTCTCTACCAAATGGGACAAAAAAAAAAAAAAACACCCCTTCACCTCAAGACCAGCCTAATAATCGTCGGTTTGGCGCTCCTAAAACCGCAGTCCTACTGGTCCAAAGTAAATGACCTGACCAGCTGTCAACAGCAGGGTCTGAATTAGGTACACTTTTTTGCTCTTTCAACAATGGCTAGGATTAATCCCAGAGGTTTTAATGGTTGAGATTTGGCTCCAAATAGGAGCCAGTACATCTCCCTCATCCCCCATGCATGGGGGACGACCCATGCATAAAAAAGAAGAAAAAGAGGAAACCAAAAAAGGCCCCTTTTTGCACCAGTTTTTCTCTTGGCCAAGGAAGCTTTGGCTTTAGCCTAGAAAATGATACAAACACAAAAAGAAAACGACGACCTCTAATGACTCTCCTGGCCGTTTTGTTTTCCTCTCATCATCAACCAATGTTATTTCTTCTCCTTCTCCACCGTGCAACATTTCATTTACGGCGAACCTCTATTGCTGCATCATATATTTATATTATTCTAGACTTGAAAATATATTTAAAATATATAATTAAGATTCAGATCATATATTGTAATTTAAAAAAAAAAAAAATGAATTGAAATCTTTTAACCTAGGCAAATATTTCCTTGACTTCGTCAGTATTATTTTCTTTAACTTCATATTTCTGAAATGGTTATTTAATCCGGATTTCTAAGTGGTGAGTTTTTTAATTCTATATTTTTTAGTTCAAAATCTTGGTGAGGTAAGCGAAAAACACCTTTCATTATTTTCTTTATGGTTCAGCAAATGAATGTCAATCACATGACAGACAAACTAACGATTTGGACATAATGATAAAATCATTCAAGGAACGAAAAATTAAAGTACAATATCCATAAAAATATGCATAGTGGTATGATTCATAAATCATTTACCTAATTTCTCTACATGTCCATATTAACGTCTCATTTGGATTCCGTGCCCAGAAGAGAATTGTCATGAAAAGAAACGAGTTCCGAAGAGCAAACATTCCATAATATTTTACACAAATCCCATGCAGTACATACAAATACCACATTACATGGTCAAAAGGCTGAATACAAAACCAGAAATGCTGAAGACAACAATCCACACCAAGTTTAGAAATGCAAACCCAGTTTGCTTATTTAGACTAATGCCATAATCCACAAACACACTAGTGAAGACCACTTGCATGCCAAAACTGCCATAAGCTTATTTGAGAGCCAGATATGTCACTGGTCTGCTCACCAAAGCCCAATACTCACTGCAGAACTAGACATCCTTGACTCCCAGTAACCATGGCTGAATGGGAGTTTTCATTTATGGCATTCACTTCTTCAAGAGACTGATGTTCAACAATTGCATCCTCAAGCACGTTCTCAGAATCAGTCCCACTGCAATTACCACTGTAGGAAATAGCTTCAAAGATGAGAGCATTCACTTCTTGGAATCTCTCTTCGGAGAGAGACACCTCAGCAAGAAGCCTCCAAGCATTCTCTTCCGATGCCTCCTCATAGTCTTTCTTCCTCTTCAACACCATATGGCCGCTGATTTCCCAAACAGCAGGGTTCACTTGGGTATCAAGAAGCTCAGAACTCACTTCCCCTAGAGCTTGCTTCTCAGCATAACACTGTTCATCCATTAGACATTATTAAAGAATTGAAGACAAGTGTAATCTATGCAGTTAATATATCAACAAGCAAAGAAGTCAACTCTATGTTGCTCCCATGTTCATTACCTGTGGAAGCAGAAAGATGTGGTTTCCACAATCAGCAATGAGCACATTGTAAGGTATGTTGTTTTCTTGAAGGCAAATGCAGGCATCTGAGACAGTGTTAGATAAATCTTGCAGTGCATTTCCACCCTCAAAGAAGAGACCTCTGACAGGATAATTCACAAGCTCAGAGATTTTCACACCATCATCCAACGTAGATATCTTCTTGGTGGATGCCTTCTCAATCGGAAAAGGCACAGTCAAGTAGTAAGCCTGTTCCATGTAAATTATCAAATTGCCAGCTCATTATCGAATGAACTACCGACCACTTCTAAGGGGTATGATTATTCAAGTCGAAAAGGATATAGCTATTTGGATAGTAACCTGGAAGTGAAGGTGGTTAATGGTTGCAAAAGCACCCAAGCTATTGTAACCCAGTCGGAAGTATGGATCCCCAGCTTCAGATGCCATGTGAAGTGCAAGCAAGAAGCTATCACGATCAATCCTCTGAGGCAAGCAATCCAGGACACGTGGGATTAACAGCACATGCCCATATTCAATAGGGCTCACCTGTTAAATTGACACAGCAAAAGCAATCAACCATCATCTTACTGCTCTACTCAGATACCACTGTCAATCAAAGAAAAACAATGATGTAAGACAAGAACCAAGGATGTACGTTGATGGCAACCACGCTTGGAGAATTCTCAGCATCGATAGTGGCATCCGGGAAGAACTTGACTTCCCCATCTTCACTCTCTCCAAACTGGAAGAGGATCTCTTCTTGGCCAACTTTAGTGAAGTTAAATTTGTTTCCATCGAAGGGCTGTAGGACCTTATCGACACGGAATTCAGTTGGCCTCTTCTTCAAGTGACGGCCCTCATTCAGCTGAGCGATAAAGCCATTGCGACCCGGTATCACCTAAAGGAACATCACCAAAGATTAGGCAGAAATCTCATATCCAATTATGTAAATACTACCATATTATTATAACAGACTCAGCTTCAAATTGCAACCAAATAATGATAATAAGAGAGAATTAAGACCTTGGTTTCGCAGGTGGTGACATCATAGCGAAAGAGCCCTCTCTGCATACGGTCCTCCCACTAAAAATTCAAACAGGTACATAAAGTAAATTTAAAATTGACTACTCAACTGCGAAAAGATATGTAAATAAATATACATCAATGCAATGGAAAATGCTTGAGTTAAGAGTAGGTTAAGTAATAATACCTCCCCGAAAAGGAGCGAATTGAGGAAGGCAACTGGAGGCTCACTCTTGTCATGTTCAAACACATCCTTCTGCTCTGTGTTAATCCTGTCCACTTTCTTGAAAGTATATAAAGGTAGGCGTGCGCCTATCCATGCAGCAAATGTTTAAGAAACATAAATCAAACCAAACGAGGTTTCAATTAAAGATCTTCAAATAAAATGAAAATACCTTGAAGGCAACAATTTTGAAGGCAATTGCGGCCGCAACCCCCTCCGCGGCGAGAACCCTCCTCACCTTCCTCTTTCTGGTAGTTGGAAACAACAGTAGGAACCCTTTTGATCTTTAGCATCATCTTGTTCGTTTATTCGAGATCTAATGCTTTACTAATTGATTTTACAAAATTCGAATGATTTTATTTTCTATTTTAGATGTGATAATAATAGTAATAATACTAAGCTACAACTAACTTAAAAGAAGAAACCGCCACCAGCAAGAAAGAGGAGATCAGAAGGGCTGCCGCCTTCGGAGGGCAGAGCGCCACGTCCACCGTGCGGCGAAGGGTTGCTGCTCTCGATTAAACAACCCTTACGTCGTACAGCCCGGACATGAATTAGAGGCCGAGTTACTCCGTGTATAGCCGTGATGTCTACAACTCGTCTACCCTGGGTTTTTAACCCCTATTCTTGAACTCTAGAGAATTTTTATAGATATCAGGAGGGTAAAAAAACCCACTTTGGTGCTGCTGAAATGAAAAATGAAATTTTATTACTATTAGAGGAGAGGAGAGGAGAGGAGGATATGCGAATTTGGTTTTCGGATGTGAGAGAAGTGGAGGAGATGGGATGTTATATAGATAAGAGGGGAAGTGGGAGCTTGTGGCTCTGGCTCGGTGAGGTGAGGTGAGGGAACCTAGGCTGGGTTGTTTGGGTTGGTGCTTCTGCGAGACTTGTTGGGGAAAGAGATGGTGTTTTGTTTCGTGGTACGCCCAATTGGGTTGGTCGGAGTGGGGACCATGCAGTCGTACGAAAAACCAATAAAAATAGCAAGACAGCAGTGTGCCACGCAATTTCTCGCCCCCCTTCCCCCGTCTCTTTCTTCATATTGATTTCTTGACGCATCTTGCTAATGCTAACTAACCCTCTCAATCCCAATTAGTTTGGAAAGCAAAAGCAGAACGAAGAAGTACAATTATTAGAAGGTAATGTTAAAAAATAAATTAATCAATGTGGATTATAACAATAATTCTCTTGTTTTATCCTTCAAATTTTTTTATATAATTTACTACTTTTTTTATTTTTCTATATTGCGTTAATTAATATGAATGGGTTTGCATATTTGTTTTGTATTACTTTTTATTATGTTATTGTGATCTAAATATAAAAAAAAAACTTATCCATATTGAGTTGCTCTTTATTTTGTAGAAAAGAATTTGACTTTATTGATGCAAAAAATTAAAAAAAAATAAAGAGATCAAAATTGAAAGTAAGGTGAAAAATCAGCCATTTATTTAAAAATTATATTTTTTTTTGGATATTAGATCTATTTTTTTAAATTTTATCCTTTCATATTATATTGATTGGTGATTAAGCTTGATGGTTTGCTTCATATTACTTTTTATCGAGTTATTACAATCTAATTTTTTTTTTTTTTAACATTGGGTTGGTTCTTGATTTTGCAAAAATATATTCAATTTTATTGTTGGTAAATAATTAAAGAGTGTGGAGGAACCACCGTGGACTGTCTTAAATCATTATGGATTTCAATAACGATTCTCTTCTTTTATCCTTCAATTTTATTATTTAGTTATTAATTTTTTTTAATTTTATCCTTTCATAATGCATTGATATGTGATTGGGTTTGATTATTTGTTTTGTGTTGATTTTTTTTTTTTTTTATCCCGGTCTCTGGAAAAAATCATCTTGGCATTGAGTAGTTCTTGCTTTTGCAAAAAAGATTCTGATTTAATTGTTTATGAAAAATTAAAAAAGAAGGGATCATAATTGAAAGTAAGGTGAAATGCCAACACTTAGTTTTTTTTAAGAAAAATCTTTTTTGGTCCTTTTTTTTTCTCAAGCCATCAATTTTTTTTTTCAATTTCACATTGCGTTGATTGGTTATTAAGTTTGATCATATGCTTCATATTTCTTTTTGTTGGGTTATTGCAATATAAAGAAAAATATCATGACATTGGATTCGTTTGTTGTTGTGGAAAATTAAAGAGTGTGGAGAAATCAATATGGATTGTGTCTTAAATAACTATGGATTGCAACAACAATCCTTTTTTTAATCCTTTATTTTTTTTATATGGTTATCAAATTTCTTTTTATTTATTTTATCCTTCCACATTGCATTGATTAGTGATTGGGTTTGATTGTTTGTTTTGTGTTGCTTTCTTTTGGATAATCATGATTTTAAAAAAAAATTCTTAGCAATGAGTTGTACTTGATTTTGCAAAAAGGATTTTGATCTAATTGTTTGTGAAAAAAATAAAAATGAAGAGACCAAAATTGAAAGTAAGGTGAAATGTCAACACTTTATTTTAAAAAACATATGTTTTTTGGTCCATTTTTTTCTCTAGCCATCGAGCATTTTTTTTTCATTTTCATCCTTCCGTATTGCATTAATTGGTGATACAACATGATGATTTGTTACATATTGTTTTTTGTAGGGTTATCATGGTCTCGAAACAAGTCTCTATAATGGTTTGATTCTCAATTTTACAAAAATAAATATCAATTTTGTTATTTGTGAAAAATTAAAAATAAGAAGACTAAAATTAGAAGTATGATAAAATAGCAACCTTTTTATAAAAAGAAAAATTGTTGTCAACCCTTTTTTTGGAAATTTAGCCTTAATATTTCATCCAATTTCTTCTTTGACCCTTTTAGTTTGAAAATTATACAATTTAATCCAAAACTTTATTTTATTCTCATTCTAGTACTTGAGTTTGAAAGAAAAGAGATAAAGTCATGAAAAAATGGTGAATAAGAGAAAAATATAGGTTATTCAAATTTCATTGATTAAAACAACCAAATTTAATGTTGAAGCGTTACTCTTGTTGAAATTAGTGTTACTAAGGTATTTTGAGCTTTGGTGTTGAGGAAAAAAGTAGTTTGAGGTTAAGGGAGATTTTTTTTTCATTTTAATTTTATGATTTTTCACCGATTGGGGGGGGTGTTTAAGTTGAGGAATTGATTATTTGGGTTATAAAGGGTTTTTTTATTTGTTTTTAGGTAAAACTATATTGAAATTTAGGTTTTCAGGTCAAAAATTCCCCAGTTTAATTTTTTAGCCACCTCTCTAATGTGCAAAAACTAAGGATATAAATGGCAAGTCATCTACTTCTTTTTTAAAATAATTTGTTGAACAATGCACAATATAAATAAAAAAATTAATAAGGTCCAGACACTCAGGCATTAGCTTTTTTATGGCTTGTGTGTTGGGATGTGTTTGCTAGTTTTTTTTTATATATTTAATTCCATAAAAACCAAATAATTTAAAATATATTGTGTATTTTAAAAACAAAATCTTAGATTAATTAAGAATGTATTTTAGATATTATTCATTAAATTTTATTTAATTTTTACTTGGCTCTCGAATAACATTATACAAATATTTTTATAATATTAGCAAGCATTCTTTTTATATAATCTATCATAATAATTTTTTAATTTAATTTGGTTGATTTACTATCACTTATTTTTGTTGTCATAACCTAATTTTGGATTCCTTAAAATTATCTTTTTTATATACAAAAAAGGTTGAAAAATAAAAATAAAAAAAAGACAAGCGATTTGATTGGCAAGAACAGGTTGATTAGGGATCTAAATACATAAATGAGGGATGGAAAGATCAAATTGGATCTTTGACAATATTGAAAACTCAATTGCACCCATAAAGGACTTAAATGTAAAAGGCAATGCAAATTCAAGGTTAACTTAAATGAATATTGAAAGGATTTGCATGAAAATTAAGGTCGAAGACTTAATTAGATTTTTAATAGGCTGATTTAATTTAATCATGGGTCTAATTAAAGGTTTAATTAAGTTTATAAATTAATTTAGGCCAAAATTAATTTAATTAATTAAGTGCAATGATTTAATTACTTTTGTAATGGGTCAACTTAATTTAATTAAGGACTTAATTGGTGAAAAATTAAGTTTAGAAGCTTAATATGGGTTTAATTAAGAAGATTAGAATTTTAGAGGACTGAATTTCATTTTTATAACCTTAATTGGTTGAAATTGCAAGAAAAATAAAGTTTAGAAGTCAGTTAAGGGCCAATTTGAAGAATTTCAAAACCAAGAAGCAAAGAGTAAAGGGCATGTAAGTTCAGGAATTGAAATTAATAAAAATCGAGGGTCAATTTGAAAAAAATTTAAAGTTTGATGGTTGATAGGGGTTAAATTGAACAAATTAAAAACCAATAATCAATTAATAAAAACGCTAAAACTAGAGGAGTTAAATCTAAGTTTCCAGGGGTGCAATTGCAAAGATTAAGAAGTTTCAAGCTCAATTGAGGGGGCATATGATGAAATGGAAATAACATGAACCAAATTTAAGTTTGCAAATTTTGAATTAGAAAACCCTAAATTTTAGGGTTTAAATAAACAACATGTTACTCATTTTTAACGAAGAAAACAAGTGATATGTGAATGAACACATCTCTGACCACCTTATGGGCTCCAACCATCACTATTTAATAGAAAAGATTCCCCTCTACAAGTCTATGTTGCCCTTTTCTGATGTTTATGCCCCTACATGCCACGTGGAAACCTTTAATTTCTTGTCCAAAAACAACATTATCTGGTTTAATAAAATTTGACAATGTTACACCTAACTTTGGATTAATGATAGGAAAGCTACATGCCACCAAATCAAGTATGGTTTGATTATAGTTTAAGAATAACACTCGTTTTATAAGATTTATAGCTTTGTTGGTTTCAATGACCTCTCATTTTCTATTAAAAAGTCTTTTGATAGAATGACAATGAAATCTCGAGTTCAAGATTGGAAATAGAAATATTAAAAGATCTAAAGCTTGTTATGCATCCTTTGAAGTCATTTGTTAGTTTAAAAGCCATGATTTTCATTTTGAAATTTTTAAGCTTGCTTTTAATATAGCTTGCATATACTCAATCTTGTTTAACTGCCTTAATTTGACATGTTAGAATATGATAATGGAATGATATATGATCATGCATAATGTTGCTTTGCATGTTTAAATATTTAGTTAATCATTTGTTGAAGATGTAAGCATGTTATTTAAGCTTCAGGTCAATGAAATTAATCAATGAAACAATGTTTACACATAAGAAGATGTATTTTTGGCTTGTTGTCAGTATATGGTTTTACTTGCTATTTTACCATTGATTTTTTATTTCTTCTTATTTTAATTGTTCTAGCAAGTTGTGTTAAGCATGCTTAAGCTTTAAATGCTAGGTTAAGACTGTTTTTTTGGACTTTTATGTTTTTTTTCTAGGTTTAAGGCATTTTTTAGTTTTCTAGGTAGGTTTCTAGGTTGATATTCATCTGTTGAACATTGTTTTAGGTTCTTGTTTTCGATTTCTTTCTGGTCAATTGATGGTTCTTACACATGTGTATAGTCTTGTTGATCATTAATCTAGGGTTTAAAAGGTTTAAAAACACTAATTATAGCTTTTAATCTTCGATTCTATCATTTTATTTTTTGCATAAAATCAATTAATCATGATGATCAAGTGTTTTTTGTGATAATCCAACCCTAAATTTTTTATTAAATGATGTTTCATATGTTTCTATGCCTTTAATTTGATGTAATCTAGTCTAAAATCAAATCTACATTTCCAAGTTTCATCGTTGTGTTCTTAGCAAGACCCAAGCAAAAAGCCTGGTTTGATTTTCACCTCTTCGTTTCTGTTGTTAGGTCATGTTTTTGGGCTTAAGCCTTAGGTCCAGAAGCCCAGCCACATGGGTGGATTAAGTCTATTTTTAATAAGGTAGTGTTTGGGTGGTTTAAAGTATTCAAAAGAAAAGGTGCAATATTTTATCCTTAGAGGATGTTTGGTAAACATGGTCTTAAAACATTTTTTAAGTCGTTAATTTTTAGGTTAGAGCATGTTTAGAAAACACACCCTATTGATTTTTCAATAACGTGTTTTTTTTTCTTTTTTGTGCTTTTTCCAAACAAACTCTAAATAATCTTTGAAAAATTTTAGGGACCATTTAAAAATTATATGTGGATCACTTGCATTTTTTTTCCAACTATTTCATTTAATATTTAGTTTGTATACTTACACTATAAAATTCTGACTCTGTAATATACTTGTTTTTCTTCAAGTTTTGAGAAAACTATAAAAGAATTTTAAAAAAATCCCTTATTCAAAATAATATAGAAAATATGTTTTTATTTGCCCACATGTTACCACGTTCTAAAAATCTTCATACATATTTTATATATAAAAAAAATTGTATTTTTATCATACTTTGAAAAATAAAATAAAAATCAAGTTTTGGATTAACAAGTTTGTAACATAACAAGGTTGTAAGAAATCCATTAAGATTTGGCCAAAATCTCAAAAACACCATAAAAATTATTTTGTTTAAGTTTAGGATATGTATTTTACATAATTTTTGGGCTATAGAAATATTAGGTTTTAGCTTAATAAGATAAGAACCTTCATACTAATGAAAACTTTTCTTAAACCTTATACAGACCAACAAATAGAAACATAACTTAGAAAAAACAATAAATCAATAATACAGTTTACCATAGGTAAGGTGTACTAGGAGTGAAGTGTTTTTCTTGTGCACTATTAGTTCCCTTACTCAGACTCTTACAAACCATTAAGTTTTCTAGTGACTATAATACTAGGTGACGACTTTTAAACCCTTTAAATTATATTTTTATGATTTATCCCAACACATCCAAAATCCTTTTTCAATCTAAGGGCCAGATCTGACATTCGATGTCATGTATGCCATGACATTTGTTATCATATTATTAAATAAAAAATAGTTTTGGAAAAACATACTTATTAAACTTGGTCAGGTCTATGACTTGAGTTATAGGTTTGACAGGTTGACCAGGATCGATTAATCCAAATATCGTTGCCTCAATATTTATAAAACAAATGTCATCTTGAAATTTATTTTTAGTCAAACAATGTTTTTTTCCAGTCTTTTGCGTTGCCTTTAACCTCACAAGTCAATCGAGTCACATCAAGTTGACCCCTACATAGTTTAATTTGAAAACCAGGCCAAGTAAAGACTTAAGTTGGAAGGTTTTAAGTTTAATCAGCTTAACTGAGTTTAATGGCACTTCAAAAGAGTTTTTCATGAAAACGCACAAGCATTGTATTGTTACTCTTATTTATTTTTTAATACACTCGTATAAAATTTATTAGGATTTTTATTTTTTAGAATTAAAATTTTTTTTTTAGAATAATGATAGAATGTTGTCTAATATTCTAGTGAAAAATCAGAAAAAGGGGTTTTAGTTTGAGAGGTATCTTTTATATCTTTATTTTAAATCATCCTGGTCTTTTTTTAATGCTTTGTGAATGCTTTTGGTTTTTATTAAATAAATAACACAAAAAAATATTATATTTTTTGTTTGTATTAAAGATATTAATAAGAAAATAAAAATATTCACTAGCAAGTTATTTTGTTTAAATGGAATTTAAATTATTATTTTTCTTTCAAAAAATATTAGTGTCATATAATTAAGTTAGAAAAGTTAAAGGGCCCTCTATGACACATAATTAAATATGTTTATCTATGCATGTTTCTCAACTTCACAACTTAATTTTTAGTTAATGTTAAGATATTTTTTAGCATTTATTATCGCGTATGAATATCATTCTATTTTGTTAAATGCATACCTTGGATTTTGAATTAATGATTAAGATTTTTCTTATTGCTAGAAAACATTAGCAATGCCTAAAATTTTTTTATATTAAAAAAAATTTGGTCTGGCCTCTCAGATATAGCACGGATTAATGTTTAGTTATATATTTAATAATCTGAAATATTTTTTACCCAAAACCCAACATAGATGAATTTTCCCCAAGATTTTTATGAAGGAATTGAAGAACATCAACCTTATCTCGTGGGTCCATTGTCATAATTCCAACAGCTTTAAAGGAGGACTTTTTTTATTATCAAAATGCCCTTGTTAATTGCTTCTGTATCATTTTCTATAATTTATTGTACTGCCAGTACACTCATAAAACCTTTCTAAACTTCGATTTATCTGAAACTTAAAATTAAGATTGAAAAATATGTTAGGAGATTCCTCGTAGAATTCCAGTTCAATCTAAGAGTTGAATTGAGAATTATGTTTAATATTATAAAATGGATACTAGGAAATTTTTATGCCAAAATCTGAATTTGTGTATTGTTTTATTTACTTAAATCATCAAGATTTTCAAACTAGTTAATTGGAAACATTCATACATTTTCATAAAAAAAAATGTTTCCCCTCATATTTCCTTCCTTTTTTGGTTAAAAATTGTGCAATTATACACAAGGGTTATACTAGTGGATATCATTATTTACATGTAAAACATACATTAAACTTATTTAGAATTCCCTTATATTTTTATATATATTCTCACTCCAAATTAAAAAAAAATCTTCATTTAAAATAATTATTTTATTTGATTGGGAAGTTTACGTGATTTATCATTAGTTAACATTTCACATACCAATTTTATTATTTTATCTCATCCAAAATTTAAGTTAATTTACTAGGGATTTTTATCCCAAATTATAACAATTTTCCCTTTAATCTACCATTTTTCAATTCAAGATAATTGTATTTATCACAGGTTAATTAATTTTTAGGTGAGGTTTACAAAGAGGATTAATGACAATGCCTACATAGTAGATCTACCAAGTGAATATAATGTTAATGGTATGTATTCAATATTTTTTATCTCTCTGTATTTGATGTGGATGATAATTCGAGGGTAAATCTTTTTTGAAGAGAGAGGAAATGATGTGATGTAAGCAACATCAAGAAATCCATTAGAGGTCTCATTTGATCCAATAACAAGATTTAGAGCTAAAAGATTTAAAGAAGCTTTCAATGGACTTCTTCAAGATATACGGGTTAAGATGGACTTCAAGAACATATTAAATAATGAAGACCAAGCCTTCATTAATTTAATTCATGTTCAAGAATGACTTGTTAGTAGGCATTTAGACATTACAAAAATATTAGAATAAAAAGATTCAAATTTGTAATTTTGACCTTTCTTTATTATTTTGGTCATAATTAAATCTACAAAAGGAGTTTTAATTTGATTCTAGATGCCTTGGAAATTAAATATGCATATCTTTCCGGTGATATTTAGCATGCCTTCTAATTCATTAATACAAGAAAGAACCATGCGTTTGAAATTGAGTTTTGATTCTACTAGCATATTACAGAACGACTTTAGTCTTATTTAAATGAATTGGATAATTTTTTTTATTTATCTTTTAATTATTATTAAGTATTTTATAGATATTAAGATCTTTATTTAAACTTTGGTTCATTGAATTATTATTATTTATTAAGCTTATTCATATCCACTAAATATATCCTATTAGACTTTGGATTTTTTCTAATATAAATACTTTTTGTAGAAACTTTTGAGGTTAGACTATTTTTAATTAAGAAATCGATATTATTGTTAACTTTTGTGTTGAGTGATTCTTAGACTAAGTTTTGATTAAACTTGCAAAGTTCTGAAAGACTGATAAATTTTATTGTGATTTTATACTACCCATTCGAATCTCTTCATAGATATAGGGTGGGGGTGATCATTGCATATAAGTTTAATTTTTTAAGGCAGGTTCTTATTAAGTCAAATTATAAATAATTGAAATTTGATTTTAGTGTATCTTAAAAAATATCCACATCATTTAATGATTGTTTTCTATTCTTTTCTACAATTTACACTAGCAAGCAACATCAAAAATATCCATGATGCTATATACTCGTAACTCTCATGATACACTTTGTTAGCATGTTGTTCACAGCACATCTGCAATATATATTGATCACCGAATTCACACGAGATAATCCTTCCTCATTTTTAAATTCTCCTTCGTTTCTCTGACTGTTTGAATCTGAGAAGGTAAAGTATTATTTATGAAAACTTGATCCAAGTACCCTCACAAGCACAGATCTGAGAGTTCTCATAATTATAAGAAACAAAGTGAAGGCAAGTAATCCAGAAAAAGAAAGAGTCATTGGCACATAAGTCGACTGGATAAATCCAAATTTAACAAAGAAGATGATTGATGTCATTGGCTGCATAGGGTTATTCTTCACCCTCAATTTACCTCTTCTTCTCCCCCTCTCAGGAATAGTAAATAAAAGAAGAAGCTTCCCATGGCCGCTTCACACAACTTGTTGCCTTCTCAGCATATTAATACAGGATGTTCAATGAATCATAAAATTAATCGTGATGCACGCAAGCTGTTCCGAACACCTACATTAAAAAAAAAAAAAAAATACAGGAGCAGTTTCATGGGGCACTGTTAAGCACGCAAAAGTCCACTATGGGAAATTTCGTCAGTAAATGACAATTGCAATGTGGTCAAGTCGAAGAAATATATCTCTGGATGGAGAGGCTTCGGCCAAGTCCAAACGGTCCCAGCCAGTGGCAACCAATGGCCCTGCAAAGTTCGAGCGTCTCTATCTTGTCAACAGTTCGTTCAGCACTCTCTCGTGATATGTGAACCACAAGGGTCCGGGTCCCAGCCCCAGCTCATCAACATCACGACAACTTTTTCAAGCAAAATGAAAATCCAGTCTGCGTTCCCACTGAGTTACAGTAAGCGTCGCTTCTTTCTCCAACCATTTCAGCAGGCTCCAGCATATTTATTTTTTTAAAAACTTATTTAAAATTATTTTTTATATATTTTTTGATATTTTAATATGTTGGTGTTAAAAATAATTTTTTAAAAAATAAAAAATATTATTTTAATATATTTTTAAAAAATAAACTTTAAAAAATAATTGTCATCCTACTATTAAATACCGACATAGCCGCGACCAGAGGGTTCATGGAGATGAGGTGCTATTTATTGGCTATGTGTGGTGCAGTGAAGCCACACAGGCTCACAATACATACCATGGGACGTGTCTCATGGTAGAAAGGCTCATTCTAAAGTAATTATTTTTTATTAAAAAAATATTTTAAAAAAAAAACATATTTGTAATATTAAAATATCTATACAATTTAAATACATAAAAATATATTAATTTTAAAAAATTAAAAAATAATTTTAAAATATAAAAACAAACCGATAAATTCTGTGCACAGCAATAAAACGTGGGGTTGTTAGTCGGCGCTTGGATACATGGAGGCAAATATAATATATTATTAGTCTTTATTTAATATGAATGAAATTTAGAAAGACACATGGACTGGAGAAGCAGACAAAACACAAAAGACTTGAAAAGCTATATAGATCCGAATCTGGAGAGATCATTCTCATTCTCCATGCAACTGATAAACGTGGTTTATTCTCTTCCAAGTTACCATTATCCTGTTTCTTTTTGCATTTATTTTTTATTTTAAAAGTATTTTTTAAATATTAATATAACAATATATCTTTTTAAAAAATAACAATATATATTATTTTAATATATTTTTTATTTTTTTAAAATAATCATTATCACACCCTTAAATATCCATTTACTTATTTTTTTTTTCAAATACCACTGCTTTACTTAAAAGCCTCGTTTATTTGGGGAAAAGTGATTTTCTAGAAATCACTTTCTAAACTTTCATGTGTTTGTTTATCATTAGAAAAGTTGGTCAACAAAAAAATACCTTTTAATTAAAAGAAAATTTGGCTTAGTTTCCAAAAAAGTGTTTTCCTTTTATTCTGAGCGAAAAATACTTTCTGGAAGATGTTAAAAATTTAAAAATAGCATATTATTTACTGATTATATCAAATTTGGTCTTCAAACTTTTAATTACTATATATATATTATTTTTTTTGAATATTTGTTTTTCAATTTCATCTCTTGAAACTTGATTTTTATATTAACTTTGATACTCATTTTTATAATTGTTATTTGCTTTTCCGTTATTATTTTTTAATTGAAACTTTTTTTCTATCAAATTTGATACTCATTCTTTTGATTGTTACTTATTTTATTTGATATAATTTATGAAATGATAATTATTATTATTTTAATTTCTTTATCTTTTAATCTTTTTATTTGTTAGATTTGATCTCTATTATTTTGATTATTATTTATTTTATTTGAGATAATTTATGAAATTATATATTCTTTTTATTTCATTATTATTCAACTTTTAATTTGTAAGATTTGTTTCTTATTATTTTAATAAACTTGAAAAAAATAAAATATTAATAAATTATTTTCCAGCTTATATTCCATGACATAACCAAATATTAGAAAATATTTTCCAACTTATTTTTCATTACACTATTAAATAAAAAAATAATTCATTTTTTTGAAATTTATTTTTCTAAAATTCACTTAAAAAAATTTATTTTCCAGTAAATAAAAAAAGTTTTATATACTATCACTTATCCACCCCATTGGATGAGAATCTTTCCATCTTATCCCTTCAATAAAATAACGTTTTAGATCTGACCAGCTGTGTTGCTTGCTTTTTTTTTCTCCCTTAACATAGTGTTTAGTAATTATATGGAGATAAAAGAAGGACAGATAATAAATATACTTTGTTATATAGATATAACACACCAGCTTCTTTTTCAATCGTGCACTAGATACATAACACATGTCACAACATAACATCAATTAATAAAGAAATTATAAGCTTGATTATATAAATACATCCAATCAATAGACCACGATGAGGAGGATTAGCTTTTTTCCGGGATACCAAGTACACGATTCTTCAACACCAGATATATTTCCTTGTACCTTTCATATATCTTTTTATCTATTATTTTTTATATATATACAAGTATTAACTTAAATATCAAAGTATTTTCTATCCCAATAAAAAATCATTTTTATAAGAACCACTCATTAGCTTGTTACACTTCAATTTGAAGCAATAATTAGAATTGAACAATTAATACAAAATAAATATTGTCCTATAATTAGGATAATTAGGAGTACATTTTAACTCAATATATGAATTTAGTCACAACTTTTTTAGATTTCATTACCTAATGCTTTTGATTTTTTATTTCCTTACATTGATTACTATTTTCATATATAAAATTCAAAATTATTAAAAATATTCTATTGATTTAGCAATTTATTGATTGTTTTTACGTAATATATTAGTTTTATCATCTAATTTATTCACTTTATTGTGCAAAGTTCTTATTGAATTACTTAAATTCTAAATTTTATCACATAAATTATTTTTGTATAATTATTTATTTTTATATGTAATTTATCAATTTTACATAAAAATAGTTTTTCTTACGTTAATGAATCTTGTTCAATATGCAGATTAAGTGATGAATTTCTTTTACCTTTTTAACCAACTGTCAATCAAAATGTTATTATATTAATTAAGAAATAAAATGTTATTAGTTTTAAAGAATTTTGTTGGCGTAGGGTTTATCAACTTTAAGTTTAATGGATCAATAAACTATTTTAATGTAATTCGGATTGAAATTGTAATGTAGTGTTCAACACATGTTTAAGTTAGGTGGAAGAAATATTGAACTAATTATGGGCATTTCACAATATTTACAAGCATGAAAACGAGACTTTATGATTCACAATATTTACAAGATTGTACAAAGATTAGAGCTTCGAGTTATCTATTTTCTTTAGTTTAATTTTTACACTATATTGTAAAATGGCTAAGCGTCTATATATATATATATATATATATATATATATATATATATATATATGAGGACAATCATGATGCTCTTTATTCATATTAAAAAGGACTTCAGAAGAATCATGCATGATGGTTGCACGCACTCACGAGGGTCACATAAACCTAGTTAACTAGGAGAATTTTGAGAAGAATTAAACCTTGGCAAAATTAAGAAAAGGTGAAAAGAGTTTAATTTTATGTTATTGGCCTAACATAAATTAAACTCTTTTCAATAAATAGAAAAGAGTTTTAGGTTTAATTTATGTTATTGGGCCTAAGATAAGATGTCGTAAAGCTCAAACTCATTTTTTAATCATAGTTATTAAACCCGGCCCGTTTCAAGTTTTATGGGTTAACTTGAATTGACTCGGAAAAATTAAAAAAATATATTTAAAGTTTTAATATTTCATATGAAAAAATTAAGAACAAAATCCATGTAAATATAGGCTATACATGTTGTAAATATGAAGTTTAAAAGAATATTTTTTTAAAAAAACATTTATCCCACATTGAAAAAACATAACTTTTTTCTTAGGAAAATAGAGTATATATACTAAAGGATTTCAAATCCCACGTTGAAAAAATAGAATATTTTTATAATATTTATATAGTGAGTTTTAAAAAATAATAATAACCAACTAAAAAATATAAAAAAAGAGGGGTATAAGAGAAAAACCACATTTAAAAAAAAAACATTGTCTCGTTCGGGTCAGCCTAAGTCACCCGGGTCATGGATTGACTTGCCGAGTCAACCGGGTTTTGTCGGGTTGTTGCACCACCGATCTTTTAACAAACCTAGAATGGTCCAGCCACCGGGTCGACCCGTTGGCTGGTTCGGGTTTAATAACAATGCTTTTAATGGGCTAGATGAAAATTCAAGTGATAACTATAAGGAATCAGATGTCATGTTAGCTATTTGCTCATCAAGGTATTTAAACCACATGAAATTATTTTATTGATTTAATGATGTAGTTTAATAAGAAGATTGAGTTTTGAAAATAGATAAACATGACTATTGGTTTAAATCAACTTGGACTTGGACTTATTGGAGATAACATGAAAACCACAATAAATAGAGGAGCCGGGAAAAAAAAAGAAAAAATACACTTACAAATTAAAGAGAGGTGAAAGCAAAAATAGAGGAGATTCAGTCACTATAACCAAGTTTCATCTAATTCTTTTATCTTTTGGTTTTTTGTTAGTTTTCTCTATGAATTTGATGTTTAATATCTTAAGCATGTGTAGCTAGATATTTCTTTGTTAAGGATGATTTTAAAACACTAGACATGTTTATTTTCAATCAATAAATTTCATGATTTGCTTGTATCTCTCTATTGAATTTGTTTAAACTCTCTTGATTTTATTATTAAAATTTATCATCCTGTTGATTTAGGTTAACAATAAGGTAAATATGATAATGATTTGGTTGCTATTTTAGGATTTTGGTTGGTTTTGTTAATAATTCTAAGCTAAGTTGCAAATTGTGTTAGTATTCAATTAATTATTTGTAGAATATAACCCAAGACTAATAAACCAAGTTTGTGTGTTTTCTTCTTGATTCAACCTATATCTTTCTTGACTTATTGCTTTTTTTAAATTGAATTTAGAGAGCTTGTTCTAGGTTGTTTAATGAGAAAAGGTCAAGTATGAAGTTTATTTTACTTGACAACAAAGTAAGGAATGATCAAGATAATCCAAATTTTGATTGTTTTAGAGTTGCTAAATACAAATTAAAGTGAATGAATAGTTTTTATTTTTAGCTATATTTCATTTTTAGAAGTGGAGAATGATGCCTTAACCATATTTCTCATCAAGTTTTAAACTTTATTAAAAACTTGCGTCTAAAAGTTTTAGGTTTCTAGATATTTATTTTTTTTTCCTACTAAATTGCCCCTTTTTATATGTGAGTAAAGATAGAAGTGTTTTTTAGTTTGTTTGCAAAGTTTTAGTCAATTTTATTAAGTCTAGATAGGTTTTTTAGTTTTATTTTTTTTAGTAATCATATTAGATTTTTTTTTCTTATGTTTTGAGGCAATAACTTGTTAACCAGAAACAAATCTTTTATTCGAATAACCTTGGCTTACTACCATACTTAACAACGATATTATTTAGTACAATAATTTAATTTATATTCTTTTTAGAATGTCAATTTTGGCATCATGTCACTGAGATTATTTTCCCAAATTATTTTGATATTTGTTATTTGTCTAGTTTTCTATTTATCTTAATTAGGTTTTTGGTTTTTTGCTTCAGTATTCTATGAATGTCTAAACTTATTAGAGAAGATATAGATCAACTACTCAAAATAATCTTACAATTCATATTATATACTCGAATATTAAATGAGAAATATGCATTTTTCCACCTACACCATCTGAATTCAACCAAGCATTGGGTACTATCCTTTACCTAGTCCATTAATTGAGTAAGAAGATGAATAAATGACAATAAGAAACCAAACTCTCAAGGAGTTGGCAACACCAAATCTCGACCATCAACCTCTCTACCCTCAACTTAAAGTTGGTTTTGAACTTAAATCAAGAATGATTCATCTCTTACAAATTTTCCATGGTAATCTAGACAAGCATCTTAAGGATTTTTATGTAGTATGTTTGAGCATGAAACCAAATGGAATCTTTAAAGATCAAGAAAGCTGAGAGTTTTTCCATTCTCCTTAATGGATAACATAAAAAAGTAGTTTTATTATCTATCATCTTGCATTATAACTTTTTCTTGAGAAGTATTTTCCTACATCCACAACCACCAACATTAGAAAAGATATATATGGCATTCAAAAATATAATTGAGAGATTTTGAATGGGTATTAGGAGTGATAAGAAGTTATGTGTATCTTGCCCTTATCATCAAATTAGTGTAAAGGAGCATGATAAATGTTGTAAATAGAGGGGATGTATTCGATAAAACACCTCCAATAACAAAGACTTTGATAGCTAATATAATGTATAACTATAGTTTTGCAATTGATTAAAATTACCACCAAGAAAAAGGTAGGTGTGGATTCTAATATTTAACTAAATCCTCTTAATAATTAAAGATGTGTGAAGTTTACTCTACTATAAGTCATCCAACTTACATATATCCATATTAGCAAAATGATAACTTAGAGAAAGCTAATGTTTTAGAAGGGTTTCAAGGGCATCAAATGTTACGAAGACAAAATCATTATCCTTTTTATAATACCTATAATTTGGGATGGAGGATCATCTTCATTTTAGTTATACAAGAAATCATCAACAAGTTACATCTAATACTAACTTTAATTGTCTATCATGTTTTAATAAATTACATCCAAATATCCATCCCTCAAACCCAAGGTATGTCTATAGAATATATAGTTAAATCTTTGGTTACTAATTATTTACAATTTCAATAGGAAGCAAGGACAATAATGAAGGATTTTGAGAATTAGTGAGCCAATTGGATAGTTTAATGGATAGATTGGAAGTATAAGGGTTTGAAAAGCTTCCTAAGTTATGATCAATCCAAGATAAATGTCAGTATCGTGGATTTAAGAAGTGAGAAACAACTTGAAAACCAACCAAAAGCACCATTAGAGCAAGGGAAATCGAGAAAAAGACAAAATAACTAGAAGGCTTAAAACTTGAGGAGGATGAAAATTCAACCATCATAGGAGATACTCTATCCACTAGGGGTTTTTTTACCTACCACTGGTTGATCAATCAAAATCTAAAAATATAATGAATTTTCAAGCTCTTCTTAGCCATAAAGTTGGCATCTCTCCTTGGCTTGTATTGAATGTTTATCCAATGCAACATGGATGAGTTTACCTGTATTTTTCTTTGAATCCATGTTTTTTATGGGTTTTAGAGCAAATGTTTAAGCTTGGTTTTACTAGGCATACCAATTTATATGTTTTCAATTAGATTTTTTAAGCTTTAACCAATGATGAGAAGACATCTACTTTCAATCAAATAAAGTGAGGACTTTAAGTCTCAAACTCTCACTAAGGGTAACCTGTTTTAAAAGCATTATCGCGTAAATAAAACATAGAAGTTATGAGAGATGATAGGTTTATAGGAAATCAAAGTGTAGAAAAACTAAAGAGGAAAAAAAATTAAAATAAAACATCAAAAAAAAGTTGTAAATAGATACTTTTGGGAAGAAAAACAAAAGTTAAATGGTTTAATTGAATATGTGGGGTTGACCATCGTTTATAGTAGTATATGACCCTATTTATATTGTTGCAAAGTTTAAGTCCTAATTACACAAGTAATCTTAATCCTATATAAATTGTAGTAATGATGATAATAATTGTAGTAATACCAAATTAACAATGATTGTTATTTTAGCGGTGATGATATAATAGAGGCAATAGTGATTAAAAAAAAAATCTTACATATGATTTTGAAGTCCATAAAGCTCATATTAGCTGTGGATTTAAAGATGATAATGCTATTATTAAACTAGAGGTGGTGCTTAAGATATAATAATAAAATTGGTGATTATGATGACAATGATTATGATGATATTACAATAATAGTTGTGATCATAATTAAGAAGTTAGGATTTTATTAATAAAGAAGTGGAGGTACGTGTTGTTATCCACTTTCGACCCCACAAACAAAAAAAAAAAAGAAGGAGAAATCCAAAAACACAACAAGATATACATGAAAAAAACCTAGAAGATTGCTCAAGTTGATGATGAAAGACCAAAATGACAAATGAAAAAATTGAAAAACCAAAATATATAAAATTAGAAAAAAAAAAAAAAGGCAACCCAATTCTGATTGACAAAGGACTCGTATGGTGAAAATAGTTTTATTTGGGGTAAAGAAATACAAATTTGAATAGGTAAGGATTCAATGAGCATTTTGAAAGGCTTAATTAATTTTATTAAGGACCTAATTGCAAGAAAAATTAATATTTGTAGTCAATTTAGGCTTTACCTAAAAGAAATTAAAGTTTGGAGGTCAATTTGCAATTTTCAAGAGTTAATTAAGTCAGATCAAGGCTTAATTGCATAAATATTAAAGTTTAATAGGCAATTAGGGACTTGATTGGAAAAATCCAAAACTAAGGACCAAACTGAAAAAGATGTATGATTGTAGGAGCTGAAACTAACCAAATCAAAGGTCAAATTGAAGAAAATTAAAAGTTTGATGTTCAATTAAGGGTCCAAGTGCACAAATCAAAAACCAAGGACCAAGATGAAAATGACACTAAACTTTGAAACTGATGATTGAGTTTGACATGGGTGAAATTATATAAAATTAAGAGTTTGAGAAGCAATTATAGGTGTAATTAAAAGCAATTGGAAGATTTTTTATAAAACAATGTTGTAGTAATCAATGATGTTTATCTTGGATTTGCTAGGTCTATTCATGACCAAAATAAGCATTGAAAAATCAATTTTGAATCCATATTACAGCATGAACGTGTAGGTTGTTTTAAGTTTATAGTTTTTGAATTTAGAACATCCTATATGATCTGGATAATTTGATGTTGTTTGTTGTTTCTTTTGATTCCAATATACTTGGTTATGGTAATGTGATTTGTTAGAACTAAGTAAACATGTTTTAGAGGCCTAAATTGTCAATTCTGGATTTGACAATGGTTGGTTCTATATCTAGGCATTTTCTGGATTCTTCAGTAGTATTCTTAGAAAAAATATTACCTTAACCCAATGACTTGAACTAATTTTGGTCCAATTATTTTCACAGAATCCTTCGGGTGACTTTATTAGCCAATAATTTAGAGTTTATTTGCATTATTTTCAATGGGTTTTAAAATCGAAATCTATTTTGACAAAATCATGGTTTTTAAGTGATAATCAAAGTGCATAAATGCTAGATTGTTGATCCTTGCATGATTTCCAACATATTTGTATTCATGTTTTGTTTATATCTAGTCTAATTTGAAATCTATGCATGAGAATAACCATCATTTGATTTGTTAATATCAAAACTCCTCAATGGATTTCTCTCCCAACAGAGTAAGGTTTTCATATCTTTTTCTTTTCTTTACAAACTTACTATCTAAAGTACTGTAAGATTAGACAACTATCATAACCAAATTTTAGGTTTCTAAAATTTTTTTATGTAAAAAATATTTTTCTTTTTATGAAATATTCAAAAATTAAAAAAAAAAATCATAAATTCAAAATCCAATAATATTTTTAGAACTTAAACTGATGAGCTTTTCAGCTACAACAAGTCAAAACACTAGAAGGATGGTCAGATTGGAATATTGCTGACAAAATATGTTGCAAAAAGACTAATTGAAGCAAAATGAAGTTTGGAAATCAATTTGACCAAATCTGGAAAAACTAATTAAGTTCAAGGACATAATTAAACTTTTAATGGGTTTAATTAATTTAATTGAAGCAAAATTAAGTTTGAAAATTAATTTGGAGAAAAATAGAAGAATTAATTAAGTTTTGAGGCTTAATTAAACTTTTAAAAGGGTTTAACTAATTTAATTAAGGATTTAATTGAAGAAAAATTAACTCTAAAGGCCTAATTCAAGTCAATTTGTGATAATTCAAAGATCAGGGACCCGAATGAAACTTTGGATAACCTAATTGATGCAATCAAGAGCTTAATTGAAAGAAATTTAAAGTTTGAATGTTAATTAAGAATTGAATTGGAAAATCCTAAAACCATGGATCATTGTGAATAAGATGCAAAAAGCAGAGGATCCAATTGAAAATAGTTAGGGGTAGAATTGAAGAAACTTCCAAAAAAAAAAAAATAGGTTGAGTTGAAGGGAGGGGGCACAAAAACCTATTCTCATCTTGCCGAATCCCCTTTAAAACATACAAAACACATACAAACTAGATTTGGATCCTTCAAGAGGTGAACAAAATCAGAGCAAATAGAAAAAGAAATAAGAGGGATTTGCATTTTCAAAGAGAAAACAAAGTTCACCCACCAGCTTATACTAGCCAAAGCACCATCCTCCTTTTCGGGTCTTTTTCTCTCTAGTTGATATTCAAGATACATGGAGGAACTAAAATCTAATTCTCAGAACAACAGTTGGAATAATCAAAGTCAAGTCTTTTCCGTCATTTTGAAGGTTCTATACTCATGTTCATGCTAGTTCTAGGTACTCTATGATGGAAAATTTTCTTGTTCTAAATTCGATACAATCAGGATGTTATAATCTTCTCAGAATGGTTGCATCGATTTGTTTTGATTTCCTTGCTTTCATTTGGAAATGATTTGAAACATGCCATGCTTGATTCAGGATAGGTTCATAGGAATGTTTGTTTAGGTCAGTTGAACATAAAATCTTTTTTTCCTTATAGATTTGTTATAAATCAAGTTTCAAGGTCCAATTGTTTTTCTATGTATTCAACATGGCAGTCTCTTTTTTGCTCTTCATTTTGTGAAAGTCCATCATTTTCTGGTTTATAACTTTTGTTTAGGGAGTACACTCATATGATTCATGAAATGATAGAGTGCACGATGAACTTACTTCCATGATGAGTGTTTGGCATGGAATGTGTTCGGGTCTTTAAAAAAAATGGATTATGGGATTATGCAATGTGTTTTGAAGAACATGGAGCATGTCCTTTGATGTTGTGGTTCTGATCTTCCAAAAACAAAAGGGGCACTCAACTTTAGAACTATTTAAATTTATGTAGCCAAAATTTCATAGCTTAAATGATTATTACTTCTGGATTTTTTTTAGTTTTAACTCTGTTTATGGAACGAGCCTTATTGGTTTTAAAATGGAAATCTAGTTTGTGTTTTCTTTTTCTTAGAAGTCCATTTATTTTTCAACCAAATTCATGTGGGCTGAAACTAATGCTTGGGTCTTTAAATGGGTTTGGGGTTGAAAGATAATAGGGGGCTCATGAATACTTTATAAGAGCTTGGGTTTTAGCAGCCTTGGGCCAGGTTGGAAAGCCCAATCCACATGACTCTTTTAAGATTAATGTTATTTTTAACAAAAACAAAAATTTATTAAAGAAAAATTGTATTTTTTTTGCTCTTAAATTGTGTTTGACAAACATGTTTTTAAAACAAACCTCAACCATATGTTTTTTTAGCTAAGAGTATATTTAGCAAACATATTTTAATATTTTTTTTGGCTTTATATTTTTTCTAATTTTACAAAACATAGCCTCAGCTAAATTTTAATTAAATTTCATATTTTTAAAGACAATTTTGTAATTATTTTTAGGTTTCTTAAATTATTTTATCTTTTTGTATTTTATATTTGGGATTGTACACAAGGTACTTTTTTAATATTAAATAAATTATTTTTTTTTTTTTTTTTTAAAATATATTAGAAAAAAAAAATCCTTGTTTTAAAAAATACATTTATGTTTAAAATTGTATATAGTCAATTTTCTCAAAAAATAAAAAAATCATGTCTGCATTTTTAAAGAAAGAAAAATACAAAAGAATTTTGCATGATTTACACCAAAAAAATATAAATAAATAAATATATTTTTATATTTTGCATGCATCATGAATTTAATAACAAATTTATTAAAACCATGTGGACTTGGCCTATATTTAAAAAAAAAACAAAAAAATTATTTATTTTTAATATCAATAATTATAAACTTATATATAAAACGTAGAAAAAAACATATTTTGACTTGGGCTTCACTTGTAAAGCCATAATTCATTCTATTGGTGTGGACCTGTTTTTTTAATAGACAAATTAATGGTTATAAAAATACAATAAAACCTTATTAATAATTAGACAAATGATGAATACAACTTACCTTAAATAGAGTGTACTCAATGTGATAATGTTCTCTCTATATACAGTTAGTCCTTTTATTTAGATTTAAAACAGCAGTTAAATTTTCTAGTGATCAAAATAGCAGGTAGTGACTCTAAAGCTTTTGAACCATAAGAGAACAAGAAATTTTTATTCTTTCCACTCCACCGAAATCATGATCAAACACCACATACATGCTATAAAGCTGCTCATTTATTTTTATTTTTTTAATTTCTTTCTTGTGGTCCAATTTCATAAGATAAAATTTTAAATTGTAATGAAAAAATAATTTAAAAAAATAAAGAACAACATTGTAAAACACTGAGAAAATCAGCATGGCTACTCTTAAACTTTTTAGAATTTTTATTTTTGACCAAAAGTTTATTTTATTGATTTTCAATTCCTAAATTTAAAAGAGGAGAAACTTGCTAGTAAGTAACAAATAGCAGAGATAATACCACATTTCAGCCACACATAAAAACAAGATCTGTGTTAATGAATTCCTATTATCAAGAGTTTATTGAAAGTGGTTTTTCTCTCTAAACATGATCAAGAAAAACATATCAAGTTTTATTTAGTTTATTTTGATTCAGGCCATGTTTGTTTTCCGGAAAGTAGTTTTCGGAAAACCATTTTCCAAACTTTCTTGTGTTTGTTTGTAATTAGAAAAGTTGGTCAACAAAAAACACTTTCCGGTCAATGAAAAACATTTCCCGGTCAATTTCAATCAAAGAAAAATTTGGCTTGATTTTCAGGAAAGTGTTTCCCCTTTAGTTGTGTTTGTTTTCCGGAAAATCACTTTCCAAACTTTCTTGTATTTGTTTGCCATTAGAAAAGGTGGTCAATGGAAAACACTTTCCAGTAAAAGGAAAATTTGGCTTGGTTTTCAAGAAAGTATTTTCCTGAAAAATTTAGGGGGAAAACACTTTCCGGAAGTTGTGAAAAATTTAAAAATATCATTATTTGTTTATTATATCAAATTTGATCCTCAAACTTTTGATTGCTATATATATTTTGTTTTGAATATTTATTTTTCAATTTCATCTCTTAAAATTTTATTTTTATATTAACTTTGGTTCTTATTTTTATAACTGCTATTTCCTTTTACCTTATCATTTTTTTATTGAAATTTTTTATCTATCAAATTTGGTCATCATTTTTTATTGTTACTTATTTTATTTGAAATAATTTATACAATGTTAATTATTATTATTTTAATTTCTTCATCTTTCATTTTTTTTTAACTTTTTAGATTTGATCTCTATTATTTTGATTATTATTTATTTTATTTGAGATAATTTATGAAATTATATATTTTTTTAATTTCATTCTCATTTAATTTTTTAATTTGTAAGATTTGTTCCTCATTATTTTAATAAACTTGAGAAAAATAAAATATTAATAAGTTATTTTTCCAACTCATTTTTCATTACATAACCAAACACTGGAAAGTGTTTTCCAACTTATTTTCTATTACACTACTAAACATCGAAAAATACTTTCCCGAAATTCACTTTTCCTGAAATTCACTTTAAAAAAAAAAACTACTTTCCAGCAAACAAACAGGGACTTAAATGGTTTTCAGTTTTTTTTTAAAATTATTTTAAGGTTGTTTGTGAGCTTTTTAAGGTTTATATGGAAATTTCAAGTTAAAATTAGATTTTTTAGGGTAAAAAACATGAACTCCAATTTTTCATTAACCATATGGAATTGAAAGACCGATCGTCTGCCAATGCAAGCGATTTATCGCCCACATTTAAAAAAAATATAGGAGCGAAAAAAACCTAAGACATGGGTCTGAGCTTTCAAGCCTAGACGTGTTAGGCGTTAGGCCCGTGAACATTGCCTCTTTATATATATAAGGGTTCATCTTATCGTAGATTAGTTAGTAAATATTAGTTTTATCAGCCATGGATATAATTTTAAGTTAATTTTGAATATAAAAAAATATGTTAATATTATGAATGTATTTTAAAATATGTTGTTTAAGCTAACATGTTGTTTACGGGTTGGGTGAGATTCAATTCAAGTAAATTTTTAACATGCAATAACAAATTTATTTTTAATTGCGAAATGAAATTTATTTTTATAAGGATTATAGATGGTGAATACTAAGATAAAAAAAAAATGGACTTTAAAAAAAAAAACACAACAAAAAAAAAATCCAAGCTAAATAAGAAAATATTGTAAACAAAAACACAAGTTGACTCAAATTAGCTTGACCAACCTATTTTTGAAATAACAAAATAGAAAGAGAAGCAAAAAAAATGACAAAACTTAAGGGCAAATAAATTTATATAAAATGATGAAATTGAAAAAAAAAATAAAATCATAAGAAAATTGAGAAAAAAAAAACTGAGTCAACTTAGGTTAGCTCGACTAACTCACCACTCATGACATGAAATCAGAATAAAACAAGATTAGACTTCTAAAAGAAGGACCTAGCAAAAAAGATTGAAGTTAAATAAAAAAAATATTGAGTAAAAAAATGTAAGCTAACTCGAATTAACTTAATTAACACACACCTAATATAAACCCAAAAGAAAGGAAAGTGAAAAAAATCACATAGCCTAAGAGCCAATAATTTAATGCCAAAGTATAAAATTTAAAAAAACAAAATAAATTTAATAAAAACAATAACGAAAA
The DNA here is from genome assembly GCF_005239225.2 of Populus alba. Classification (NCBI taxonomy): domain Eukaryota; kingdom Viridiplantae; phylum Streptophyta; class Magnoliopsida; order Malpighiales; family Salicaceae; genus Populus; species Populus alba. The sequence goes on along the minus strand of NC_133294.1, from coordinate 11,424,590 downwards.
AAAATTTAAGGCAAGCATGGTTAACTTGACTTACCTATTACTCGGAACATAAGACTATGATAACTCAACAAAAAGAAAAGCGCAACAAACGATGAGGCCAAGGGCTTAATAACCAAATGAAAAATGATGAATTTTTTTTTTAAATAATTTTTAATTTTTAATAAAAGATTGTCTTGTTGAAAGGCAACTACAAAAAAAAAAAAAACATAACAAAGTAAAATATTAAACCGTAAAACAATTTAAAACCCAAACAATATAGACAAAATGCTACAAAAAATGAAAGAAGATAATTAGGGGCTAATTGTAAAACAAAAAAAAACTAAGAAAAGGATAAAAAAAAAGCTATTAAAAGAATGAGAACCAAAACTAGCTAAAAAACCAAATGAAATTAAATATTAAGGAACAAAATTGAAAATAATAATCAAGAAGAGGATAAGAATATAGGAATCAAAAGAATGGGGATGGAAATGAATTAAAAAACAAATGCAATAAAATAAAAAAGGATGAAATTACAAGAAAAAAATAATCAAGAAAAGCATAAAGCACATAAATAGAGCAATTAAAAATAGAGTGACTAAACCATATAAAAAAATCATTTTGAATAAAATTTCCAAGAATAAAATTAAAAAAAATCCAAACTTTAAAAAGGTTTAAAAGCCAAATAAATAATAATTAAAAGAAGAAAGACTAAAATTGATAAGAATATAGACAAGAGGACACAATGGTTTTTTTTGAAGTTCAAGTGTTATTTTCTAGGGAATGAGAGAGAGAGAAAAAAAAAAAAAAACAAAACTCTAGTGTAGCCCAACCAGATCTCCCCTGTAAGCACGCGTCACATTGCTTTTTAAAAATTCAAGAATAACAAAAAAAAAAAATCAATCTAAAAAGACCAAAATACCCAGCCTTTGGATTTTGAATACCAAGAGTAATTATGCCATTTAACTATTTTAATAAAATGAAAAGACGAGCGAACCTCTATATATATATATATATATATATATATATATATATATATATATATTTCCAAAGAGTATGACCGTATCTTATTGTTCCCTTTTTATCTAAAAATACAGGAGAGCCCCTTGCTTAAGAATATTTTTTTTTTGTGCTCCTAAGAGCAAAATAATATTTATACTGTAGCAAAAAGAAATTCACGTATCATTTTGCCTTCAGTCAAATATTCAATGCTGAATATATTTCATGAAAAAGATATCTTTACCTCTAATTACATATTTAATCAGTATTTTTGCCAAGGAAAAAAATTATCTTTACACTACTTTAATTCAGTAATCTATATTGGTGAACAGTAAATACCTTTTAATTTTTATTTTTCTCAGCTGGGCCTAAACCCCTTTATATTTTTCATTAATTTTCCCTTACCCTAGGTCTGTACTAGACTCGTAAGCTGGGTCTATCATTTGTGTCATTCCGAGCGAGGCTTGTTTTGTGAGAGACCAATTACCCAAATTGATATTTTGATAGATTAATGCATTATTAAATTAAGATTTAATTTGGGATTATAGTAGCAATGATGGTTTAAAGTATATTTTACTTAAAAATACATTAAAATAAAATTTTTAATTTTTTTTTTTATATTAGTACATTAAAATGATCTAAAAATATATGATTTTTTTTAATTTTAAATTATTTTTTTTAAAATATGGTTACAAGCATGTTCAAAATTATTAACCCTAGCCTAGTTATTAAACCCGGCGTGGCATATTGGGTCAACTCGGGACCTAATCAACCCGGTGGTTAGACAGGTCCAGGTTTAATAAAAAAATCGACGGGGGCAACAACCCGGAAAAATTCAGTCAACCCGACGAGTCAAACTATAACCCAAACGAACCTGCATGAGACCCAGTTTTTTTTTTTTTCAAATGTGAAATTCGAAACCCATTAGTATATATACTTTATGTTTCCAAGAAAAAAAGTTATATTTTTTCAATTGTGAAATAAAAATTTTTTTTGTTTAAATACTTCAACTTAAATGGATAATATAGTATCTTTTAATGTGGGATTTAAAGCTCTTTCATTTATATACTCTATATTCCTATAAAAAAAAGTTATATTTTTTCAATGTGGGATTTGAAACCCATTAATATATATATACTCTATATTCTCAAGAAAAAAATTATATTTTTTCAATGTGTGATAAAAAAACCTTTTGGTTTAAATATTTCAACTTAAATGAATAATATAATATCTTTTTAATATGAGATTTGAAGCCCTTTTGTATATATATTATATGTTTCTAAAAAAAAAGTTATGTTTTTTCAATATGGGATTTGAAATCTATTAGTGTATATACTCTGTGTTCCTAAGAAAAAAGTTATGTTTTTTCAATATGGGATAAAAAGCTTTCTGATTTAACTACTTCAACTTAAAGGGATAACATGATATCTTTTCAATGTGGGATTTAAAACCCTTTCGTATATATATATTCTATGTTTCCAAGTAAAAAAATATATGTTTTTTCAATGTGGGATTTGAAATCCATTAGTATATATATTTTATGTTTTCAAGAAAAAAAATTATGCTTTTTTTCAATGTGGAATAAAAAACTTTTTGGTTTTAAATACTTTAACTTAAAAGCTTAACATAATATATTTTTAATGCGGAATAATTTTTTTTTTAAATATTCTTTTAAACTTTATTATTTACAATATGTATAGTCTATATTTACATGGATTTTTTCATATAAAATATTAAAACTTTAAATATATATTTTTAATTTTTTCGAGTTGATATTTACATGAATTTTTTTATATAAAATATTAAAATTTTAAATATATATATTTTTTAATTTTTTTTATATTGATCCATGTGACCTAGCCCTTTAACCGGGTCAAGCCCCGGGCTGGGTTCAATAAGAATGAACCCTAGGGCAGCTGTTTTTTTTATTTTTAATTTCTTTTCAGGGTTCCGGGGGGTTGTTTTCTATTCGGGATGGTTACTTGCTGAGGACGGAGAGAGCACAAATACAGAGAAGACGATCAGAATCAAAATCCAAATCTCACCCACCAGACCCACTTGCCTAACAGCAACGCAATCTTTATAGTTTATTCCAAAATTTCTAATTTCTGTATCACTGTCGGCTCGGTTCATATATTTTGATTTTAGAGTTTCAATGGACGAAGTGATGACAGCTGCTGATGCATCGTCCAGATATCGATCAGCAACATCTCCACCCGCTAGTCTCCCCTCCAACATTCCTCTCCTGTCCGCCTTCCTTGCCTTTTCACTTGCCCAGTTCCTCAAGCTTTTCACCACGTGGTAATCTCTCCCACTCTCTCTTCATAGCATAAATATATATCCTTTTATTTTATACACATAGTTTACGTTTCTTGTTTGTTTTTTCGGTGGTAGGGCTTAATGGGTTCTTAGTTATATGTGGTGTCGAGTCCATACATTGCTTTCGGTTAAGTGGTAAGAACGAAAGTGTTGCAAAGAATATGGAATAGAGGGAAATAATTCATTCCAGCAGTTTTTTTTTTTCCTTTTATTTCTGAAACTGGTCTAATTTGTCTCGCACAAAACAGGCCTTGCTCGGAATTATTTCACTGTAATAAATTGTGTTTATTATTTCCTTAGTTAATGAACTGAAGAAGAGACAATTGAATGAAAACTACAAATCTTTGTTTAATGCAAGTGAAACTGAAAATACCAAATTCATACCTGAAAAAGTTCTCATTCACAAAAATTAATAATTTTATTATGTCTTTTCTGTAATCAAGTAATTGACAAATTGCGAGCACTATTGTGCGACTTATGTGCACAGAGCTTATTTTTGTTTTTCCATGAATATATTTGTCATGATTGACTCCATTTCTATGTGTCCTCGAAACAATCTTTTGCAAAATTGTAGACAAGCTTGCTCATTTCTGTACCATTTATCCCCCCCAATATATCATCATTGTTGTGCAGGTTCAAGGAGAAGAGATGGGATGCTAGAAGGATGCTTGGGTCAGGTGGAATGCCCTCATCCCATTCAGCAACCGTGACTGCTCTAGCAACCGCTATTGGTCTGCAAGAAGGAACTGGAGCACCAGCATTTGCTGTTGCATTGGTCTTGGCATGCGTTGTATGTATTTTGTAAACAGGTCTTGTACATTCTTTTTGGTTGACATGCGATCTTGCTTAAGGTCACGATTACTGTTGAAAACTTCATGCATGAGAAATGTTTGTAAAGATGAATTAGGCATATATGTTAGGTTTTAAGGTTATTTATGCCTTTGGAAGTTATCAAGCCAGACTGAATTTTTGCCTTCATTTTACTCTCATGCACTTTTTTTCTAAGTACATTCTTACTTTGAAGAGAATTCTCTGCTTCATTCATGCCACTGGGCAGTATCCATAAATTAATTTAGAGTCAACATTATCGGATTAAATAATCTTTTTTCTCAGGTTATGTATGATGCAACTGGTGTTAGACTTCATGCTGGTCGCCAAGCTGAGGTAAAGCTGTTTGTTGCTGTCAATATATTTTGTTGTGTACATGTGAGTTCTACTGCATTAATCAAAATCACTGGGGAATCTGGCAAACTTTATGGAGCATATTAAGAATCCTCTATAGCACTCTAGAAACAATAATAAACTTATATTTCCAGCTTAATAGGACTTATCTTATATGGCTGCTATCTGTGGGTCCTAAATGTCATTCTAATTGGTTGTGCTTCTGGTTTTGAAACTTGTACTAAGCGTATGATGTGGGGTTCCACAAGAACACAAACCAAGAGAACCATTTCTTTGAGAAAAAGCCAATATCTGATTATAATTATTCACAAGGTCAACTGAATGCCTAGGTAGGGTGCATGTATAAGGCACCAAACCAAATAAAAATAGGAAAAGGAAACATAATAAATAAGAAATAAACTAGATTCATAATTTAACTACTAAGTAATAATATTAACAATCATACATGATACTAGGAATCTGGAATGATCATATAGCATTAAAATTCCTAATAAGCATTATTTATTCCCACTGTTCATCTTTCTTCTTTTGCCTTCAACATGCTTTTCCTTGCTAGAATTCACATAATACTTATTCAGTATGGCTAGTTGAGGTTTGGATCATGCTCAAATCAGGTCTAGAAGTTGTTTTTTAGGAATTTACTTTATTTTTCTTTTTATTTTTATAATATTCCCTAGTTAGGTTCAAAATTTTATTCGATTTGGTTTTGATTAGTTAGGTCCGTTTAGCTAGTACTTAACAATTCTGTATGTTATTTTTCATAGTTGTATTTTTTTTTTTTTTAAATCAAAGTGATGTGATCTTGAGTGCCTTTTTTCCATAAGTTACTGCTCAAGAAGTCTTTTTTGTCACTTGCTTTTCACTATCAAATTGGACAATCTGCTCACATAGAACAACGAAACCAGAACACGCATTTGTTATAAGAAGCTTGATATCACTTTTATTTTGATAAAGGAATGGTTGAACCTGACGCAACAATAAGAAAGAAATTAGGATTTCTCAAGTTTTAAAATTAGAGTAAATTGTAGATAATTTGATAATTTTAAATGTCTAGAATTTACATAAAAGTTGATGCAATATCAAATAAATAATTACATTATTAGCCTTTTGATTTTAGAAAATGTTTGTATCGTGCACAGATGCAATAACAAATAAAAGATGGTTTGGCTTGTTTTATTGTTGTGATCTCTATCTCTATGATTTTGGTTTGCACTTGTGCTATGCAATAACAACCATTATGTTTTCTATTCTAATTTGTATGGTTCATTTATTGCAGTTACTAAATCAAATTGTCTGTGAGCTACCTCCTGAACACCCTGTCTCCAATGTTAGACCCCTACGGGATTCACTTGGTCACACTCCACTCCAGGTCTGTTGTTGATCTGCATGTATGCATATGAAGTGATGGTTGCCATTGATTTTTCATTGTGCGCAGGATGACTAAATGGTTTTGTTTTAGCGGTCAAAATCTTTCCTTCAATAACTGAATTGAGACTTGTACTGTAAAGGATTGTTTTTGTGTGAGCAAGCAATGATGAACTTCTAATGGGCATGCTGCGTTTAATGGTCTCGATGCCATCTCTTCCAGTATCTATGTAGTCATCAAATGCACCTAACCATTTTAGCAATCATGTCCTACATAGAGAAACAAATGACTTGGTTTTGCTTGTAGAATGATCTTCATTGTCCCTTCTTGCATGTTTATTCTATTGGAACCAGTCCATCTTGACTTATTCTTCTTTTCTGTTGCAGGTTGTTGCGGGTGCAGTGTTGGGGTGTATTATAGCATTCCTCATGAGAAGTTCTAGCTAGGTGATGATATAGCTAAAGGTGATTCTTTAACCTAGTCAGTGGAGATTTATAGGCTCTCAAATCATTGGAAGCATTTGTGCTCTGGAAAAAGGAATTGAGCTTGACGAGACCTTTCAAGTGAGTTCTAGTTGTAATTGTTTTTTAGGCTTTGCGGACGTGACAGAATGATGTATAGGTAAATTACAGTGATAACCTTCACACAATGTAGTTACAGTGATTAGTTCCCTTTGATGTTCCTTTTGTTTTTTCCCCTCGAAAATTTCAAAAAACCTAGTATAAGCTGTAACCTAATGCTCAAGAAAGTTCGTAAAGTTGACAGTGCATACTTGATGCTTGTCAGATGAGTGTAAAGTTTTTCAGGTTCAGCGTGCCAAGCGTTTGTCTGATCTAATAGTAGAAATTGCTGCATTGCCTCTGGTTAAATTTGAGCAGTGATAGAGTGTTACATTCGTGGGATGAGGATTTGTAAATTAGTAGTGAGGTCCGAAGGATGACATTTGTGCTTCACTGTTTCAGTGTTTTGTAGACGTCGAAGTCTTGGTGCTTTACTCGGTGGCCGTGTAGTTGCGATCATTAAACCATCAAACGGTTCTGTTCTATATTTTCCCAAGAAATAATTTTGGTTTATTGGCGTTTGTTTTACAAAGTATTTTATTAAATCTTTTTCTTATTTTTTTAATGTTTATTTAGTGTAAAATATTTTTTTTTTAAAATTAATTAACTTGTAATATTTCGTGTCAATTTATATAAATTTAGTTTATTTATTGAAAATGTTTTCTAACCTGCCAAGTCTTGTAAATTTTTTTATGGATGGTTGTTAACTTATCCTGTCATGCAATATTTTAATCATTGTTGCATCACCAGCATCTAATTCAATCTTTATATTAAAATAAACTTTTAAACAACCCAAAAGACCTTAAAAGTGTTTTGGACAAATGGATTGTCTATCTATTTATGTGAAGTAAAAAGAGAAATTAAAGATTTTTTTTTTCAAAAAAGAGTTGAATGAAATTTGCACAATATATTTATTTTGATCGAATGGAATGAAAGTGTACTATAAGCTTTCATTTAAAATATATTTGCTTTTTTGTGGAGCATAAAACAATAAAAATCTCTTTGATTACGGATCAAAACATTTTAAGGTCTTATAGGTTGTATAAAAGTTTATTTTAATATAAAGATTGAGTTAGCATTAATTTACACTTATTATTTTCATTTGATTTATGTCTATATATAAAATCTGAAAGTTTCTTTGTCCTAACTAAGAAAAAGAACCTAGCGTTGTATGTTTATTGAGAAACTAATAATAATAAAAAAATGAATACATGATTTCTGGTATGGGAGGAAAAGAGTGAGTTTTTCTTCTTTTTCTGGCCGCCCCTCCATTCCTTTCTTTCTTTTCTTTTTATTTGTCAGGAAACCCTAATCTCTCTTTCCTATAAAATAGTCCTTTTCTAAGTAGACAATTTATATTTAAGTAGTGATGCAAATCAGGAGAAGGATTCCCCATAGTTCCATGATCAATGACTCCGTAAACATTGGAGCTGTTATGATATGTAGAGGATTTTTAGGAAGCTTACGTATTTGCTGCAATTCTGTTTCTTTTCTGTTTAATGCTTTCCTAGTTGGAGTTGGAGATTGTATGATTGAATTGATATTTAAGGTAGGATGGAAATAACAAAGGCGGTCTATTTTTTTAGTCATTTTACGAATTTGAATTCGAGTTTTCCTTGGAGTGATTCCAACGTCACAGAGGGATTCTGTGTTTGCTCTGCTCTTAGATTCAACGTGAGGTTGATTTGAGAGGCTTGGCATTAATTTTGGTATCAGAGCCTGGTTCATGTTTCCTTCGTTACGGTGTTTCACGTTCCATGCCTGTAATCCGCAACGATACTTCGTACGCCATGGAAACCAACCAAAATCCAAACAACCCAAATCCAAAGGACCAAAACAAAAACACTCAAGACATAGACCAACCCCAGTTACAACACCAAACTGATTAAATCACCATAGTATTGGAGCAACTTACTCATCAATTGGATGTCATAGATGAGCATTATGTTTGAGAGGAGTATGGACCCTTTAATTGGAGAGGGCACATAGCAGTTCGTGGAGAGGGACTAGACAAAAGTGATGGAGATGCTTATAAAGAAGAGGAAGAAGAAAACCAGGAGTTTGAGGATCATGAGCCTCGAGTCCGACGTCATAGGCGAAACTTTCACCGAGGTCATGCGGGTCATGGTGCACATTATCAACCTTTTGATGAACTGACCAAAAGAATGAAGGTTAATGTGCCAGATTTTTTGGAAAATTAGAGCCCAACACTTTAGAGGTCTGGTTAATGACTATCGAGGATTATTTTGATTGGTTTACTATTTCGGAGGATAGGAAGGTTTGTTATCTTCGGATGAAATTGAAGGGGCATGCATGAGTGTGGTGGGGAAGTTTGGAAGAAAAATTGCATCATACACGAAGACCAACAATTTCTAATTGGGAAGAGAAGAAAGAGCAACCAAAGGAAAAATATTTGCCCATTGATTATGAGCAAATGATGTTCGAGGAGATGTTGCAACTCAGGCAAAGGTCATTGAGTGTTGATCAATTTACATATCGCTTCCACGAGTTGACTATCCATAACAAGATTGTAGAGACTGAGAAACAAACTTTAGCTCGATACCGCACCGGACTATGCAGCGAGCTACGTAAAGAAATATGGACTGCACATTTAATCAACGTTGAGTAGGCATATCAATTGGCACTCTGTATTAAGAAACAAATGGGCCTTCGGTTTGGAGGAAAATGACGTTGTGGGATTCAAGGTCGGAATGTGTCCCAACATCTTCAGTCCAAAGGCCTCAATTGCTAAAAGATCAACCTAGAGGCGGGGTATGTGGAGACCAGAAAGGAAAAGCCAAAGTTTCCAGCAAAGGGCTACAATGCTATAAGTGTAAAGGCTTCAGACACTATGTTGTAGTGTGTCCTACAAGAGATAAAAAACTAGCATTTATATGTGAAAAAGAATTGTTAGTAGTGGACGCTATTGAAGACACGGACGAGGAAGAGACCGATAGGAGTAGTCACAGTGAAGAAGAGCACTTGGGTGCATTAGACTTATTGAGCCGCGTGATCCATATAGTGTTGACAAGAACTAAGAAAGAACTTCTAGGCTAATCTCGAGTGGTTTGCATACCAATATTTTTCACACTTGCATGGACCATAATGGTCGGGCTTTGAATGTCATTATTGATAATGGCAGTTGACACGACCAAAAGATTGATGTTTTCTCCCAAGTGTAAGAGTGTCAGAGTAACAAATAACCCGACAAGACCGGGTCGAACCACATGGAGGTTAATTGTATAAATTATAGACAACAATAATACAACAACAACAACAACAACAACAACAACAATAATGAACTCATCATCTTTAGGCTTTTCTTTGCAATGTTTAGATCCAACCTCTTCTTTACCCTCAGATATTAACTCATTATCTTTCTCACAAGGTTCAAGAGTGGGTTTTTCAATAACCTTACCACTGTGAAGAGTGATGACTGATTTGACTTGATCCATGTGTTGGTTTCTAGAACTACTTGCATTTGCATTGTATTGCCCGTTTGGATTTTGTTGTGGTTGAGATGGAAACTTACCTTTATCTTGGAAATTGAGAGCAGATGTTAACTTTTCAAGAGTATCTTTAAAATCTATCATGCTTTGAAAAGTTAAGTGTTGATTGCCTCTTGCTTTTCAATGAATGCATGCAATGTTTCCTTAAGATTTCTTCTAGGAGGTGGAGCATAAGGAGGTGCATATCCATGAGAATTTTGATAATTATGGTGTGCTTGAAATGATGGCTATGAAGTTTGTGCATTATTATTCTCTTCCAACTTAAATTTGGGTGGTTTCTCCAACTAGGGTTGTATGTTTACGAGTATAGGTTATGATTGGGCCTTTGGAAACTGTTTAAAGCATGAGCTTGTTCATGGAGGCATTCCTTGAAAGAAGGCAAAGTTGGACAGTCATTGATTGCATGTTCATTTGTTTCACAGATTTGACACACAATGTCTTGAACATATTTTATTTGACCACTCTTTTTCAATTCTAGTGTCTCGACTTTTCTAGCTAAAGATGCAAACTTGGCTTGGAAGTCATGATCTTCCCTAAGGTTATACATACCTCTATTAGATGTATGATTAGATGTATGAGATTGGGTTTTACTTGGTGCCTCATAAGTGCATGTAGTGTCCCAATTTTATGCATTTTCAGCTAGTAAGTCTAGGCACTCCATTGCTTCATTAGGGTCTTTATCTTCAAAAGTTCCATTGCACATCAATTCAACCATTTGCCTATCTTTAGGTGTTAACCCTTCATAAAATTGTGAAACAAATCTCCATGTTTCAAAACCATGATGAGAGCAAGTATTAAGCAAGTCTCGATACCTATTCCAACATTGGTAAAATGTTTCACCTGGTTTTTGAGTGAAAATGGTGATTTGTCTTTTGAAAGAGTTGGTTCCGTGAGATGGAAAAAACTTTAAAAATTGTTGTTGCATTTCAACCCAAGCACGAATGGATCCTGATTTAGGATTTTGTAGTAATGTTTTAGCTTTATCTTTTAATGAAAAAGAAAAAAGCTTTAATCTAATGGTATTCATGCTACAATTTAAAATGAGATGCATCAGGAGGGAAAACTATGAATGTGGGTGCACTTGTTCTTGTGGGATTCATGTGATCTCTAAGTGTTCTAATACGGTTATTCTCATTATTCTCATTTTAAAGTGACTGGTTATCTTCTTCGGCTATATTTTCTGAAAATGATGAGGATACCCTACAAAGTCTACCACTTAATGTACGTGACAAAACACTTATGCACATGTAGAAAGAGAATAAAAGGAAGAAGAAAACAAAAGAAACAAAGTTAGATACAAGAAAAGTGAAAAGAGAAAATAAAATAAATATTATAATTTGTAAAAGAATTTACCTCCCCGGCAACGACGCTAAAAAATTGACACGACCAAAAGATTGATGTATTCTCTCAAGTGTAAGAGTGTCGGAGTAATAAATAACTCGGCAAGACCGGGGTCGAACCACAAGGAGGTTAATTGTATAAATTATAGACAACAATAATATAACAACAATAATAACATCATCAACAACAACAATAATAATAAAGAAGAAGAAGAAGTTGATGAGAACTTTGAGATGTAAGGTTAATATGAAGATTAAACAAGGATAAAATAATTGTCAAGGTTAGAGGATCCACTTATCGTATTAGAAATAAATATAGTATAAACTCTTTTTATTAATCAACTGGAAACCACACGCAAAGGAGGTTCCAATCAGAAGATTTATCCTTAATAGTTCATTATAAATTTTTAATATGATCATATTAATTATCTTATTTAAGTAACACCAAACTTTTAAATATTGTCAGGAATTCATGATGCTAACTTATGTTAACAACAAATCAAGTTCCTTTCATAGCACATGTGTAGGTTATACCATACGGTTGGGCTATGAGAGTGCCAAGCATTTGTTGTACCAAGTGTTATACAACACAAATCTAGATTAACCATTTAACAAGAAAGGTATTAAGAATTAGTAAGATAAAAAGATAAGACATGTTAATATTAAACATTAAGGTCCATGTTGAGTTTACACTATACTTATTATTACACCATTAGTGTAACCTTTTCACCTTGACATAATAAACTTAGCTAAACATAATGAAGAAGAGAAACATAAATAAACAAAATAAGAACATAAATAAAATACAAGTTAACTAAGTAAAGGAGAGGAAATGAAAAGCATAAACAAGATATTAATGAAAGCAAAACTTACGAATTACAAAAAATATAAAAAGAGAGAGCAAGAGCAAGTTCTTGATCTGAACAACCAAGCTCCTAAATGCATGAAAAATGCCTTCTTTTATAGGCAAAAATTTGAAACTATTGATTTGATGACTAATTGTTGAGTGGGTGGCCAACTCTTGACTTAGTAAAAATCCTTATCTTCTTGTCTGAACAAACCATCATTGCTAACATGAGAAATGGAACCACCTATATCATGAAAGTTCTAGGAAATTGTCTTATCTTTCTAGGAAAAAAAAATTGAGGTCATTTGGACTTTTAGAACTTGAGATATGGGCTGAACACTGGACAGTGTCTAGGCTACATGACATATTCGGACTTCTCCGTTGTTTCTATAATTTGGACTTGAAAACGACCTTTTTAAATCTTGGACTCCACATGAAAGTTGTAGGCCTATGTCTTACCTTTCCATCCATATAAAGCAGACCTAAATTCGAGATCTATAGCTGCAGATATGACCTAATTACCGAACAATGTTCTAGTTTGGACTGCACCAACATTTCTTTTCTAAGTTTTGCCCTCTTTTTGTCCTTTCAATTTCAGTACTTAAACTCATCAATTAATCCTTTCATTATGTGATAGGCAAGACCGGGGTCAAAACCACAGGGAGGTTAACTATATAAATTATAAATAATGATGATGATGATGAGGTAAAGAGAACTTTGAGATGTAAGATTAATGTGAAGATTAAACAAGGATAAAATAATTGTCAAGGTTAGAGGATCCACTAATAGTATTAGAAATAAGTATAATATAAATTATTTTTATTAATCAACTGGAAACCACACACAAAGGAGGTTCCAATCGGAAGATTTATCCTTAATAGTTCATTATAAATTTTTAACATGATCATATTAATTATCTTATTTAAGTAACACCAAACTTTTAAATATTGTCAGGAATTCATGATGCTAACTTATGTGAACAACAAATCAAGTTCCTTTCATAGCACATGTGTAGGTTATACCATATAGTTGGCTATGAAAGTGCCAAGCATTTGCTGAACCAAGTGTTATACAACATAAATCCAGATTAACCATTTAACAAGCAAGGTATTAAGAATTAGTAAGATAAAAAGATAAGACATGTTAATAACAAATTTTCTTAGATATAAACATTGAAGTCCATGTTGAGTCTATATTATACCAATTCTAATATCATTAGTGAAACCTTTTCACCTTGACATAATAAACTTAGCTAAACATAATGAAGAAGAGAAACAAAAATAAACAACATAAGAACATAAGTATAGTAAAGGAAATGAAAAGCATAAACAAGAGATTAAGGAAAATATAACATGAAATAAAACTTAAACATTACAAAAATATAAAGAAAGAAATAAAAAGCATGATCTTGATCTGAACAACCAAGATGCCTAAATGCATGGCAAATGCCTCCTTTTATAGGCCAAAATTTGAAATTATTGATTTGATGACTAATTGTTGAGTAGGTGGCCAACTCTTGACTTGGTGAAAATCCTTATCTTCTTTTTTGAACAAAACATCATTGCTAACATCATAATTGGAACCATCTGTACAGATGAAAGTTCTAGGAAATTGTCTTATCTTTTCTAGAAAAAAAAAATTGAGGTCATTTCAACTTCTAGAACTCGAGATATGGGCTGAACATTGAACAATGTTTGGGCTGCAGGATAGATTCGGACTTCTTCGTTGTTGCTATAATTTGGACTTGATAATGACCTTTTTAAATCTTGGACTCCACATGAAAGTTGTAGGCCTATGTCTTACCTTTCCATCCATATAAAGCAAACCTAAATTCAAGATCTATAGCTTTAGATATGACCCAATTAAATAACAGTGTTCCAATTTGGATTGCACCAACAACTCTTTTCTAAGTTTGGCCCTCTTTTTGTCCTTTCAATTTCAGTACTTAAACTCATCAATAAATTTTTTTATTTATGTGATAGGCCTGCATTTAATATGAACATTTACCATAAATTAAAGGTATCTTATATTATTAGATATGTTATTATAAAACAAGCTTTAGTTAAGGAGTTATTGATACTTTAAGTGCAAAATGATGATATAAAACCTTGATAAAAATGTATTTTTAAGTACTAATCATCGGCATTTAAGATGAACATTTACCATAAATTAAAGTTATCTTATATTATTAAATATGTTATTATAAAACATGCTTTAGTTAAGGAGTTATTGATACTTCAAGTGTAAAATGATGATATAAAACCTTGATAAAAATGTACTTTTAAGTATTAATCACCCCCCAACCAGCTTATTACTAGTCCCTAGTAATTAAAGCGTTAAAATAGAAAAACAATTTTCAAATTCCACAAAGCAAGGCATTCATCATTCAACTTCCATTAATCTATCCAGATAAACAAACTCTCATTAAATTCATATATCTGCTCAATACCTCTTAAACAAGATATTAATAATCCTTCCTTTTTATGTGCTTAATGTATGAAAACATAGATAATGAGGCTTTTAGTGGAAGAAAACAATATTCTATTCTAATGTTTAAGGTTAACTTCCTTGGGTTGAGATTATTATCTTTTTTTTTTTTGAATACATATACATATAACTTAAAACACAATGCATCTTTAACCCATGTAACGAGCTTTTGGCTAATGACTCCCAGACCAGTTGGTTTTAGGGCATTAGGTTTTGAGACACCTCTACGAGCTTAGTAACTCAGGTTGCATATACTAATACGTAGATAGTGCAATGTTTGATTTCCTTAAGCTTTTCTCCTCAACCCATGTAACAAGCATTGGGTCAATAGCTCCCAAGTCAGTTGACTTTAGGGTATTAGGTGTTAAAACACCCATTCGGGCTTTAATTACTTAGGTTAGGGAGGCTACGAAACCAAACTTATCTATGTTTTTATTTATTTATTTAATTACATTTATTATCATTTTTTTCTATTTTTTTTTTGCAAATTATATACTATCCCTTTCCCTTAGTTGTTACCTTTAACAAAAGAACATAAATAATGTAATAATCCAATGTGCAACCCACAATCATATGTTAAAGTGTGTGTGTGAAAATAAAGGTTTAAGAATACTTGTTAAATGAGTATATGAGTAGAATCAATTGATAATAATGAGAGAGTTTGCAAACCTGAATATTTCAAGAGAAGTATGTGATAGACCTTGTTATGAATATTGCAAATAACTATTGGAAAATGTTTACTAAGATGCACCTCAAGAGTCAATAAAATTCTCCCTTACTTTGCCATCTTAGTAATAACAATTTTTTCAAATGGTTTTAATAATAGTAAAAATAGTTAGTAAGCTTTTTTTTTTTTTTTAATGTCAACTACTACCCTCTCCCCCCAACCAAAACGAGACGTTGTCCTTAATGTCCCAAGGTAGAAAGATGGAGTATAGAAGATATCACCTGAAACAACAAACATTGACAAACCTGAAATACACTTAAACAAATATAAGAAATAAAAAAACAAAATAATGTGCTATTAACAAAATTAAAAGACACAAGGTTTCACAAATCATCCGATTGGAACCTGCTTCATGTGTGGTTTCCAATTAAGTAATAAGAGTTTATATTATACTTGTTTGAAATACCATTAGTAGATCCTCTAACCTTGACATTTGTTTTTATCATTATTTAATCCTTACATTAATCTTTCATCTCTAAGTTCTCATTAATTTCTTCATCTTCTTCTTTTATTATTATTATTATTATTATTACTACTACTACTATTAATATTATTACTATTATTATTATTATTATTATTATTATTATTATTATTATTATTTACATTCTGTTTATATTAGATAATATATATCTTTGATCTTTTCATAAACTCAGTATATAGGTTGGAAACTTGTGACCCGATCTTTTAGATCATTCTCAAGTATAACAACGCCACGTACTGAGTATTATTATTATTATTATTATTACTATTATTATTATTATTATTATTATTATTATTATTATTGTTGTTGTTGTTGTTGTTGTTGTTGTTGTTGTTGTTGTTATTGTTGTCTTGTTATTTATAATTTATACAATTAACCTCTCTGTGGTTCGACCCCAGTCTTGCTGGGTTATTTATTACTTCGACACTCCTGCACTTGGGAGAAGACATCAATCTTTTGGTCGTGTCAAGTTTTTGGCGCTGTTGTCAGGGAGGTAAATTCTTGTACAAATTATAGTATTTATTTTGTTTTCTCTTTTCACTTTTCTTGTATCTAACTTTGTTTCTTTTGTTTTGTTTCTTTTTCTTTTGTTTTCTTCTTCCTTTTATTCTTTTTCTACACGTGCATGAGTGTTTGGTCACGTACATTAAGTGGTAGACTTTGTAGGGTATCCTCATCATTTTTAGAAAATATGGCCGAAGAAGATAACCAGTCACTTCATAATGAGAATAATGAGAATAACCGTGTTAGGACACTTAGAGACCACATGAATCCCACAAGAACAAGTGCACCCTCATGCATAGTTTTCCCTCCTGATGCATCCCATTTTAATTTTAAGCCAGACATTATTCAACTTTTACCTTCTTTTCATGGCTTAGATCTAGAAAATCCATACTTGCATTTGAGAGAATTTGAAGAAGTTTGTAACAACTATAATGACTTAAATTGTAGCATGAATACCATTAGATTAAAGCTTTTTCCTTTTTCATTAAAAGATAAAGCTAAAACATGGCTACAAAATCTTAGGTCAGGATCCATTCGTGCTTGGGATGAAATGCAACAACAATTTTTAAAGAAGTTTTTTCCATCTCATAGAACCAACTCTTTCAAAAGACAAATCACCACTTTCACTCAAAAACCAAGTGAAACATTTTACCAATGTTGGGATAGGTATCGAGACTTCTTAATACTTGCCCTCATCATGGTTTTGAAACTTGGAGATTGGTTTCACAATTTTATGAAGGGTTAACACCTAAAGATATGCAAATGGTTGAATTGATGTGCAATGAAACTTTTGAAGATAAAGACCCTAATGAAGCAATGGAGTACGTAGACTTGCTAGCTGAAAATGCACAAAATTGGGACACTACGGGCACTTATGAGGCACCAAGTAAAACCCAGCCTCATACATCTAGTGGAGGTATGTATAATCTTAGGAAAGATCATGACCTCCAATCAAAGTTTGCATCGTTAGCTAGAAAAGTTGAGGCACTAGAATTGAAAAAAAGTGGTCAATTAAAATTTGTTCAAGACATTGTGTGTCAAATCTATGAAACAAATGAACATGCAACCAATGATTGTCCAACTTTGCCTTCTTTTAAGGAATGCTTCTATGAAAAAGCCCATGCTTTAAATAGTTTCCAAAGGCCCAATCATAACCTATACTCGCAAACATACAACTCTGGTTGGAGAAATCACCCAAATTTCAGTTGGAAGAGTGATAACAATAATGCACAAACTTCACAGCCACCATTTCAAGCACACCATAATTTCCAAAATTCTTATGGATATGCACCTCCTATAAGAAATCTTGAGGAAACATTGCATGCATTCATTGAAAAGCAAGAGGCAATCAACACTCTACTTGCTCAAGGCATGACAAATTTTAAAGATACTCTTGCAAAGTTAACATCTGCTCTCAGTTTTCAAGAGAAAGGTAAGTTTCCATCTTAACCACAACAAAATCCAAAGGGGCAATACAATGCAAATGCAAGTAGTTCTGGAAGCCAACACATGGATCAAGTCAAATCAGTCATCACTATTTGCAGTGGTAAGGTTATTGAAAAACCCACTCTTGAACCTTGTGAGAAAGATGATGAGTCAATCTCTGAGGGTAAGGAAGGGGTTGAATCTGAACATTGTAAAGAAAAGACTGATTCTCCGCCAGCACTTCCATTTCCTCATGCCATGACCAAACAAAAAAAAGTCAATCACAATTCTGAAATCCTTGAAATTTTCAAACAGGTAAGGATCAATATACCTTTGTTGGATGATATTAAACAGGTACCTTCCTATGCTAAATTTTTGAAAGATCTATGCACTGTGAAGAGAAAACTGAATGTGAAAAAGAAAGCCTTTTTAGCCGAACAAGTAAGTGCTATTCTTCAGAACAATAATGCTTTGAAATATAAAGACCCTACTTGTCCTACAATTTCTTGCTTTATTGGAGAACATAAAATTGAAAGAGCCTTACTTGATCTTGAAGCTAGTGTGAATTTACTTCCATATTCAGTTTTTCAGAGTCTCAATCTAGGTGAGTTAAAACCAACTTCTGTAACTCTTTTACTTCCTGATAAATCTGTAAAAGTGCCTAGAGGAATAATTGATGATGTGTTAGTACAAGTCGATAAATTCATTTATCTTGTGGATTTTATTGTCTTGGACACGCAACCTATTGAAACATGTGATTCATTTCCTGTTATTTTAGGATGTCCATTTCTTGCAACTTCTAATGCATTGATTAATTGTAGGAATGGACTCATGAAGTTATCTTTTGGAAACATGACATTGGAGATGAATATTTTCAACATTTGCAAGCAGCTTGGAGATGATAATGATTTACAAGAAGTAGATCATATTGAAGAATTAGTTCATGATCAACTTGAATCTACTTTGAGTAAAATTGAGTTGGATGAATCTAAAGATTTGCAAATGATTTATTCTCAGGAAGAAATCACGGATGAAAAAGGCACAAAAAATGTTGATGTCGATCTTTTGTCAAGAGTGACAACAGATTTGACATCTGACATCCCACCAATCGATGATTACTCTCCTGACAAATCCTTATTTTCTCTTAGTTCAATGCCTTGGTTTGCTAAAAATATCAACTTTCTTGCTTTAGGAGATTTGCCAGCTCATTGGAGTATTGAAGACAAAGGAAAGTTTTTGAACGACGTGAAGAACTTTTATTGGGATGACCCTAACTTATTCAAATATTGTCCTGATAAAAAATTTCAAAGATGCATTCCTGACAATGAGGTAAGTAGTGTCATTAAACTTTGTCATTCTGAAGCATGTGGGAGTCATTTCTCGTCGAAAAAGATGACTACAAAAATCTTACAATGTGGATTTTATTGGCCCACCATGTTCAAAGACGCATATGTGTTCTGCAAAACTTGTGAAAATTGTCAAAAGTCAGGATTCATTTCAAAACATAAGGAATCTTTAGATAATCTTTTATTGACTTTTAAGGCATATCCTGGTGGAGATGTGCATTGTGCATTTCATGACTTATGACTCCATTTTCATAAAGAATATGCTCGACTTAGTCTTGGGAATCTGACTAAAAAAGACCCTGTTTGCCAGTTTTTAAGAAAATTGGATGGGAAGCCTATCCCCGACCTATAGAGGGCGTTTAAGCCGTTCTTGGACGTAAAACCAAGGAAAGATGTGAGCCATAATCACAACTACCTGTACATACATATGCTTTTTCAAAATAAACAAATAAATAAAGAGAGAGAGAGAGAGAGAGAAAGAGTGTATGTGTGAGACTACAGCTGGCCTACATATAGGTGGTATGATTGCATTTTCAATTTCTCATCTATAAATTCTTCTCCTCCTTCCCTTCATTTCTACTCAACCCATACATTCATCAAATACAAACGTGTGTAGAAATGGCAGGTTCCTCAAGAAATCACATAAACAATATTTGTGTTTTCGGTGGATCCAGTCCTGGGAAAGAAAAAGAGTTTTTAGAATCAGCAAATCATCTTGGTCAGGTACTAGCTGAGCGAAAGATTCATTTAGTGTATGGAGGAGGCATCCTTGGGTTAATGAGGGGAGTGTCAATAGCTGCATCTTTAGGAGGTAGTCAAGTTTTGGAGGTTGTCCCCAAAGCTTTAGCATAAGGGGACATCATTGGAAAAACAATTGGAGAGGAATTACAGGTCCCCACAATGTCTGATCGACTGAATGCAATGTTTAACCATGTTGATGCCTTCATTGCCTTACCAGGTGGTCTGGGCACATTGGAAGAGATCTTTCATATTTCCTCTTGGGCCCAACTGCACATTCACCATAAACCCATAGGTTTGTTAAATGTTAATGGTTTTTATGATAAGTTGTTGTCTTTTCTTGATCATGCTGTGGAACAAGAATTTCTAACATCTTCGGCACGACAAATCATAATCTCTGCTGCTACTGCTAAACAATTGATTGACCAATTACAATCTTTCATCCCTGTAATTAATCCCTCCATAAGTCGTATAAATTGGTCAACTAAGGAAAGCCGTAAAAAGCTTAGATTGGATTTGAGCCTTCGTTTGTAAAAACTTTGTGTCTTTTGGTTTTATTATTGTGTTTTGTTGTTTCTTATATTTGTTTAAGTGTGTTTCAGGTTTGTCAGTGTTTGTTATTTCAGGTGATGTCTTCTATACTTTATCTTTCTACCTTAAGACATTGAGGACAATGTCTCATTTTGGTTGGGGGAAAGGGTAGTAGTTGATATTTTTTTAAAAAAAAACCTGTGTTTTCTATTTCATAAACTATTTGCAAAACTGTTGTTACTAGGATGACAGAGTAAAATGAGTTCTTTTGTTAAAGTGACTCTTGAGACGCATCTTAGTAAACATTCTTAACAGGGTCTATCAGAATACTTCTTGAAATATTCAGGTTTACAAACTCTCGTATTGGTAACACTTGATTCTGCTCATATGCTCATTTAACAAGTATTTTTAAATCTTCATTTTCACACACACACTTTAACATATGATTGTGGGTTGCACATTGTATTATTACATTATTTATGTTCTTTTGTTAAAGGTAACAACTAAGGAAAAGGGATAATACATAATTTGCCAAAAAAAAAAAACAATGATAATAAAAAGGTAGATAAGTTTGGTTTTCGTAACCTAAGCAATTAAGCTCGAAGGGGTGTTTTAACACTTAATACCCTAAAGTCAACTGACTTGGGAGCTATTGGCCCCACGCTTGTTACATGGGTTGAGGAGAAAAGCTTAAGGGAATCAAACATTGCACTATCTACGTATCAGTATCTGCAACCCGAGTTGCTAAGCTCGTAGGGGTGTATCAACACCTAATGCCCTAAGACCAACTGGTTTGGGAGTCATTAGCCTAAAACTCGTTACATGGGTTAAAGATACATTGTGTTTCAAGTTGTATGTGTATATAAATAAATAAATAAAAAAAGAAAAAGAAAAAAAAAAATAATCCCAACCTAAGGAAGTTAGCCTTAAACATTAGAACAAAAATTTGTTTTTCTTCCAAGTAAAGCCCCATAACTATATGTTGATATTTTGAGCACAAAAGAAAGGTTTAGTAATATCTTGTTTAAGAGGTATTGAGCAGATATATGAATTTAATGAGAGTTTGTTTATCTGGATAAATTAAAGTAAGTTGAATGATGAATGCCTTGCTTTATGGAATTGGCAAATTGTTTTTCTATTTTAATGCTTTGATTACTAGGGACTAGTAATAAGCTGGTTGGGGGGGGTGATTACTACTTAAAAGTGCATATTTATCAAGGTTTTATATCATCATTTTGCACTTAAAGTATCAAAACTCCTTAACTAAAGCATGTTTTATAATAACAAGTCTAATACTATAAAATGCCTTAATATATGGTAAATGTACATCTGCAGCTCGAACACTGTTCAGTGTTTGGCCCATATCTGGAGTTTTAAAAGTCCAAATGACCTCAAATTTTTACACATATTTGTTAAGACAATTTCTTGCAACTTTTATGTTTTCAAGTGGACCCAGTTTTGATGCTAGCATTTTCGTTTTATTCAGACAAGAAGATAAGGATTTTCACAAAGTCAAGAGTTGGCCACCCACTCAACAATTAGTCATCAAATCAATAATTCTGAATTTTGGCCTATAAAAGGAGGCATTTGCCATGTATTTGGGAGCTTGGTTGTTTAGATCAAGTTCATGCTCTTTATTTCTCTCTTTATATATTTTTTTTTTTGTAATTTTTAAGTTTTGCTTTCATTAATATCTTGTTTATGCTTTTCATTTCCTTTCCTTTACTTAGTTAACTTGTATTTTCTTTATGTTCTTGTTTTGTTTATTTATGTTTCTCTTCTTCATTATGTTTAGGTAAGTTTATTATGTCAAGGTGAAAAGGTTACACTAATGGTGTAAGAATAAATATAGTGTAAACTCAACATGGATCTTAACGTTTAATATTAACATGTCTTATCTTTTTATCTTACTAATTCTTAATACCTTGCTTGTTAAATGGTTAATCTAGATTTGTGTTGTATAACACTTGGTACAACAAATGCTTGGCACTCTCATAGCACAACCGTATGGTATTACTTACACCTGTGCTATGAAAGGAACTTGATTTGTTGTCAACATAAGTTAGCATCATGAATTCCTGACAATATTTAAAAGTTTGGTGTTATGTAAATAAGATAATTAATATGATCATGTTAACAATTTATAATGAGCTATTAATGATAAATCATCCGATTGGAACCTTTTTCATGTGTGGTTTCCAATTAAGTAATAAGAGTTTATACTATACTTGTTTGAAATACCATTAGTGAATCCTCTAACCTTGATATTTTTTTTTATCATTGTTTAATCCTTACATTAATATTTCATCTCAAAGTTCTCATTAATTTCTTCATCTTCTTCTTTTATTACTACTACTACTACTACTATTAATATTATTACTATTACTATTACTATTACTATTACTATTATTATTATTATTATTATTATTATTATTATTATTATTATTATTATTATTATTTATATTCTGTTTATATTATATAATATATCTCTTTGATCTTTTCATAAACTCAGTATATAGGTTGGAAACTTGTGACCCGATCTCTTAGATCATTCTCAGGTATAACAACGCCACGTACTGAGTATTATTATTGTTGTTGTTGTTGTTGTTGTTGTTGTTGTTGTTGTTGTTGTTGTCTTGTTATTTATAATTTATACAATTAACCTCTTTGTAGTTCGACCCCGGCCTTGCCGGGTTATTTATTTCTTCGACACTCCTGCACTTGGGAGAAGACATCAATCTTTTGGTCGTGTCAGACACTCATCGACAATACTCAGTATATGATATGGAATTCTATTCTTTAATTAAACTCTCAAGCATTGACGACCTTACTTGATCCATAAAGAGTTTATCCTTTTTACAGACCATAATTCTCTGAAGCATTTAAATTCCTAAAGTAAACTGAATGCACGCCATGCTTGTTGGATGGACTATCTACAACAATTCGGATTTGTTATTATATATAAGTCAGGGATTGGAAATAAGGTGGTTGACGCCTTAAATAGGAGACCACACTTGTTACATATGTTTTCAGCTAATGTTGCAGGTTTTGATAGTATAAAAACACAGTATGCCAACAATGAGGACTTTGGCAATGTATGAAATGATATCTCCACTCATGGGCACACATCTAGTAATGAGGATTTATTGTGTGATGGATTTCTATTCTACAAATCATGTCTATGCGTTCCACGCAGTTGTTTTCGGGAGTTTCTAATTATGGAATCCATGGTGGGGGCTTAGCTGGGCACTTCGATCATGATAAGACCTTTGCTATTGTTGCTGATCAATTCTATTGGCCTCGAACGCGGAGGACGTGCATACAATGGTTTATCGGTGTCGGATTTTCCAATTAAATAAAGGAACCAAGCAATAAGCGGGGCTCTATACGCCACTTTCCATTCCAGACAAACCATGGATGCATATTAGCATGGACTTTATTCTTGGGTTGCCAAAAACGTTTCGGCAACATGATTCAATTATGGTGGTGGTTGATCATTTTTCCAAGATGTCCCATTTTATTCCATGCTACAAAACTTACGACGCGTCAAAAGTTGCTGCATTATTTCTACAGGAGGTCATTGGCTTGCATGGTATTCCAGTTTCGATTGTGTCTGATAGGGAAGTCAAATTTGTGAGTTATTTTTAGAAGACCTTATGGACAAAAATGGGAAAAAGATAATATTTTCTAGTGCCTTCCTCTCCCTAAACGGACAACCAAACTAAGGTAACCAACATAAGTTTGGCAAATTTATTACATTGCCCCGTCATGGATCATGTGACCAGTTGGGATATAGTGCATCCGCACGTTGAGCTTGCCTTCAATAACTTTGTTAACCATTTGACAGGCTGCACTCCATTCGAAGTGGTTTATGGGTTTCGACTAAACACTCCATTTGACATTAATTCATTACCATTGTCGCCCAGGCCAAGCGAGGTTGCACTGGATTTTTCCAGCTATATGCGAGATGTTCATGATGAATGCAAACGACGCTTGACCTTCCATACAAACTCTTATGCAGCTTCAAAAAATGCAAAATACAAGTATCGACAATTTAATGAAGGTGATATGGTTTTAGTTCGTTTGAGACCAGAGCGTTTTCCTCCAGGGAGTTTTACCAAGCTTCATGCACGAAGAGCATGCCCTTTTCAAGTAACCAAGAAATTGGGTTCTCGTGCCTATGTCATTGATTTACCCTCTGAATTTGTATTAGTCTCATTTTTAACATTGAAGATCTTACAAAGGTCAAGGGTGATGTTGATGAAATTGTAACACTAGTGCTGCGAGTTACAAAAATTATAGCACCACGAAATGAGATTGCTGCCATTCTTGACCATCAATTTGTTACCACTTGGTAAGGAGGTTATTACAAGTTCTTAGTGTAGTGGAAAAATCATCCATATTCGGACTCTATCTAGTTGTAAGCTTTAGAAATCAAGCATTTACACCCACATCTATTTGCTCCTTACACTTGTCAAAACTTGTTAGAGTTAAGTTCTTTAGAAGAGCCGATAATTGATGCAAATCAGGAGAAGGATTCCTCATAGTTCTGTGATTGATGACTCCATAAATATTGGAGCTTTTATGTTATGCAGAGGATTTTTAGGAAGCTTAAATATTTGCTGCAATTCTGTTTCTTTTTTGTTTATTGCTTTCCTAGTTGGAGTTGGAGATTGTATGATTGGATTGATATTTAAGGTAGGATGAAAATAATGAATGTGTTTTATTTTTTTGGCCATTTTATGAATTTGAATTCGAGTTTTCCTTAGAGTGATTCCAACGCTATAGAGGGATTTTGTGTTTGCCCTGCTCTTGGCTTCAGCTTGAGGTTCATCTGAGAGGCTTGACATTAAGTAGTGCAATAACTATTTTCCTAAAAAAGGAGAAATAGTGTTGCATAAAATCTTCAAGCTTTGACTTTGAACTTATAGGAGTTAAAATTCTGAAATAAAGACTTGGATGTCAATTTGGATGCTTTAGGAAGTAAATTGGACTTGTTTCTTCACAAAACTTGTCTGCTAGTAGAATTCATATGTCATCTTAGAAAAATTATCTCTCTCATATGAGTTTGTTTTATGCTGAAATTTGGTAGGCTGACAAGTTTTGAGTAAGGAATCCAACAAGATTGAGTTTGCATCAAATGGACTTCTCTAGCTCAAGATATTCAAGTCAGAATGGTTGAAGGTCAACATTGATAAAATGCAAGATTTGTGTTTGAAGGTTGCAATTTCCATGTTCTTTCTCTTTTTATTTTTCTTGCCATATATGTATAGAAAGGTATGGATGTTAGCTTTCTAATTCCATTGGAATCACTTCATTTTGACCTTTAGAACTCCAGCTCTACACAAAATATCAATCGGAGGTCAAATTTACCAATTATCTCCAATTTACTTATTTTTTATTCTTACATCCAAAAGTGCCTTCAAAATATAAAACAAAGAATATCAATGCATTATATATATAAAACATAGGCAAAATACTAAGTAAATATAAGTAAAATTATCGAATAATATGATTGCATCACATGCGGCTAAGGCATGTAATCATCAACGTATTTATTCTACTGCTTACTCAGAAATCGTTTATGAAAATGGAGTCGTTGTCGACCTAGAAATGGTCAACACAACCTAGTTTTATGGCTGGCACTGAAATTGTCAGCTCATATAGGCTACTGCTGATTTAGAAATTATTGACAAAAACTGAGTTGCTACCGACCTATAAATCATCAACGCAATTTGTTCTACAGATGACACATAGAATCATCAGCGCACATATCCTACTATTAACACAATAATCGTTGACGAAGCGCTCAAATTGAAGAGGAAACTTGGGAGTTAGAGTCTGAAATGAAGAAAAAGCACCTTAAATTATTTGAACTACCAGGTATGGAATACAAAACCTTTTAAATTTCGAGGATGAAATTCATATTAAGGAGGGAAGAATGCAAAATCCGATAAAAAATTAGTCTGTGGCCAACCAATATTAGAAAGAATTGAGGGATATAAATCAACCAGCCTTAGGGAAAAATGGTGGGGGAGGAACCGACCTATCCTAAGAGGGGGTTATAGAGAATAAAACCAACATTAAAATAACCTAATAAGAGGATAAGAGCCAAAGACAACCAACACTCAAACACCCCCCCTCATTTAAGAGGGGTATAAATGCAGGAGAAGAGAGAAGGTGACCCTTCCTCTCCCCAAAAAACCAGCTGCAATAACAACTTGCATGTGTCCAACTGCATATCCCTTTTTCTCTTCCTTTTTTCTAAAGAACACCTAACAAAACCAGTTGCATGTGCCCTCTTTGAATGTTAGAGAGGAAATGAGAGTAGGAAAAAACATGTAACCTAAAGAAAACCATGAAAGAAGAGTGAACTGGAAGGGCTGGCAGTTGTAATAGAAAAGGAAGAGAAGAAAACCGAAAGGAAAAAGAATAACAACCATCACAACCTACACTAAGACTGTGGTAAGACCTATAATATCCCACATCGGTGGGTGAGGACTTGGAGGAGGGCCTTATATGAGCTTGCTCACCTTGACTAGTAAGAAGCGTTTTGGAACCATGCATGGCTGGCAAGAACAAATCTGTGAGGCCCATGGATCAAAGCGGACAATATCTTGCTAGTGGGGTAGGGTGTTTCAAGTTGGTATCAAAGCCCGGCTCACTAGCTATCCAATGGTGCTGATGGGGTCGTCGGGCTCTTTAAAGGGGGTGGATTGTAATATCCCATATCGGTGGGCGAGGACTTGGGGGAGGGCCTTATATAAGCATGCTCACCTGGACTAGTAAGACGTGTTTTGGAGCCATGTGTGGCTGCCAAGAATAAATTAGTGCGGCCCATGGGTCAAATCGGACAATATCTTGCTAGTGGGGTGGGGTGTTTCAAGACAAACACCATTTCCTTGGCTAGGTATTTCCCTAAAGTTCAAACCAAAAAGGAAGGGGAAGAACTCAAGAATGAGAGTTTAGGACCCTTACATTTTAACTCCAGATTAGCAAACTAAGAGTGACGAACCTAAGTGGAATGATGGACAAATGTAATCACGTGCAGATTCTTACAAAAAAATGAATTAGTGTGTTTGATTTTGAATGTGTAAACCTAAGTAAAGGGCCAACCAAATGAAAGGGATAAATAACATGAGGAATGAAATGAAGAGATACATGAACTATAACCTTATTGAACTCTTAAAGCTAAAACAAAATTTAAATTGATGTTTATATCTTAATTCTCATAAATGATTGATGAATTTGTATGGAATATGAAATGGAAGGATGAAATGTGATCTTGTGGATTCCTAGAAATATGTGTATGTTGGAACAAAATTTGTAGTGATTATAATGCTTTGATTTTGTTATGAGATTGATGGAATTACATGAATATGAATCTAGTGATTGAAGACATGGTTGTGGCATCTTATTGTGATTATACTTATGAAAATGAGATATAATGTGTATGTGCAGAATTGTATTGTTGTTAAACCTTTAGGAGCATGTTAAAGCTGAAACAGAAAGCATCCCATGATAATGTGTTGATTTTGTTTGTTTAATGGATGAATTTGTATAATTAGAAATAGTAGTTAGGAGAAACTAGAGCAAATATACATGTTGGGATTTGCTTATGCATTGTTGATGCCTTGTGATATAAATTTGAATATGATTGCTATCAGTATTTGTCCAAGTCTCAGCTAGGAAGTGTTGTAAAGAAGAAAAATGTGTAGCGTAAACCTTATGTGTAGCCTAAGGAGAAAGCAGAACCAGAAATGACTCTGTCATTGACAATTCCTGAATTGAAAACAATTTAGTTAGCATTGATGATTTCTAAATCGGCAGCAACTCAATTTTCACTAATGATTTTTGCGTCAGTAATAACCTAAGTGCATTGATGATTTCAGTATTAGCCATAAAACTGGGTTGCGTTGATGATTTTTAAGTCGGCAGCGACTCAATTTTCATCAATGATTTCTGCGTTAGCAGTAACTTATGTGCACTGATGATTTCAGCATCAATTGTAGAGCTGAGTTGTATTGATGATTTCTAGGTCAGTAGCGACTCCGTCTTCGTCAATGATTTCTGAGTAAGTAGTATACCAAGCACGCTGATGATTTCATGCACCATCCTCAGGACAGGATTGCATCACCAGCGAATCAGTTTTTGCTGTCGAATCTTGTGTCTCCAGCGAATCAACTTTTGCTAATGATTTTTTGCGACAGACTACCATGTTAGAAATGACTTAAATGCTTATAAGGATTTCATTGTATGATTGTGTAATATGTGGAACACTTGAATATGAACATGTGTATTCTTAGAATATGTATGGTGACGAGTTATGTGATTGCCAAATATATGGTAATTTGTGATTAATATTTTTGATCAAAATGAAAGTATGTATTTAAGATCAAAAGAAAACAAAGCTGAAAAGATAACAAGTCCCTGTACAAGATGATATCTTTCTACAAAAGAAACAATTTGGGAACATGCTCCAAATAAAAGCAGAAACAAGCATCCAAAAAAACACCTGAAGAGAAGCAACAAAGGTTATCTAAGAAATCTAATCAAACAAGTGTCTAAGACTCCGTTTGTTTGCGTGGTTGCTTTTGCGTTTGAAGCAACCACAACCAAACAATTGTTTGGTAAACACAAAAACACAATTTATTTCTGTGGGGCCCACTGATTTTTCCGTTTAAAACGCAGGTAAAAGCAAAGCAGCTCTCGACTGCTTTTCTTCTCTGCACTGTTCATTAAAGTGAACAATGCGTTTTTTTTTGAAAAACCAGTGCAGTGAATTGATTTCACTCAACTCACACTGTTCACATGAACATGAACAATAATTTTTTTTTTTGAAAAACTAGTTTAGAGTGAATAAATTTACTCGCACTGTAATATCAATTTTATTCTTGATAATGTTCACGTGAACAATGCGTTTGTTTTTTGAAAAACCAGTGCAGTGAATTGATTTCACTCGCACTGTTCACGTGAACGTGAACAATAATTTTTTTTTTTTGAAAAACTAGTTTAGAGTGAATTAAATTTACTTGCACTATAATCTCAATTTTATTCATGATATTGTTCACATGAACAATGCGTTTGTTTTTTTGAAAAACTAGTGCTGTGAATTGATTTCACTCGCACTGTTCACGTGAACAATATATATTTTTTTGAAAAACTAGTTTAGAAAGAATTAAATTTACTCGCACTGTAATCTCAATTCTATTCCTGATAATGTTCACGTGAACAGTGCGTTTGTTTTTTGAAAAACCAGTGAAATTAATTGATTTCACTTGCACTGTTCACGTGAATGTGAACAATAATTTTTTTTTTGAAAAACTAGTTTAGAGTGAATTAAATTTACTTGCATTGTAATCTCAATTTTATTTTTGATAATGTTCACGTGAACAATGCGTTCGTTTCTTGAAAAATCAGTGCAGTTAATTGATTTCACTCACACTGTTCACGTGAACGTGAACAATATTTTTTTTTGAAAAACTAGTTTAGAGTGAATTAAATTTACTCGCACTGTAATATCAATTTTATTCCTAATAATGTTCACGTGAACAATGCATTTGTTTTTTGAAAAACCAGTGCAGTGAATTGATTTCACTCGCACTGTTCACATGAACGTGAACAATAATTTTTTTTTTGAAAAACTAGTTTGGAGTGAATTAAATTTACTCGCACTATAATCTTAATTTTATTTCCTAATAATATTTTACCTAATTTTATTGTAAGCTAAAAAAAATCATGGAAACTGTAGTTCTTGTCGGATGAATTTT
The DNA here is from genome assembly GCF_005239225.2 of Populus alba. Taxonomy (NCBI): domain Eukaryota; kingdom Viridiplantae; phylum Streptophyta; class Magnoliopsida; order Malpighiales; family Salicaceae; genus Populus; species Populus alba. The sequence continues at coordinate 11,394,483 of NC_133294.1, read as the reverse complement.
GTACATAATGGAATTGTAGATAGTTTAATGGAACAATAAAAAATATTTTATATAAAGTATTATTTATTCCATGATGTAATAGTAGTAGTTAAATCTACAATATTTAAATTTAAAACCTATATATATATATATTATTTATTCCATGATGTAATAGTAGTAGTTAAATCTACAATATTTAAATTTAAAACCTATATATATATTGTAGATAATTTAAATATTGTAGATTTAACTACTACTATTACATCATGGAATATATATATATATATATAACCTCAATTTAAAAAGCATTCTTAACCAAACACATTAAACTATTTTTTGTTTAACCTTAATTTTAACTACAGTTTTAACCAAATATATATAAATATCAAACCAATCTCAACTAAAAATACTTTTTATAAAACAATTTTTTTTAAATTACAACCATAAAAATTACCACAGTACCAAACACAGTAAATGGGAATAAGGCACCATATGCACCAGCTAAAAAATCACCGTAGTTACATTTATCAGAATAGTATCAACAGCTAATATAAGCTTCCCAAGCAGCAGTTAGAGAACTAGCAATATAGAGCCGTGAGACTTTCCATAGAACTGCTAACAGCAAATGAAACAGGAAAAGAATCAGGCACCAACCAGGCAATGATCAGAATAGAAGAAGCAACATCAAAAAGCAGCAAGTGAGGCTGAAGCAAAACAACAACCTTCTACGTCAAAATCCATGAGGTGCAACAAAGCATCCACACGGCAAGAAGGAACCACCATTCATCCAGCAGAGCTCAGTAGCAAAAACAAACCAAATAGTAGCCAGCAACAACAAACATGCACAGCAGATCATAGAGCCACCATCAGCAACAAGAAGAAACTCAATCACTTCAGAGAATCAGTAGAGAAGCAAGCACACATCCACAGGAGCCCGGGCAACACAGCCATCAATAGAAATTTGGACGAAAAAGTTTCTATATTGATTTTAAAAAATAAAAACTTGAAAAATACCAGAAAAATAAAAAAGACTGAAATGAGAATAAAAGTCAGATGAAAGAAGAAAAAAAAGAAAAGAAAATGGTAACATGTAATTTAATGAAATTTAAATTCGCCCGGGTTAAGTCAGGAATAAACCAGCGTGAGGACTCGAGAAATATTACCCGTGAAAGATAAAAGGTTTCAAGGCAAGGACATAAAAGAAAATTTTAAAATTGTTACCTTTAAATGGACTTGTTGGCCGAAACTTAGAGGAAGGTTTAGGAGTGAAAATTCTTCATCTTTCTTAGCTAGATATTAGGGAAAAAAAACAAGAGAGATCATGGATTTGTGAGGTGGTTTGTGAGCTTTAATGATTCTAAACACTCTAACACTTGTAATTAAGAGAGGAAATTATGAGAAAGTAGAGTTTAGTGAGAGAAGATAAGAGAAGTGAGGGAAGAAGACAAAAGCTTGGAGCAATTTCAATTTGGTTAGCTTTTGGAGGATATATTAGTGATTGGTAAAATATTCTTAACTTAATTAAGTTGATTAATATGGATTTGATTGAATTGTGATTGAATTTGTTGGAATTATGTCATTAGGGTTTATGTGTGAATTTGGAGTTTTTGTTAATTGATTGTTAGAAATGTTGAAATGAGTAGAAATTAGTGATGGGTAAGATATTCTAAACTTAATTGAGTTGATTAATATGGATTTAATTGAATTGTGATTAAGTTTGTTAGGATTATGTCATTATGATTTATATGTGAATTTGGGGTTTTGTCCATTGATTGTGAAAAGTGAAAAATGTTAAAATGAGTAGAAATGAGTTTTATGGATTAAATGAATTAAAAAAAATAAACTTTACATGGCTGACCAACCTAAAAGAAATGAAACAATAAATCCTTTGATGTATAAGGTCATTAGTGTAGAAAATATGATATATGAGTAAATTTTTTAATGGAAGTATACAAAATATTAAGGTTAATTAATATATTGAAAATATGTTAAAGAGTGTGTTTTGGTTATGTGATATATATATAATTTGTGGTTTAGACTGTTAAAAGTAAAGAAAAGAATTGGAAAAGAAAAGAAATGAAAAAGAGCATTAGGATCGGAAATGAAAAATTGGTGTAGGAAAAGATGTTAGTGATGTGTTGGTGTGTAATTTGATTCTTGAGAGTATTTATATTGAACATGGAATGAAATGGAAAACTAGAATAGAATGAAATTACTATATAAATATATTCGGGAATAAGGATAGGGAAACATGACTTTGAAACTATAAGTTGATTTTAAAAGACTTTTGGGCATATCATGAGATGAAATGCAGAAAATGTTAATCTTGATATTTTCCTTGAATTAGGAGGAGTTTCTAGAGTGGCATTCTCGGCAGCTGGAGGAGCACGCTTAACTGGAAATTTCAAGTAGGTGCTATTGCACTTTTTATTTATTTATTTATTTTAATTCAGTATCTAAATTCTTACAATGTTATTTGTATGTTTTAATGTTTATTAAGTGATTGTAAAGAATTTATATCAAATAAAGGTTTGGTAAGAGATGATAATGATTGAATTAAAAAGTATTAAATATATATATATATATATATATATGGAAATATTAAGTTTGGTTATATGTTAATTGAGAAAGAAATTATCGGGTTGAAAAGTAGTGAGTACATGAGAGGTCAACTTAGAAGTGAAGGGTATGATAATGGTGAGATTATGTGAAGATAGAAAAGGAATGTTTGCTTGTTGCTTCCAAATACGAAGGTGAGCAACTAAATTTGTTGTTTTCATCTAATGATGAAAACCAATGTTTGTTGTTTCCATTTTTGAAAGGAAGCCATTGATTGTTGTTTCCAGCTTTAAATGGAAACCATTGTTATATTGCTTTAAGCCAATGTTTGTTGCTTCCATTAGTGAATGGAAGCCATTGTTTATTCTTTGATATGTTGCTCTCTTTGTGGAAAGGAAGCCAATGTTTGTTGATTAGTACTTAAAAGTGCATTTTTATCAAGGTTTTATATCATTATTTTGCACTTGAAATATCAATAACTCAACTAAAACATGTTTTTATAATAACATATCTAATAATATAAGATGCCTTTAATTTATGGTAAATGTTCATCTTAAATGCAGGCCTATCACATAAATGAAAGAATTGATTGATGAGTTTAAGTACTGAAATTGAAAGGACAAAGAGAGGGCCAAACTTAGAAAAGAGATGTTGGTGCATTTCAAACTAGAACACTATTTGGTAATTGGGTCATATCTGGAGCTATAAATCTCGGATTTAGGTCTTCTTTATATAGATGGAAAGGTAAGACATAGGCCTACAACTTTCATGTGGACCAAGATTTAAAAAAATTGTTTTTAAGTCCAAATTATAGCAACAACGAAGAAGTGCGAATCTGTCCTGTAGCCAGACACTGTTCAGTGTTCATCCCATATCTCGAGTTCTATAAGTTCAAATGACCTGAATTTTTTTTCCTGGAAAGATAAGAAAATTTCCTAGAACTTTCTTGAGTATAGATGGTTTCAATTTTGATGTTAGCAATGATGTTTTGTTCAGACAAGAAGATAAGGATTTTCACCAAGTCAAGAGTTGGTCACCCACTCAATAATTAGTCATCAAATCAATAGTTTCAAATTTTGGTAATGATAAAAAAATTATCAAGGTTAGAGGACCCACTAATAGTATTAGAAATAAGTATAGTATAAACTCTTTTTATTAATCAACTGAAAACCACACACAAAGGAGGTTCCAATTGGATAATTTATTCTTAATAGTTCATTATAAATTTTTAACATGATCATATTTATTATCTTATTTAAGTAACACCATACTTTTAAATATTATCAGGAATTCATGATGCTAAGTTATGTTAACAAGAAATCAAATTCCTTTCATAGCACATGTGTAAGTTATACCATACAGTTGGCTATAAAAGTGCCAAACATTTGTTGTACCAAGTGTTATACAACACAAATCTAGATTAAACATTTAACAAGCAAGGTATTAAGAATTAGTAAGATAAACATGTTAATAACAAACTTTCTTGGATATAAACATTGAAGCCCATATTGAGTTTATATTATACCTATTCTACTACCATTAGTGAAACCTTTTCACCTTGACATAATAAACTTAGCTAAACATAATGAAGAAGATAAACATAAATAAACAACATAAGAACATAAGTATAATAAATGAAATGAAAAGCATAAACAAAATATTAAGAAAAATATAACATGAAATAAAACTTAAACATTACAAAAATATAAAGAAAGAAATAAAGAGCATGATCTTGATATGAAAACCAAGATGCCTAAATGCATGGAAAATGTCTCCTTTTATAGGCCAAAGTTTGAAACTATTGATTTGATGACTAATTGTTGAGTGGGTGGCCACATCTTGACTTGGTGACAATCCTTATCTTCTTGTCTGAACAAAATGTCGTTGATAACGTAAGAATTTGAATATATTTATGTTATGAAAGTTCTAGGAAATTATCTCAGCTTTCCAACAAAAAAATAATCGATGCATTTGGACTTCCAAAACCTTGAGATATAGGCTGGACGCTGAACAGTGTCTGGATTGCAGGACAAATTCGGACTTCTCCGTTGTTACTAAAATTTGAACTTGAAAATGACATTTTTGAATCTTGGACTCCCTATGAAAGTTTTAGACCTATGTCTTAGCTTTCCATCCATATAAAGCAGACCTAAATCAAAGTTATATAGATCCATTTATGATCCAATGACCGAATGGTATTTTAGTTTGGATTGAACTAACATCTCTTCTCTAAGCGTAGCCCTCTCTGTCTTCTCAATTTTAGTAGTTAAACTCATCAATGAATCCCTTGATTTATGTGATAAACCTGCATTTACAATGAATATTTACCATAAATTAAAGGTATCTTATATTATGAGATATGTTATTATAAAACATGCTCAAAGTAAGGAGTTATTGATACTTTAAGTGCAAAATGATGATATAAAACCTTGATAAAAATGCACTTTTAAATACTAATCACAATGCATGAATCAAAAGGTCTTATGTTTTCTATTGCAATGGGGCTAAGGTTAAGGTGAGGTGAAAGAAAATAAAAGAAAAGCTAAAACCAAAGGAAGTATAGCACTCTAAAAAACAATTGATCTTTCAAACAAGATATTCCATTAAAGCACAAATACATAGCTTCTTTTGATTTCAAGCTCTATCAACATAAAAGTTTAAGAACTATGAACACAGTGGAACACTTTTCTTTTCCTTTTCTTTTCTTTTCTTCTTTGGCAACTTTGCCCATCTTGTTTTCTTCATAAAGCATCACTTTTTCTTCTTCTTCTTCTTCTTCTTTTTTTCCACATAATTTCCAACCATAATCCTATAATAAATCATCAAGTACATGCTCTATTAATCCTTGGCGAGGGGAAAAGAAAAACATATAAAAAGTTAAGGTTTACACATGGGTAAAGCAAAGAAATGATAAATAAGCTAAAAAATGGCTCACTAAGGATAATATGCTTGAGGTTGGCTTTTGGTTCAATTGGTTAAAATTTCTAATGCCTTTATCATCTTCATGTACATATTTAATGTTAATGTAGTCTCAACAAGATATGAAGCAAGTTCTAGAGATACATAGAATTGAAAGAATGCACAATTAAAGAATATAATGTTGAAGGCTCAAAAGCTGCATTGATATAATACTATAAAGTCAATATGATATATTTTCAAAGTCAATCCCTAAACCAATTAAACATTAAAACTTGCATGCATCCTCATTCATGCGATTTGTATCTTCATCTATCTCAACTAATTCTCATACATAATACTCATATTCTCATAAACCAATGGGAGTTCAAAAAGATCAAACATAAATATAATATTTTTTCACGCAACAAAGAAAACAAAAATTCTCTCAATACCCCCACACTTTAAACATAACACTGTCCTCAATGTTGAAATAAAAGAAAAGGAATTTAAGAGAATGGCAAAAAAAAGTAAAATGTGAAAAATAAAAGATAAAGGAAAAGGAAAGCAAATCTGATTTTTTTTCCTTCTGTGTAGGGTTGCCTCTTAGTAAGCTGTGACAACCCGGCTTTTTCAAGGCCAAAATTGATGGATTTTTTTTATCATTCAGTTTCGAGATGTTTTTCACCATATCATTCTTCAATTTATCATTGCATTTTGTTCATTAACAATGCACATTGTATGTAGGATAACGTAAGTTAGCGTTCCCATAAAATGAATTCTCAATACTTGTGCCCATAATATTGTATTTTCATACTCATAGTTTTACATTACATTGTATTGATATACTTGTAAATTCACATTCTTCTTCTTGTCTCATTAACATCGCGAGATCATACAAAAGTGTCAAACAACAAGTTACACAACTAGTACTTTCATTATCCTGACCTCATGTAATTTCACAACATGACATCCTCATTAGATGAATACTTCATATGTATATTCATACACATCATATCAACTTGTTCACACATTTACATTCGTGTTCCATTTCAATTTTTCATTACTAGACTTTACAAAAGGGGTTGGACGATTAGTTTAGTGATTAACACATCTATTCATATATAACTTATATCACTCATAACATGTGAATATATAGTTCTTTTCAAAATGTGTTAGCTGCGAACTAGATTTCCCCACGCACCATGTCGGTATGATGTCCCTGTTATAGCACAAGATAATTCCAAGCATTATAGAAAATTTAAAGAAATATAATAATACAATATTAGTGTTACATTTCATTCATGGACCAAAAGAGCGTAGTTCTATCATTTCTCCTTACTTATATAAATACCGCAATTAATAATTCATCAATTACTGAGGCTAATTACAATACTCAAACTCGATCATTCATCTTGAATACAATTAGCTGAACTAATGGTATTCTCTATTTAAAGCATAACAATCGTAGTTCTTTCATATACTTAATATATACCAAACATAGTATACATGAAAACATCAATTCTTGAAACTAACTCCTAATCTCAAATCCGGCTATCCTCTTAGGATTCCATTAGCCGAAACCAATCGTTTATTCATCCCAGTCATCTATTTTGGATGCTATTAGCCGAAGCTAGCTATTTATTCATTTTGGTCATTTACTTAGGGTGCCCTTAGCTGAAGCTACTCATTTATTCATCCTGGTCATCCACTTAGGGTGCCACTAGCTAAAGCTAATTATTTGTTCATCTCGGTCATCGGCTTAGGTCATTAGCCGAAGCTAATCATTTATTCATCCCGACCACCCACTTCGGGTGCCATTAGCTGAAGCTAACCAATAATTTGTTCTGGTCATCCAATCGGACGCCATTAGCCAAAACTAATCAATTATTTGTCTCGGTCATGCATTTGTATGCCATTAGCCGAAGCTAATCAATCATTTTTTTTTCTTTCTAGTCTCCCAATCGGATGCCATTAGTTGAAGCTAATAAATTATTAGTCATGGTCATCCATTTGGATGCCATCAGCCAAAGCTAATCAATCATTTGTTCCGGTCATCCAATCAGATGCCATTAGCCAACGCTAATCAATTATTTGTCTTGGTCATCCATTTGAATGCCATTAGCTGAAGCTAACCAATCATTTTTTTCTGGTCATCCAATCGGATGCCATTAACCGAGGCTAATCAATTATTTGTCCAGGTCATCTATTCAGATGCCATTAGACAAAGCTAATCAATTATTTTTCTCGGTCATCCCTTCGGATGCCATTAGTCGAAGCTAATCAATGATTTATCCTGATCATCCATTCAGATACCATTAGCCAAAGTTAATCATCAACCAATCAAACGTTCGAGAGGCGGTTTATGAATCATTATAACATGGTAATATCCTTTGAATCACTCATTCAAACAATTCGTAACAACTTGACATTCACTACGATGTAATAGCAAACCTTTTGTGATACTCGTACACATGTTTCGTAATAGTTTAACATATAGTAAACACGATAATAGATCCTTTGTAATACACAAACAAACATTCCATAACAGTTTAGCATTCAGTAACAAAATAGTACACCCTTCGTATTACTCATCCAACCATTCATGACTATTAATGTTCAATACAATACAACAATTGATCCCTCGTAATACTCATACAACCATCCTTGGTAATTACCATTCATTATAATACAACGGTAGATCTTTCATAATACCAATACAACCATTCATCACAATTACATTCAATAAGATACAACAGTAGATTCTTTGTAATATTCATACAACCATTCGTTACAATTACATTCAATAAGACACAACAATATATCCTTCGTAATACTCATACAATCATTCATCATAATTACATTCAATATAATACAATAGTAGATTTTTCATAATACTCATACAATCATTCATCACAATTACATTAAATAAAATACAATAATAGATCCTTTATAATACTTGTACTACCATTCATCAGTAGCTCAAATTCATAATAGCCCAATCAACATCTCATAGTCGGTTTAATATTCATCGCAACACAATAATATATCCACCTCTAACAGGTAATTTCAGAACATTAACGTTTTTGTCATTGTTTCAACATTCAATAAGAACCCGATTGACATTTCATAGTCGTTTCAACAATCATCAAGAATTCAATCAAACACTTCATCGTCGTTTCATCATTCAACAAGGATTTAATAAAATATCATCATAACTAAATTATTTCAAAACATAAATATCATACCAGAAAAAAGGTGGAAACCACCTACCTGCTCCACTTGCAGGTTGTCCTTGTCCTGGTGATGGTCCGATCTCGACCACACCACCTAAGACATCAATGGCAAAAAATCAGCACATTTGCATCCTTAAATCACATTCATCACCATACTTATTTCAAGAGTTCATATGTTCACATTCAAGTGCTCCACATTTTACACCATCATACAATGAAATTGTTACAAGCATTTAAGTCATTTCTGCCCAAGGGACTATTGTAGAAAATCAGCAGTGAAAACTGATTCGCTACAGGTCGTACAGTTTGGCAATGAAAACTGGTTTGCTGTAGGCCGCACACTCCGGCAATGAAAATTGGTTCGTTGCAGGCACCGTATTTCAATAGCAAATGCTACTTCACTGGAGACAACATGCTTTCGGTAGCGAATGCTAATTTTGGTACAGACAACTCGATTTCGGCAACGAATCACACTTTCACTATAAACAACACAACTTCGGTAGTGAACGCTGATTCGCAACGGACAACACAATTTGGCAACGAACACCTGATTCACTACAGACAACATAAATTCGGTAGCGAAAACCTGATTTATTGCGGACAACACAACTTGGCAGAGAACACTTGATTCACCGTGGATAACACAATGCTATAGCGAACACCTGATTCGCTGCAGACAACACAATTTGGTAGTGAGAACCTGTTTTGCTGTGAACAACACAATTCAACAGTGAACACCTGATTCGCTGCGGACAACACAAATTTAGCAATGAACACTTGATTCGCTGCGGACCACAAATTCAGTAGCAAAAACCTGAATCGCTACGAACAACATAATTCAATAGAAAAAACCTGATTCACTACGGATAACACAATTCCACAGCAAACACTTGATTCGCTGCGGACAACACAAATTTGGCAGTGAGAACCTGTTTCACTGTGGATAACAAAATTCGACAGCGAATAGCTAATTCGCTGCATACCACACAAATTTGGCAACAAAAACCTGAATCGCCGCAGACAACATAATTCAATAGTGAAAACCTGAATTGCTGCGAACAACATAATTCGGCACCAAAAACCTGAATTGTTGCGGACAACACAATTCAGCATGGAACACTTGATTTGCTATAGACAACACAATTTCAGCTGTGAACACCTGATTCGCTACGGATCACAGAAATTCAGTCGTGAACATCTGAATTGCTGCAGACAACACAATTCAACAGCAAAAACCTGATTCACTGGGGAATCCACAATTCAACAACGAACACCTGATTCGCTGCGAACAACACCATTCGGCAGCGAACGTTGATTCGCTGTGGATAACACAAGTCGACAGCGAACACCTAATTCACTATAGACAACATAAATTCAACAGCAAAAACCTAATTTGTTGCAAATAACATAACTCGACAGCGAACACCTAATTCACCATGGATAACACAATGCGGTAGAGAACACCTGATTCACTGCGGATAACACAATTTGGTAGTGAGAACCTGTTTCGCTGTGAACAACACAATTTGGTAGCGAACACCTGGTTCGATGCAGACAACACAAATTCTGCAGCGAACACCTGATTCGCTGCGGACCACACAAATTCAGCAGTGAAAACTTGATTCGTTGCGGACAATATAATTTGATAGTGAAAACCTGATTCGCTACGTACAACACAATTCAGCAGCAAACACTTGATTTGCTGCGGACAACACAAATTTGGCAGCGAGAACCTGTTTCGCTGTGGATAACATAAATTCGGCATCGAACACCTAAGTCGCTGCAGACCACACAAATTCGGCAATGAAAAACTGAATTGCTACGAACAACATAATTCGACAACGAAAACCTGAATCACTGCGGACAACATAATTCGGTAACAAAAACATGAATTGCTGCGAACAACACAATTCGGCATGGAACACCTGATTCGCTGCGGACAACACAATTTTAGTAGTAAATTGGCTGCGAACCACACAATTTTGGCAGTGAACACCTGAATCGCTGCGAACAACACAATTCGACAACAAAAACCTGATTCACTGGGGAATCCATAATTTAGCAACGAACACCTGATTCGCTATGGAATACATAATTGAACAATGAACACCTGATTCGTTGTGAAATACACTATTTGATAGTGAACTCCTTATTTGTTGTGGATAAACAAATTCGGCAGTGAACACTTGATTCACTATGGACAACACAAATTTAGCAGCGGACACTTGATTTGCTACTGACAACACACTTTGTTTTTTGGATCCAGTAGAATCATACAATTTTTAGCATGGACACACATGCAAATTCAATTCCAACGCATACTTTGTCATTAGATTCCAATTTTAGCTGTTACATGTTTTCAAGGCTACAAACACACACATTCTTTTGCACTTAATCAACACATTTTCATACAAGTTCTTCAAACACATATGCAAAATTCATTACATTAACACGTTTATAATTCTGTTTCAGTTTCATAAAATTAAGCAACTCTAACAAGATCACCATCTTTGCATTTTATGGAGTAGTATGCTTCATACCTCATGAATTCAACAACTTCAATGCAAGTTGCGGTGGTTTGCTCTCCCTTTCCTTTTTAGTTTTCTTCCTTCCTTCTCTTGCTGTCTAGCCAGCCTCTAGGCTCGTCTTTCTATAGGTTTTTGGTTTTGTCCACTTCTTCTTACTCACTTCTCACTCCACGCTCATGGAAAGTGGCATGCAGGCTGGTTGGGTTTGGTTTTCTGCTTGGAGGAGGGATGTGTGTGCTGCAACCATGGTTGTTATTGGTTCTGGAGGAAGGTCTAGGCTTCAGCTTCCACCATGTTTTTTGTCACTTCTCCTTCCCTCTAGCTCTCTTCTCACGCAGCACCCTAGGAAATTTGCATGTAGCTGGTCGATTTTAGTCTTCTCTTTGGGAAGAGAGAGAGAGCTACTGCATGCAGTTGGCTGGTTTTTATTGGGAAAGGGGGAGAGGCTTGATGCATGTAGCTGGTTAGTTTGGCTTTAGGAAAGAGGGAGAGGGCCTGCTGCATGCAGCTGGCTGCCCATTTGGGGAAAAGGAAAGGTCACTCTCCTTCTCTTGCATTTATACCCCCTCTTAAATGAGAGGGGAGTGTTTGAGTGCTGGATATCTTTGGTTCCTATCTCTCTTTGGAGTTATCCCAGACTGGTTCCTATTCCAATTCTCCCCTAGGATAGGCCAATCCAATGCTAATTCTTTATTGGGTTATACAGTGCCACTGCTGATTTAGAAATGAACAGCAAAAAAATATGTCATTGTCGATTTAGAAATCGATAGCCAAAGCTGTATCACTGCTAAACTAATTTGAAAACCGACAACCAAACTATGCCACTACTGATTCAAAAATCAGTAGCAAAACTACGGCGCTGCCGATTAAGAAATCACCAGCAAAACAATTTATCGCTGTTGATTCAGAAATTGGCAGCCCAAAGTGCATCGCTGTTGTTTAAGAACTTGACAGCCGAAACTACGTCGCTGCCAATTCTGAAAGAAGACAAAAACTTTGTCTTTTCCGATTAAGAAATCGGCAACCAAAAGTGCGTCACTGCTAATTCAGAAATTAGCACCCAAAATTATATCACTGCCAATTCATAAATCGACAGCTAAATTATGCCGCTGTCGATTTAGAAATCAGCAGCAAAACTTCGGTGCTGCCAATTAAGAAATTGGCAGTGAAAAACTGTGTCGCTGTCGATTCAAAAATTGACAGAGATGGTGAAGTCATTTTGACTTTGCTTATCTTTTTTTTAGGTGTTTACAAAGCGCTTTTGTTTTATGTCATTGACTTGACACATCACATGTTCATGCTTTATAGATCGGTTTAGCTAACTCTATAGAAGTGATGATTTCTGTTGTCCGACCTTCATAGAAAGGTTTCAAGCGATATCCATTGACCTTGAGCACTTTGTTTGTTTCTAAACTTGTAATTTCAACGGCACCATAAGGAAAAACATTAGAAACAACAAAGGGTCCAATTCAATGAGAGCACAACTTTCCTGGAAAAAAGTTTTAAAAGGGAATGATAAGGAAAAATTTTACGACTCTCTATCTTTTCTTTGTAAATCCTTACATTCTCATATGCATCATTTCGTATCTCTTACACTTGCGACTTTCTTGCAATGCCAACAGAATCATAATCCATGTTACATTGTTTTATGGCTCAAAAAGCTTTGTGTTCAAGCTCCATTGGTAGATGACATGCTTTCCCATAAATCATCCTATAAGGTGACATTCCTATAGATGATTTGTAAGCAGTCCGATAAGCCCAAAGTGCATCACCAAGTCATAAACACCAATCTTGCCAGTTAGGTTGCATTGTTTTCTCCAAAATGGACTTGATTCTCAATTTGAAATTTCATCTTGGCCATTGGTTTGAGGGTGGTAGGTTGTGAAAATCCGATGAGTCACATGGTATTTGCGAAGTAATGTTTCCATTGAACGATTACAAAAATGAGTGTCATGATCAGTAATTATAGCTTTAGAGATTCCAAACCTATCAAATATATGAGTCTTGACAAAATCTAAAACAACCTTAGCATTATTAGTTCTTGTGGCTTTCACCTTAACCATTTGGACACATAATCAAGATATAAAGATTACCAAAAGAAGAAGGAAATAAACCCATAAAATCAATACCCCAAACATACAAAATTTCACTTACAAGAATATTCGTTAAAGGCATTTGATTCTTATGAGTGATATTACATATTCTTTGGTATTTTTCACATGATTTGCAAAAATGATATGCATCCTTAAAAATAGAAGGCCAATAAAGATCACTTTCAAGGACCTTGTGGGCTATTCCTTTTTCTCTAAAATGCCCACCATAAAAATAAGAATGACAAAAAATGAGATTGGAATTAAATTCATCTTATGATACACATCTCCTAACTACTTGATCCACACAAAATTTCCACAAATAAGGAGTGTCCCAAAAATAATATTTAGTATTAGCTCGTAACTTGTCTTTTTGGAATGTAGACAAACTTGGGGGGGGGATTCTTTGGTGACTAAATAGTTCACCAAATTAGCATACCATGGTCTTGGAGGGGAATGTAACACATACAATTGCTCATTGGAGAATGTCTCTCTTATTGTTTCAGTTTCTATATCCTCAGTCCTCAGTCGGCTCAAGTGACCAGCCACATAGTTTTTAGCACCTTTTTTTTTATCTTTAATCTCAAGATCAAATTCTTGTAAAAGCAAGATCCACCTAATCAATCTTGGTTTGGACTCCTTTTACTTCAAAAGATAGCTTAAAACTGCATGGTCAGTAGAAACAATGACTTTTGTACCAAGTAGATATGACCTGAATTTTTCAAGAGCAAAGACCATGACAAAAAGTTCATTTTTAGTTATTTGGTAATTGCATTACACTCCGTCCAACATGCAGGAAACATAGGCAATAACATGCAAATTCTTCCTTATTCTTTACCCAAGTACAACCCCAACCGTATAGTTACTTCTATAACATCCTCCATTCAGGGATAAAACGACAATCTCATGTCAATCGAAAAAAAAAAAACAGAGTAATTTTTTTTTGTATATATATATATATATATATATTCATGGTCTTCGTATTAAAATCTATCAGAATTTCGACGGAGTCCCCCCTATACCAGAAGATCCCAAGTTATTGACATGAAATCTATTTACACTTCTAATAGCTCGCATCTCATAACTTAATTCCCGACCCAATCATCCTGGGTTTCAATTTCCACACTTATACTCACACCTATCAACCACAATATTTATGATATGCATTATATAACAAAATATCATTATGGATGGATAAAAATAATAAATATAAATTCATAAGCATGAAGTATGGTTATATGAACTATATGGTTAAATTCATTCAATCAAGTTTAAACCTTATTTTACAAATTAAGTTATACAAACATTTTCATGTTTACAAGATACAAGGGTATACTCCCTAGAACATAGATTACAAGAAGAGAACATAAACTAGGATCTACTCCTATCGTGCATGCGATGATCCTGAAACAAAATACATATTATTGAAAGGTGAATATTACAATAAATATAACAACACGAATATCTAACAATTTCAATAGGGTAAAATGGTTTCATAGTTCATTCGCTTCTCCCTTCTAGTTTTTATTAGAATCTCTTCCTTATCCAACAATTAATAATTGTTCCCTTCGCCACTTTCAACCTTCATTCCAGACTTTATGAGATCGAACATGATTATTTTTGGTTATCACATTACCGACACCAATTTCACTGGTATCATCATCATCATCATCACCCCATATGAGTCGATGCAAGGTGATCCCCTTACCCGAGATCCTAACATACACTAAATGTATGCTAGTCCAATTATGGCGATCCCCTTACCCGGGATCCTAATATACACTAAATGTATGCTAGCCAATACATGATGATCCCCTTACCCGGGATCCTAATGTACACTAAATGTATGCTAGCCAATACATGATGATCCCCTTACCCGGGATCCTAACATACACTAAATGTATGCTAGTCCAATCGTGGCGATCCCCTTACCTGGGATCCTAACATACACTAAATGTATGCTAGTTTATGCCTCAAATCACACTTCTAATATTTCCTTTGTTAATGATAATTTCATCATTTGGCAATTCATACAACAACTTTCCCCTTGAATACACATACATTCAACAATTCACATTTCACATTTGTAATATAAATAAATCATGGAATTAACTAGAAAGTATATGTGCGATTCACCTACCTGCAATAGAAGCTCTACTCATGCTCCCATGCTGCTGCTGCTGCTGCTATTGCACCATGCTTGTGGCCCCTTCTGAAATTCACAGGTTTATCTCATAAATTTTCCTCACTCAAGGATATGTTTTATTATAAACATATCAATAACCAATAAGTCTTTCTTTATGTCATTTCTTAATATTTTATGTTTTTCCAATTTCACCCATTAATATTGTCATTCTTTGTCCAACCGCAGTTATCATTCCTTTATATATATATATTTGAACTGTTTCTGCTTAAATCCCGAACTGTCATTGTCTCAACATTGAACTGTTACTTTCTCATTTTTTTTTTGAACTGTTACTATCTAGATATTGAACTATTATTGTTCAACTGTTATTGTTTAGACATTGAACTAAATAGTTATTGTCTAGATATTGAACTGTTATTGTTCAACTGTTACTGTCTAGACATTGAACTGAATAGTTATTGTCTAGATATTGAACTGTTATTGTCTTATTTTTGAACTATTACTGTCTAGAAATTGAATTGTTTCTATCTTGTTTTTGAACTGTTACTGTCCAACTGTTACTATTTAGACATTAAACTGTTACTGTCTCATTTTTAAACTATTACTGTCTCATTTTTGAACTGTTACTGTCTCATTTTTTAACTGTTACTCTCCAACCTCTCCTCAGATTTTTAACTATATCCAGAGTTATAGAACTCCGATTCAAGCGAGATTAGTCTTGTTGGAAAGCTAAGACATGAGGCTACAAGTTCTCTAAAAGAAGGAGAACCTAGTTCTGCCTCTAAGACAGTCAAAATTTCTCATCAACGAACCAGACCTACTACCCTATAGGGTCTGTCATGACCCAGTCTCGGTTGGTGACCCATAACTGGAGTTCTATAACTCCAAATTGAGCAATACCAATTTCATTAGTTAGCCAACATTCAAAACTACAATTTCTATAAGGAACCTGATCCTAATTCCTTCATGCTCCTACCCAAAATCTCTCTGAAAGTCAAGAGACAAAACTGTCCAAATTCATCAACCTTTTCATTTACATATAGCACATGAAGTTCTTTAATTTAGCAACTCATACCTTTTTCTCAATTTAAGTCTAAGAACTCAAATTTATAAATTAACATCCAGGCATCAATTCATAATCAACTTGAAATGACTCATAAGAGCAGGTTTAGAATACCTTATGCGGTATGAATCAAGGTTTCCATCCCTCCTTTTCTTTCTAATGACAGTTGGCCCTCCCCTCTTCTCTTCTTGTTAATCCCTTTCCCACCAATGTTTATTCTACCTATAACCCTTAATCTTGGATGTGTTTTTGAAATTTTGGTGTTTCTCTCTTGATTTGTAAAAATGAATATAAAACCTCCCTCTTTTCTTTCTTTACGTTATCTGCAGATCTATTTTTGGTGAGAAGATGAGTACTTATGCTTATGCTCTATAGTTATTCTTATTTGCATTTAGGCCTCATTTTCTTTAAGTGTATTTGTTTTGCCCATTTTCTTTAACTCCAACTCTCTTGTTCCTTAAGCTCCATATCATTCATCACTGTTTTTCCCTTCCTACTTAAGGCATCGACTACTACATTAGCCTTACCAGGATGGTAGTTAATAACACAATCATAATCTTTTCTTAACTCTACCCATCTTCTCTGTCGCATGTTCAACTCCTTTCGTGACATCAAATACTTCAAACTTTTATGGTCTGTAAAGATTTGAACTTGTGTCCCATACAAATAATGTCTCCATACTCTTATGGAAAACACCACCGCTACAAGTTCTAGGTCATGAATCGGGTAATTCACCTCATGCTACTTTAAATGTCTTGATGCATAAGCAATCACACGCCTGTGTTACATCAATACACATCCCAGACCCCTTTTGAGGCATCACTATATATCACAAACCCTTCTGTCCCTGATGGAAGGGACAACACAGGAGCAGAAGTGAGCCTCTCCTTCAGTTCTTGCAAGCTCTCTTCACACTCTTCCGACCAAACAAACCTGACTTCCTTGCGGGTCAGCTTAGTTAAAGGTGATGCTATGGTGGAGAACCCCTCAATAAACCTCTGGTAATATCTAGCAAGACCCAAGAAACTTCGGATTTTGTGTCACGTTGGTAGGCCTTTCCCATTTTAACATAGCCTCAACCTTTCTTGGATACACAATTATTCCTTCTGTGGATATTACATGGCCTAAAAATACTACTTCCTTGAGCCAGAACTCATATTTATCCAACTTTGCATATAATTGATTCTCCCTTAAAGTCTGTAGCACAACCCTTAGATGTTGTTCATGCTCTAAGTGAGAGTTTGAATATACCAGAATATCATCAATAAATACAACCACATATTGGTCCAGGTAAGGCCAAAACACTCGATTCATCAAGTCCATAAACATGGTCGGAGCATTGGTTAACCCGAAAGGCATCACCGAAAACTCGTAATGCCCATAATGGGTTTGGAAGGTTGTCTTTTCTATGTCTTGTTCCTTGATTCTCAACTGGTGGTATCCAGATCTCAAATCTATCTTAAAGAACACTCTAGCACCCTTCAAGTGATCAAACAAGTCATCTATTTGTGGGAGTGGGTATCTGTTCTTCATCATCACTTTATTCAATTGACGATAATCAATGCACAAACAAAGGGTGCCATCCTTCTTCTTTAAAAACAATACCGGAGCTCCCCAAGGCGAGTTACTAGGCCGGATGAAGCCTTTATCTAACAATTCCTGAAGTTGGACCTTTAGTTCTTGCCAATTCCATAGGTGCCATCCTATAAGGATACTGGGCTATAGGAGAAACTCCTGGAATTGTTTCTATGGAAACTTCAATTTCTCTAACTGGAGGTAATCCAGGCAACTCTTCTGGAAATACATCTCGAAACTCCCTCGCTACAGGAATACTAGCCACATCTATGTTACCCTTTTCTAGCTCTCTTACATGGGCTAAGCAAGTAGAACAACCTTTCCTCAGTAATTTTCTAGCCACCAAGACTGAGATTACACAACTTGGAATTACTTTTCTTTCCCCTTTAAACAATACTCTTTTATCACCTAATCCTTGGATTGTCACTGTTTTGGCGAAACAATCCACTTGTGCCTTATGTTTACTTAGCCAATCCATGCCCAGAATCACATCAAAATCATATAACTCTAATGGCATAAGATCTACCCTCATCTCTAATCCTCTAATATATAGTTTTACCCCTCTATCAATATCATTAATATGTATATTCTCTCCTAGAGGTGTACTAACCGTCACCTCTACACCCAAGTTACTAGATAACATATGCAAGTTATTCACAATTCTATAAGATACAAAGGAATGACTAGCTCCAGGATCAATTAAAGCATAAACTTGCATTGTATCTAACTGTAAAGTACTTGCCACCATATCAAGTACAGCTCCCACATCCTCGTAGGTAATGTGATATACCCGACCCTGAGTCCTCCCCTCGTGATTTCTGGGCCTCCCACGAGTAGCACTCATCCCTGACTGGGTAGGCCTGATAGGACGATCAACTATCACTGATTGATGTTGGATATGAACCTCAATCCTCTGACCATGGACTCCCTCGGTAGTTCTATGAGGACAATCCTTCTTCCTATGACTCATGTCACCATAATAGTAACAGCCTTAGCCTACATACGGGCACTCTCTCCATCGATGCCCCTTACCTCTACATTTATATAACATCTCCCCAGCATCACAGAGCAATCTCCAAGGTGTTACTGCTTAGACCTTTGACAAAATGGATATCCCGGTCCCTTCTGTTCAGTAGACCCTCCAGTAGTTTTGACTCCCTATCTAGACTGTCCTCCCCAAGCTCCTCTTCCAATGATCAGTCTAGATCCTCTTAAGCTCCCTCCTAGGGTGAAACTCTCACCTCTTCTCTAGAACTATCGTGATGATTGCCTGCTCTCCCCCTTCTTTGGAAGAGGAGGTCTCCCATTCAAAAACTCAAAATCTCTCCTTTTAGCTCCCATTGCCTGACTCTGCTCGACCACTGGCTTCGGGGTATCCTTTATTACCCTCACCATACCTTGAGCAGCCCGTACCAATTCCTGCACAGACTAAAACTGCATGGCTATCAATATCATCCTTAATTCCCGCCTCAATCCATCACAAAACCTCTCCATCCTATGGTGCTCTGTGGGAAGGTCAGTGGAGGCAAAAACTACTAAATCCTGAAATCTCCTCTCATACTCTAGAACTGTCAAATCTCCCTGCCTTAAATCCAAAAAATCCTATTCTTTCTCCCTCTTATGCTCCCAAGAATAGTACCTCTCCTCAAACTCTTTATGAAAATCCCTCCATCTCAATACCTCCCCTGATCTCCTCTCTCTAATGGTCTCCCACCAAGAGTGGGCACTTTCAACCAATAGTTGAGTTACAAAATCCACCCGTAACTCCTTTGACACCTGTATCTGATTTATAACTCTTTGCACTTTCCTCAGCCAATGCCCAATAACCTCTGCATCCTCTTCGCCCCGGTAAGTCATACAACCCATCTCTTTCATACCCTTCACCCATTGCACTATGGTGACTACTCCCCTTGATCTAGGAGTCATATTGGAGGCTCCCGCTACCATTCTTGCTGCTACAACTCTCATTATATGTTCCATAAAAGCAGGATCTGAAAAAAGGTTTGATCCAGCTACTGGTGCCACTAGTGGTGGTATATTATCTCCCCCCTGTTTGTCTGATACCTCGGGCATGGATACATCTGTTTAACGGAACAACGAATCATCTTGAAGTCTCACTGACTTACCCCCTTATGAGTACACTGGTGTTGCAGGTATATGAGAGGAGGTGTCTGCCAAGGGATCTCAGTTTGGATCACTTTCATTACAAAAACTCTGGTCGCTTCCCCGAACTAGGATGGATCAGTCCTGGCTCCTTGCCTTATTCTCACCATCCTGAAACACATTTCAAAATCATCTAATTATTCTTGTCCCCAGAATAGCAACCTAGGCTCTGATACCAAAATGTAACATCCTTCATTTCGGGATAAAACGACAATCTCATGTCAATCGAAAAAAAAATAGAGTAATTGTTTTTTGTATATATATATATATATATATATATATATATTCATGGTCTTCATATTAAAATCTACCAGAATTTCGACGGAGACCCCCCTATACCGAAAGATCCCAAGTTATTGACATGAAATCTATTTACACTTCTAATAGCTCGCATCTTATAACTTAATTCCCGACCCAATCATCGTGGGTTTCAATTTCCACACTTATACTCACACCTATCAACCATAATATTTATGATATGCATTATATAACAAAATATCATTATGGATGGATAAAAATAATAAATATAAATACATAGGCATGCAATATGGTTATAGGAACTACATGGTTAAATTCATTCAATCAAGTTTAAACATTAATTATACAAATGAAGTTATACAAACATTTTCATGTTTACAAGATACAATGGTATACTCCCTAGAACCTAGATTACAAGAAGGGAACATAAGCTAGGATCTACTCCTGTCGTGCATGTGATGATCCTGAAACAAAATATATATTATTGAAAGGTGAATATTACAATAAATATAACAACACGAATATCTAACAATTTCAACAGGGTAAAATGCATTCATAGTTCATTCGCTTCTCCCTTCTAGTTTTTATTAGAATCTTTTCCTTATCCAATAATTAATAAATGTTCCCTCTGCCACTTTCAACCTTCATTCCAGACTTTATGAGATCGAACATGATTATTTTTTCTTATTGATTAGTATTTAAAAGTGCATTTTTATCAAGGTTTTATATCATCATTTTGCACTTGAAGTATCAATAACTCCTTAACTAAATCAAGTTTTATAATAACATACCTAATAATATAAGATACCTTTAATTTATGGTAAATGTTCATCTTAAATGCAGGTCTATCACATAAATGAAAGGATTGATTAATGAGTTAAGTATTCAAATTGAAAGGACAAAGAGAGGGCCAAACTTAGAAAAAAGATGTTGGTGCAGTCCAAACTGGAACACTGTTTGGTAATTGGGTCATATCTCGAGTTCTAGATGTCCAAATGATCTCATATTTTTACACAAATTTAGTAAGACATAGGCCTACAACTTTCATGTGGAGGCCAAGATCTAAAACGGCTGTTTTCAAGTCCAAATTATAGCAATAACGGAGAAGTTTGAATTTGTCCTGCATCCCAGACACTGTTCAGTGTTCAGCCTATATCTCGAGTTCTAGAAGTCCAAATGACCTCAATTGTTTTTTCCTGGAAAGCTAAGAAAAATTCCTATAACTTTCATAAGTACAGGTGGATCTAGTTCTGATGCTAGCAATGACGTTTTATTCAAAAAAGAAGATAAGGATTTTCACCAAGTCAAGAGTTGGCCACCCACTCAACAATTAGTCATCAAATCAATAGTTCCAAATTTTGGCCTATAAAAGGAGGCATTTTCCATGCATTTAGAGGGTTGGTTGTTCAGATCAAGAACTTGCTATTGCTCTCTCTCTTTATATTTTTTTGTAATTCTTAAGTTTTGCTTTCATTAATATCTTGTTTATGCTTTTCATTTCCTTTCCTTTACTTAGTTAACTTGTATCTTATTTATGTTCTTGTTTTGTTTATTTATGTTTCTCTTCTTCATTATGTTTAGCTAAGTTTATTATGTCAAGGTGAAAAGGTTACACTAATGGCGTAAGAATAAATATAGTGTAAACTCAACATGGACCTTAATGTTTAATATTAACATGTTTTATCTTTTTATCTTACTAATTCTTAATACCTTGCTTCTTAATTGGTTAATATAGATTTGTGTTGTATAACACTTGATACAACAAATGCTTGACACTCTCATAGCCCAACCATATGGTATTACCTACACCTATGCTATGAAAGGAACTTGATTTGTTGTTAACATAAGTTAGCATCATGAATTGCTGACAATATTTAAAAGTCTGGTGTTACTTAAATAAGATAATTAATATGATCATATTAATAATTTATAATGAACTATTAATGACAAATCATCCGATTGGAACCTCCTTTATGTGTGGTTTCCAGTTGCATAATAAGAGTTTATACTATACTTGTTTGAAATACCATTAGTGGATCCTCTAACCTTGACATTTTTTTTTTATTATTGTTTAATCCTTACATTAATCTTCCATCTCAAAGTTCTCATCAACCTCTTCTTTTTATTAATATTATTGTTGTTGTTGTTGTTGTTGTTGTTGTATTATTGTTGTCTATAATTTATACAATTAACCTCCCTATGGTTCGACCCCAGTCTTGCCTGGTTATATATTACTTCGACACTCCTACACTTGGGCGAAGACATGAATCTTTTGGTCATGTCAAGTTTTTGACGCCGTTGCTAGGGAGGTAAATTCTTGTACAAATATAGTATTTATTTTATTTTCGCTTTTCACTTTTCTGTATCTAACTTTGTTTCTTTTTCTTTTGTTTTCTTCTTCCTTTTATTCTCTTTTTACACGTGCATGAGTGTTTTGTCACGTACATTAAGTGGTAGACTTTGTAGGGTATCCTCATCATTTTAAGAAAATATGGCCGAAGAAGATAACCAGTCACTTCATAATGAGAATAATGAGAATAACCGTGTTAGAACACTTAAAGACCACATGAATCCCACAAGGACAAGTGCACCCTCATGCATAGTCTTCCCTCTTAATGCATCTCATTTTAATTTTAAGCCAGACATTATTCAACTTTTACCTTCTTTTCATGGCTTAGATCTAGAAAATCCATATTTACATCTGAGAGAATTTGAAGAAGTTTGTAACACCTATAATGACTTAAATTGTAGCATGAATACCATTATATTAAAGCTTTTTTTTTTCATTAAAAGATAAAGCTAAAACATGGCTCCAAAATCTTAGGTCAGGATCCATTCGTGCATGGGATGAAATGCAACAACAATTTTTAAAGAAATGTTTTCTATCTCACAGAACCAACTCTTTTAAAAGACAAATCACCACTTTCACTAAAAAACCAGGCGAAACATTTTACCAATGTTGGGATAGGTATCGAGACTTGCTTAATACTTGCCCTCATCATGGTTTTGAAACATGGAGATTGGTTTCACAATTTTATGCAGGGTTAACACCTAAAGATAGGCAAATGGTTGAATTGATGGGAATGGAACTTTTGAAGATAAATACCCTAATAAAGCAATGGAGTACCTAGACTTGCTAGCCGAAAATGCTCAAAATTGGGACACCACAGGTACTTATGAGGCACCAAGTAAAACACAACCTCGTACATCTAGTGGAGGTATGCACAACCTTAGGGAAGATCATGACCTCCAAGCCAAGTTTGCATCTTTAGCTAGAAAAGTCGAGGCACTATAATTGAAAAAGAGTGGTCAATTAAAATATGTTCAAGACATTGTGTGTCAAACCTGTGAAACAAATGAACATGCAACCAATGACTATCCAACTTTGCCTTCTTTCAAGGAATGCCTCCATGAACAAGCCCATGCTTTAAATAGTTTACAAAGGCTCAATCATAACTCATACTCACAAACATACAACCTTGGTTGGAGAAATCACCCAAATTTCAGTTGGAAGAGTGATAACAATAATGCACAAACTTCACAGCCACCGTTTCAAGCACACCATAATTTCCAAAATTCTCATGGATATGCAACTCCTTATGCTCCACCTCCTAGAAGAAATCTTGAGGAAACATTGCATGCATTCATTGAAAAGTAAGAGACAATAAACACTTAACTTGCTCAAAGCATGACAAATTTTAAAGATGCTCTTGCAAAATTCACATCTGCTCTTAGTTTCCAAGAGAAAGGTAAGTTTCCATCTCAACTATAGCAAAATCCAAAGGGGCAATACAATACAAATGCAAGTGGTTCCGGAAGCCAACACATGGATCAAGTCAAATCAGTAATCACTCTTCGCAGTGGTAAGGTTATTGAAAAACCCACTCTTGAACATTGTGAGAAAAATGATGAGTCAATCTCTGAGGGTAAGGAAGGGGTTGAATCTGAACATTGTAAAGAAAAGACTGATTCTCCGCCAGCACTTCCATTTCCTCATACCATGACTAAACAAAGGAAAGTTAATCACAATTCTGAAATCCTTGAAACTTTCAAACAGGTCAGGATCAATATACCTTTGTTGGATGCTATTAAACAGGTACCTTCCTATGCTAAATTTTTGAAAGATCTATGCACTATGAAGAGAAAACTGAATGTGAAAAAGAAAGCATTTTTAGCCGAACAAGTAAGTGCTACTCTTCAGAACAATAATGCTTTGAAATATAAAGACCCTGGTTGTCCTACAATTTCTTGCTTTATTGGAGAACATAAAATTGAAAGAGCTTTACTTGATCTTGGAGCTAGTGTGAATTTACTTCCATATTCGGTTTTTCAAAGTCTTAATCTAGGTGAGCTGAAACCAACTTTTGTAACTCTTTTACTTGCTGATAGATCTATAAAAGTGCCTAGAGGAATAGTTGAGGATGTGTTAGTACAAGTTGATAAATTCATTTACCCTGTAGATTTTGTTATCTTGGATACACAACCCATTGAAGCATGTAATTCAATTCCTGTTATTTTAGGACGTCCATTTCTTGCAACTTCTAATGCATTGATTACTTGTAGGAATGGATTGATGAAGCTATCATTTGAAAAAATGACATTGGAGATGAATATTTTCAACATTTGCAAGCAACCTAGAGATGATAATGATTTATAGGAAGTGGAATTTATTGAAAAATTAGTTCATGATCAATTTCAAACCACTTTTAGTGAAACTGAGATTGATGAACCTGACGAGTTGCAAATGGTCTATTTTCAGGAAGAAGCAAAGGCATGTAATTGGAGACCATAAATTAAAGAATTGCCACCACCATCAATTGAGTCTATACCTTTAAGTGTTCAACCACCAAAACCTGATTTGAAGTCGTTACCATTCAATCTCAAATACTCATTTTTGGAAGAAAATGAAACTTTTCCAGTAATAATCTCTTCCAAACTTAATGCACATCAAGAAGGTAAGTTATTAGAAACTCTGAAAATGCACAAAAATGCATTAGGATGGACCATAGCTGACATAAAAGGAATTAGTCCTTTGATTTGCACACACAGGATTTATTTGGAGGAAAATGCTAAACCCTCTAGAGAAATGCAATGAAGACTTAATCCTAATATGAAAGAAGTAGTGAAAAATAAAGTCATTAAGCTTCTAAATAATGGAATCATTTATCCTATTTCTGACAGCAAATGGATAAGTCCTACCCAAGTTGTACTGTGATAACAAATGAGAAAAATGAGTTAATTCCAAATAGAACTATTACTGGTTGGTGCATGTGCATTCACTATAGAAAACTTAATTCAATGACTATAAAAGATCATTTCCATTTACCTTTCATGGATCAAATTGTAGAAAGAGTTGCAGGTCATGAATTTTATTGTTTCCTAGATGGCTATTCAGGTTATAACCAAATTGAAATTGCATTGGAAGATCAAGAGAAGACTACTTTCACATGTACATTTGGTACTTTTGCATATCGAAGAATGCATCTTGGGTTATGTAATGCACCAGCCACGTTTCAAAGATGCATGGTTAGCATATTCAGTGATATAGTTGAACGTTTTGTTGAGATTTTTATGGATGATTTTTCTGTTTTTGGTGATTCATTTGATGATTGTTTAACTAACTTGGAAAATGTTTTGAACAGGTGTGAAGAGAAGAATCTTGTACTGAATTGGGAAAAATATCACTTTATGGTAACAAACGGCATTATACTTGGTCACATTGTTTCATCGAAAGGAGTTGAGGTTGACAAATCTAAAATTGAGTTAATTTCCAACTTACCAACACCAAAATTTGTTAAAGATGTTAGATCATTCTTAGGACATGCTGGTTTTTACAGAAGATTCATCAAAGATTTTAGTGTAATATCTAAACCATTGTGTAACCTTCTAACAAAGGAAAATGTTTTTGAATGGACTGAACAATGTGAAAAAGCCTTTGTTAAACTTAAAGCTTGTTTACTTCTGCTCCTGTCATTCAACCTCCTGATTGGTCATTACCTTTTGAAATAATGTGTGATGCTAGTGATTATGCCGTGGGTGCTGTTTTGGGACAAAGAAAAGATAAGAAACCTTATGTGATTTACTATGCAAGTAAAACTTTAAATAGTGCTCAAATGAATTACACTACCACTAAAAAAGAATTACTTGCAATAGTATTTGCATGTGACAAGTTCAGATCTTATCTTGTTGGCTCACCTGTTGTCCTTTTTAGTGATCATGCAGCTTTGAAATATCTTCTTTCAAAAAAGGATTCTAAGGCTAAATAGGTGCGGTGGATTTTTTTACTTTAAGAATTTGATATCACAATCAAAGACAAGAAAGGCACTGAAAATGTTGTCGCACATCATTTGTCAAGATTGACAACCGATTCAAGATCCGACATCACACCAATCGATGACTACTTTTTTTATGAATCTTTATTTTCTGTCTCTACAATGCCTTGGTTTGCTAATATTGTTAATTTTCTTGTTTTATGACAATTGCCAACTCATTGGAGTACCCAAGATGAAAGAAAGTTCTTGAACGAAGTGAAGAACTTTTATTGGGATGACCCTTATTTATTCAAATATTGTCCTAATCAAATATTTCAAAGATGCATCCCTAACAATGAGGTAAGTAACGTCATTAAATTTTTCCATTCTCAGGCATGTGGGGGTCATTTCTCATCAAGAAAAACAACTACAAAAATCTTACAAAGTGGATTTTACTAGCCCACCATATTCAAAGACTCACATGCATTCTGCAAAACTTGTGAAAATTGTCAAAAGTTGGGATCTATTTTGAAACGTCACATGATGCCTTTAAATCCTATTCTTGTCATTGAGATCTTTGACTGTTGGGGTATAGATTTTATGGGTTCATTTCCTCCATCATTTGGTTTCTTGTACATATTGGTTGCAGTAGATTATGTTTCAAAATGGATAGAGGCAATTTCAAGTCGAAACAAAGATCACAAAATAGTGATGAAGTTTTTGAAAGAAAACATTTTAAGTCGATTTGGAATCCCTCAAGCCATGATAAGTGATGGTGGAACACATTTCTGCAACAAGCCATTTGAGTCTTTAATGAAGAAATATGGAATCACATACAAAGTTGCCACCCCTTATCACCCTCAAACGAGTGGACATGTAGAACTTGCTAATAGGGAGATCAAACAGATCTTGGAGAAAATAGTGAACCCTAATCGAAAAGACTGGTCTTTAAGACTTAATGATGCACTTTGGGCTAATCAAACTACTTATAAAACATCATTAGGTATGCCACCTTATAGACTAGTCTATGAAAAACCTTGTCACTTGCCTGTGGAAATTGAACATAAAGCTTATTGGGCTATTAAAACTTTTAATTCAAACATTGATGATGCTAGTCGGCTATGAAAATTGCAAATAAATGAGCTTGAGGAAATAAGAAATGATGCATATGACAATTCAAGAATTCATAAAGCAAGAATCAAAGAGTTTTTCATGACAAGAAAATACTGAGAAAAACATTCAATGTTGGTCAAAAAGTCTTGGTTTATAATTCTCGACACCATTTATTTCCTGGAAAACTAAGATCAAAATGGAGCAGTCCTTTTATTATGAAACATGTGTATCTATATGGGGCCTGTAATATCAAAAATCCAAAGAATAGTAATGTTTTCAAGGTAAATGGCCATCGTTTGAAATTTTATTTTGATAATTTTTCAGTTGAAAATGACTTTATTGAATTGGGTGATCCTGTATATAAAGATTGATTCTTTTTCTCACATTGTTTTTGTGTGACTTTTGTTTTGCTAGTGTCTTACCCTGGTCAAATAGCAGATAACGGTACTCCATAACTCTTAAGTGGGTTCTTTCAATTTCCCATGATAACTGAGTATATATTTGTGCAATTCTTTGCTCTTTCTCCTTTCTTTTAATCTCTCCTCCAATTCTCATTTGAAAATGGACACCACTCTTGAAAAATTAAAAAAGTATTTTCCCGCTCTGCCTCAGAATGTGATTACAAAAATTTACCATGCTAGATGTGTAAGATTGAGGTTGTTAATGAATCATGGAATTCCTGAAGATATTCATTGGTTGATTGAAGCAAATGTCCGATTATCAGGTGAGTCCTCCAATTATTTCATTTCACACATGCCAGGAACAGGTAAAAGCACTTTTGCAAAGAAACGTCATGCAAAACGACTCAAAGTCTATCACAGATGTGCCAAATGGACTTGTAATGCAACATGTCGTTCTTTAGGAATGGTATTTGTAAACCATGAAGATAAAATACAATTAATTAAGGTTGGCCTGAGTAAATGGTCTTTAGATAATCTTCTATTGACTCTAGAGATGCACCCTAGTGGAGATGTGCATCGTGCAATTCATGATTTATGGCCACAATTCCGTAAAGAACATGCTCGACTTAGTCTTGGGAATCTGACTAAAAAAGACCATGTTTGCCAGTTTTTAAGAAAACTGGATGTGAAGCCTATGCTCGACCCATAGAAGGCGTTTAAGTCGTTCTTAGACATAAAACCAAGGAAAAATGTGAGCTGCAATCACAACTACCTGTACATACACATGCTTTTTTCAAAATAAATAAATAAATATATATATATATATATATATATATATATATATATATATATATATATAGAGAGAGAGAGAGAGAGAGAGAGAGTGAGACTATAGCTTACCTACATATAGTTGGTATGATTGCATTTTCAATTTCTCATCTATAAATTCTTCTCTTCCATCCCTTTATTTTTGCTTAACCCATACATTCATCCAATATAGAAGTGTGTAGAAATGGCAGGTTCCTCAAGTCATCACATAAACAATATTTATGTTTTCAGTGGATCCGACCTAGGAAAGAAAGACTTTTTAGAATTAGCAAATCATCTTGGTCAGGTACTAGCTGAGTGAAAGATTCATTTAGTGTATGAAGGAGGCAGCCTTGGGTTAATGGGGGGGAGTGTCAATAACTGCATTTTTAGGAGTTAGTCAAGTTTTGGGGGTTGTCCCCAAAGCTTTAGCACAAGGGGACATCATTGGAAAAACAATTAGAGAGGAATTACAGGTCCCCACAATGTCTGATCGACTGAATGCAATGTTTAACCATGTTGATTCCTTCATTGCCTTACCAGGTGGTCTAGGCACATTAGAAGAGATCTTTCTTATTTCCTCCTGGGCCTAACTACACATTCACCATAAACCCATAAGTTTGTTAAATGTTAATGGTTTTTATGATAAGTTGTTATCTTTTCTTGATCATGTTGTGGAACAGGAATTTCTAACATCTTCGGCACGACAAATCATAATCTCTGCTACTATTATTGAACAATTGATTGACCAACTACAATCTTTCATCCCTGTAATTAATCCCTCTATGAGTCGCATAAATTGGTCAACTAAGGAAAGCCGTAAAAAGATTATATTGGATTTGAGCCTGCGTTTGTAAAACTTTGTGTCTTTTGGTTTTATTATTGTGTTTTGTTGTTTCTTATATTTGTTTAAGTGTGTTTCAGGTTTGTCAGTGTTCGCTATTTCAAGTGATGTCTTTTATACTCTATCTTTCTACCTTAGGACATTGAGGACAATGTCTCATTTTGATTGGGGGGAAAGGGTAGTAGTTGATATATTAAAAAAAAAATTGTGTTTTCTATTTCATAAACTATGTGCAAAACTGTTGACACCCCTACGAGTAAAAAGAGTTCTTTTGTTAAAGTGACTCTTGAGACGCATCTTAATAAACATTCTTAATAAGATCTATCAGAATACTTCTTGAAATATTTAGGTTTACAAACTCTCGTATTGTTATCACTTGATTTTGCTCATATGCTCATTTAACAAGTATTCTTAAATCTTCATTTTCACACACACACTTTAACATATGATTGTGGATTGCACATTGAATTATTACATTATTTATGTTCTTTTGTTAAAGGTAACAACTAAGGGAAAGTGATAGTATATAATATGTTTTCAAAAAATAATAATAATAATGATAATAAAAACGTAGATAAGTTTTGACACGACCAAAAGCTTGATGTCTTCTCCCAAGTGCAGGAGTGTCAAAGTAATAAATAACCCGGCAAGATCGGGGTCGAACCACAGAGAGGTTAATTGTATAAATTATAAATAACAAGACAACAACAACAACAACAACAACAACACTAATAACAATAATAGTAATAATAATAATACTCAGTACATGGCGTTGTTACACCTGAGCATGATCTAAAAGATCGGGTCACAGGTTTCCAGCCTATATACTGAGTTTATGAAAAGATCAAAAAGATATATTATATAATATAAACAGAATGTAAATAATAATAATAATAACAATAATAATAATAATAATAATAATAGTAGTAGTAGTAGTAGTAGTAGTAGTAGTAGTAAAAGAAGAAGAAGATGAAGAAATTAATGAGAACTTTGAGATGAAAGATTAATGTATGGATTAAACAACGATAAAAATAAATGTCAAGGTTAGAGGATCCACTAATGGTACTTCAAACAAGTATAGTATAAACTCTTATTACTCAATTGGAAACCACACATAAAGGAGGTTCCAATCAGATTATAAATTGTTAACATGATTACATTAGTTATCTTATTCGAATAAAGCTAATACTTGTAAATGTTGGCAGGCATTCATGATTATAACTTATGTTAACAACAAATCAAGTCCCTTTCATGGCTCAAGTGTCGGTTATACCATACAGTATGGGCTATGAAAGTACCAAGTATTTGTTGTACCAAGTGTTATACAACATAAATCTAGATTAACCATTTAACAAGTAAAGTATTAAAAGTGAACAAGATAACAAATATAAAACATGTTAGTATCCAACGTTAAGGTCCATGTTAAGTTTATATTATACTTATTCTTACACTATTATGTACCCTTTTCACCTTGACATAATTAACTTAGCTAAACATAATGAAAGAAAGAAACATAAATGAACAAGATAAGAACATAAATGAGAAAGAAGTTAACTAAGTAAAGGAAAGGAAATGCAGTGCATAAACTTGATATTAATGAAAGCAAAACATAAGCAATACAAAGAGAGAAAGCAAGAGCATGATCTTGATCTGGAAACCAAGATGCCTCAATACATGATAAATGCCTCCTTTTATAGGCCAAATTTTGGAACTATTGATTTATTGACTAATTGATGAGTGGGTGGCCACATCTTGACTTGGTGACAATCCTTATCTTCTTGTCTGAACAAGACGTCATTTCTAACATCATAATTTGCCCAGAATCCTCAAGAATTTTCTAGGAAATTTTCTTAGCTTTCCAACAAAAAAAAAGATGAGGTTATTTGGACTTCTAGAACTCAAGATATGGGCTGAACACTAAATAGTATTTGGGCTGCAGGACAGCTTCGGACTTCTTCGTTGTTCCTTCAATTTGGACTTCAAAACGGCCTTTTTAAATCTTGGGCTCCTCATGAAAGTTGTAGGCCTTTATCTTACCTTTCCATCCATATAAAATGGACCTAAATCCGATATCTAGAGCTCTAGATATGATCCAATTACCGAGTAATGTTCTGGTTTGGACTGCACCAGCATCTCTTTTCTAAGTTTGGCCATCTCTTTGTCCTTTCACTTTCAATACTTAAACTCATCATTCAATCCTTTTATTTATGTGATAGGCCTGCATTTAAGATGAACATTTACCATAAATTAAGGTTTCTTATAGTATCAAACTTGTTATTATAATGCATGTTTTAGTTAAGGAGTTATTGATACTTCAAGTGCAAAATGATGATATAAAACCTTGATAAACATGCACTTTTAAGTACTAATCAAGTTTGGTTTTGCAGCCTCCCTAACCTAAGCAATTAAGCCCGAAGGGGTGTTTTAACACTTAATACCCTAAAATCAACTGACTTGGGAGCTATTGGCCCAAAGCTTGTTATATGGGTTAAGGAGAAAAGCTTAAGGGAATCAAACATTGCACTATCTACGTATTAGTATCTGCAACTCGTGTTACTAAGCTCGTAGGGGTGTCTCAACACCTAATGCCCTAAGACCAATTGGTTTGGGAGTCATTAGCCGAAAACTCGTTACATAGGTTAAAGATGCATTGTGTTGTATGTGTATATAAATTTAAAAAAAAATATATAATAAATAATAATCTCAACCCAAGGAAGTTAGCCTTAACATTAGAACATATTCTTGTTTTCTTCCAACAAAAGCCCCATCATCTATGTTTTCATACATTGAGCACATAAAAAGAAGGCTTATTAATATCTTGTTTAAGATATATGAAACAGGAATATAAATTTAATGAGAGTTTATTTATCTGGATAGATTAATGGAAGTTGAATGATGAATGCCTTGCTTTGTGGAACTTGCAAATTGTTTTTCTATTTTAACGCTTTGATTACTAGGGACTAGTAATAAGCTGGTTGGGGGGTGTGATTAGTACTTAAAAGTATATTTTTATCAATGTTTTATATCATCATTTTGCACTTGAAGTATCAATAATTCCTTAACTAAATCATGTTTTATAATAATATACCTAATAATATAAGATACCTTTAATTTATGGTAAATGTTCATCTTAAATGTAGGCCTATCACATAAATGAAAGGATTGATTGATGAGTTCAAGTATTCAAATTGAAAGGACAAAGAGAGGGCTAAACTTAGAAAAGAGATGTTGGTGCAGTCCAAACTGGAACACTGTTTGGTAATTGGGTCATATCTTGAGTTCTAGATGTCAAAATGATCTCATATTTTTATACAGATTCATTAAGACATAGGCCTACAACTTTCATGTGGAGACCAAGATCTAAGAAGGATTTTTTCAAGTCTAAATTATAGTAACAACGGAGAAGTCCGAATCTGTCTTGCAGCCTAGACACTGTTCAGTGTTCAACCTATATCTCGAGTTCTAAAAGTCCAAATGACCTCAATTTTTTTTTCTTGGAAAGCTAAGACAATTTCCTATAACTTTCATAGTATAGGTGGATCCAGTTCTCATGCTGGCAATGACGTTTTATTTAGATAAAAAGATAAGGATTTTCACCAAGTCAAGAGTTGGCCACCCACTCAACAATTAGTCATCAAATCAATAGTTCCAAATTTTGGCCTATAAAAGGAGGCATTTACCATGCATTTAGAGGCTTGGTTGTTCAGATCAAGAACTTGCTCTTTCTCTCTCTCTTTATATTTTTTTTTAATTCTTAAGTTTTGCTTTCATTAATATCTTGTTCATGCTTTTCATTTCCTTTCCTTTACTTAGTTAACTTGTATCTTATTTACGTTTCTCGTTTTGTTTATTTATGTTTCTCTTCTTTATTATATTTAGCTAAGTTTATTATGTCAAGGTGAAAAGGTTACACTAATGGTGTAAGAATAAGTATATTGTAAACTCAACATGGACCTTAATGTTTAATATTAACATGTCTTATCTTTTTATCTTACTAATTCTTAATACCTTGCTTGTTAAATGGTTAATCTAAATTTGTGTTGTATAACACTTGATACAACAAATGCTTGGCACTCTTATAGTCCAACCGTATGGTATTACCTACACCTGTGCTATGAAAGGAACTTGATTTGTTGTTAACATAAGTTAGCATCATGAATTTCTGACAATATTTAAAAGTTTGGTGTTACTTAAATAAGATAATTAATATGATCATGTTAACAATTTATAATGAGCTATTAATGACAAATTATCCGATTGGCACCTCTTTTATGTGTGGTTTCCAGTTGAGTAATAAGAGTTTATACTATATTTGTTTGGAATACCATTCGTGGATCTTCTAACCTTGACATTTGTTTTTATTATTGTTTAATCCTTACATTAATCTTCCGTCTCAAAGTTCTCATCAACTTCTTCTTCTTCTTTGTTATTGTTATTGTTATCGTTGTTGTTGTTCTTTTTGTATTATTGTTGTCTATAATTTATACAATTAACCTCCCTGTGGTTCGACCCCGGTCTTGTTGGGTTATTTATTACTTCGACACTCCTACACTTGGGAGAAGACATCAATCTTTTGGTCGTGTCACTTATCACATTATCGACACCAATTTCACTGGTATCATCATCAGCACCCCATATGAGTTGATGCAAGGGGATCCCTTTACCCTGGAACCTAACATACACTAAATGTATGCTAGTCCAATCATAGCGATACCCTTACCCGGGATCCTAACATACACTAAATGTTTGCTAGTCCAATCGTGGTGATCCTCTTACCGGGGATCCTAATATACACTAAATGTATGTTAGTTTACGCCTTAAATCGCACTTCTCATATTTCCTTTGTCAGTGACAATTTCATCATTTGGCAATTCACACAACAACTTTTCACCTTGAACACACATACATTCAACAATTCACATTTCACATTTGTAATATAAATAAATCATGGAATTAATTAGGAAGTATAGGTGCAATTCACCTACCTGCAATAGAAGCTCTACTCGTGCTCCCCTACTACTGTTGCACCACGCTTGTGGTCCCTCCTAAAATTCATAGGTTTATCTCATAAATTTTTCTCACTTAAAGATATGTTTTATTATAAACATATCAACAACCAATAAGTCTTTCTTTCAGTCATTTCTTAATATTTTACGTTTTTTCTCATTTCACCCATTAATATTGTCATTCTTTGTCCAACTGCAGTTATCATTTATATATATATATATATATATATATATATATATATATATATATATTTGAACTGTTTCTACTTAAATCCCGAACTGTCATGTCTAGACATTGAACTGTTACTGTCTCTTTTTTGAATTGTTACTGTCTAGATATTGAACTGTTACTGTCCAATTGTTACTGTCTAGACATTGAACTATTACTGTCTCGTTTTTGAACTGTTATTGTCTAGACATTGAATTGTTATTGTCCAACTGTTACTATTTAGACATTTAATTGTTACTGTCTTCTTTTTTGAACTGTTACTATCTAGATATTGAACTGTTACTGTCTCATTTTTGAATTGTTACTCTCCGACCTCTCTTTAGATTTTTAACTATATCTAGAGTTATAGAACTTCGATTCAAGCGAGATTAGTCTTGTTGGAAAGCTAAGACATGAGGCTACAAGTTCTCTACAGGAAGGAGAACCCAGTTCTACCTATGAGATAATCAAAATTTCTCATCAATGAACCAGACCTACTACCCTATAGGGTCTGTCATGACCCAGTTTCGGTTGGTGACTCATAGCTGATGTTCTATAACTCCAAATTAAGCAAGACCAATTTCATTAGTTAGCCAACATCCAAAACTATAATTTCTATGAGGAACCTGATCCTAATTCCTTCATCCTCCTACCCAAAATCTCTCTGAAAGTCAAGAGACGAAACTGTCTAGATTTGTCAACCTTTCCATTTACATACAACACATGAAGTTCTTTAATTTAGCAACTCCTATTTTTTCCTCAATTCAAGTCTAAGAACTCAAATCTATAAATTAACATCTAGGCATCAATTCATAATTGACTTGAAATGACTCATAAGAGAAGGTTTAAAATACCTTACCCGGTACGAATCAAGGTTTTGATCCCTCCTTTTCTTTCTAATGACAGCTGACCCTCCCCTCTTCTCTTTTTTTTAATCCCTTTCCCACTAGTGTTTATTTTACCTATAACCTTTAATCTTGGATGGTTTTTTTTTCTTCAAAATTTTGGTGTTTCTCTCTTGATTTGTAAAAATGAATATAAAAGCTCCCTCTTTTCTTTCTTTACGTTATCTGCAGATTTGTTTTTGGTGAGAAGAGGAGTACTTATGCTCTATAATTATTCTTATTTGCATTTAGGCCCCATTTTCTTTAAGCGTATTCATTTTCCCCCCACTTCTTTTTAGTTTAGTTTATTTCCTTTAATTTAATCCAGCCTTGATTTTTTTTTTTCTCAGGATTTACATTCTCTCTTTGTTTTTATATCCTAGGAAAGTCTAATCCCTTTTCCACAAAGTAGTCCTTTCCAAAGTAGACAATTTACATTTAAGCCTTTCAACAACTATTTTCCAAAAAAAGAACAAATAACCTTGAATAAAATCTTCAAGCTTTAACTTTTGACTTAGAGGAGCTAAATTGCTGAAATAAAGACTTGGATGACAGTTTGGATGCTTTGAGAAGTACTTTGGACTTGTTTCTTCACAAAAACTGTATGCTGGCAAAATTCTTGTGTCATCTTAGAAAAATCATATATCTCTTATATGAGCTCCTTTTCTATTGAAGTTGGGTATGCTAATTGGTCTTCAAGTCAGAAATCCAACAAAATTGAGTTTGCATCAAATGGACTTTCGTAGCTCAAGATATTAAAGTTGAAATGGTCAAAGGTCAACACTAGTATAATGCGAGATTTGACTTTGAAGATTTTGACTTCCATGCTGTTTTTTTTTTCTTGCCTTATATTTATAGAAAGGTATGGATGTTAGCTTTCTGATACCACTAGAATCAATTTGTTTTGACCTTTAGAGCTCAAGCTCTACACAAAACATTGACTGTAGGTCAAATCTACCAATTACCTCCAATTTACTTCCTTTTGAATCTTTCATCTAAAAGTGCCTTCAAAACATAAAACAAAGAATATCAAGGTATTTTATGTATAAAACATAGGCAAAAAACTAGGAAAATTATGGGTAAAACTATCAAATAATTTGGTTGCATCAAATACCCCCGGAATAAAAGCATATCTAGGCAAGGACTTCCATAGAGGTGGTGAATTTTTTTTAAGTGGAGCATTCCATATTGAATTATGCCGCAAGTAGTAATGATGTACCCAATGTATGAAGATGGAATCAATTTTGAGGTGTATGTTCCAAAGCTGTTTAGTTATGAAACTTCTATTTCTAGTTTTAAGATCAAATAAGCCTAGACCCCTTCATTCTTGGGTAAACAAACAGTTTTCCAAACCACCAAAACAAAATTGCTTCTAAGAATATTATCGGTCCATAAAAAATTCCAACAAGTGCAAATAATCTAATTGATAAGAAGACTTGGCATCAGGAAAATACATAGCCAAAATTTCACCATACCATAGAGTATTGACTTAATTAAATCTAGTCTACTAACATAAGAAAGATTTTTCCCCATCCAACTTTGAATAGTTGATTCGAACTTATGCAGAAGGGGGGAGTACTAACAGGCCAAGAGCTTGTGAGGGCTTATAGTGACACCAAGGTATTTGATAGGAAAAGTTCCTTTTGAGAATCCAGTGTCTTGAAGAATGACTTGTTTCCATTGATCTTCGCATTAATATCCAACCTTGAGGTCTTCCTAAAAATCATTAATTGCTGGAATAAAGTCTGCACAAAAGATCTATCCCCTTTGGAAACCAAGAGAATGTCATCAACAAAGGCAAGGTGGTTAATCCCATGAGTACCACATTTCGGGTGGAAGTGAAAATCTGCCATTTGAGAGGCCAATTTCAGCATTCTAGAAAAGTATTCCATGCAAGAGATAAAAAGATAAGGAGACAAAGGATCTCCATGACTCATACCACTTTTCCCAGGAGAGAAACCATACAGGTCACCATTAATAGCCATAGAGAAAGAAGTAGTTTCAACACACTGCATAATTAAGTGAACAAATCTTCGAGGGAAACCAAGCATCATAAGAAGCTGCCTTAAGAAAGACAATTAAATCGAATCAAAAGCTTTTTTGAAATGAATTTTCATCAAACACCTAAGGGAAACCCTTTTCCTGCCATAATGTCGAAGCAGCTCTTGCACCAGATTTATATTATCAGCCATAAGTCTACCTCTCAAGAAAGAATTTTACACTGGACTAATAATCTCAATAGGAGCATGAGCCAATCTCCTAGCGAGGATTTTGGAGATCACCTTATACACCACATTGCAACAAGATATTGATCTGAAATCATTTGTAGATGTCACATTAGCAGATTTTGGAACCAGAGCAATGATAGAGTCATAAATAAAGAAACTTTGCACTGCTACATAGAAATCCTCCCCAACCACATCCCATGATCTTTTGAAGAAGAGGGAGGAATAGCCATCAGGCCTAGGAGCTTTATCATTACCAATCCTGAATAGAGCTTTCTTAATATCATCATTTGTAACAGGACCTATACGAAAGTAATATGAAGATCCTTTAAGACATGGCCCACATTGAACAACATCCACATCCAAAGGGAGAGTTTCCTTAGAGGATCCAAGGAGCTGCTTGAAGAATTTGAAAAATTCTTCCCCTACTTTATCCACCGAGTTAGAAAGAGTACCATCACTTTATTGTATAGCAACAATATAATTTCTTATATGCTTCTTCTCATCAATGCATGGAAAAAACTCATGCCTCTATCACTCTCCTTAAAAAAAATTACATTTAAGTTTTTGAGCAAAGAACATTTTCTCGGCAACTTTGAGATTCATCAGCTTCAGCTTTAATTGCTTGTCTCTAGTAAAAAGTTGGGTGTTATCTATATCATCATGCAGAAGGGTTTGATGATGTTCCAAGGCAACCTCAGCTCTAGTAACCCTCTTAGAAAGGTAGCTGAAATGAAGTTTGTTTAGTTTCTTTAGAGGACCCTTCAAAGACTTAAGTCTCTTGCAAACAATAAATATAAGAGTTCGTTCAGCAAGAGAATGCCAGCCCTCGGATACAAGATCCCTATACTCAAGATGGTCAGCCCACATATTATAGAATTTGAATGCTAGTTGAGGAGTGATCAAAGAAGGCACCAGGAGGGGAGAAATTAACATGAGAAGGCATATAAAGGTTACACCACATGGGGTTAACCAACACTCTATCAATTTTGGTCCAGATTTTTCCATTAGACCAGGAGAAATGACAGCCAGTATAATTCAAGTTAGAGAGACCAAGATCAAAACAACATTCTCTAAAATCTAAGCTTTCATAACAAGTAATAGGATCCCCATTATGTCATCTTAAGATAAAATGGAATTGAAATCCCCCAAGACAATCCAAAGAGAGGTAGGAGCCCATATCCTAAGTTTATCCCATAACATTCTCCTTGCAGTAATCGTATTGAAGCCCTAGACAAAGGTGGCAACAAAAGCATACTTGTTTTCCAAGCTACTTACAAAAACATGAAGAGCTTGGGGGGATAAATCAATTAAATCAACCTTGACTGTGGAAGGATTCCACAACACAACAATTCTAGTATTGCTAGCAGCCTCAACATTAGAGAAAAACTTCCAATTTTCAATATGAACTTGTGCATGAATTGAAGTTTTGAAGAAGTTAACTTAGTCTCTAAAAGACCACATATCAATTTTATTCCTTTTCTTAAGGCTTATAACCTCATACTGTTTTATAGGGCTATTAATCCCTCTGACATTTCAACTGAACAATAACATTAAAGAGGGGGAGGGGTAGGAGATTCCCTACCACTTCTAGACGCTTTAATGGCATTTTTATTTTGAGCACTCCTGGTATAACACCATCAACAACCCCTTAACAACCTCTTCCTTTGCTGCCTCGAGGAGGTCTAGTAATTTATTTACCCTTTTCAGAAACAACCTTATCACCCTTAGATACATCTCCACCAAATAAACCCTTGCTAAGAGACTTACTAATTTTCATTCCCCTGATGTGTTAGGTGGTGTGACCGGGATCGGACCTACTACCGGACAAGGACACCTCACGGGAGGGACATGTAGGTGGCTTCCACCTTCTTCTTATATAATCCTAAATTATGAGATGTTTCTATTACAAATGATATAATATTGAGTTATTATGAGTACCAAGCCGTTTATGCATTGCTTGTTGTGTTTGATGATTAGCTTCGACTAATAACATCCTAAGTGGATGACCGAGATGAGTTGATGATTAGCTTCGGCTAATGGCATCCTAAGTGGATGGTCAAGATGAAATGATGATTAGCTTCGGCTAATGGCATTCTAAGTGGATGGCCGAGATGAATTAATGTTTAGCTTCGACCAACGACAATAATGTTTCACAATAACTATTTGTTTTCTTATCATAAATTGTTTATAATTCTTGTTAATATTTATAATGCAGCAGGTATCTCACACCAATGTGGTGCTTAGTAATCCCATCCCACGGGACCCTACTTTTGCAAAGAACTATGTAACCACATGTTAGATTACGATGTATTTTTCATGAACAAATATATTAGATGTATAACTATTATTCAACACTTTTGTTTAAACTTTTAATGATGATATTATTAGAATAGAAATGCAAACTTACGAAGATGTAAATACAATATAATGTGGACTTGTGAATATGAAAATATAACGTTTTGTGTACGTGTGATAACTACTTATTATGAAATGTTGATGTGCATTACTTTATATAGGTTGTGTCTTGTTAATGAGTGGTATCTGCTTATCAATTTGCAGAATGATATTATGATGAACATCAAGAACCAAATAAAAAAATTATTGTTGTTTTGGGTTTGAAAAGTCGGGTCATTACAGTTGGTGGCTTTAACTCGATTGCCTATAGCTCTACACCTGCACAGTGTTCCTATTGGGGCATTCCTTCCTATAATGATCTCTTTCGCCACAGTAATGGCACCCTTGCCCTTGTTATTGGCAGTTTCTCCATCCATAACCTTCCTCTCTACATACAAAGCATCGCCCTGGTAAAACTGAGCAGTCTCTAGGGTGTCTTTGTTCACACTTCACACAATGAGGATAATTAACATTCTTGTGGTCACTGGTCCTTGCCAACGAGTTTGCCCTTGAATGTGATTACCCCCCCCACTATTATTCCGCTTAACTATTGGTGGAGCGGAACCGTCAAGGCTTTTTTTTTCCTGTATCGCTCAAACACTCTACTCTTTCCTTTCTTCGAATGTTGTGGTCTACTGTTAAGATAATCCTTGTCTCTCTTTTTTCCTGTACCCTAGTGTACCTGTTAACCTTCTCCAATACATGCCTCAAGACCTTGTGCAACCTTAATCAACTGCCTCATAGATTTAAATATTAAGGCAATTAACCCTTGTCTTAACTCCTATCGCAAGCCATCTCTCATGATCTCCATCATATATTCTTATGTTAGAATGTAGTGTGGGGCGAACAATGAAACATTATGGAACCTTCTTTCATACTCCAATATCATCATATCACTCTGTCTTAATGTCAAGAACTCTTGTTCTCACCTTTCGATGGTATCTAGAATAGAATTGATTCTCAAACTCTG
Source organism: Populus alba (assembly GCF_005239225.2). Classification (NCBI taxonomy): domain Eukaryota; kingdom Viridiplantae; phylum Streptophyta; class Magnoliopsida; order Malpighiales; family Salicaceae; genus Populus; species Populus alba. Next base: position 11,352,885 of record NC_133294.1, on the reverse strand, counting down.
ATTTGAAATCACTTCAAGTAAGTGTCTCTGTTGCACACCTTGGTTAAACTGTTTCCCACCATGCCATGGACCTATCGGACAATAATTGAGTAGCATAGTTTACCTGCAAACCTTCGGGTGTTGGGATTGTAAGGGGCACCTCCATTCTTCCTTACAGCCTTGCCTTTGTTAGGCGCACCTCTTATGTTTGATTCGAGGCCTATTCACCTCTAGCTTCCATGGTCCTTCCCCATAAGTACTCAAATTATCTCAACGGAGCTTGGGAAGCCGTATCATCTAAGGGATCTTCATCTTACCAATCTTGGGCACTTCAGCCCTTGTTCCTCATTTCTATGCAGGGTGGTTCAGTTTCGATCCCTTAAGGGGTGCGCACCATGTTAAATTAATCACAACAACATTATTATCACTGATCCTCAGGATCCAAACTAGGTGCTTTGATACCAACTGTAAAGACCTGGCTTTTCAAAGCTAAAATAATTGTAAATTTTGTTTGATAGGTTCTCGATGTTCATCACAATATCATTCTGAAAATTGACAAGCAAATTCCACTTGTTAACAAGACACAACCCATATAAAGTGATGTACATCAACATTTCATAATTAGTTATCACACATTCACAAGTCCACATTATATTACATGTACATCTTCATAAGTTTGCATTCCTATTATAATAATATCATCATTACGAGTTTAAACAAAAGTGTCGAACAACATTTATACATCTAATACATTTGGTCATACAAAATACATCGTAATCTAACATGTGGTTACATAGTTCATTGTGAAAGTAGGGTCCCATGGGATGGGATTACTTGGCACCTCATTGGTGTGACGTTCTTGCTGCAGTATAAATATTTACAAGAATTAGAAAAAAATATGATAAGAAAATAAATAGTTATTAGGAAACATTATCGTTACTTGCCGTTTATAGTGTAACAATCATAATTCTTTTATATAATTGTTAAATACATAACTTGGTATGCATAAACGCATTAATTTCCAAAACTAAATAACAACTTTCAAATTTGGCCATCCACTACAGATGTCGTAAGCCGAAGCTAATCTTCAAACATAGCCAACCATCCATCTTAAGGCCATTACCAAAGTTACTCATCGAACACAATTGGCCATCCATTCGGATGCCATTAGCCAAGGCTAATCATTATGCATAATCGACCATCCATTTAGGATGCCATTATTTAAAGCTAATAATCAATTCATCCCGACCATCCATTTAGGACACCATTAGCCGAAGCTAATCATCAATTCATCCTAGTCATCCACTTAGGATGTCATTAGTCGAAGCTAATTATCAATTCAGCCTGGCCATCCACTTAGTGTAAACACCAAAAAAAAAAGTAAAGCCAAAAATGACTTTACCATTGTTGTCGATTTCTGAATCAACAAAGGCATAATTTTGGCTGCAGATTTCTAAATCGACAATGGCGCTCTAAAACCTAACAAAAACTAGTGTTGGATCGGCCTATCCTTGGAGAGAATTAGAATATAATCCAGCCCAAGATAACTGATTAGTACTTAAAAGTCCATTTTTATCAAGGTTATATATCATCATTTTGCACTTGAAGTATCAATAACTCCTTAACTAGAACATGTTTTATAATAACAAGTCTGATAATATAAGATATAGATTTAATTTATGGTAAATGCTTATTTTAAATGCAAACATATCTCACAATTCAAAGGATTGATTGATGTGATTAAGTATTGAAAGTGAAAGGACAAAGAAAGGGCTAAGCTTAGAGAGGAGATGTTGATTCAATTCAAATTGGAACACTATTCAATTATATCTAGAGCTGTAGATCTTGGATTTTAGTTTGGTTTATATGGATAGAAAGCTAAGAAATAGGCCTACAACGTTTATGAAGAATGGAAGACCCAAATCTACCGTTTTCAAATTCAAAGTTTGGCCACAAAAAAGAAGTCAGAATCTGTCTTGCAATCCAACCCAAACACTGCTCAAAATCTTACCCATAGCTAGAGTTCTAGGAGGCAAAAGGACGTCAAATTTGATGTGTGTAAAGATAAGATAATTTCCAACAACTTTTATGAAGACCACCTGCTCAAATTCGGATGTTAGCAATGGCATTTCATCCAAACAAGAGCTTGAGGGCTATCCACCACGTCCACCAGAAGCACTACTCAGTATTTTAGACATATCTCGAGTTGTAGTGATCCAAATTCTCTAAACTTTTATTGGTGTAAAGAGTAGATTATTTCCAACAACTTTCATGAAGAAAACTTTGCCAAATTCCAATTGCATCAATGTCATTTAATCCAGCCAAAATGATTGAATGTTACTGTCCACCAAGTCCACTAAATCAATAGTTGGCCATTACATCAATAATCAATTACTAGATGAATAGTTCCAAATTTTAGCCTATAAAATGAGGCATTTGCCATTCATTTAGGCATCTTGGTTTTCAGATCAAGATCATGTTCTTGCTCTCTTTCTTTATATTTTTGTAATGCTTAAGTTTTGCTTTCATTAATCTCTTGTTTTTGCTTTTCATTTCCTTTACTATACTTAGTTAACTTATATCACGTTTATGTTCTTATATGTTTATTTATGTTTTTCTTCTTCATAATGTTTAGCTAAGTTTATCATGTCAAGGTGAAATGGTTTCACTAATGGTGTTAGGATAAGTATAATATAAACTCAATATGGACTTCAATGCTTACATCCTAAACAACTTGCTATTAACATGTCTTATCATTTTTATCTTATTAATTCTTAATACTTTGCTTGTTAAATGGTTAAAATAGATTTGTGTTGTATAACACTTGGTACATCAAATACTTGATCCTTTATAGTCTTTGGTCGACATCGTTATTATGAGAGGAACTTGATTTGTTGTCAACATAAGTTAGCATCATGAATACCTGATAAAATTTATAAGTATGATATGGTATTACATAAATAAGATGATTAATATGATCATGTTGATAATTTATAAAGAGTTTATACTTTACTTATCTCTAATATTATTAGTGGATGCTCTAACTGACACGACCAAAAGATTGATGTCTTCTCCCAAGTGCAAGAGTGTCGAAGTAATAAATAACCCGGCAAGACCGGGGTTGAACCACATAAAGGTTAATTGTATAAATTATAAATAACAATACAACAACAACAAAAACAATAATAACAACAATAATAACAATAATAGTAATAATAATAAAAATATTAATAGTAATAATAATAATAATACTCAGTACGTGGCATTGTTATACCTGAGAATGATCTAAAAGATCAGGTCACAGGTTTCCAGCCTATATACTGAGTTTATGAAAAAATCAAAGAGATATATTATATAATATAAACAGATTTCTAATGCGAATGAACATGGCAAGACCAACAATGTCAGGATCCTTGATCAAACACAGAGCATACTTAACGTACATAAAATATAACAAGAATGTAAATAATAATAATACTACTAGTAGTAGTAGTAATAAAAAAGCGAAGAGGAAGAAATTAATGAGAACTTTGAGATGGAAGATTACTGTAAGGATTAAACAATGATAAAAACAAATGTCAAGGTTAGAGGATCCACTAATGGTGTTTCAAACAAGTATAGTATAAACTCTTATTACTCAATTTGGAAACCACACACGAAGGAGGTTCCAATAGGATGATTTGTCATTAATAGCTCATTATAAATTGTTAACATGATCATATTAATTATCTTATTTACATAACACCAAACTTTTAAATATTGTCAGGAATTCATGATGTTAACTTATGTTAACAACAAATCAAGTTCTTTTCATAGCACAGGTGTAGGTAATACCATACGGTTGGGCTATCAGAGTGCCAAGCATTTGTTATACCAAGTGTTAAAATAGAAAAACAATTTGCAAATTCCATAAAGCAAGGCATTCATCATTCAACTTCCATTAATTTATCTAGATAAACAAACTCTCATTAAATTCATATATCTGCTCCATACCTCTTAAACAAGATATTAATAAACCTTTTTTTTTTGTGCTCAAAATATCAACATATAGTTATGGGGCTTTACTTGGAAGAAAAACAAATTTTTGTTCTAATGTTTAAGGTTAACTTCTTTGGGTTATGATTATTCTTTATATATATATATAACTTAAAACACAATACATCTTTAACCCATGTAACGAGCTTTCGGCTAATGACTCCTAGACCAGCTAGTCTTAGGGCATTAGGTGTTGAGACACCCCTATGAGCTTAGTAACTCGAGTTGCAGATACTGATACGTAGATAGTGCAATGTTTGATTCCCTTAAGCTTTTCTCCTCAACCCATGTAACAAGCGTTGAGCCAATAGCTCCCAAGTCAGTTGACTTTAGGGTATTAAGTGTTAAAACACCCCTTAGGGCTTAATTGCTTAGGTTAGGGAGGCTACAAAACCAAACTTATCTACCTTTTTATTATCATTAATATTTTTTTTTTCAAATTATGTACTATCCATTTTCCTTAGTTGTTACCTTTAACAAAAGAACATAAATAATATAATAATCCAATGTGCAACCCACAATCATATGTTAAAGTGTGTGTGTGAAAATAAAGATTTAAAAATACTTGTTAAATGAGCATATGAGCAGAATCAAGTGCTAACAATACGAGAGTTTGTAAGCCTGAATATTTCAAGAAGTATTCTGATAGACCTTGTTTAGAATGTTTACAAAGATGCGTCTCAAGAGTCACTTTAACAAAAGAACTCCTTTTACTCTGCCATCCTAGTAACAACAGTTTTGCAAATAGTTTATGAAATAGAAAACACAATTTTTTTTTTTTAAGATATCAACTACTACCCTTCCCCCCAAACCAAAATGAGACATTGTCCTCAATGTCTTAAGGTAGAATGATAGAGTATAGAAGACATCACCTGAAATAGCGAACACTGACAAACCTGAAACACACTTAAACAAATATAAGAAACAACAAAACATAATAATAAAACCAAAAGACACAAATATTTACAAACACAGACTCAAATCCAATCTAATCTTTTTACGGCTTTCCTTAGTTGACCAATTTATGCGACTCATGGAGGGATTAATTACAGGGATGAAAGATTGCAGTTGGTTAATCAATTATTCAGCAGTAGCAGTAGAGATTATGATTTGTCATGCTGAAGATGTTAGAAATTCTTGTTCCACAGCATGATCAAGAAAAGACAACAACTTATCATAAAAACCATTAACATTTAACAAACCTTTGGGTTTATGGTGAATGTGCAGTTGGGCCCAAGAGAAAATATGAAAGATCTCTTCCAATGTGTCCAGACCACCTGGTAAGGCAATGAAGGCATCAACATGGTTAAACATTGCATTCAGTCAATCAGACATTGTAGGGACCTGTAATTCCTCTCCAATTATTTTTCCAATGATGTCCCCTTGTGCTAAAGCTTTGGGGACTAACCCTAAAACTTGACTACCTCCTAAAAATACAGTTATTGACACTCCCCCCATTAACCCAAGGCTACCTCCTCCATACACTAAATTAATCTTTCGAGTACCTGACCAAGATGATTTGCTGATTCTAAAAACTCTTTTTCTTTCCCAGGACTAGATCCACTGAAAACACAAATATTGTTTATGTAATGACTTGAGGAACCTGCCATTTTTACACACTTCTATATTTGATGAATGTACGGGTTGAGTAGAAATGAAGGGAAGGAAGAGAAGAATTTATATATGAGAAATTGAAAATGCAATCATATCACCTATATGTAGGCCAGCCGTAGTCTTACTCTCTCTCTTTATTTATTTATTTATTTTTAAAAAGCATGTGTATGTACAGGTAATTGTGATTGTGGCTCACATCTTTCCTTGGTTTTACGTTCAAGAACGGCTTAAACGCCCTTTATAGGTCGGGGATAGGCTTCCCATTCAGTTTTCTTAAAAACTGGCAAACATGGTCTTTTTTTGTCATATTCCCAAGACTAAGTTGAGCATGTTCTTTATGGAATTGTGGCCATAAATCATGAATTGCACAATGCATATCTCCACTCAAGAGTCAATAGAAGATTATCTAAAGACCCCTTACTCAGGCCATCCTTAATGAATTGTATTTTATCTTCACGGTTTACAGATACCATTTCTAAAGAACGACATGTGGCATTATAAGTCCATCTAGCACATCTGTGACAGACTTTTAGTTGTTTTGCATGATGTTTCTTTGCAAAAGTGGTTTTACCTGTTCCAGGCATGTATGAAATGAAAGAATTCAAGGACTCACCTGATAATCAGACCTTTGCTTCAATTAGCCAACGAATATCTTCAGGAATTCCATGGTTCATTAACAACCTCAATCTTTCACACCTAGCACGATAAATTTTTGTAATTGCATTCTGAGGCAGAGTGGTAAAATACTTTTTTAATTTTTCAAGAGTAGTGTCCATTTTCAATTGAGAATTGGGGGAAAGATTCAAAGAAAGGAGAAAGAGCAAAGAATTGCACAAATATATACACAAATATCAGTTATCATGGGAAACTGAAAGAACCGACTTAAGAGTCATGGAGTACCGTTATCCGCCATTTGACCAGGGTGAGAAACTAGCAAAATAAAAGTCACAAAAACAATGTGAGAAAAAAGAATCAATCTTTATATACTTGATCGCCCAATTCAATAGAGTCATTTTCAACTGAAAAATTATCAAAATAAACTTTCAAACGATGGCCATTTACCTTGAAAACATTATCATTCTTTGGATTTTCGATATCACAGGCCCCATATGGATACACATGTTTCACAATAAAAGGACCACTCCATCTTGATCTTAGTTTTCTAGGAAATAAATGGAGTCGAGAATTATAAAGTAAGACTTTTTTACCAACATTGAATGTTTTTCTCAGTATTTTCTTGTCATGAAACTCTTTCATTCTTGCTTTATGAATTCTTGAATTGTCATATGCATCATTTCTTATTTCCTCAAGCTTATTTATTTGCAATTATCGCAGCTGACTAGCATCACGAATGTTTGAATTGAAAGCTTTAATAGCCCAATAAGCTTTATGTTCAATTTCCACAGGCAAGTGACAAGGTTTTTCATATACTAATCTATAAGGTGACATACCTAATGATGTTTTATATGCAGTTTGATAAGCCCAAAGTGCATCATTAAGTGTTAAAGACCAGTCTTTCAGATTAGGGTTCACCGTTTTCTCTAAGATCTGTTTGATCTCCCTATTAGCAAGTTCTACCTGTCTACTCGTCTGAGGGTGATAAGGGGTGACAACTTTGTGTGTGATTCCATATTTCTTCATTAAAGACTCAAATGACTTATTGCATAAATGTGTTCCACCATCACTTGTCATGGCTCGAGGGATTCCAAATCGACTTAATATGTGTTCTTTCAAAAACTTTATCACTGTTTTGTGATCATTGGTTCAACTTGGAATTGCCTCTATCCATTTTGAAACATAATCTACTACGACCAATATGTACAAGAAACCAAATGATGGAATATCAGGGGACTGAATAATCCCCTGAAGCAGCATGAGGTAGTTAGCCTCATGAAGAAGAATAAGATTGATGTTTGTGGCTTGCTTGAAACCAAAATGCTCCCGTCCAGAGTTGCTTCCATGCATAAATTTCGGCTGAAGCATTGGCAGTACCTTTCAAATGCAGATATAGCCCACACGGCTAGAATAATTGTTTTTTGGAATCCGGATACAGTTCAGGTCGCTTTGCTTGCCTCCTCTGCGCAAGCTATTCATATTTCAGTCACCTGCTTAATATCCCAGGTTAGCTTCATGGCTACTTTTGTTTATGGTTTTAATACCATCACTGCAAGACGTCCTCTATGGACGGATTTAAGGCGTTGGAACTCCAATCACCCCTGGCTGGTCCTTGGAGACTTCAACTCCCTCTTTTCCTCTGCTGACAAACACAATGGTGAGGCTATCTCATCCTATGAAGTCTCTGACTTTCGAGATTGTTGCTTTGACCTGGGTCTTCGTGATGTAAACTACACTGGATGTCACTACAGTTGGACAAACAGCACAGTTTGGAGTAAGCTCGACAGGGTCCTAATTAATCCCTCATGGTCATCTCTGCAACGCTCTACTCATGTGCACTTTGAACCTGCTGGTGCATTCACTGATCACTCCCCTGCAGCAGTTAGGCTGGATCCATATGTTCAGGGTAAGCGGAATTTTAAATTCCTTAACATGTGGGCTTCACATGATAGATTTTCTGAGGTGGTCTCTTCCCACTGGCTCTCTCCAGTATATGGCACTCCTATGTTCATTTTGTGCCGCAGGCTTAAGCTTCTAAAAGGGTATTTAAAGGAGCTGAATCGTCTTCACTATAGTCACATCTCAGAGCGGGTATTGCGGCTAGAATCTGAGTTGGAGCATCATCAATTCGAATTGCAGCAAGACATGGACAACCAAACCTTATTGGCTCAGGACAGGATTCTTCGCTCCAAGCTTCTTACTATAAAGTTTGCAGAAAAGCAGTTCTTTAGTCAAAAGATAAAATGCAACTTTCTTAAACACAGTGACAAAGGATCCAAATTCTTCCATGCTCTTCTAGGCCAGAACCACCAAAGGAACTTTATTCCAGCCATTATGTGCAGCCATGGAAGTCTTAGCACATCATTACATGAAGTTGGTAATGAATTTGTGAGTTTTTACCAGCGGTTGCTTGGCTCATCCAGGACCATTCTTCCGCTCGACAGTGCAGTCACCCACAGTGGTCCATGTCTCCCAGCTAGTTCCCATGACCTTCTCCTTGCTCCGGTTTCTCAAGAGGATATTAGGAAGGCAGTGTTCAGCATTGGTAATGACAAAGCCCCCGGTCCCGATGGCTACTCCTCTTTTTTCTATAAACAAGCCTGGGATGTTATAGGAGGGGATGTTTGTGCGGCTGTAAAGGATTTTTTCCATTCTGGCAGGCTCCTAAAGCAGGTAAATCATTCAATTATTGTTTTGGTTCCTAAATCAGCAAATGGTTCTTCTCCATCAGATTACAGGCCAATTTCATGTTGTAATGTTATCTACAAAGTAATTGCCAAGCTCCTAGCAGATCGCCTAGCTCATGCCTTAATGGACATCGTCAGCCCCATGCAAAATGCATTTCTAGGTGGCAGATACATGAGTGATAACATTAACCTTGTCCAGGAGCTTCTTCGGCAGTATGGTAGGAAGCGCTCCTCCCCTCGTTGTTTGTTGAAAGTTGATTTCAAGAAAGCATTTGACTCTGTACAGTGGGACTTCTTGGCAAACCTCCTTCGGCAGCTTGGGTTCCCAGCACATTTTGTTTTGCTTGTTATGGAATGTGTATCCACTGCCTCATATTCTGTTGCAGTCAATGGGGATATTCACGGTTTTTTCTTGGGGAAGAGTGGAGTCAGACAAGGAGACCCTTTGTCTCCGTATCTCTTTATCTGTTGTATGGAATATTTTTCCAGGCTTCTCAAGATTTCCTCTCAGCATGAAAACTTTCGGTTTCACCCAAAGTGTGAGGTGCAAGGTATCACCCACCTTGCATTTGCTGATGATGTCCTACTTCTTTCCCGTGGAGACTCCTCTTCAGTCCATTGTCTTCTTCAGCAAATCACTCTCTTTGGAAAGACCTCTGGCTTGTACATCAATCCGCAAAAATCATCCATTTTCTTTGGGGGAGCTGGCACTACTCAAAAGCAATCCATTCTCACTGAATCTGGTTTCAGAGAAGGGAGCTTTCCTTTCACATACCTTGGGGTACCTCTAAGTCCCCATCGTCTGCTTGCCAGTCAATTCTCACCACTCTTGCAGGATTTGAAATCTTCAGTTCAAGGATGGATTGGTAAGCACCTTACATATGCTGGGCGTCTGGAGCTCACCCGGTCTGTTCTATTTGGGAAAGTCCAATTCTGGCTCAACATCTTCCCCCTCCCCGACGTTGTGATGAGGAATATTATTAGCATTTGCAGGAATTTTCTCTGGACCGGGGACATCCATAGAAGCACCTCAGCTTTGGTAGCCTGGAAGTCAATCTGTCTGCCTAAATCAGAGGGTGGTCTTGGTCTGTTTGATCTTCGGGCTCGTAATAGAAGTTTTCTTGGCAAGCAATTATGGAATATCCATCTTAAATCGGATTCAGTTTGGATTCGTTGGATCCACCATTTTTATTTGAGCTCTGGCACCATTTGGTCTATCCAAGCACATCACACTTCTTCTCCGTTGTGGAAAGCTATTATTTCTGTTAGAGACCTCCTCTTACAGCACTGTGGGGACTCAGAGTCGAGTATTACTTTGCTGAATAGTTGGTCTGCTGGCGTGGGTCCTTTCCTATCCCATGCTTATGAATTCTTCAGACCTATTGGTCAAGCTGTCTCATGGGGCCGAGTGGTCTGGGAACAGTGGTCTCTGCCTAAACACAGTTTCATCCTCTGGCTGGCTGTTATGGGAAAGCTTAGGACTCGTGACAGGTTGAGGTTTGTCCCGCCTGATCCCAATTGTATGTTCTGTAGGAGAGTGGAAGAGTCCCATGGTCATTTTTTTTTTGCCTGTGAATGGACATGTCGCCTGTGGGCAATGATAAAATCTTGGTTGGGGATTGAGAGGGTCATGCAGACTCTGGCCAGTGCTATTCGTGGGTTGCGATTTCAGAGGAATAGCCTTGAGGCTCGGATGAAAAGAGCTGCCCTGAGTATTACAACATATCTTATTTGGGAGGAAAGAAACAAGCGCGTCTTTGAAGGGCGGTCTAGGGAGATTTCTGCGGTGTTCAGGCGGTTTCAAATCCTTTTCTACACTGTCTTTCATTTCCACGAAAAGGATCATTTGCTTCTGAACATGGGTTGATTATCCGGTCTTGCGTGTTGGCTTCTTCATAATTCTCGTGAGTCTCGTGTGTGCATGGTTCATGCAAATTAATTCTTCATGGCTAAACTCAGCTGCTGGGCCCCCCGGCTTTGTCTTCTTCTCCTTATAATGCATGGAGAAGCTTTGCTTGCATGGGTTTTACGTGAGGTTGGATGTTGGTGGGACCGGGGGCTTGCTAATTGGGTTCTTCGGCGCAGTCCTTCATTGTCTATGCATGCTCGGCATGATGAGGAAGGCTCCTCATTGGCTGGTTTCTTTCCCCTTCTTCAGTGGAGGATTATGGTTCCTTTCCACGTGGGGGGTTCCCCTTAGAAGCTAGGCTCTTCAATCTTTTTAGCTGCAGCCTCTATCGGTGTGCTTTTGTTGCTTTCGGCTTTTAGTGCTCCTTCATGGTGCGCTCTTATCCCTTCGCGTGCAGGAGGTAATTGAGTGTTTATGGCAAAGGCTTTTGGTTGGTTTATTTCTGTCGGGTTGTCTCTTCTTGGGGTTGTGGCGCTGTCCATCTTTGTTTTTTGGCAGTTTGCTTGTTGGTTGTGCAGGTGGCTTCGGCTCTCCCTTGTGCTGGCTTGGCTGGCTGGCTCATTGGTTTGGCTGTCTCTTGCTTTTTTCTTAGCTTTTGGCTTGTGTTTTCAGCTTGTATTCTGCTGGCTTTTCGTTCTTGTTTCTTTTAGGGAATTTATTCTCTATTTGGGCTTTGTATATACTATGTTCTCTGTTGGCTTCCAGCTTGTATTGCAAGCTTGTCTTGCTCGTTTTTGATTTAATATACTTCTTACATTTGATCAAAAAAAAAAAAAAAAAAAGAAACCAAATGATGGAGGAAATGGACCCATGAAATCTATACCCCAACAGTCAAAGATCTCAATGATAAGAATAGGATTTAAAGGCATCATGTGACGTTTCGAAATAGATCCCAACTTTTGACAATTTTCACAAGTCTTGCAGAATGCATGTGAGTTTTTGAACATGGTAGGCCAGTAAAATCCACTTTGTAAGATTTTTGTAGTTGTCTTTCTTGATGAGAAATGACCCCCACATGCCTTAGAATGAAAAAATTTAATGACACTACTTACCTCATTGTCAGGAATGCATCTTCAAAATATTTGATCAGGACAATATTTGAATAAATAAGGGTCATCCCAATAAAAGTTCTTCACTTCATTCAAGAACTTTCTTTTGTCTTGGGTACTCCAATGAGTTGGGAATGGTCCTGAAACAAGAAAATTAATAGTATTAGCAAATCAAGGCATTGTAGAGACATAAAATAAAGATTCATCAGGAAAGTAGTCATCAATTGGTGTGATGTCAGATCTCGAATCGGCTGTCAATCCTGACAAATGATCTGCAACAACATTTTTGGTGCCTTTCTTGTCTTTGATTGTGATATCAAATTCTTGAAGTAACAAAATCTACCGCACCAATCTAGCCTTAGAATCTTTCTTAGAGAGAAGATATTTCAATGTTGCATGATCACTAAAAACAACAACAGGTGAGCCAACAAGATAAGATCTGAACTTGTCACATGCAAATACTACTACAAGTAATTCTTTTTCAGTGGTAGTGTAATTCATTTGAGCACAATTTAAAGTTTTACTTGCATAGTAAATCACATAAGGTTTCTTATCTTTTCTTTATCCCAAGACAGCACCCACGGCATAATCACTAGCGTCACACATTATTTCAAAAGGTAGTGACCAATCAGGAGGTTGAATGAAAGGAGCAAAAGTAAGCAAGCTTTTAAGTTTAACAAAGGCTTTTCACATTGTTCAGTCCATTCAAAAACATTTTCCTTTGTTAGAAGGTTACACAATGGTTTAGTTATTACACTAAAATCTTTGATGAACCTTCTGTAAAAACCAGCATGTCCTAAGAATGATCTAACATCTTTAACAGATTTTGGTGTTGGTAAGTTAGCAATTAACTTGATTTTAGATTTGTCAACCTCAATTCCTTTCGATGAAACAATGTGACCAAGTACAATGCCGTTTGTTACCATAAAGTGACATTTTTCCCAATTCAGTACAAGATTCTTCTCTTCACACCTGTTCAAAACCTTTTCCAAGTTAGTTAAACAATCATAAAATGAATCACCAAAAACAGAAAAATCATCCATAAAAATCTCAAGAAAACGTTCAACTATATCACTGAATATGCTAAGCATGCATCTTTGAAACGTGGTTGGTGCATTACATAACCCAAGAGGCATTCTTCGATATGCAAAAGTACCAAATGGACATGTGAAAGTAGTCTTCTTTTGATCTTCCAATGCAATTTCAATTTGATTGTAACTTGAATAGTCATCTAGGAAACAATAAAATTCATGACCTGCAACTCTTTCTAGGATTTGATCCATGAAAGGTAAAGGGAAATTATCTTTTCTAGTCATTGAATTAAGTTTCCTATAGTCAATGCACATGTGCCAACCAGTAATAGTCCTAGTTGGAATTAACTCATTTTTCTCATTTGTTATCACAGTGACTCCAGACTTTTTGGGTACAACTTGGGTAGGACTTACCCATTTGCTGTCAGAAATAGGATAAATGATTCCATTATCTAGAAACTTAATGACTTTATTTTTCACTACTTCTTTCATATTAGGATTAAGTCTTCATTGCATTTCTCTAGAGGGTTTAGCATTTTCCTCCAAATAAATCCTATGTGTGCAAATCAAAGGACTAATTCCTTTTATATCAGCTATGGTCCATCCTAATGCGTTTTTGTGCATTTTCAGAGTCTGTAATAATTTACCTTCTTGATTTGCATTAAGTGTGGAAGAGATTATTACTAGAAAAGTTTCATTTTCTCCCAAAAATGAGTATTTGAGATTGACTGGTAACGGCTTCAAATCAGGTTTTGGTGGTTGAACACTTGAAGGTATGGACTCAATTGATTGTGGTGGCAGTTCTTCAATTTATGGTCTCCAATTACATGCATTTGCTTCTTCCTGAAAATAAACCATTTGTAACTCGTTAGCTTCATCAATCTCAGTTTCACTAGAAGTGGTTTGAAATTGATTATGAACTAATTTTTCAATAAAGTCCACTTCTTGTAAATCATTATCATCTCTAGGTTGCTTGCAAATGTTGAAAATATTCATCTCCAATGTCATGTTTCCAAATGATAGTTTCATCAGTCCATTCCTACAATTAATCAATGCATTAGAAGTTGCAAGAAATGGACGTCCTAAAATGATAGGAATTAAATTACATGCTTCAACAGGTTGTGTATCCAAGACAATAAAATCTACAAGGTAAATGAATTTATCAACTTGTACTAACACATCCTCAACTATTTCTCTTGGCACTTTTATAGATCTATCAGCAAGTAAAAGAGTTACAAAAGTTGGTTTCAGCTCACCTAGATTAAGACTTTGAAAAACCGAATATGGAAGTAAATTCACACTAGCTCCAAAATCAAGTAAAGCTCTTTCAATTTTATGTTCTCCAATAAAGCAAGAAATTGTAGGACAACCAGGGTCTTTATATTTCAAAGCATTATTGTTCTGAAGAATAGCACTTACTTGTTCAGCTAAAAATGCTTTCTTTTTCACATTCAGTTTTCTCTTCATAGTGCATAGATCTTTCAAAAATTTAGCATAGGAAGGTACCTATTTAATAGCATCCAACAAAGGTAAATTAATCCTTACCTGTTTGAAAGTTTCAAGGATTTCAAAATTGTGATTACCTTTCCTTTGTTTAGTCATGGCATGAGGAAATGGAAGTGCTGGCGGAGAATCAGTCTTTTCTTTACAATGTTCAGATTCAACCCCTTCCTTACCCTCAGAGATTGACTCATCATCTTTCTCACAAGGTTCAAGAGTGGGTTTTTCAATAACCTTACCACTGCGAAGAGTGATGATTGATTTGACTTGATCCATATGTTGGCTTCCGGAACTACTTGCATTTGCATTGTATTGCCCCTTTGGATTTTCCTGTGGTTCAAATGGAAACTTACCTTTCTCTTGAAAACTAAGAGCATATGTGAATTTTGCAAGAGCATCTTTAAAATTTTTCATGCTTTTAGCAAGTTGAGTGTTGATTGTCTCTTGCTTTTCAATGAATGCATACAATGTTTCCTCCAGATTTCTTCTAGGAGGTGGAGCATAAGGAGGTGCATATCCATGAGAATTTTGGAAATTATGGTGTGCTTGAAATGGTGGCTGTGAAGTTTGTGCATTATTGTTATCACTCTTCCAACTGAAATTTGGGTGATTTCTCCAACTAGGATTGTATGTTTGCAAGTATGGGTTATGATTGGGCTTTGGAAACTGTTTAAAGCATGAGATTGTTTATGGAGGCATTCCTTGAAAGAAGGCAAAGTTGGACAGTCATTGGTTGCATGTTCATTTGTTTTTGACATACAATGTCTTGAATAGATTTTAATTGACCTCTTTTTCAATTCTAGTGCCTCGACTTTTCTAGCTAAAGATGTAAACTTGGCTTGGAGGTCATATCTTCCCTAAGGTTATACATACCTCCACTAGATGTATGAGGTTGGGTTTTACTTGGTGCCTTATAAGTGCCTGTAGTGTCCCAATTTTGCGCATTTTCAGCCAGCAAGTCTAGGTACTTCATTGCTTCATTAGGGTCTTTATCTTTAAAAGTTCTATTGCACATCAATTCAACCATTTGCCTATCTTTAGGTGTTAATCCTTCATAAAATTGTGAAACCAATCTCAATGTTTCAAAACCATGATGTGGGCAAGTATTAAGTAAGTCTCGATACCTATCCCAACATTAGTAAAATGTTTCACTTGGTTTTTGGGTGAAAGTGGTGATTTGTCTTTTGAAAGAGTTGGTTCTATGAGATGGAAAAAACTTCTTTAAAAACTGTTGTTGCATTTCATCCCAAGCACGAATGGATCCTGACCTAAGATTTTGTAGCCATGTTTTAACTTTATGTTTTAATCAAAAAAGGAAAAAGCTTTAATCTAATGGTATTCATGCTACAATTTAAGTCATTATATGTGTTACAAACTTCTTCAAATTCTCTCAAATGCAAGTATGGATTTTCTAGATCTAAGCCATGAAAAGACGGTAAAAGTTGAATAATGTCTGGCTTAAAATTAAAATGGGATGCATCAGGAGGGAAAACTATGCATGAGGGTGTGGTTGTTCTTATGGGATTCATGTGGTCTCTAAGTGTCCTAACACGGTTATTCTCATTATGAAGTTATTCTCATTAATCTCATTATTCTCATTATGAAGTGACTAGTTATCTTCTTCGGCCATATTTTCTGAAAATGATGAGGATACCCTACAAATTCTAACACTTAATGTACGTAACCAAACACTCATGCACGTGTAGAAAGAGAATAAAAGAAAGAAGAAAACAAAAGAAAAACAAACAAAACAAAAGAAACAAAGTTAGTTACAAGAAAAGTTAAAAGAGAAAACAAAATAAATACTATAATTTATACAAGAATTTACCTCCCCGGCAACGGCGCCAAAAACTTGACACGACCAAAAGATTGATGTCTTCTCCCAAGTGCAGGAATGTCGAAGTAATAAATAACTCGGCAAGACCGGGGTCGAACCACAGAGAGATTAATTATATAAATTGTAAATAACAATATAACAACAACAAAAACAATAATAACATCAATAATAACAATAATAGTAATAATAATAATAATACTCAGTACGTGGCGTTGTTATACCTGAGAATGATCTAAAAGATCGGGTTAGAGGTTTCCAGCCTATATACTGAGTTTATGAAAAAATCAAAGAGATATATTATATAATATAAACAAATTTCTGATGCGAATGAACTAGGCAAAATCAACAATGTCAGGATCCTTGATCAAACACAGAGCATACTTAACGTACATAAAATATAACAAGAATGTAAATAATAATAATAATACTACTAGTAGTAATAATAAAAAAGAGAAGAGGAAGAAATTAATGAGAACTTTGAGATGGAAGATTACTGTAAGGATTAAACAATGATAAAAACAAATGTCAAGGTTAGAGGATCCACTAATGGTATTTCAAACAAGTATAGTATAAACTCTTATTACTCAATTTGGAAATCACACACGAAGGAGGTTCCAATCGGATGATTTGTCATTAATAGCTCATTATAAATTGTTAACATGATCATATTAATTATCTTATTTACGTAATACCAAACTTTTAAATATTGTCAGGAATTCATGATGCTAACTTATGTTAACAACAAATCAAGTTCCTTTCATAGCACAGGTGTAGGTAATACCATACGGTTAGGCTATGAGTGCCAAGCATTTGTTATACCAAGTGTTACACAACACAAATCTATATTAACCATTTAACAAGCAAGGTATTAAGAATTAGTAAGATAAAAAGATAAGACATGTTAATATTAAACATTAAGGTCCATGTTGAGTTTACCTTGTACTTATTCTTACACCATTAGTGTAACCTTTTTACCTTGACATAATAAACTTAGCTAAACATAATGAAGAAGAGAAACATAAATAAACAAAACAAGAACATAAATAAGATACAAGTTAACTAAGGAAATGAAAGGAAATGAAAAGCATAAACAGGATATTAATGAAAGCAAAACTTAAGAATTACAAAACAATATAAAGAGAGAAATAAAGAGCATGAACTTGATCTAAACAACCAAGCCCCTAAATACATGGCAAATGCCTCCTTTTATAGGCCAAAATTCGAAATTATTGATTTGATGACTAATTGTTGAGTGGGTAGCCAACTCTTGACTTTGTGAAAATCCTTATCTTCTTGTCTGAATAAAACGAAATTGCTAACATCAGAACTGGGACCACTTGAAAACATAAAAGTTGTAGGAAATTGACTCAGCTTTTCAGGGGGAAAAAATGGAGGTCATTTGGACTTTTAGAACTCCAGATATGGGTCAAACACTGAACAATATTTGGGCTGGAGGATAGATTCGGACTTCTTCGTTGTTACTATAATTTAGACTTGCAAACGGCCTTCTTAGATCTTGGTGTCCACATGAAAGTTGTAGGCCTATGTCTTACTAAATTTGTGTAAAATTTTGAGATCATTTTCACATCTAGAAGTCAAGATATGACCCAATTACCGAACAATGTTCTAGTTTGGACTGCACCAACATCTCTTTTCTAAGTTTGGCCCTCTCTTTGTCCTTTCAATTTCCATACTTAAACTCATCAATCAATCCTTTGATTTATATGATAGACCTGCATTTAAGATGAAAATTTACCATATATTAAGGCATTTTATAGTATTAGACTTGTTATTATAAAACATGATTTAGTTAAGAAATTATTGATACTTTAAGTGTAAAATGATGATATAAAACCTTGATAAATATGCACTTTTAAGTACTAATCATTAACCTTGACATTTGTTTTTATTATTGTTTAATCATATTTCTGACAGCAACTGAAGTAATTAAGCTTCTAGATAATGGAATCATTTATCATATTTATAACAGCAAATGAGTAAGTCCTACCCAAGTTGTACCCAAGAAGTCTGGAGTCACTGTGATAACAAATGAGAAAAATGAGTTAATTCCAACGAGGACTATTACTGGTTGGCATATGTGCATTGACTATAGAAAACTTAATTCAATGACTAGAAAATATCATTTTCCTTTATCTTTCATGGATCAAATCCTAGAAAGAGTTGCAAGTCATGAGTTTTATTGTTTTCTAGATGGCTATTCATGTTACAATCAAATTAAAATTGCATTGAAAGATCAAGAGAAGACTACTTTCACATGTCCATTTGATACTTTTGCATATCGAAGGATGCCTTTTGGATCATGTAATACACCAGCCACGTTTCAAAGATGTATGCTTAGCATATTCAGTTATATGGTTGAACATTTTCTTGAAATTTTTATCGATGATTTTTCTTTTTTTGGCGATTCATTTGATGATTGTTTGACTAACTTGGAAAAGGTTTTGAGTAAGTGTGAAGAGAAGAATCTTGTACTGAATTGGGAAAAATATCATTTTATGGTAACAAACGACATCGTACTTGGTCACATTGTTTCATCGAAAGGAATTGAGGTTGACAAATCTAAAATCAAGTTAATTGCCAACTTACCAACACCAAAATCTGTTAAAGATGTTAGATCATTCTTAGGACATGCTGGTTTTTACAGAAGGTTCATCAAAGATTTTAGTGTAATATCTAAACCATTGTGTAACCTTCTAACAAAGGAAAATGTTTTTGAATGGACTGAACAATGTGAAAAGCCTTTGTTAAACTTAAAAGCTTGCTTACTTCTGCTATAGTCATTCAACCTTCTGATTGGTCATTACCTTTTGAAATAATGTGTGATATTAGTGATTATGTTGTAGGTGTTGTCTTAAGACAAAGAAAAGATAAGAAACCCTATGTGATTTGCTATGCAAGCAAAACTTTAAATAGTGCTCAAACCAATTACACTACCACGGAAAAGGAATTACTTGTAGTAGTATTTGCATGTGACAAGTTCAGATCTTATCTTGTTGGCTCACCTATTGTCGTTTTTAGTGATTATGCAGCTTTGAAATATCTTCTTTCAAAAAAGGATTCTAAGGCTAGATTGGTACGATGGATTTTGTTACTTCAAGAATTTGATATCACAATTAAAGACAAGAAAGGCACCGAAACTGTTGTCACAGATTATTTTTCGAGATTGGCAACAGATTTGAGATCTAACATCACACAAATCGATGGCTACATTCCTGATGAATATTTACTTTCTGTCTCTACAATGCCTTGATTTGCTAATACTGTTAATTTTCTTATGTCAAGACATTTGCCAGCTCATTGGAGAACCCAAGACAAAAGAAAGTTCTTGAATGAAGTGAAGAACTTTTATTGGGATGACCCTTATTTAATCAAATATTGTCCTGATCAAATGTTTTGAAGATGTATTCCTGACAATGAGGTAAGTAGTGTTATTAAATTTTGTCATTTTAAGGCATGTGGGGGTCATTTCTCATCAAGAAAGACAACTGCAAAAATCTTACAAAATGGATTTTACTAGCCCACCATGTTCAAGGACTCACATGCATTCTATAAGACTTGTGAAAATTGTCAAAAGTTAGGATCTATTTCAAAACATAACATGATGCCTTTAAATCTTATTCTTGTCATTAAGATCTTTGACTGTTGAGGCATAAATATCATGGGTCAATTTCCTCCATCATTTGGTTTCTTGTACATATTAGTGGCATTAGATTACATTTCAAATGGATAGAGGAAATTCCAAGTCAAAACAATGATCACAAAACAGTGATAAAGTTTTTGAAAGAAAATATTTTAAGTCGACTTGGAATCCTTTGAGCCATTATAAGAGATAGTGTAACACATTTCTGCAACAAGTCATTTGAGTCTTTAATGAACAAATATGGAATCATATATAAAGTTGCGACCCCTTATCACCCTCAGACAAGTGGACAGGTAGAACTTGCTAATAAAGAGATCAAACAGATCTTGGAGAAAACAATGAACCCTAATAGGAAAGACTGGTCTTTAAGACTTAAAGATGCACTTTGGGCTTATCGAACTGCTTATAAAACATCATTAGGTATGTCACCTTATAAACTAGTCTATGGAAAACCTTGTCACTTGCTTATGGAACTTGAACATAAAGCTTATTGGGCTATTAAAGCTTTCAATTCAAACCTTGATGATGCTAGTCAGCTATGAAAATTACAAATAAATGAGCTTGAGGAAATGAGAAATGATGCATATGAAAATTTAAAAATTCATAAAGCAAGAATCAAAGAGTTTCATGATAAGAAAATACTGAGAAAAACATTCAATGTTGGTCAAAAAGTCTTGCTTTATAATTCTTGACTCCATTTATTTCCTGGAAAACTAAGATCAAGATGGAGTGGTTCTTTTATTGTGAAAATGTGTATCCATATGGGGCCTGTGATATTGAGAATCCAAAGAATGGTAATGTTTTGAAGGTAAATGGACATCATTTGAAAGTTTACTTTGATAATTTTTCTGTTGAAAATGATTCTATTGAATTGGGTGATCTTGTATATAAAGATTGATTCTTTTTCTCGTATTTTTTGTGTGTTTCTTTTTGGTGTGAATTCTGTTTTGCTAGTTTCTCTCACCACGGTCAAATGGCGGATAACAGTACTCCGTGAGTCTTAAGTCAGTTCTTTTAGTTTCCCATGATAACTGATATCTGTGTATGTATTTGTGCAATTCTTTACTCTTTCGCCCTTCTTTGCATCTCTTCTCATTTGAAAATGGACATCACTTTTAAAAAATTGAAAAAGTATTTTCCCGCTCTGCCTTAGAATGCAATTACAAAAATTTACCATGCTAGGTGCGCAAGATTAAGGTTGTTAATGACCCATAGAATTCCTGAAGATATTCGTTGGTTAATTGAAGCAAAGGTCCGATTATCAGGTGAGTCTTCCAATTCTTTCATTTCATACATGCTTGGAATATATAAAAGCACTTTTATGAAGAAACGTCATAGATGTGCCAGATGGACTTGTAATGCATAATATCGTTCTTTAGGAATGATATTTATAAACCGTGAAGATAAAATACAATTCATTAAGGATGGCTCGAGTAAGGGGTCTTTAAATACTTCTATTGACTCTAGAGACACACCCTAATGGAGATGTGCATCATGCAATTCATGATTTATGGTCACAATTCCATAAAGAACATGCTCGACATAGTCTTGGGAATCTGACTAAAATAGACCCTGTTTGCCAGTTTTTAAGAAATCTGGATGGGAAGCCTATCCCCGACCTATAGAGGGCTTTAAGCCATTCTTGAACGTAAAATGACACGACCAAAAGATTTATGTCTTCTTTCAAGTACAAGAGTGTCGAGGTAATAAATAACTCGGCAATACCGAGATCGAACCACAAGGAGGTTAACTAGAATAATAATAATAATAATAATAATAATAATAATAATAGTAATAGTAATAGTAATAGTAATAGTAATAGTAATGGTAATGGTAATAGTAATAATAACAACAAGGATGATGGTGATAATGAGTTAAATAAGACTTTGAGATGTAAGATTAATGTGAGGATTAAATAATGATAAAAACAAATGTCAAGGTTAGAGGATCCACTAATAGTATTAGAGATAAGTAAAGTATAAACTCTTTATATATTATCAACATAATCATATTAATCATCTTATTTATGTAATACCATACTTATAAATTTTATCAGGTATTCGTGATGCTAACTTATGTTGACAACAAATCCAGTTCCTCTCATAATAACAACGTCGGCCGAAGACTATGAAGGATTAAGTATTTGATGTACCAAGTGTTATACAACAAAAATCTAGATTAACCATTTAACAAGCAAGGTATTAAGAATTAATAAGATAAAAATGATAAGACATGTTAATAACAAGTTGTTTAGGATATAAGCATTGAAGTCCATATTGAGTTTATATTATACTTATCCTAACACCATTAGTGAAACCTTTTCACCTTAACATGATATACTTAGCTAAACATTATGAAAAAGAAAAATATAAATAAACAATATAAGAACATAAACGTGATATAAGTTAATTAAGTATAGTAAAGGAAATGAAAAGCAAAAACAAGAGATTAATGAAAGCAAAACTTAAGCATTACAAAAATATAAAGAAAAAGAGCAAAAACATGATCTTGATCTGAAAACCAAGATTCCTAAATGAATGGAAAATGCCTCCTTTTATAGGCTAAAATTCAGAACCATTCATTTGTAATTAATTATTGATGTAGTGGCCAACCATTGATTTAGTGGACTTGGTGGACAGCAGCACTCAAGCATTTTGGCTGGATGTAATGATATTGATGCAATTAGAATTTGGCATAGTGTTATTCATGAAATTTGTTGGAAATAATCTCCTCTTTCCATTCAAAAAATTTCAAAGCATTTGGATCCTACAACTCGATATATGTCTAAATTACTAAGTAGTGCTTCTGGTGGATAGCCCTCAAGCTATTGTCTAGATGAAATGTCATTGCTAACATTAGAATTTTAGCAGGTGGTCTTCATGAACGTTGTTGGAAATTATCTTATCTTTTCACCCACCAAATTTGGCCTTCTTTTGCTTTCTAGAACTCTAGCTATAGGTAAAAGTCTGAGTAGTGTTTGGGTTCGATTACAAGATAGATCCCGACTTCTCTTTTGTGGCCAAACTTTGAATTTGAAAATGGAAAATTTGGGTCTTCCATTCTTCATAAACGTTATAGGCCTATTTCTTAGCTTTCTATCCATATAAACCAAACTGAAATCCAAGATCTACAGCTCCAGATATGACTTAATGACTAAACAATGTTCCAATTTGAATTGAATCAGCATCTCCTCTCTAAGCTTAACATTTTCTTTGTCCTTTCACTTTCAATACTTAATCACAGCAATCAATCCTTTGAATTGTGAGATATGCCTGCATTTAAAATGAGCATTTACCATAAATTAAAGCTATCTTATATTATCAGACTTGTTGTTATAAAACATGCTCTAGTTAAAGAGTTATTGATATTTCAAGTACAAAATGATGATATAAAAACTTGATAAAAATGCACTTTAATCATAAAACCAAGGAAAGATGTGAGCCACAATCACAACTACTTGTACATACACATGTTTTCAAAAAAAAAAAAACAAAACAAGAGATAGTGAGAGAGAGAGAGAGAGAGACTACAGCTGACCTACATATAGGTGGTATGATTGCATTTTCAATTTCTAATCTATAAAGTCTTCTCTTCCTTCCCTTCATTTCTACTCAACCCACACATTCAACAGATATCAAAGTGTGTAGAAATGATAGGTTCCTCAAGTCATCAAATAAGAAATATTTGTGTTTTCAGTGAATTATCTAGTCCTGGGAAAGAAAAAGAGTTTTTAGAATCAACAAATCATCTTGGTCAGGTACTAGCTGAGAGAAAGATTCATTTAGTGTATGGAAGAGGCATCCTTGGGTTAATGAGGGGTGTCAATAGCTGCATTTTTAGGAGACAGTCGAGTTTTGGGAGTCATCCCCAAAGCTTGAGCAAAATGGGATATCATTGGAAAAACAATTGGAGAAGAACTATAGGTCTCTACAATATCTGATCGAATGAATGCAATATTTAACCATGTTGACGCCTTCATTGTTTTACCAGGTGGTTTGGGCACATTGGAAGAGATCTTTCATATTTCCTCTTGGGCCCAACTACACATTCACCATAAACCCGTAGGTTTGTTAAATGTTAATGGTTTTTATGATAAGTTGTTGTCTTTTCTTGATCTGTGGAACAAGAATTTCTAACATCTTCAGCATTACAAATCATAATCTCTGCTACTACTACTAAACAATTGATTGACTAACTACAATCTTTCATCCCTGTAATTGATCCCTCCACAAGTCGCATAAATTGGTCAACTATGGAAAACCGTAAAAAGTTTAGATTGGATTTGAGCCTTCGTTTGTGAAACCTTGTGTCTTTTGATTTTATTAATAGCATATTATTTTGTTTTGTTATTTCTTATATTTGTTTAAGTGTGTTTCATGTTTGTCAGTGTTTGTTTTTTCAGGTGATGTCTTATATACTCTATCTTTCTACCTTAGGACAATGTCTCGTTTTGGTTAGGGGGAAAGGGTAGTAGTTGATATTAAAAAAAATAAAAATTAACTAACTGTGTTTTCTATTTCATAAACCATTTGTAAAAATGTTGTTACTAAGATGGCACAGTAAAGGAGTTCTTTTGTTAAAGTGACTCTTGAGACGCATTTTAGTAAACATTCTTAACAAGGTCTATCAGAATACTTCTTGAAATATTGAGGTTTACAAACTCTCGCATTATTATCAATTGATTCTCTTATATACTCATTTAACAAGTATTCTTAAACCTTCATTTTCACTCACACAATTAACATATGATTGTGGGTTGCGCATTCAATTATTACATTATTTATGTTTTTTTGTTAAAGGTAAAAACTAAGGGAAATGGATAGTATATAATTTGCAAATAATAATAATAATAATAATTGATGATAATAAAAATATAGATAAGTTTGGTTTCGTAGCCTCCCTAATCTAAGCAATTAAGTCCGAAGGGGTATTTTAACACCTAATACCCTAAAGTCAACCGACTTGGGAGCTATTGGTCTGGTGCTTGTTACATGGGTTAAGGAGAAAAGCTTAAGGGAATCAAACATTGCACTATCTACGTATTAGTATCTGCAACCCGAGTTACAAAGCTCGTAGGGGTGTCTCAACACCTAATGCCCTAAAACCAACTGGTCTAAAAGTCCTTAACTGAAAGCTCGTTACATGGGTTAAAGATGCATTGTGTTTTAAGATATATATATATATATATATATATATTTCAAATATTAATAAATCTTTTTTTTATGCGTTTAATGTATGAAAACATAAATGATAGGGCTTTTATTGGAAGAAAACAATATTTTATTCTAATGTTTTTCTAAGGTTAAACTTTCTTGGGTTGGGATTATTGTGTGTGTGTGTGTGTGTGTGTGTATAAAATAAGAGTTTGTTTATTTGGATAGATTAATGGAGTTGAATGATGAATGCCTTGCTTTGTGAAACTTGCAAATTATTTTTCTATTTTAACGCTTTGATTACTAAGGACTAGTAATAAGCTGGCTAGGGGATGTGATTAGTACTTAAAAGTGTATTTTTATCAAGGTTTTATATCATCATTTTGCACTTGAAGCATCTATAACTCCCTAACTAGAGGATGTTTTATATTATCATGTCTAATACTATAAGATACCTTTAATTTATGGTAAATGTTCTTTTAAATGCAGGCCTATCACATAAATGAAAGGATTGATTGATGAGTTTAACTACTGATATTGAGAAGAAAAAGAGAGGGCTAAATTTAGAAAAGAGATGCTGGTTCAATCTAAACTGGAACACTGTTCGGTAATTGGGTCATATCTAGAGCTGTAGATATCAGATTTAGGTCTGCTTTATATGGATGAAAAGATAAGACATAGTCCTAAAACTTTCATGTGGAGTCCAAGATTTTAAAAGGCCATTTTCAAGTCCAAATTATAGCAATAACGGAGAAGTCTGAATCTGTCCTGCAACCCTGACAGTGTTCAGCCCACATCTTAAGTTCTAGAAGTCCAAATGCACCGATTCTTTTTTTGTTGGAAAGCTGAGATAATTTCCTAGAACTTTCATGATCCAAAATCTGTTCAAATTCTGACATTAGTAATGATGTTTTGTTGAGACAAGAAGATAAGGATTGCCACTAAGTCAACATGTGGCCACCCACTCAACAATTAGTCATCAAATCAATAGTTCCAAATTTTGGCCTATAAAAGGAGGCATTTTGGTTGTTCAGATCAAGATCATGCTCTTTATTTCTTTCTTTATATTTTTGTAATGTTTAAGTTTTATTTCATGTTATATTTTTCTTAATCTCTTGTTTCTGCTTTTCATTTCGTTTACTATACTTATGTTCTTATGTTGTTTATTTATGTTTATATTCTTCATTATGTTTAGCTAAGTTTATTATGTCAAGATAAAAAGGTTTCACTAATGGTGTTAGAATATGTATAATATAAATTCAACATGGACTTCAATGTTTATATCCAAAAAAGCTTGTTGTTAACATGTCTTATCTTTTTATCTTACTAATTATTAATACCTTGCTTGTTAAATGATTAATATAGATTTGTGTTGTATAACACTTGGTATAGCAAATGCTTGGGCACTTTCATAGCCAACCGTATGGTATAACCTATACATGTGCTATGAAAGAAACTTGATTTGTTGTTAACATAAGTTAGCATCATGAATTTCTGACAATATTTAAAAGTTTGGTGCTACTTAAATAAGATAATTAATATAATCATGTTAATAATTTATAATGAGCTATTAATGACAAATCATCCGATTGAAACCTCCTTTGTGTGTGGTTTCCAGTTGAGTAATAAAAATAGTTTATATTATACTTATTTGAAATACTATTAGTGGATCATCTAACATTGCCAACTATTTTTTTATCATTGTTTAATCTTCACATTAATCATCATCATCATCATCATTACTATTATTTATAATTTATATAGTTAACCTTCTTGTGGTTCGATTCTGATTTTATGGGGTTGTTTATTATTTTGATACCTTTACATTTAGGATAAGATATTAATATTTTGGTTGTGTTGATTGCAAAATTTGGTTGCAATGTATGGTCATCATTTCTTTTTTCTGAGAGATGCTATTTTAAGCAGGTGACATGTTATTATGGGATAAAAGCGAATCACTTAACCCTTAGAATATAAAGATATCCAACGGAGGTAACTTGGTGGACAAATTAAATACATATGAAATATACTAATATTTATATATAGGAATAGGGATCTCCAGCTCCATGTAGCTTGTGGCGCCGGTCATCTTACTGATCTTGCCTCCATTAACGATGATGTTCATACAAATGTGGGCCCCTGTTTGATGGTCAGTTGCCAGTCCGTTTTGAATTGACTACAAATAGTGGGTATATATGAATGGATATGATTATCTCATGCAACTTGAAAAGCAGAGAAATTTTGAAGAAAGACTTTGGGCACGTTGTTATGGATAAACATGAGATGAATCTGAGAAGATATTGGAATATCTTGGCCACTCCAAAAGTGCAAAGACACTTCCCTCTCCATTTGTTGGTTCACTTTAATTTAATTTTTCATTAAAATTTCCTAAAAATATAAAACCAGTATGAATTTATAGACCTTGGATGGTAATCGCAAAGGAAGAGGAGGGTTTGGGCTAGCTAGACTGGTAGATTTTGGAATGGAAGCCCGTTACTACTTTAATGTTTCCTAACTCTGAGTGTGATCATCTTTTGGCCTCATTGCACCCACAAAATCTGAATCTTTTTTCTACAAGTCTGAATGGGACATGAGCGAATTCTGGCCAATGTTAAAGAGGCAGTAGGCCTTGAAACGGACCACTCGCGCAGTACAGTAGTTGGCGGGATATATTCTAGACTAGACAGGTCAAAAAATGAAAGGTCCTGTAGCCGTGGCCCCTGGCTGATCCGCCGAATGGATAAGAACTTATTTGGAAATGTTTGATGGCTACATGTTTTTTTAAAAGTTTGTTTTTTTTTTATTTAAAATTATATTTTTTTGATTTTAAGTTATTTTAATATATTAATATTAAAAATAAATTAAAAATTAAAAAAATATCATTTAATATATTTTTAAGAATAACTATTACCATAATATATAAAAAAAACATTTATTACAAGGAATGAAAAAAAAAAAAAAAAAAAAAAAGTGGTATTTTTTGAACGGGTTAACAAACAAAATCTAAAAAAAAAAGTGAAGGAATATTCTTTCACCGACCTTATCAAACATTGTCCACTTATACTTCTTCTCCTACAATGACGTTGGATTTTACATCCTGGCTGATAAGATGAAGGATGGATAAGAGAGGATTGGAAAGAAGGGATTGCATGTAATCATAATTTAACATGAGGATTGGAAAGATCCCTTCAATCCTTCCTCGGTTGCAATTTTCAATCCATATAGATTGACTCTTATTATTTTATTTCTTAATAATTTTTAATATTTTTAATATAGTTGTGAAGATATTTTAAAATTCAGGATGTTTATGAATATGGTTATTTGGAGATTGAATTATAAATTAATCATGGGCTCCTATAATTACTTATATTCTCTATAGTAAAGGAAGATGATAACTTGATGTAATCCTTCTAATACTTGCATAAGAACCTCTTATTGGTGGATTTGAAGACCCTTAGATATTTAAGTTAGTATATTTATGATGCAAAATTGTCCCTTAGATTGCTAATTTGAGGTTTGAAGAAAAGTTTGCAACTTGACCCAATAAAAACCTTGTCTTAGAAAACCAAAGTTATATGCAATTAATCACCCCCACCCTATGCCTATAATAAGACGCAAACGAGAATAAAGTTGATCGATTTTTCGAAGTGTTTGCAAATTCAATCAAGAATTTAATATGAGAATCACTCAACCACACAAAGAGAAACAAAGCACACAATATGCGGCAACTTTAGAGAAATTTTAATAAACTGGATAAAAACCCTTAAGAGTATTTATATGTAAACCATAAAACTAATGGGTCAGATATGCACCCAATTCAAATAAAGCTCAAACTAATTAAAATAAGATTTAAAATAAATAAAACAATAGTCTAAGTTTATTTTCATCCATTGTTGCAAATGATAGTGAAAAATACCTGAGAGAAATAATTATTGAAGAATCTTTGCTGAACAAAGCCCCAATGCCTTGTAAAATAAGAAGTAATTTTTGAACAATTATTATTATTTATTTGATATGAAATCCTTATAAAATAAGTAAGTCAAAAGGTGCCATATAAGTTTCCAATAATATTAAGAACTCATTGTAGTGAATGAAATCCATAACTCTTAAGGAAACAATGTCTTTTTTATTTTCGTACTTTGGTAGCAGGTTCTAGATCCAACTTCAACCACATTGTTCTCTCTCATCTGGATGAATTACTAAGCTTACCATATATCATTAGAAAGATAAACATGTCTAGCTTCCAACCTAATTGGAATCGCATCCAAAATCCTCCTGCAGCTTCAGATATGACCCAACAAGTAGATAAAGGTTCAGATTGACAGATTTGAACCTTTTTTAACCCAAACTTCTTAACTTAGCCCATTGAACTTCTCTTAGATCCATTTTGATTTAGGCCCAGAATATACCCGATAGACATTCCTAATGGATTCTTTGGAAATTCAGGTGCATAATGCCCAAGCCCTTGACATAAAAAAGATCTAATTTCTTACTTATGTTTTGAGTGAGCAATATTTTTCTCTTTGTATTCCAAAGTTGTAACTTGCTTCCTAACAAAGAAAGGTTTGATGAAGTCATTGGTTTCACTTGTGAATTACCCTCTTTTCTAAAATTTGACCTCCAACTTGAAGAGAAACCTGGATATCCACTAGGTTTCGCACTACCCTTTCTCCTAAATTGTTTCTCTATTTTTACAACCATGTATACCATATCTTTAATCTCCATATAATGGTGCAATTCCACCACATTAGCAATAACTTTATTTAATCCATTCAAAAACCTAGTTATTGTGGCTTTTCTATGATTGAAAATATTAGCTCTAATCATAACTACTTTTATCTCCATAAAGTACCCATCCACACTACTAGAATCCTGACATAAAGTTTGAAATTTATTCTATAATATTGAGTATGTACAAACTTTTTCATTATGATTGCCTTCATTTCCTCCCAAGTTCTTATTGGCTTTTATCTATTACGTCTTCTACTTATAACAAGTTGATCCTACCAACTAATTACATGATTAGTGAATTCAACCATAACCAATTTAATTTTTTTTTAATACCTATGGCAATCAAACACAAACTTCACTTTCTTTTCCCAATCCAAGTAAGCCTCTAGATCACTCTTTCCCTAAAACCCAAGAATTTTAAGTTTAATACCACCCAAATTATGATCTAAGCCATCATGCTCCTTAGAAGTCCTACCCTGACCAAATATATTAGTTAGTTGTCACCTATCTCCTATTCTCTTTCTAGGTTGTGACTCATACACAAGATTTTGTTGCATTCAAAATTCTCTACCATAATCAACTACATCCTCCTCCTCATCTTCTTCTTTAAAATCATCATCCATACTCTCATCATTCACTATAGCCCTAATGATAGGCATTTCAACTTTCTTTTCATTACAAATAGGAACTCCTTGTCTACTAAGCATCTTATCAAACTTACTCATTAACACCTAACACCTCTTTTATAACTTTCATTCTATCCTACCTTTCCTATGCCATTCTCGCTCTTTTTTGTGTAACACTTTTTGAAGACGTTGTTTATACCTAAAATTCACTCTTATGTTTCACATAATTTATTAGGCTTTTCATTTTAATAGTTTCGCTATTCCTTTTACCACTCTACTCATATACTTTGATTCTTAAAGGTAACTTAGCAACTTATCAAACAATTAACCAAACTACACAATGATTTATTTTATGTTTAAAGACTCAAGAATCAATAATTATTCAAATTTCTCAAAACAAAACTAGAGGACAAACTTACAAGTAGCAATGTAAATTTGTGCAAGTATAATGATGAGAATAAAGAAATGAAATAAAAGCAAGAATTATTATTAAGAAACAATAAAATCTTGAAACTAAAGAAATTGATGCAAGATAATTCTATTCTACCAAAATTTGTAAAAAATCAATCAAGATCACCAAGAATTTCCAAGACAACTTTCAACTATTTTTTCTCCAAGATTGCGATTTTGATTCTTCTTTATTTTGTTCTTATGTACATATGTGTGTGTGTGTGCATGGAAATTCTCAAGTCACAAAGATGACACAATTTGTTGTTTTGTATCCATTTTTTTTTACAATTTCTGGACTTTTCCTTATCACAATCAATTTTCATCTTCCTTTTTTATTTAAATCAAACGCACAACAAAGATTAATCAATAATGGGTCTTTTCTTCCTTTTTTTTTTGTATTAGTTGAAACCTTAGAGAGAAATAAACTAAAAAAAAAGAAAGAAAGAAAACAAACCATATATACGACAAGATCTAAAGAAAACCCTAGCTATGGCAAGATCCAAAGAAAACCCTAGCTATGGCAAGATCTAAAAAACCCTTGGAATTAATTGTAACAATAAAAATTTATAATATGAAATTAGTTGTGCTTTGATACCAAACTAATGCAAAATTGTCCCTTAGATTGCTAATTTGAGGTTTGAAGAAAAGTTTGCAATCTAACTTAGCAAGAACCTTGGTTTGAAAAGTTTGCCTATAACAATACTTGAATGAGAGGTATAAATCACAACCAAGTTGATCAATTATTTGAAAAGTTTGCAAGTTTAATCAAGAACTTAGTATGATAATCACTCAACCATAAAAAAAGAAATAAAGCACACAATATGTGACAACTTTAGAGAAAATTTCATAAACTGAATAAAAATCCTCACATTGGAGTATTTATATGAAAACATTAAAACTAATGGGTCAGACATGCACCCAATTTAAATAAAGCCTAAACTAATTAAAAAAAGTTTCAAAATAATAAACACAAATAAAACAATAGTCTAAGATTATTTGTCATCCATTGCGGCAAATGATAGTGAAAAATACCCAAGAGAAATAATTCTTGAAGAATCCTTGCTGAATAAAAGCCCAATGCTTTGTCAAATAAGAATTAGTTTTTGAACAATTAATTATTCTTGTTTGATATAAAATCCTTGTAAAATAAGTAACTCAAAGTCTTCCATAAGTTCCCAATAGCATTAATGACTCATTATAGTAAATGAAATCCATAACTCTTAAGAAAAAAATGTTTTTTTCATTTTTCACACTTTGCTAGTAGGTTCTAAACCCAACTTCAAGCATGTTGTTCTCTTTCATCTTGATGAATTAGCAGGCCTACCATATATTTTTGGAAAGGTGCAAATATCAAGTTTCCAATCCAATTGGAATCACATTCAAAATCATCTAGTAGTTTTCGATACGACCCAAAAGTAGACAAAGGTCTAGATTGACAAATTTAAACATTTTTTATCCAATCCTCTTGACTTAGCTCATTGAAGCTCCTCTTGGATTCATTTTATTTTAGGCTTTAGAATAGACCCATTGAATACTCCTAATGGATCCTTTGATGTCATAGCAAAGATCACATCAACTTGTATATGAAAAGTGTAATAAATATGCAAAAAAGCATTAAATTCTAAGAATAAGGTTGTTTTTGGTTTTTTTTTTTTAAGAATAAGGGTTATGTAAAGAAATGATATGTGCATGTTGAGAATGAAAATTTTGAACCATTTACCTGGATAGTTTAAGGGGTATTTATAGCTTATGAACCTTGTCTTTTTGCTTGGATGGAGGGATTGAAGAGTAATTTTACTTAGTAGTATTAATGAGAGATAAATATCTTTTACACATGTATTTATAGGAGATAAATATTCATGGCATAAACATTAATGAAGAAAAAATATCCCTCACATGAGTATTAATGAGGTAAATGTCTCTGACATGAATATTAATGAGGAACAAATATTATTTACACATATATTAATAATAAGAAGTTACACCTAAAGGAAGTTAGGATGTGCATTGAGCCTAAGAGCATTTGACTATGTTCTTGAACCCAAACACAAGGTTAAATTCCACAATGTGTTGGGCAAGGGATAATTATAGCATGGCCAAGTCTAAAGAGCACTGGTCATAGGCCTAACATCTAGGCTTAAGCTCTATGCTTGAGCTTGTTGCTTGAGCCTATAAGGATACTGGGCATGAGCCTAGTAATGGGACCATGACCTTGGTTTAGCTTCAAACCATGTTTTCAAAGTCTGTTATAAGCTTCAGACAATTAAAAGCATTTAAAAAATATATACTAACAAATCTTTGGTTCATTAGGTTGAATTGACTCTTTTTTTCTCCATCCTTGTTAGTAAAATAAGTAGATATATAAAGTCATTCATTTTGTTTCCTCTTCATTCTTCTACTTTACTCAATCCATCCTTCTTTCTCATCATTTATCATGACAAGCATAGTTTTAATATAGTTTATTATCAATATACATAGAATGTTCAACATTCAAATTATGGAAACAAAATAAATATTGTTTTCTTCGATGTGTTCCATTTAATAAAGAGTTTTTTATGGAGGTAAGGTTCAAATCCAAAACTTAAACTTTTTTTTTTTCTTATATCATAAATATATCATAATCATTAATATAGTAAAATAAAAGCACTAATTTCTGGTATCGATAAGTGTTTTATTTATATGTACAAATCTATCAAGTACATAAAACATGATATGGTAACTTAGTTGATAATTATTCTCTCTCAATTATTATGAGGTATGAATTCTAATTAATGTTTTTATAATTATTAGGATGTCTAAATATCCTATCCAAAAAAATTTATAGAAATTTATTTAAGAAAATTACTTACCATGAATTACATGTTCATTAGATAAATTTCATAGTAAGTTAAAATTCTGTTATAAAAAAAGTCTAATCTGATAGAAAACAATTGATATAATTTTACAAAATTATTATTTATATGGAATCATGTAACCAATATAAAAGAAAAATTATAAATAGAGAATAGCAAATTGCTTCCCCAAGCACGGACAAGCAACTAGTATGAATACTATTGAAAAAGAATTTAAATTAAATTAGTAGTCAGTCAGTTAGAGAGAGAAGCTCTTGATTGTAGGAAGAGAAAAACCTGTTGCTGTGAGCATCTTTTCCCCTCTCCCTGTGCAACATTTTCTTCTCTTGCTCTCTACACTCTCATAGTCTCTTCTTCTGGTCTCTTTGTGTCATTACTTCATGGAAAAATCAAAGAAAAAAATCATCAGTGTTGCGGTTTGACTAGCAAGACTATGATTTCTGTTCGTTACGCCCCTCGTCGTTGAATGCTCAACGGACCTTGAGTCGGAGTAGTTCTCCTGATGTGCAGCACTCCTACAGTCCCTCTCAAGCCTCCCCCCTCCTCCTGCCCCTCCACAAATAATAGTAGCTCTTACTGATGTTGTTAATTTCAAACATCACTCTGTCCCCCTTTTTAGTGTATTTTTCTGATTACATTGCTACATCATCTTGCCAGTTACTGGAAACTGATTTGGGTATGCACAAAGACCTGTGGAGGTTTAGTTTAATTAGGTTCGTTGCTAGCAAATTTCCATGATACAAGTCCCTCTCTAATTTTGTTAATAATTCCTAGAAATGTAGTGTCAAATTCTCCATGCATGATTTCAGATGGTTAATCTTCAATTTTACATCCGAAATGGACATGTTTGATGTGCTAAGTGGAGGCCCCTACTATGTTTTTGGCCGACCCTTATTATTGAAAATTATGCCCGAGGTCTTTGATTTTGACACCTCTGATATGGTTTGGATGCCAGTCCAGGTTAGATTTCCTAATCTACCTCTCCAATGCTGGTCACCACTTTGTTTTTCTAAACTTGCAAGTGTGATTAGGAAACCAGTTCATTCCGATAATCCAACAACTTTCATGACTCGGCTCTCTTATGCTAGAGTGCTGGTTGAGATTGATTTGCTAGTTGACCTGCCAACATCGATCAATATTACCTTGCCCAATGGTGTACCCCTGTCCTAGAAAGTGTTATACGAATCATTACGACCGTTTTGCAAACAGTGCAGGACCTTGGGACACACCATTTATACTTGCACCAACAATTCCAGCCATAAACGCAAAAAGCATCCCTAGACAACTTTTGCTCCCTCTAGATGTTCTAGCCTTTTAGCTGAAACTAACGTTGTTGAGAAATAGTCTATTAGGGAGGAACCTCAAGGTGAGCCAGAGATTGATCCAATGTCTGTTGAGGCAGCTGTGGTGGTGGGAGAGAGAGCAGGTGGTTCTTAGTGCAAGCAGGCCAAACTGGCTTCAGAGTCTAGTCCCCCTGGTGCTAATCCTTTTGCCCCTCCTCAAGTTGTGCATGTCTCTGAAGGTCGCTTTGATGCCACAGTTGAACTGCCTCCCAGGAGGCAATATTTGACAAGAAGTAGAGTTGTTGCCCCCTCCACCTTTGGCCGATCAATGAAGCCATTAGGAATGAGTAGTCATCCTTCCAAGAGCTCCTCTTTGGCTGACTCCAAGACTCAAGGCAACACAACTTCTACCCCCTCATCCTCCCTATGATACTTTATGCTCTTTTGGTATTTTGGCCAAGGAATTTGTTCCTTATGTCAATTCTGGTTTTCACCTTGGTTTTGCTCTGGCTTTGCTGGTTTTGTTTATATGTTGCTACCTTTGTATGCCTAATTCATGTTTGTTGTAGTGTATAAGTTTCTGCCTATAGGCCTATCCTCTATGATGTGTTGCTTTATGCTTGATATGTTTTTGTTTTTTAGTTGTAGTTGTTAGGTTTCCTTTGCTGCTGTCTTCTGGTAACAGCTATTGGTTTACCCTTCTGCATGTTTTCATCTATTTTTGCATTTCTGGTATCAGCTTCTGCATGTGGCCTTTATGTTTGGTCTTTGGTTTTAACTTCTTCCAGTCAAGTGAAAGTGGTCCTGGCTATTGTCTTTACATATTGTTAAAGCTAGCTTGCTGCTTCTGGATTTGGATTTGCTTCATTTAAGGTTGCTGGCTAGCTCTACTGTTGGTGATATTGCTGGTTTATTCCTGGCATTCTGTTGCTTGTGTTCTGTATTAGGTTTGTGGGAGTCTGTTCCCCTAGCCTTTTTTTTGTTTTTGGGAGCCTGTTCCCTTTCTTGCTTCTGTTTATAAACATTTGTCTGCTCTGTTGGTGCTAGTGCCTTTGTTGTTCGGCCGTGCTGGCATTTTGGGTTCTCTATTTATGCTTGTTCGTGCCTGATGGGCTGGATTGGGTTGCTAGTTTTGGGGTTTATTTCCTTTGTCTCCAAGGAGTATGTTCCATGTATTTGTATATGCCTGTACAGTTGACTTGCTGGTTTCCAATGATGTTTTATTTTGATCTATTAATACACTTATATTTTGATTAAAAAAAAATTAAATTAGTTTCAAAGTAAATGTGTGTTTAATATTGTGGCATTTTTAGTGTATGCGAATTGAAAAAACAAGTTTAAGAAAAAACTATATATTATAGCTTTTTGAAAACCAAGATCTAATAGAAAATTTTTAATGAGACAACACTAGTAACCAAATACCTTTGAACTTGTAGATGGGGGAAAACACAACCCCAATCACAAAAACAAATAAAGCCTAAATCTTTGTGAAATTAGTCTACCTAACAACTATAATGTGACTAATTGTTCTTGTATGTGACTCATAGATTCTCCTACAATAAGAATGTAAGATTCCTTGCATTTGATTCTTAAAAGAAAAGAAGAAGAAAGATTGCTTGAGTTTGTACTGCTAGTTTCTATATAAGTGGCTATTTTACACCAACAATAATAAGGTTCCAAATGACTTTTTGCAAAAATTTTGTAATTATATATACTTTGATTACAACTCATGTATGGTATTCATGGTTTATAAAGATATACATAATATTGCTAGACAATCAAACCAAGGGCGAAGCCATGTTCAAGGCTTAGGTGGGTTGTAGCCTAGGTCAAATTTTGTCAATTTGTTTTTGTACTAATACTAAATCATTCCAAGTTACACTTAACTAAATTAGTTCAGAAAAACACATTTTCTCTACCAAATCAGCCACCCCTTTCTTCATTAAAATCTTTATCTTCCTGAGCTAAGAAAGCCAAAGTAAAAAATCATATCTCCCCTCATGCTAAACAACGTCTTGTTTCCCTATATATTCAATTCATAAAATTTAACAAAAGCAACACACCTTTCCTTCTTCCATTTATTTTAAGGTATTATTCAGCACACAAATTCAACCTAATCTTGTCTCGACTACTAAAGCATTGCTTCAAATATTAAAAGATGTTGAATTTGATTTTCTCATTGCACATGTGCAATCTGTTTACATACAATATATGATAAAGATAAGCCTACTAACACAAAGGATGGTGAGAATTAACAAGCATTATCACATGATCCTTTAGAGTTACCAATTGGGCCAATTTCAAGGTTAAAGGCCAATATGATTAAATAGGCATTGATTGATTTGATTTAAGATATTTAGGTCAAGACAAGTGTTCAAACTTAAAAAAAGGATAAACATACTTTAATTAATGTAATCAAGGAAGGAGATGGTAATGAGACTTAAATAAAATTTAGAATAAAAAATAGGGAGGCAGCAAACACTAGATTTTCTTGAGTTGTGGAGACTTTATAGAGCCAAAATTAAGGTTGACAACCTCCTTCTTCAATGACACTTTCACTACAAGCTTGCATTGAGTTTTGGGCTTTGCTATTTTAATTGTTATAAAACTTGATTTATTGTATTTGTGTTCTTATGTTCAGACCTTTAAGTTTTAGGTCTTTGGCACTAGAAAAACCCTTTTGAAAGGGAGTGTAAGAGTTCTAGACTTTGATGAATGAAATATATGTGTTTGAGAGTATTCTTCTACTTTGGTTCTCTAATGAACTAAATTCACTTATTTAAGAACAAATATCTTTGTGACATCATCATATTCTTCTCATTCATGAATTGTTATTCGTTAGGTGAAGGTTTCGGATTCTAATAGCGCTAGTGCTTAGGTTCAAGGTAATCTCTGAACCACACTTCCAAACTGGATTTCTTAGATTTTAAGGAGTTGTATCATTTTCATGTGGGTTATGTGACTATGATAATGGGGTTCGCATCATTTGATACCAGAGCTAGGCTTTATTAAACATGTTATATCCTTTTATTAATTTCATTTTTCTCTAGTTTCACGTCAAACTACATGTTCCAATATTCATCTCCTTAATTCAATAGTGGCATCTTCTTAGTAATAAAAAATAATTTTTCAATTTGTTACTGTGTATCAATATATCAGTAGTATAAAAGTAAGGGAAAAAATCATTCAAAAGATTAGTTTTAGATTCTACCATAGAAAACTAAATAAAGATAAATTGGATCAAATCAACTCAGAATAAGCTCAAACTTGGTAATATGATTACTTGATTCCTATTCACACTATATATTAAATTTACGGTGATTTAGACATCATTGCTTTAGATTCCGAATTCAGGTATTAAAGGGGTTGTTTCGTGTTAGTTTCAAGTCCATATATTAAAATGAATCAGAATTAACTTAGACTTTATATTCTATTTACCGGGGCCCTAATCGCATTATATATTAATTTTGGGTTCATATAAACATTGTTTTATTTGGGGTCCAAATTCAGGTTCAAGCTTGTCGCAACATGTCTATTTTGTGTCAACTTTTAAAACTTGTTTTGTTTCTGTTGATCTCATATATTTTAGTGTACTACCATTATATTTTGTATATTTGGGTGTTATTTACATTTTATTCATATATTTTATGTCTGTGTTTTTTATTCATGTCTTCAAGTCGTCCATATTTTGTATAGATTCACTTGCTACTTGCGAGACCGTAATTGTAGTCTTGTATTTTTCTTGTTTTCATAATTATTTTGCTTATAGAGTCATATTTATTCATTTGTATTACATTTCTAAGTGGTTTTGTTTGAAGTTGATTTCAATTTCACAAGAGCCAAAAGAAGATGAGACAAGTGGAAAAAGGCACAACAAGCATATTAAAGTGAAAAACTTGATATTTAAGAGAAACACGAGAGGTATGAGGATATTTTATCACCACTAACTAATTTTTACTGGTACAAACATGTAAGATTAGAATAGCCCACCAACCCACCTTTAGGGTGACGTAAAGCTTCAAATTAAAGGCATAACACAGATGTTGGCAAATGTGCAAATGGTGTCAGGAGCCATAAATGACAAACTTGAGAAAGTTGAAAAACATGAGGATGACTCTAATTCTAATAATCATTACATACGTATAGTAAGGGCTGAAGGATAGTGAACCATGATAGTAAAGCTGAAAGGCATGTGGATGCTAATTTTGGTGATTTTAGGGAGGATGATGATGACTTTGGGGATAGAGGTTTTGAGTTCGACACCTTAAGTGATGTGTCGTGAATGATTCGAAAAATCAGCAACAATGATTCTAACAAAAATGGATGAAGGATGGGTCTGGTTGTGTTATCTTTCTTTTGGTATTTAGGTTGGATTGTAGTGATTATAAGGTAAATAAGATGGAGGATAGACTAGAATGATACTTTGATAAGTCGATCTGGACGCCACAAAGATCAATCTAGGATTTCGACGCCACACTCTTTGTGATTGAAGAGTGATAAGTCAGGTAGGGTCCTTCACAAAAAATCAATTTGGAAGAACAACTCTTAATTCTCTGAATTAAGTTTTCAAATCTTGGCCAAAAGTGTTTATTACATATTCTGATACTATATTTATCATTGGAACATCCCTCCAAAGTTAGGTGAATTTAACATGACAGAAGTCAAGCCTAAAAACTAGACTTTTAATAAAGTAAATTGACAAATTTAACTAACACACGTTTTTTATTTTGACATTTCTGAAACATAAGCAGACCAAATTTAAAATAGCCATAACTTTTGACACAAAAGTCCAAAGCAATCATGGTTGGACAATCTAGAAAGATCACGTTCTGAACTTGAATTTTACCTAGATAAGTCTTGTTATCACATGCAATGGATGACTTCAAATTCGGGTTCAAATCCATCTACTGTTCTGACCATAAACAGCATCAATTTTTTCACTTATTTGCATTATCAATCCAAATACAAGTAGCCCAGCATCAAAAGAACCATTAAGGGCTTTTCCCATCTCCAAGTTCCAATTGTAGGCAAATAAGCACCCTTGAACCAATTTCAAACTGATTGCTAATTTTTAACTCCGACATAGCTTCAATCATTGCAATTTGATTCGTCAAGGCCTGTTGTAGTTGTTTTGCTCTTGCTCTTGTCATTGGACCATCTGAATCCTCTTGCATATTAGATTCAGCTTTACAAGATGGATTATAATTCCCATGATGCACATCATTAAGACAAAAAGAGGATTTCAACAACATATAAAATAAAGGGATTTTAGGTTTAGACAAAGAGGCTAATTCAACTAAAGGGGAAATTTCAATAACGTGGGGAACTATGATGATAGGGATGTGGACTTGGACTATATATTAAACTAAAAATTCTTATTTTCCAAGGTAAAAATAATCTTGAGGCTTATTTGGAGTGGGAGAAAAATGTTGATTAGATTTTTTATTACCATAATTATTATAAATAAAAGAGGGTGAAGTTGGTGGTCATTGAATTTATGAATTATGCATTGATTTGGTGAGATCGAATTTAATCAATAGGAGGAGGAATAGGGGAGCAACTTGTAGAGATATGAGAGGACATGAAAGTCTTATTAAAGAGATGTTTTGCTTCCAATCACTATTATATGGATCTATAAATGAAGTTACAAGGTCTGACTTATGGTTCTAAAATAATAGATGAATATCATAGGCAGATGGAAATAACAATGATTCAATGCCAATGTTGTTGAGGATGGAGAAGCCATTATGGCTATATTTCTTAACAGGCTAAATAAGGACATTGCTAATATTATGAAGTCACAACATTATGTGGAGTTGGAGGACATGGTACATATGAAAACAAAGGTGGAGAGACAAATCAAGAAAATGGGTAGTGTAAGACCACATATCAGTTCAACATCTTCTTCATCAACTTGAAGGCTGAATCTAAAGAGAGAAGAGGCTGCCCAACTAAAGTCCTTTATACATGCTAAGGTCAAACAACCTAAGGCCAAGAAGGAGATGCCTACTGATGTAAAACTAATTCACAAACTACGTGTAATCATAATATAAAATGTTTTAGGTGTTTGAGGAGTGGACGCATTGCTTCTCTATGTCCAAATAAGAGAATAATGATCATGAAACATGGTGAGATTGAATCTAAAAGTGAAAAATATAATGTTGATGATTTGCCACCTTTAAAGGATTATAGGGATATGGAGATTACATATCCAGTTGAGAAAGACACATTGGTTAGAAGGCATGTTTTGATCGTACAAGTAAAAGAGGATGATGTAGATCAGCAAAAGGAGAACATCTTTGACACTAGGTTTCACATCCAAAACAAGGTATGTAGTATGATAATTGATGGAGATAATTGTGCCAATATCGTTAGTATTACTCTCGTTACGAAATTAGATTTGAATATTATAAAGCATCCTAAGTATTAAGATTGTAGTAGTTCAATGAATGTGGTGAGGTGAAGGTCACTAAACATGCATTGATTTCCTTTGCTATTGGTAGATATTCTGAAGATGTTATGTGTGATATGGTTCCAATGCATGCTAAGCATTTACTTTTGGGGTGTCCATGGTAGTTTGATAGGAGGTTTATTCATTATGGATTTAGAAATAGATATAATATTGTAAAAGGTGGTAAAACCATCACTCTTGCACCTTTATCCCCAAAACAAACGTATGATCATCAATTAAAGTTGAAAAAGGAATGTGAGGTTGAGGAGAGTGAAAATTCATGTAAGGACAATGGTGAAAAAAGACTGTTAGATTTGACTAATTCTAAATCAATAATTAAATTGATTGAAAGTGGAAGTAAGACCCGTGAAGTGAAGAAAATAAGTGTGAGTAGTGATCTTTCTATGGAAAAAATTAAGGAAACAACCAAATTTCTATGCAAGAAAGGGTGAGATCAAATTCATGTTTATATAACAAGCCAATGATTTTACTTATGTATAAGGAGATTTACTTTAATTCTAATGGTCATGATCATGTTGTTCCTAGTGTGGTTATTTATTTATTACAGGATTTTGATGATATATTTTCTAAAGACACTCCTAACAAAGTACCATCATTCAAGGGAATAGAACATCATATTGACTATGTACCTAGAGTTGTAATTCCTAACCAACCAACCTATAGAAGTAATCCCGAGAAAACAAAAGAGCTTCAAAAGAAAATTGATGACCTAATGATGGAGGGGTATATTCATGAGAGTATGAACATTTGTGATGTGTCAATGTTACTTGTGCCTAAGAAGGATGGAACATGAAGGATGTGTTGATTGTCAAGCCATTAATAGCACAACGGTAAGGTATAGACATCTTATCCCTAGGTTTGATAACATGCTAGATGAGTTACACAAATCATGTATTTTCTCTAAAATTGATTTGAAAAGTGGGTAACATCAGATTATGATGAAAGAAGGGGATGAGTGGAAAACTACATTTATGATTAAAAATGGTTTGCATGAATGAATTATCATGTCGTTTGGACTTACAAATGCATACATGTGTTACATGTATCTATAGGTAAATTTATGGTTGTGTATTTTGATGACATTCTGATCTATAGCAAGAACTTGAATGAGCATTTTGATCATTTGCATAGTGTACTTAGTGCATTACATTCTGAGAAATTGTATTATAATCTTAAGAAGTGTACCTTTTTCATGGAGGAAATTTTGTTTCTTAGATATGTTGTAACTGCACATGGTATCGAGATGGATGAAGACAAGGTTACGGCTATCCAAGATTAGCCTACACTTAAATATGTGACTGAGGTAAGAAGTTCCCATTGTTTGGTTAGTTTCTATAGGAGATTTGTTAAGGATTTTGGCATACTAGCTGCACCAAACACTAAGATCGCTAAAAAGTTAGTTGGTTTTAAATAAGGATATTGAACAAGATAATGCATTTAACTTGTTGAAATAAAAACTTTGTTCAACACCTTTATTAGCTTTACCTGACTTTACGAAAGCTTTTGAGATTAAATGTGATGCCTCAGGAGTATTAGAGCTATTTTGATGTAGAATAAACAAACTATTGCTTATTTCAGCAAAAAGCTCAATGGTGTAGCATTGAACTACCCTACTTATGATAAGGAGGTTTATGCATTGGTGAGAACTTTAAAGTTATGACAACATTACTTATGGCCAAAAGAATTCATGATTCATTCAGATCATAAATTATTAAAGCATTTGAAAGGACAAGGTAAGCTGAATCGACAACATGCAAATTGGGTGGGATTCATTAAAACATTCTCATATGTGATCAGATACAATCAAGGAAAATATAGTGGCTGATACGTTATCACGAAGGTATGCTTTTCTATCTACCTAGAATGCTAAATTGTTAAGATTTGTGAATGTGAAGGATAATATTATATATGAATGATGGCAATTTTGCTAATGTATTTCATGCATATGAAAATTTAGCTTTTCAAAAGTTTTGTAAGCTTGATGGATACTAGTTTAAAGAAAATAAACTTTGTGTGCATAATAGATCTAGGTATGAATTACTTGTTTGTAAGGCTCATGAGAGAGGTTTACTGGGTTATTTTGGTGTTGCTAAAACTTTGTATGTATTGTATGAACACTTTTACTAGCCTAAAATGAAATATGATGTGCAAAAATTATGTGATAGATGTATTACATATAAAAAAGCTAAGTCTAAGGTCTTACCATATGGTTTGTGTACTCATTTACTTGTACCTAAAGAACATTAGGTAGATATTTCCATAAACTTTGTTTTAGGTTTACCTTGGTCAAAAGGAGTAAGGGACTCTATCTTTGTGGTTGTTGATAGGTTTTCTAAGATGACGCATTTCATAGCATGTCATAAAACTGATGATGGTAACATTGTAGATTTATTCTTTAGAGAGATAGTACGATTTCATGGGGTTCCTAGGAATATAGTTTTAGATTGTGATGTAAAGTTTCTTAGCTACTTTTAGAAGGTTTTATTGGGAAAATTAGGAACTAAATTGTTGTTTTTAATTACTTGTCATGCATAAGCTGATAGTCAAACAAAAATAATCAATAGGGCTTTAACTACACTTATAAGTGCTATCATTCTAAAGAATCTTAAGAGCCGAAAAGATTGCTTACCATTCATTTTTGCCAATAATCTACTAATGATTTTTAACCATTGAGTTTGCTTATAATGAATACTTCGTATAAAAAGGCTACAGGTCATTCATGTCAACAACAGACAATTTATCAACACTATCATTATGATATATTGAACTCAACAATAGATTTTCAGTTGGAAGAATTAAATTCTAGATTTAATGATGAGATAGTGGAACTCCTTGAATTTAGCTATGCCTTAGAGCCTAAGAACAACTTTAAATCATTTAAAGATGATGTTATTTGCAAGCCTGGTGAGAATTTTTATCGTGAAGATTTCAATGAATAAGATATGTATTATTTGAGATCTCAGTTAAAGCATTATCATATTGATATGATTCATCATGAGAGCTTTCAGAATATGTCTATCATTTCTTAATTATATTGAGAATAAGTTGAAACAAATAAGTCACAATTCTATCATTTGATTGACAAATTGATTCTTTTTTTATTATTATTATTGCTTGTTTTCATTA
Source organism: Populus alba (assembly GCF_005239225.2). NCBI lineage: Eukaryota > Viridiplantae > Streptophyta > Magnoliopsida > Malpighiales > Salicaceae > Populus > Populus alba. Next base: position 11,308,275 of record NC_133294.1, on the reverse strand, counting down.
CCACCACAAAGCAATCATTTTTAGCTATGAAACATGTTAAAATTATGCTTCACACAATAAACTAGAAAATGAGTTTTTAATAGATTCTATGATGATTTACATTGAATGAAAGCTTGCTAAAGATATTAATTCAGATTTGATCAAAGATGAATTATATTTCACAAAACATTAAAGAGTACAACTTTGATAATATAGTTTATATTTAATTTCACTTCAGTTTTATATACTTTGAACTTTATTTTTTCATTTGATTTGTATATTTTGATTAAAATTTTATTATTAACTTGATAAATTTATGTACATGAGCTAATGTTTGATATTGAAAAAATAATTTCTATGTATTTCTAAGTAGCTCAAGAAAAAATTACTAGCTTCGCCCTTGATTAAAACTAAATTAAGTTGGATAATTAAATAAACTCCAATCACTTCTCATAAAGTAAGAAGATGTTTCTTCTAGATCTTTGAATATATAGCATTCTGAACATCTAAACTATCTTTACGATATATAGTCTGAATATGTTAAGGCATCGAATTGGTTGATACACTTGAGCGATGAAAGTGAAATGTGATTCTGAAGTATTATTAATTTATGGATTTCTTTTTTAATTTGATAAAAAATCATTATCTTTCCTCGTTTTATTAGTGACTGATATTACTAAAATGCTGCCATCACTATATATAGACACGGCAAGTTCCAAATCTCAAGTATTATCCTGCTCAGCCCTCTGCCTCCGGTGATCTCTCTCCCTCTCTCTCTCTTAACACACACACACACACAAAAGCCTCTACTTGGTTTCTACTCAGAACCAATTAAATATTCATTCTTCAAGCACCAAATTGCAGACCACCAGAAAATTACCTCTTAAATCAGTATTTCTGCCCCCGTCAATAGCTCTAGCTAGCTATGAGCAAGTTGAAAAGGTCTCAAATTCTAATGCTTTCTATCCTAGCTGCGCTTCTCTTTGTGACACCTCTCATATCCTCCTCGTTGAGGCCCAAGTATCTCTACTTCATTATTAATCTGCTCATTATAGCTCTTGGAGCTGAAGCTGGCCTTATCTCGGCGGCCTTCTCCAAGCCTGTAGAGGAGTACAAAAAGCATGCTGTTGTTCCTCTGACAACAAAGCCTGCGAGATCACTTGTAACGGCACCTCCAGATCATCAAGCCTCCACTACTGATCAGGCTAATGAAGCTCCTGCTAAGGCCAAGGTTCTTGAAAAATCTGCATCCGAGAATATTGTTAGCACTGTTGTAAAAGTGGATCATAAAGTAAAAAAATGTCCCTCCTTGCCAAGCCTTTTCTTTATAGGAGGTGGCGATCACGGTACTAAAGCAGTGGAAGATGTGACTAAAGAGCATGAAGAAGAAGAAGAAGGAGAAGTTGGTGGAATTAATGGGCAAGAGTTATTCACAAAAGCCGAGACATTCATTGGCAACTTCTACAAGCAGCTGAAGATGCAAAGGGAAGAGTCTTGGAAGAGGATTCATGGGTTTTATCACAAAGCTTTCTAAGAGCAGTAGCATCGAATTGATGATCATATTCTATCTATCTATCTATCTATATATATAAATTATTCTGCTTCTAGCTAGCTAGCCAGGCCATTTGCCATATGATTACCAGTATAGAATCAACGGCTTTTGGGGAATTATAATGGATTGACAGTACCTAGGGAGCCATACAAATATTTCTTTCATGGTTCTTTACTGTAATTTGTTGAACTTTCTACACATATATTTTAGTTTCTTCTAGCTCGCTGCTGACATAACTCATATGCATGCTTAACTTTAATCTGTTTCACATGTGCTAATATTTCTGTGCTCTTTGCAGGGAATATCTATAAAAGTGACGTGAAAATTAACTAAATTCCGAATGAGACTCATAATTCAAAAAAATTATTTCTTCATAAATGATTAATAACAAACATAGTTACGTTAGAAATATGTTTAGTAAAAGTTGAATAAAAATACATTAATGCAGAGAGAAGATAATATAAATAAAAAGTTATTTTTTTATTCGACATATTTAGTACCTTTTTTTAACAAACTACATTAAGTGTTGATTAAAAAACTTTAATTTTCCACGAGTCATTTAATGTAAGATGCTTGTAATGGGTTTACAAGTTGATCATTGGTGTCTTTACTTGCTTCCATGTGTTTTTGGGAACCCGATTGAACAGCACTTCTAAAATATTTTAATTTCTTTTTACTTGAAATTATTTTTTACGCTTTTGAATAGTTTTAAGTGCTAATGTCAAAAATAAATATTAAAAAATTAAAATATATTTTAATGTATTTTTAAACAAAAAACACTTTGAAAATTAATCTCTACCACACTTCTAGGCATGCCCTAAATATATCTTATATTATAATGGTGGGTTTTTGGCCTTTAATAAGCCCAATATTATAAAATATATTAAAACTAAAATAATTTTTAGTATTTTTAACCGCTTTTGTTTTTTGTAATTTTTAAAACTTAAAATAGGGTACTTTTTTATAATTTCATAATGTTTTTAACTTTTTTGGAAAAATCACATTGAACCTTTTATAGTTTGATTGTTTTCTCACTTTACATTTGTATTTTAAAAAATTACATTTTACCTCCTAAAAACTTAATAACTTAATAACACTTTGATGCCAAAAATAAAAATAAATAAATAATGTTGTGTTATTTACAGGTTTAACATTATATTCAATTTAATGACTACATTTTTATCAAACTAATATTACAAATTTTCTAAAAATTAGAAAAACAACTCAAATTTGGTATTTCATCAAATACTTTGTCTACGGTACAAAATCAACTCTAATTTCATACATTTCCTCAACACAATTCCTATAAAATTAAAGAATATTCTTATGCCATAAAAAATCAATTCCAAAAACATCATAAACCTGATTGATTTGATACCCTAGCCACATTACAAAATTCTTTCAATTTCGTAAATCCCATGAAATTTGAAATTTCATGAAAGTTTAAAAGAAAAGAAAATAAATAGAAAATAAGTAAATGACAATCAATATGAACCAAAATAATTATTAAATGGACACAAAGATTATAAATGCTACAATACAAAGGTGTATGAAATTTATCTTGAATGGTGAGGATCGACAAAATATAATATAATATAATAATATGAAATTGAAAATAAAGTGTTATGCAGGATAGTAAAAGAATATGGATAATTATAGATTAAATCGGGAGCTGAGAGATTTACTTTAAAAACACTAATGAAACATAACTAGTGGTAGAACCATAATAAGAAAAGAACCAACTCTTCCTTTATTAGGGAGGCCGTCAACCATGAGAAGAGAAGAAAAGCTTTCTTCTTCTTCTTTTGTTTTCCCACGTAAATTTTTCTTAAGGAAACTAGTTTTGTTGTATAACATAAGTGGGTTATTAGGTTTTAAACACATAAAACCTTATTTGGAGGGAGAATTAAGTGAGAGAAAAATTAACTTAGTGTGAGAAAGTAAGAGTTTTAAGAGGAAGAATGAGAAGGTTTTGTGGAAACTAACCAAGGAGGCATTTGAAGTTCAAATAATCAACAAGTGTTTTAAACTCATATATCCAAAGTTTGAGTGAAGTTTAAATGATTTTGATCAAGATCTCAAATCTTTGATTTAGGGTTTATTGTTGAATTTTAGGGGAATTGCAAAATTGATTGAAATCGAAGCAATTGAGTTGGAACAAGTTATGATAGATGCAAATTCATAAAGAAATGAAGAAGGAATCATTGTGGTAAAGAAGAATTAGGGTCGGCCAGGATTATTGTCAATTGGAAGTTGTTTGTTTTCTTTTAAATGTTAGAAACGGTATGAAATGTATATGTTGTTATGAAAAATAACGATTGAAAATGAATTAAATTACTTTATCAAATTTTAATTGATTTTTATTAGTATATTGTAAATTAGAATATATGTGAATAATTGGAGAAATGATGCCATTGATTTATAATTGATGAATTGAGTTGGACTAGCTTGTTTTTAATCTAAATTCATGAACAATTTAAGGAAGAATCATAATGGCTCAATAAACGTAAAGGCCAACCAATTTTATAATATTAAGAATCGGTTGAAAATTGAATAAATTGTTTATAAAATGGAAGTAATACATGTGAATGGTTAGTGTGGTGATGACCCGAAAAAAATTGGTTAGTTATATATTTTTTTTGGAATTTAAGTATATGTTAAATAGGATTCTTATGATAAGGTAGGGGAAATGTACATTGCTTGTGATTTATGTATATTGGTGTATCGTGATGGTTTAAATTATTTCAAAGTATGTGATTTATATATAAAAAAAAAAAAGAGAAAAAAGAAGGGGGATTATATATATACAAATATACATGTTATATTTTAATTATGATGTGGGTTTAGCTAAGGACATGGATTTTAAATGGTGTGGGCTTTAATTTTAAAAATCCTTGTAAATGTTATGTGAAATTAATTAGAGGCTGTTAAAAAAACTATAGGAAATATGAATTATTTTGAAACATGTATTGATAGGTTATGAGTTACATTGAGTACAAAAAAGATGATGTTGGGAGTGAACATAAAAATAATACTGTTTTTTTTTTTTTTTAGTTTAATGTGGGTGTCCGGGCCAGCTTGCGCGCACCTCTACTAATCCCACGGGCCCTGAAGTTAACGACCATGTAAGTCTCCAGTGGCTATCATATGAGCAACTCAGGGCTCGAACCTGAGACCACAGAGGGAGCAAACCTCTTGGTCCTAAGCTTTTACCACTGGGTCACCACCTAGATGGTTAAATAATATTGTTTTTTAATGTCAATGGATTGAATAAATTTTATTATTATTGTTTTTAAATGAGTTTATTTACGTGTAAATATATATATACATGAATAAAGTAACGACTAACATGTGAAATCAATATGTGAGTTGGAAATTAGAATGAACTATGCTAAAAAGGCTTCTTCATGTATATATTTCATCATTATTTATTCACCATTTTGACCCAACCTGTAACACCCTATTCAATATTTTTCCATAATTCTTGCATTTTCATGTTAACTATTGGAAAAAAAAAACAAATTTTTCTATTGAAATTTCCCCCATAAACAAATCGGTAGTAAGTTATCGACAAAATATTTAGCATGCCCTTCAGAGCCACACATCAATGCAATTCGATTTCCCTTTATTCTCATCACATTTCATAACTCAATCCATAACATTAGTAGGCATGAAACTTCCCATAAGTAAATTTATAAATGTATGTTATAGAATAATGAGACATGAGATTAAGTGAAATGTTAAAATTAAATTGATTAACACTCCATTCATAACTATCCAAATAGATTGCTTGAAAGGCATTAATTACAAAATGGAACTATAGGTTTATATTACTAGCATCGTAATACAAAATGAAATACATAACTAAAAGGTTTCCTCCAGCTAGACTAAAATAAGCTTCTCATGTTTATCTTGCACCATGAGATGGCCTTATACAGCATACATATATAATTAATAAATTTCTAATTCAGTTCTAAAGAAAATGCATATCGTTACTTCATATACAATTTATCGCAATCCAATTCTTATAGAACCTTAAACCATATAAAATACTACGGGCATAATTCGAGATAGCAATGCCCATTTAGAAATAACAACACAATTTATTTGGGAACAGTCACTCTGAAATTTTCATCCATTCAAAAATAACAGCACATTGGTTTTCATCTTTCAGAAAAATAAAAAAATCATAGTGGATTCCATTCACTTGGAATCAACAACACCGTGGTTTCCATCTTTCAGGAAACAACATAAATGTCATGGTATGCATGATGTTGAATGGCGGGTTTTCCTCTAGGATCAAGGGGTTTTTGGATGTGTTGAGATAAATCATAAAATTATAATTTGAGAGGTTTAGGAGTTTCCTCCTAGTATTGTGGTCACTAGAAAATCTAATGGTATGCGAGAGTCTATGTAAGGGGATTAGTTGTACATGTGAAGTAATTGTTTTTTATGGTAAGTTGTATTGTTTCTATTTGTTGATTAATTGTTTATCTCTAAATATTGTTTCTATTCGTTGGTTTATCTATGATTCAAGAAAGGTCCAACTCAATAAAACAATCTCTATCTTATCATGTTAAAATCTAACTATTCTAAAGTTTAATTTTAACAATATATTTATTTCTATTTTGTATCTATAATATCTAGGGACATATTTTACAATGTGATTTTATCCCATAAATATTAAAGTATGCAATTAATTTATAACATTTTATTTTTGTCAATTTATTTAATTTAATACTAAAAATATGCATTACGTTGTAAAATTCATACCCTAAATATTAATTAAACAAATTAATTTTTATGGTATTTTTGAAATTTTAGTCAAATCATAATGGATAATCATAAACTGGTTATGATAGTCATTGATTGATTTTTTTTTGTATTTTTTAAAGTATAATAAAAATATAATTTTTATAAAATTTGAATAAAAACTTTTAGAATTTGATCACATGCATGTAAACAAATCTTTTTTTTTCTTTTTCAAAATGAGGAATTCTTTTGAATTTTGTTTTGAAATTCTGGAGAAAAACCATGTATTTTTAATACCAGGTTAGTGTCTTACAGTCTAAGTCTACAACTTGATATTAAGTGAAATTCTTGAAAAAAGAAATATTTTTGTATTTTTCAAATAAGGAAAATTTTTTTTGAAATTTTAGAGAAAAAACATGTATTTTTAATATCAGGTCATTATCTTACAATATAAGTTTACATTCCGATATTAAAAAAATTATCGGAAAAAAACTTGAGAGACCCACAAGAAATTTTAAAATAGTCCCTTAATTTTTTGAGAAATTTTTGAAATTGTTTAGAGTCTGTTTGACTAGACACTAAAACAAGGACATACTAAAACTAAAAAGGAAGGAAGTAAAGCCTGTTTTCCAAACATGTCCTTGGTCTAAAACTAGAGGCATAAAAAAATGCTTTAAGTTAGTGTTTGAGAAACACGCCTTAAGGACAAAAACCAAGTCACTTTTTCCTTAGCAAAAAATAAGGCATTCCAAACATGACCTTAGGGTAGGGATGATCCTTAATTTGGTCACCAACCTAGCCTATATAGGTTGTGTTTATTAAACTTGAGGCGCAAGCCCACATACGTGGGTTAGGCATAGGCCTAACCTAACCCGATTTTTATTGGGCAAGCAGACGACCCAACAAACTTCTTCTCTTTTTTTATAAATGTGGGCTGGACCCAACCCAGCTGTGTGAGCTAGGTCATAAATCTCTCTCTCTCTCTTTTTTTTTTTTTTAAATTTTAGCCCTCAATCTTTCAAATTATTCAATTAGGTTCCTAATTGAATTTTGATTTTAAGAATCAATTCAATTTTACTCAAAAGTTTTTTAAATGACTCTTTGAGTTTAGCATGTTTTTCAAATTGATCATTGGTCTTGGATATTTTTTATTTCTTCTTTAATTGACCTTCAAACTTTTAATTTATTAAATTTCACCCCTATTTTCAACCAAATTGGGTCCCTGCATTAACACAGCTTTTGTAAAGAGGTTCTTCGTCTCAAAATTATTCAATGTGACCCCCAAATTTTGATTTACTTGCAACTTTATCATTCATTTCATTCGATTGTGCTTGTAAAAATTAAATTTGTTTCTTGAAAGTTTTAATCTTCTCATTTAAACCCAAATTAGAGCCTCATACTTAATTTTTCACCAATTAAATCCTTAAAAAATGAATTTAACCCATTAAATGTCTAATTATGTCATTGACTTAATTAATTCTTTTAGTTTGGCCTAAATTAATTCTTAAACTTAATTAGATCTTTAATTGGGCCTATGATTAAATCAAAATAGCTTTTTAATAGTCTAATTAAATCCTCAAACTTTTTTTTTAATGCAAATTCATCTGATATTCACTCAAATTAACCTTGAATTTACATTGTCTTTCATATTTGTATTCTTAAAGGGTGCAATTGAGCCTTCAATTTTGCACTTAAATCCTTCTTCAGTCTGTCTTTCCCATTCAAGTTAGTGTTTCTCTTTCATTTTTATTTATTATTTTGAAAGGAAAAAAAATTAAGATTTTGGGTGAAATCTAAAATTGGATTATAATAATAAAAATGGATTCCATTAACTTGGAATCAACAATACAGTGGTTTCCATCTTCCAATAAACAACATAACAATGGATTCAATTCACGCATAACTAAGTTTTAAAGAGAATTTATTAAAGTAGTAGCGTAAAGGAAAGGAGCCTATTTGCTCTTCCTGCGACATGATCTAGTCCTAGACATCCCTTATAATTAACAAGGAGTATTTAAGTGAACATATTGTTTGGAACCATCTTTACAACATTATTGATTTTCACACCAAACACAGAATTATACATTTACATCACTCATTCATTTTCATTGTTTTGCAATATTCTTTGCAATGTTCTAGTTTATACTTTTCATAATATTTCTTTAAATTTCACCTCATTTGAGGAATTATTGATATATATATATATTATTTACAATCTTGCACAATCATACCAATTGGTAGTTCTTGAAATATTTTCTCTTTAAAATCTCCATTTGGTCGAAACCCATACAACACACACATATACCTCCTTCTATGTATTTCCTTGAAAACATTTCTTGCATTCATGTTTGTATGTTATTGACACGATTAAAAGATTGATGTCTTCAATCAAGTGTAAGAATGTCAAAGTAATAAATAACCCGGCAAGACTAAAGTCGAACCATAGGGAGGTTAATTGTATAAATTATAGACAACAATAATACAACAACGACAACAATAATACAACAACAACAACAATAATACAACAACAACAACAATAATAATAAAAAAGAAGAAGAAGTTGATGAGAACTTTGAGATGGAAGATTAATGTAAGGATTAAACAATTATAAAAACAAATGTCAAGGTTAGAGGATCCACTAATGGTATTTCAAACAAGTATAGTATAAACTCTTATTATTCAACTGGAAACCAAACACAAAGGAGGTTCCGATCAGATGATTTGTCATTAATAGCTCATTATAAATTGTTAACATGATTATATTAATTATCTTATTTAAGTAACACCAAACTTTTAAATATTGTCAGGAATTCATGATGCTAACTTATGTTAACAACAAATCAAGTTCCTTTCATAGCATAGGCGTAGGTAATACCATACGGTTGTGCTATGAGAGTGCCAAGCATTTGTTGTATCAAGTGTTAAACAACACAAATCTAGATTAACCATTTAACAAGGAAGGTATTAAGAATTAGTAAGATAAAAAGATAAGACATGTTAGTATTAAACATTAAGGTCCATGTTGAGTTTACACTATACTTATTATTACACCATTAGTGTAACCTTTTCACCTTGACATAATAAACTTAGCTAAACATAATGAAGAAGAGAAACATAAATAAACAAAATAAGAACATAAATAAAATACAAGTTAACTAAGTAAAGGAGAGGAAATGAAAAGCATGAACAAGATATTAATGAAAGCAAAACTTAAGAATTACAAAAAAATATATAAAGAGAGAGCAAGAGCAAGTTCTTGATCTGAACAACCAAGCACCTAAGTGCAAAATGATGATATAAAACCTTGATAAAAATGCACTTTTAAGTATTAATCACACACCCCAACTAGCTTATTACTAGTCCCTAGTAATCAAAACGTTAAAATAGAAAAACAATTTGCAAATTCCACAAAGCAAGGCATTCATCATTCAACTTCCATTAATCTATCCAGATAAACAAAGTCTCATTAAATTCATAAATTTGCTCAATACCTCTTAAATAAGATATTAATAAACCTTTCTTTTGTGCTCAAATATCAACATATAGTTATAGGGCTTCACTTGGAAGAAAACAAAATTTTTATTCTAATGTTTAAGGTTAACTTTTTTGGGTTGAGATTATTATCTTTTTTTTTTTTTAATATATACATATAACTTAAAACACAATGCATCTTTAACCCATGTAACGAGTTTTCGGCTAATGACTCCCAAACCAGTTGGTCTTAGGGCATTAGGTGTTGAGACACCCCTACGAGCTTAGTAACTCGGGTTGCAGATACTGATACGTAGATAGTGCAATGTTTGATTCCCTTAAGCTTTTCTCCTCAACACATGTAACAAACGTTGGGCCAATAGCTCTCAAGTTAGTTGACTTTAGGGTATAAAGTGTTCAAACACCCCTTCGGGCTTAATTGCTTAGGTTAGGGAGGCTACGAAACCAAACTTATCTATGTTGTTTTTTTTTTTACAAATTATATACTATCCATTTCTCTTAGTTGTTACCTTTAACAAAAGAACATAAATAATGTAATAATCCAATGTGCAACCCACAATCATATGTTAAAGTGTGTGTGTGAAAATAAAGATTTAAGAATACTTGTTAAATACACATATGAGCAGAATCAAGTGATAACAATATGAGAGTTTGTAAACCTGAATATTTCAAGAAGTATTCTGATAGACCTTGTTAAGAATGTTTACTAAGATGCGTCTCAAGAGTCACTTTAACAAAAAAACTCATTTAATCTGTCATCCTAGTAACAATAGTTTTGCAAATAGTTTATGAAATAGAAAACACGGTTAATTTTTTTTTAACATATCAACTACTACCCTTTCCCCCCAACCAAAATGAGACATTGTCCTCAATTTCCTAAGGTAGAAAGATAAAGTATAGAAGACATCACCTGAAATAGCAAACATTGACAAACCTGAAACACACTTAAACAAATATAAAAAACAACAAAACATAATAATAAAACCAAAAGACATAAAGTTTTTACAAACGAAGGCTCAAATCCAATCTAAGCTTTTTACGGCTTTCCTTAGTTGACCAATTTATGCGACTCATGGAGGGATTAATTTATGGGATGAAAGATTGTAGTTGGTCAATCAATTGTTCAGTAGTAGCAGTAAAGATTATGATTTGTCGTGCTGAAGATGTTAGAAATTCTTGTTCCACAGCATGATCAAGAAAAGACAACAACTTATCATAAAAACCATTAACATTTAACAAACCTATGGGTTTATGGTGAATGTGCAGTTGGGCCCAAGAGAAAATATGAAAGATCTCTTTCAATGTGCCCAGACCACCTAGTAAGACAATGAAGGCCTCAACATGGTTAAACATTGCATTCAGTCGATCAGACATTGTGGGGACCTATAGTTCCTCTCCAATTGTTTTTCCAATGATGTCCCCTTTTGCTAAAGCTTTGGGGATGACCCTCAAAACTTGACTGCCTCCTAAAAATACAGCTATTGACACTCCCTCCATTAACCCAAGGCTACCTCCCCCATACACTAAATGAATCTTTCTCTTATCTAGTACCTGACCAAGATGATTTGCTGATTCTAAAAACTCTTTTTCTTTCCTAGGACTGGATCCATCGAAAACACAAATATTTCTTATGTGATGACTTAAAGAACTTGCCATTTATACACACTTCTATATTTGATGAATGTATGGGTTAAGTAGAAATGAAAGGAAGGAAGAGAAGAATTTATAGATTAGAAATTGAAAATGCAATCAGGGTCTTTTTTAGTCAGATTTCCAAGACTAAGTCGAGCATGTTCTTTATGGAATTGTGGCCATAAATCATGAATTGCACGATGCACATCTCTACTAAGGTGCGTCTCAAGAGTCAATAGAAGATTATCTAAAGACCTTTTACTCAGGTCATCCTTAATGAATTGTATTTTATCTTCACGGTTTACAGATACCATTTCTAAAGAACAACAGGTCACATTACAAGTCCATCTAACACATTAGTGACAGACTTTTAGTCGTTTTGCACGATGTTTCTTCGCAAAAGTGCTTTTACCTATTCCAGGCATGTATGAAATGAAAGAATTGGAGGACTCACCTAATAATCGGACCTTTGCTTCAATTAGCCAGCAAATATCTTCAGGAATTCCATGGTTTATTAACAACCTCAATCTTGCACATCTAGCACAATAAATTTTTGTAATCGTATTTTGAGGCAAAACGGGAAAATACTTTTTCAAATTTTCAAGACCGGTGTCCATTTTCAAATGATAATTGGAGGAGAGATTCAAATAAAGGGGAAAGAGCAAAGAATTGCATAAATATATACACAGATATTAGTTATCATGGGAAACTGAAAGAATCGACTTAAGAGTCACAGAGTATCGTTATCCGCCATTTGACCGAGGTGAGAGAGACTAGCAAAACAAAAGTCACACAAAAAAGAAACATAAAAACAATGTGAGAAAATGAATCAATCTTTATATACAAGATCACCTAATTCAATAGAGTCATGTTCAACTAAAAAATTATCAAAGTAAACTTTCAAACGATGTCCATTTACCTTGAAAACATTGCCATTCTTTGAATTCTCGATATCACAAGCTCCATATGGATACACATGTTTCACAATAAAAGGACCGCTCCATCTTGATCTTAGTTTTCCAGGAAATAAATAAAGTCGAGAATTATAAAGCAAGACTTTTTTACCAACATTAAATGTTTTTCTCAGTATTTTGTTGTCATGAAACTCTTTGATTCTTGCTTTATGAATTCTTGAATTTTCACATGCATCATTTCTTATTTCCTCAAGCTCATTTATTTGTAATTTTCGCAGCTGACTAGCATAATCAAGGTTTGAATTGACAGCTTTAATAGCCTAATAAGCTTTATGTTCAAGTTCTACAGGCAAGAGACAAGGTTTTCCATAGACTAGTCTATAAGGTGACATACCTAATGATGTTTTATACGCAGTTCAATAAGCCCAAAGTGCATCATTAAGTCTTAAAGACTAGTCTTTTAGATTAGAGTTCACTGTTTTCTCCAAGATCTGTTTGATCTCCCTATTAGCAAGTTCTACTTGTCCACTCGTCTGAGGGTGATAAGGGGTGGCAACTTTATGTGTGATTCCATATTTGTTCATTAAAGACTCAAATGACTTGTTGCAGAAATGTGTTCCACCATCACTTATCATGGCTCGAGGGATTCGAAATCGACTTAAAATGTTTTCTTTCAAAAACTTTATCATTGTTTTGTGATCATTGTTTCGACTTGGAATTGCCTCTATCCATTTTGAAACATAATCTACTGCGACTAATATGTACAAATAATAATAATAATAATAATAATAATAATAATAATAATAGAAGTAGTAATAGTAATACTAATAATAATAATAAAAGAAGAGGAGGAAGAAATTAATGAGAACTTTGAGATGAAAGATTAATGTAAGGATTAAACAACGATAAAAACAAATATCAAGGTTAGAGGATCCACTAATGGTACTTCAAACAACTATAGTATAAACTCTTATTACCCAATTAGAGACCACACATAAAGGAGGTTCCAATCAGATTATAAATTGTTAACATAATTACTTTAGTTATCTTATTCGAATAATGCTAATACTTGTAAATGTTGTCAGGCATTCATGATTATAACTTATGTTAACAACAAATCAAGTTCCTTTCATAGCTCAAGTGTCGGTTATACCATACAATATGGGCTATGAAAGTACCAAGTATTTGTTGTACCAAGTGTTATACAACATGAATCTAGATTAACCATTTAACAGGCAAAATATTAAAAGTGAACAAGATAACTAATATAAAACATATTAGTATCCAACATTAAGGTCGATGTTAAGTTTATATTATACTTATTCTTACACCATTAGTGTACCCTTTTCACCTTGACATAATTAACTTAGCTAAACATAATAAAAGAAAAAAACATAAATGAACAAGATAAGAACATAAATGAGAAAGAAGTTAACTAAGTAAAGGAAAGGAAATGAAATGCATAAACTTAATATTAATGAAAGCAAAACATAAGCAATACAAAGAGAGAAAGGAAGAGCATGATCTTGATCTGGAAACCAAGATGCCTTAATACATGGTAAATGCCTCCTTTTATAGGCAAAATTTAGAACTATTGATTTGTTGACTAATTGATGAGTGGGTCTCCACATCTTGACTTGGTGACAATCCTTATCTTTTTGTCTGAACAAGACGTCATTGCTAACATCATAATTTGCATGGAATCCTTAGGAATGTTCTAGGAAATTGTCTCAGCTTTCCAACAAAAAAAAGATGAGGTCATTTGGACTTCTAGAACTCAAGATATGAGTTGGACACTGAATAGTGTCTGGGTTGTAGGACAGCTTCGGACTTCTTCATTGTTCCTACAATTTGGACTTCAAAATGGCCTTTTTAAATCTTGGGCTCCCATGAAAGTTGTAGGCCTATGTCTTACCTTTCTATCCATATAGAATGGACCTAAATCCGAGATCTAGAGCTCCAGATATGATCCAATTACCGAGCAATGTTCTAGTTTGGACTGCACCAGCATCTCTTTTCTAAGTTTGGCCATCTCTTTGTCCTTTCACTTTCAATACTTAAACTCATCAATCAATCCTTTTATTTATGTGATAGGCCTGCATTTAAGTTAAACATTTACCATAAATTAAGGTATCTTATAGTATCAAACTTGTTATTATAAAACATGCTTTAGCTAAGGAGTTATTGATACTTCAAGTGCAAAATAATGATATAAAACCTTGATAAACATGCACTTTTAAGTACTTTTATGTACTATATAAATTTTTTACTTGCATAGTAAATCACACAGGGTTTCTTATCTTTTCTTTGTCCTAAGACAGCACCTATAGCATAATCACTAGCATCACACATTATTTCAAAAAGTAATGACCAATCAAGAGGTTGAATGACAGGAGCAGAAGTAAGCAAGCTTTTAAGTTTAACAAAGGCTTTTTTACATTGTTCAGTCCATTCATAAACATTTTCCTTTGTTAGAAGGTTACACAATGGTTTTAAAATCTTTGATGAACCTTCTGTAAAAACTAGCATGTCCTAAGAGTGATTTAACATCTTTAAAAGATTTTAGTGTTGGCAAGTTAGCAATTAACTCGATTTTAGATTTGTCAACCTCAATTCCTTTCGATAAAACAATGTGATCAAGTATAATGCTATTTGTTACCATAAAATGATATTTTCCCTAATTCAGTACAATATTCTTCTCTTCACACCTGCTCAAAACCTTTTCGAAGTTAGTCAAACAATCATCAAATGAATCACCAAAAACAGAAAAATCATCTATAAAAATCTCAAGAAAACATTCAACCATATCACTGAATATGCTAAGCATGCATCTTTGAAATGTGGTTGGTGCATTACATAATCCAAAAGGCATTCTTCGATATGCAAAAGTACCAAATGGACATGTGAAAGTAGTCTTCTCTTGATCTTCCAATGGAATTTCAATTTGGTTGTAACCTGAATAACCATCTTGGAAACAATAAATTTATGACCAACAGCTCTTTCTAGGATTTGATCCATGAAGGGTAAAAGAAAATGATCTTTTCTAGTCATTAAATTAAGTTTCCTATAGTCAATGCACATGCGCCAACCAGTAATAGTCCTAGTTGGAATTAACTCATTTTTCTCATTTGTTATCATAGTGACTCCAGACTTTTTAGGTACAACTTGGGTAGGACTTACCCATTTCCTGTCAGAAATAGGATAAATGATTTTATTATCTAGAAGCTTAATGACTTCATTCCTCACAAATTATTTCATATTAAGATAAAGCCTTCATTGCATTTCTCTAGAGTGTTTAGGATTTTCCTCTAAATAAATCATGTGTGTGCAAATTAAAGGACTAATTCCTTTTATGTCAACTATGGTCCATCCTAATACCTTTTTGTGCATTTTCATAGTCTATAATAACTTAACTTCTTGATGTGCATTAAGTTTGGAAGAGATTATTACCGGAAAAGTTTCATTTTCTCCAAAAAATGAGTATTTGAGATTGAATGGTGACGACTTCAAATCAGGTTTAGGTGGTTGAACATTTGAAGGTATGGACTCAATTGATCGTGGTGGCAATTCCTCAATTTTTGGTCTCCAACTATTTGCCTTTGATTCTTCCTGAAAATAAACCATTTGCAAATCTTCAGATTCATTAAACTCAATTTCACTGGAAGTAATTTGAAATTGATCATTAACTAATTTTTCAATAAAGTCTACTTCCTGTAAATCATTATCATCTCCAATGTCATGTTTCCAAATGATAACTTCATCAGTCCATTCCTACAATTAATCAATGCATTAGAAGTTGCAAGAAACGGAGTCCTAAAATAACATGAATTCAATTACATGCATGAACAGGTTTTGTATCTAAGACAATAAAATCCACAAGATAAATGAATTTATCAACTAGTACTAACACATCTTCAACTACTCTAGGCACTTTTATAGATCTATCAACAAGTAAAAGAGTTACAGAAGTTGGTTTTAACTCACCTACATTGAGACTCTATAAGACTGAATATGGAAGTAAATTCACACTAGCTCTAAGATCAAGTAAAGCTCTTTCAATTTTGTATTCTCCAATAAACCAAGAAATTGTAGGACAACCAGGGTCTTTATATTTCAAAGCATTATTGTTCTGAAGAATGACACTTAGCTTTCATCGGCTAAAAAGGCTTTCTTTTTCACATTCAGTTTTCTCTTCATAGTGCACAGATCTTTTAAAAATTTAGCATAAGAAGGTACCTATTTAATAGCAACCAACAAAGGTATATTGATCCTTGCTTGTTTGAAAGTTTCAAAGATTTTAGAGTTGTGATTGACTTTCCTTTGTTTGGTCATTGCATGATGAAATGGAAGTGTTGGTGGGGGAATCACTCTATACTTTGCAATTTTCAAATTCAACCCCTTCCTTACCTTGAAAGATTAACTCATCATCTTTCTCACAAGGTTCAAGAGTGGGTTTTTCAATAATCTTAACACTACGAATAGTGATGATTGATTTAACTTGATCCATGTGATAGCTTCTAGAACTGCTTGCATTTGCATTATATTTCCCCTTGGGATTTTGCTATGGTTGAGATGGAAGCTTACCTTTCTCTTGAAAACTGAGAGCAGATGTGAATTTTGCAAAAGCATCTTTTAGATCTACCATGGTTTGAGCATTTTGAGCGTGTTAATTGTCTCCTGCCTTTTAATGAATGCATATAATGTTTCCTCAAGATTTTTTCTAGGAGGTGGAGCATAAGGAGGTGCATATCCATGAGAATTTTAGAAAGTATGGTGTGCTTGAAACGGTGGCTGTAAAGTTTGTGCATTATTGTTACCACTCTTCCAGCTGAAATTTGGGTGATTTCTCCAACCAAGGCTGTATGTTTGTGAGTATGGGTTATGATTGGGCCTTTGGAAACTGTTTAAAGCATGAGCTTGTTCATGGAGGCATTCCTTAAAAGAAGAAAAAGTTGGACAGTCATTGGTTGCATGTTCATTCGTTTCACAAATTTTACACACAATGTCTTAAACATATTTTAATTAACCACTCTTTTTAAATTCAAGAGCCTCGACTTTTCTAGCTATGCAAATTTGACTCGGAGGTCATAATCTTCCCTAAGATTATACATACCTCCACTAGATGTATGAGGTTGAGTTTTACCTGGTGCCTCGTAAGTGCCTGTAGTGTCCTAATTTTGAGCATTTTCAGCTAGCAAGTCTAGGTACTCCATTGCTTCATCTGCGTCTTTATCTCCAAAAGTTTGATTACACATCAATTCCACCATTTGTATATCTTTAGGTGTTAACCCTTCATAAAAATATGAAACCAATATCCATGTTTCAAAACCATGATGAGGGCAAGTATTAAGCAAGTCTCAATACCTATCCCAACATTGGTAAAATGTTTCTCTTAGTTTTTGAGTGAAAGTGGTGATTTGTCTTTTGAAAGAGTTTGTTCTCTGAGATGGAAAAAACTTCTTTAAAAATTGTTGTTGCATTTCATCCCAAGCACAAATACATCCTGACCTAAGATTTTATAGCCATGTTTTAGCTTTATCTTTTAATGAAAAAGAAAAAAGCTTTAATCTGATGGTATTGATGCTATAATTTAGGTCATTAAAAGTGTTATAGACTTCTTCAAATTCTCTCAAATGCAATTATGGATTTTCTAGATCTAAGCCATGAAAAGAAGGTAAAAGTTGAATATTGTCTGGCTTAAAATTGAAATGAGATGCATCAAGAGGGAAAACTATACATGATGGTGCACTTGTTCTTGGAGGATTCATGTGGTCTCTAAGTGTTCTAACTTGGTTATTCTCATTATTCTCATTATGAAGCGACTGGTTATCTTCTTCGGCCATCTTTTCTGAAAATGATGAGGATGCCCTACAAAATCTATCACTTAATGTACGTGACCAACCACTCATGCACGTGTAAAAAGAGAATAAAAGGAAGTATAAAATAAAAGAAAAGGAAACAAAACAAAAGAAACAAAAGTTAGATATAAGAAAAATGAAAAGAGAAAAAAATATTTTAATTTATACAAGAATTTACCTCCTCGGCAATGGCACCAAAAACTTGACACAATCAAAGAGTTTGATGTCTTCTCCCAAGTGCAGGAGTGTCGAAGTAATAAATAACCTGGCAAGACCGAGGTCAAACCATAGGGAGGTTAACTATATAAATTATAAATAATAATATTAATAACAACAACAACAACAATGATGATGATGATGATGATGATGATGATGGTGATGAGTTAAAAAAGACTTTGAGATGTAAGATTAATATGAAGATTAAACAATGATAAAAACAGTTATCAATGTTAGAGGATCCACTAATGCTATTTCAAATATAAACTCTTTTTATTACTCAACTGGAAACCACACACAAAGGAGGTTCCAATCGGATAATTTTTTTTATTAATAGCTCATTATAAATTATTAACATGATCATATTAATTATCTTATTTAAATAACACCAAACTTTTAAATATTGTCAGGAATTCATGATACTTTTATGTTATGAAAGTGCCAAGCATTTGTTTTACCAAGTGTTATACAACACAATTCTAGATTAAACATTTTTCAAGCAAGGTATTAAGAATTAATAAGATAAATATGATAAGACATGTTAATAGCAAGTTGTTTAGGATATAAGCATTTAAGTCTATATTGGGTTTATATTATACTTATCCTAACACCATTAGTGAAACCATTTCACCTTGACATAATAAACTTAGCTAAACATAATGAAGAAGAGAAACATAGATAAACAAGATAAGAACATAATTATATAAGTATAGTAAAGGAAATGAAAAGCATAAACAAGAAATTAAGGAAAATATAACATGAAATAAAACTTGAACATTACAAATACAAAGAAAGAGAGCAAGAGCAAGATCTCGATCTGAACAACCAAGATGCCTAAATGCATTGCAAATGCCTCCTTTTATAGGCTAAAATTTGGAACTATTGATTAGATGACTAATTGTTGAGTGGGTGGCCACATCTTGACTTAGCGAAAATCATTATCTTCTTGTCTGAACAAAATGTCATTGCTAACGCCAGAATGTGAATAGATTTTCATCATGAAAGTTCTAGGAAATTGTCTCATCTTTCCAACAAAAAAAGAATCGGTGCATTTGGACTTTTAAAACTCAAGATATGGGCTGAACACTAAATAGTATCTGGCCTACATGACAGATTCGGACTTCTCTGTTGTTGCTACAATTTGAACTTGAAAACGGCCTTTTTGAATCTTGGATTCCCATTAAAGTTTTAGGCCTATGTCTTAGCTTTCTATCCATATAAAGCATACCTAAATTCAAGTTTTACAGCTTTAGTTATGATCCAATAACCGAATGGTGTCCAATTTGGATTGAACCAACATATCTTTTCTAAGCTTAGCCCTCTCTCTTTGTCTTCTCAGTTTTAAGAGTTAAACTCATCAATAAATCCTTTTATTTATGTGATAGGCCTGCATTTAAGATGAACATTTACCCTAAATTAAAGGTATCTTATATTATTAGATATGTTATTATAAAACATGCTCTAGTTAAGGAGTTATTGATACTTCAAGTGCAAAATGATGATATAAAACCTTGATAGAAATACACTTTTAAGTACTAATTACACACCGATATGTGAAATCCTACAACAAAGATTTAGTATGTATAAGTTCATATTTCAAATACATTTGTCTTCTAAGTATGTATGATGATGAGAGTACATATCCTTTTTATCCAATCGTATATAAGATTTCACGAACAATAGTCATAATTCAGCAATAATACTACATTAAGATATTCATACTCAACATGAGTATAGTTTATATCATACATTTGATTTATCTGAATGAGTAACGACATATCATTGACCCTATATCATACAATTTGATTTACCATAATTCTCAAGGTAACTTGGGCAATAATGCAACATTTGATAACACATTCTTAAAACAACCAAAACATACTTAATCTTTAACAATTTGTGAAGACTTCACAACATTAGCTTTGTCTCAACAAAAGCATCTTAATCCCATTGATTTCCATACAATTAAGGAAAAACACTCTTAATATTGACTTTTACATATTGTAAAGACAATCCCAACACATTGGTTTCCAAAAACTTTGGAAATATTCACAACATTGACTATCGCACGTTATAAAAACAACTCAACCACATTAATTCCTGAAACACTTCAGAAACAATCATTTCAAAACATGTTCTAAGCCCAACATCTTTTTTCTAAGCCCAGCCCTCTCATTGTCTTCTCAATTGTAGTAGTTAAACTCATCAATCAATCTCTTAATTTCAGTAGTAAAGGTATCTTATATTATTAAATATGTTATTACAAAACATGTTCTAGCTAAGGAGTTATTGATACTTTAAGTGCAAAATGATGATATAAAACCTTGATAAAAATACACTTTTAAGTACTAATCAAATATTATTCTTAAGCCTATCATGCTTGGCTTTTCTATTAAATTATGAAGGTCTCCCAATAATAAATGAGTAGCATGCGTAGGTACAGCATCACATAAAACTATATCCTTATATTTTTGAACTGAAATCAAAACCTGTTTAGTAACTCTTACATCTTCATAATCATTCAACCATTGAAGTCTATAAGGCCTTTCATGTTTAATAATGTTCAGATTTCATTTTCTAACAAGTGTAGTACTAGAAATATTAGCACAACTCTTATTATCAACAATCATACGACATACCTTATTATTTATATGGCTTCCAGTATGGAATATGTTATCCTTTTTTTGCTCTACGTCATTCTCATTAATAGAACATTAAGTGATATTTTAACCACCAAAGCCTTTTCATCATTTGGATACTCAGCATCACTATAGTCCTCAAGTGATGACATCTTATACTCCTTAAATTTATCACTTTTAGATTCAATCTTCCCATGCTCTCTCATAACTATAATCCTTATCGCACATCACCTGCGCGGTGTTTGTTGGTGATTTTTGTTTTGTTTGCTTGATTTGATCTTGGGAGTCGCCATCAAGTATTTGATTCAGGGTTACTAGGAAACCCAGATGTACTAGTCTTTGTTAGAGATTCACGAGTAAGGGACTAGTTATGGCCAGGAAAGGTATTGGAAAAGAAAAGAAAAGTCCTCCTCGGTAAGGAGATCCTTATCTTATCGGGTAAAGAAAACCTAATTGCTCTAGCATCAATAAAACAAAACAAACTTTTCCATTTAATATCATGAATACATCTTACGTATAAGATTATAATCCCAGATGCCAAAAGAAAAAAAATATTTTTTGAAATATGAACCACATTCAACGCAAATTAAAACATTTTTTTTTTTTTTAGTTTTTTATCATTCAAAACATACATAAAAAAAAATAATAAAAACACCCACTCAAACACTCTTCTTGTACTATATTTAAGCAAACACCCATTACATGTTTACAAATCAATCAAAATTTAAAATAATACAAAGAACACATTCAACAATTTCAAGTTTACAAAATGGAGCCCAAAAATTTCAAGAACAGTTCTGGGATGCATTATAGGCCCACCGAAACAGTGGCGGCGCGTTGCTCCCCGTGCCACCACCACTAGCGGCATTTGGGTTCATGCGTTGCCGGCGATGAAGGCAACAAAACCATGGATTGTGAACGTCTTCTTCTTCTTTGTCTTCCTATGCCATCTGTAAGGAGTAACATCACCTATAAGTCAAGAAAGCACAATAAACAATCAAATAAATTTTCTTTCTTTTTTTACATCTGCTAAGGTCTTTTTTATTTTTTTTATAAATTTAATTTTTCTTATTTTTTCGATTTTTCTTATCAACATTAACTCGAATGAGAAAAATCAATGATTTTAAAAATAATGCGTTAAAAGTCGAACGCGTTATAAAAACCTTTGAAAATTTAAATTCTTTTGAGAAGATGCTAAAAATGCTAAAAATGATGTAAATATATTGAAAAAATGTATTTTTTTGGATTTTCATTGTTTTTCGCTATTTTTGGATTTTTTTCTAAAAATTTATCAAAACATGGGTAAAAAATTGGGTAGCAACATATGCCCTCTCTTGACAATACTTACGAAGCAAAACTCCTCAATGTTTTGCATAACAAGCTTTGTAAAGAAAACTTGTCTTCCTATCTTCTTAACTTGCTGAATCATCCACTCTTCTAAAGACCTTACTTTTTTCTTTTTTTGTTTCTTTTTCCTCTCTCTCTCTCTCTCTCTCTCTCTCTCTCTCTCTCTCTCTCTTTTTCTGTTAACCTGAGATTCTATCTGGCGACCTCCTTTAACCAAAACCAAATAATGTGTGTACCTTAGTCAGCCTGAAATCCCATCTGGCGATTCCCTTTAACCAAAGCCATCTGATATCCCATCTGGCAATCCCCTTTACCAAAACCAAAGAATGTGTGTAGCTCGGTCAACCTGAAATCCCATTTGGCGATTCCCTTTAACCAAAGCTACCTAAGATCCCATCTGGCGACCTCCTTTAACCAAAACCAAAGAAAATATATGTGTAGTTCGATCAACCTGAAATCCCAGTTGGTGATTCCCTTTAACCAAAGCTACCTGAGACCCATCTAGTGACCTCCTTCAACTAAAACCAAAGAATGTGTGTAGCTCGGTCAACCTAAAATCTCATATGGAAAATCCCTTTAACCAAAGCTACCTGAGATCCCATCTGACGGCCTCCTTTAACTAAAACAAAAAAAAAAAATGTGTAAAAAGTGGTCTCATTGTAATGGGTGACCTACCCAAGTGGAAGATGTGATGTGACGAATGTGAAAAATAGGACTTACCTAACAAAGTCCTGAAGGGATGACAGGAGAAGGGTGGAAAACTTGGTGCTTCCTGATAATTCCCGATCGTAGGGTTTGAAAACTCGATACTTCCTGATTGCAGGGTTGACCTGATAATTCCCAATCGCGGGGGTTAAAAACTCAGGGCTTCCCAATTGCAATGTTGACCTTTTCATTTCTTTGAGATTCATATTGGTAGGGTTTATCTCATCTTCTTTTTATTCCATGATCAAAATCAATTCTTTGTTATCATCCACGCAATGCTTCTTTATTTTTTCACAATCTTGCTGGACCTCATTGAGGATTTTTCCTGTAACAATTCAAAAAAAATTGTGCAATATTTTGAGGTTAGATGACATGCATCCATTCTTACCTGATTTGAAATATAGGTCTCTCTTCTTTGATGTTCCATCATCATATAGGTCTCTCTTCTTACATGATTCCTAATGGTAGGGTTCATCTCATCTTCTTATTCCATAATCAAAACCGATTCTCTGTTATCATCCACACAATGCTTCTTTATTTTTCCACAATCTTGTTGGACCTCATTGAGGATTTTTCCTGTAACAATTCAAAAACAATTATGCAATGTTTTGAGGTTAGATGACATGCATCCATTCTTACCTTATTTGAAATATAGGTCTCTCTTCTTTGATGTTCCATTGTCATAAGGTGCCTTTATTTGCATCCAAAGCCTTCTTTGCTCTTCAGATTCACCGGCTCTTTCATGTGCTAGCTATCTGCTCAGTTGTATGTGTCGTGCCTATACTAGGTTGTCTGTGATGATTACTCCTCTCGTTGTTTATCAAGCATGATCATACCCCAAAGTGTGGTGTTGCTTGATTCATCATGTTGCTTGCTATCCTAAACCTTCTTTGTTCTTTTGACTAATTGACTCATTCTTGTGCTAGTCTTCCACTCAAATGTAAGTGTAGTGCCCATTCTGGGCTATTCACAATGATTACTGTTTTTTTGTTTATCAAGCATAACCATGCCCCCAAGTGTGGTGTTGCTTGATTCATCATAAAGGAGCTTAACAAGTCGTGCATTTCCAAGATTCTCTCAAGAATTATTCTTTGTTTAGCTATGTGCATCATGCCTACACTCATCAAGAGGTTTTCTAGTGTCATCCTTGTCTTAGATTACAAATCAGCCATGAACTTGCCTCTAGTTAAAACACTACTCTTCAAGTATATGTTATCACCAAACTTCTTGGAAACTATCCAGTCGTCTAGACATGCATCTCATAGCTTGCAATAAAAGGCTCATCGTTGTATGCTCAATGTTTTTCTCAATGGATTCCTCTCAGCTTGTCAAATTAGATTATGAAAAGAAATGCATTGACATCATCAATGATGTTCATTTTATCACCCATATTCATGCGGTGAAGTACGCCTTTATGCTTCATAATAGATGGTCCCACAATCAGTCTTGGTGGTGTTCATCATTCTGACTATTATTTCAATACAATTATGCAATAACATTTGTCATAGCCATGTTTCAAAGGGTAACCCCAAGATGAAGATATGAAGTTGTCCCTCAAGTGCAGCGTTGTTTTCAATTGCTACCAGAGTTCACTTGATTATGGAATGTTTATGAACATCATTGCCCCCAGTTGATCTGAACATATTTGTTCATTTGTCTGTAATTAAGAAGTTCTTTTTTTCATTGCTAGATGCTAATTCATAACTTTGATGGACTTTGATGACTCATCATCTGATTCTTTCTTTTCACCCCAGCTAATCTGCATACTGTTTGTTTCTCCTTTTTAGGGTCCACTGTATTGCCCCTGGCTGCTCAACTTTTCAAGGAGTGTCGAGAAGTTTCAATGTCATTCATATCAAGGATTTTCACAGACTTAATCGATGTTCTTCTTTGTTCAACAATCTTTCTTGTTCTGGAATCAAATCTCATATTTCAAAGGTCATGTCTATTCTAATTGTTAAAATGAAATGAGAGAGATATCAGTTTTGGAAAATATCTTTTAAAAATCAAGCTTTTTGGTCAAAGACCTAACATAAGTCATTCAAAATATGTAATCTTTTGATTGTCTTGTATTTTGAAAATAGAAATTGACCCGTTGCAAGATTAAAATGGCTTTTCCATGGTTCTTTGTATCCATTTTAAACTCTGATTTTGGGTATGTCTTTTTTATGGTCTGTGATGAGGTGATATTTTTGTGAATTTCAAAAACAAGATGCTCAATCTTTATCAAGAAAGGTTGTTTCTTTTCTTAGCATTTATTTTATCAATATGCATAATAACCAGTAGCTTAATTCATGAAGTCACGACCCTTATAGAAAAGCTCTTCCAGTTTTGAGAGTGTCATTTATCGGTTCAGATTGCTTACTTGATCGAAAAGGGCTTTTAAAAGCACGTAATGCAGACTATGGTTCATGGCTATGAAAGAAAGGGAAATACATAAGCTCAAAAAGGTGTTTGAGGGTTTCAAAGACTTAGGATCAACATCAATTATTCATCAATTATCTTTCTCTTGTTGTCTTTGTAGAGAAAGTGACATATAACCTTGTTAACCTCAAAGATCATAAATCTCTTAACATATAACCTTCTTTGATGAATAACCAATCTAATCATTAGAGGCTTTATCATTGATACCAAAAGACAATGTTTGTAACTTGGTATTTTTTCTGGTATTGACTTTTGGCGTTTGATGTCTCTTTCCTTTATTGAAACTTACTTGGCCTTCCTAAGCTTGATAGGTGACACGACCAAAAGATTTACATCTTCTCCCAAGTGCAAGAGTGTCGAAGTAATAAATAACCCAGCAAGACCGGGGTCGAACCACAGAGAGGTTAATTGTATAAATTATAAATAACAAGACAACAACAATAACAATAATAATAATAATAATAATAATAATAATAATACTCAGTACGTGGCGTTGTTATACATGAGAATGATCTAAAAGATCGGGTCACAGGTTTCCAACCTATATACTGAGTTTATGAAAAGATCAAAGAGATATATTATATAATATAAACAGAATGTAAATAATAATAATAATAATAATAATAATAATAATAATAATAATAATAATAGTAATAATAGTAATAATAATAATAATAATAATAACAAAAATGCTACCATCCGAACTGGGTCCACTAGAAAACATGAGTATCTTCAAAATATCTCATATTTGCCCCTAGTGTGGGGTGTGATCCTAGTCAATGTTTCTTTTGAAAAGAAATATTCTATTAGGCTCAAATGGGGATTGCAAGGGATATATATCTTTAGAAAGTGAAGGGATGAACAAATATGGCCTTTTCTCATTTTAAGCAAGGTTGATTAGAACTGATAAATTTTGACCTCATCCAATGTAATGATTTGGACTTGTAAGAATCATGATTCGCGAGTCTATAACTACTGAATCCACTTCATGTCATTATGCACAGTGTGTGGTTCAATTTCATGTGTGAGTTCAAAATTTGTTTGGTCGCCTCATATTGTTTATCTTGCCATTTTAATAAATATTGAGTCATTTCTGTAATCAAAATACTTTTAATCTTGAAGATTGATTCGCTTTAATTTTGCATGTTGGAGTTTGATCAAAATATTTTGTCAAAAATGAAATGCTTAACATCTTCTGACTTCAGAACAACAAAGAGACAGAAAAAAAAAGACATGTTTCGTTAAAGGATGAGATGTGATCCCAAAACAAAATGCAGATGGGCAAAACTCCACAACAAAGTGATTGACAATTCAACACCATTCTTGGATCAGCTTTTCTGGCAATATTTGTGCTTTGCCAAGCAATTTCGATCTTTTTTCAATCTGAGGATGTTCTAGTGATAATATGGTTGATGACATCATCTTTCACAAACTCAACTCGCTTCTTGCTCACCATCATCCGATCTTGATTCTTGAAATTTTTGCAACTATTCAAATGAATGGCCCAAGACCCCACCATGATATTCACATCTCTTTTCTAGATCATACCACCTAGGAAATAGTGGTTGCATGGGATTTAATAGAGTC
The DNA here is from genome assembly GCF_005239225.2 of Populus alba. NCBI lineage: Eukaryota > Viridiplantae > Streptophyta > Magnoliopsida > Malpighiales > Salicaceae > Populus > Populus alba. The sequence goes on along the minus strand of NC_133294.1, from coordinate 11,281,178 downwards.
AAGGCAACAAGTTTGGAGTTTGACAGATGCTGATAAACAAACTTGAGTGGCTGAGGTATGTCAATCTTGGCAAAGACATTTGATCAATAGCATAACAAGTTCTGACTAGGCAAAATAACTAAGGTTTCTCAGATCATCTTCTGATTCATGTCTCATCATTGTTCTAACACCCATGGTATAACCTTTAATCTTTCCATCTTCATAGCTTGCTCAATTCCTTCGGCAATCCTTACAGCAACATTATGTCAATCTTCCAATGTTGTTATGGTTGTTTGAGGATTGTTGGAACCTCCCAACAACTAGGTAATCTTGGTAGCGCACAACACCATCATTGTCATTGTGTGGAATCACACATTGTCTTTATTAGAGGAGAAAATGATGACCATGAATCTCCTTTATTTCCTCTTCAATTCTTGCCGAATGGTGTAGCAAACAGACACTTGTAGAGGGAGTTCTACTCTGTTGAAGTTTCAGTCTTCTTCATGTTTTTCAGTTTAGGTATGTCTCTTCTCTTTACTTCTGCATTTTAATGCTGACATTAGTAGGAGAAAAGTGTAGATGATCTAAAACTACTGCATTCCTTCTTGGACTCCCCACTGGCAGGTCCACAAACAAATCTCTACAAAGAGAGCTCTGCTACATTGAAGTTTAATGCCTACTCTATTTTTCAGACTAGGTTTGGCTCTTCCGCTTACCACTGTGTTTCGATGCTAAAACTGGTGGGGTAAATTTTCATAGCTTCTGAAACTACCACATCTCCTCTTGTATTCCCCACTAGTAGATCCACAAACAAATTTCTATAGAGAGAGCTCTATTATGTTGAAGTTCAAGGTAAAGCCATGTTTTTCAGACCAACATCCTGTGTTGCTGGACTGGAATGAAGTTCACAGCAGATGTGGCTAGAAAGAAGGCTTTTGCTCATGGCATGAAAGGCTGATAACTATTGGGTGCCATTGAAAGATATGGAGTTGGTGAACAATTAACAGTGCAGCTGAACGAAAAAGGAGATTGTCTTTTGTTGATTACTGAAGGCGTTGCGGCTGCTTTTCATAATTGAGAAGAGGTTGTGCCACTTCAATGTTTTGGCCACTGCTGGTGGAGTGCTGAGAAAAAGAGTTCATTATTTTTCCTTGTGTGGGACATAGACTGACAGTGCTTCCACAAGAGGTTGTGCAGACATTCCCTTTCCACTCTTGAAGTTCAACACTTGTTCAAGCAGATCGAGTTTAGCTACTTCACATTTGATTCTCTTAATTTTCTTTTGACAAAGAGCCTTATCGGACCCCATTCTTTATTTTCCAACTTTTCTCAATCCAGTATAGTAGACCTCGGGTGAGGAAACCTACTTTTCATCCCGATGCATGTATGAAAAATGTATGAGCATGTAATCTATATGATGAACTCACCCTTCTAAGGGTAACATATGGTCATAACTCTTGAATGAAAAAACAAGAATCTTGATTCTTGTCCAAACTCTACAATGAAAATTTTATAAGTGACGACCATTGTGTCACCCACAATTCTTGAGTTCAAGATGCTTCAAGAATGGTTTGCCCTTATGCAAATAATGACAGCACATACAACCTAAGGACAAATTCTATTCATTATGTGAACATAGGTAGGTTTTTTACCTAGTCTTAAAAGGGTCTCATATATGCCTAGTGACAATCTTTGTAAAGACAGTAAAGGGGCGTTGCAAGAAATGGTTAAGGCACGTCTACCCACTATTACCAAACAGGCACTCAGATATGAGTTGGGTGTTTAACGCATCTGAACCCTGACCAATAGTCATAGGGCAGATCACTAGTTCCCCACCTAACCTAAAAGCTTGTGTGTGCTTTCAAAAATAAAGAAATATGATGCATGAGACAATTCTATAAAATGCATGGATAAAACAAAACTAAAATAAGACAAAAATGAAAAAAACATAAACACATCAAATACACAAAGCTTAGTCCAATATTGTCAGAAATAGTATCTTCCCTAGTGGAGTTGTCATTCTGTTGCACATCACCTGCACGATGTCTGTTGGTGATTTTTGTTCTATTTGCTTAATTTGATCTTAGAAGTCGCCACCTAGTATTTGATTCAAGGTTACTAGGAAACCCAGATGTACTCGTCTTTGTCAGAGATTCACGAGTAAGGGACTGGTTGTGGCCAGAGAAGGTATTAGCACCCCTAGTGCACTCTACCTAAAGTAAATTGCTTCGCGATTTGATGTAATTCAAAAGGTTTTGAAAGTTACCTTGCCAATGATTTCTTAAAAAAAGAAAAGAAAAGTCCTCCTCTATAAGGAGATCTTTATTTTATCGAGTAAAGAAAACCTAATTGCTCTAGCATCAATAAAACAAAACAGACTTTTTAATTTAATATCATGAATACATCTTACATATAAGATTATAATCCCAAATACCAAAAGAAAAAATATTTTGATATTTTTTGAAATATGAACCAAATTCAATGCAAATTAAAACATTTAATTTTTTTTTTTATTTTTTTATTTTAAGTTTTTTATCATTCAAAACATACATAAAAAAAATAATAACAAAAACACCCACTCAAACACTCTTCTTGTACTATGTTTAAGCACACACCCATTACATGTTTACAAATCAATCAAAATTTAAAATAATACAAACAACACATTTAACAATTTCAAGTTTACAAAATGAAGCCCAAAAATTTCAGAAATACTTATGGGATGCATTCTAGGCCCGTCGAAACAGTGGCAGCGAGTTGCTCTATGTGCCATCGTCATTGGCAGTGCGTGGGTTCATGTGCCGCCACCGATGAAGGCAATAAAACCATGGATTGTGAATGTCTTCTTCTTCTCTGTCTTCGTCTGTGAGGAGTAACGTCACCTGCAAAGTAAAAAAAGCACAACAAACAATCAAATAAATTTTCTTTCTTTTTTAGATCTGCTTCCCCCTGTCCTCTTTTTTTTTTTTTTTTTAAATTTGATTTTTTTTATTTTTTGGATTTTTCTTATTAAAATCGACTCGAATGAGGAAAACCGGTGATTTTAAAAATAACTCGTTTAAAGTTGAACACGTTCTAAAAACCTTTGAAAATTTAAATTCTTTTGAGAAAATACTAAAAATGATGCACATATATTTTAAAAAAATATATTTTTTTGGATTTTCGTTGTTTTTTGCTATTTTTGGATTTTTTTTTCTAAAAATTTATCAAAACATGGGTCAAAAATTAGGTAGCAATAGATTATGTTTAGATGTTGTGAAGCTATATGTTCACTCCTTAAATACTTTATATCACTATTATAATTAGATGGAATCTTGGCTTTACATTTTGTTGCAATGGTCAAATCTTTCCTCCAAGCCTTATATGGTTAAACTTTGTTTACTATAGTATTTATCTTTGATGTGAGAGTCTCTTCTCTCCTATAGGTAATTAGCTTTGCATTTATCATTCTTCATTATGAAAGAAGGTGATTCAGGATTTGTATGAAGAAGGCTTAGTTGGTCATTTGAGGCAAAAAAAAAAAAAAAACAATATCATTAATGATGCCTTTAAAAGTTATCGTTGTCCTCACTTGAAACTGGATATTGGTAATTTTGTAAAAAAATGTTATTTTTATCAAACTACTAAAGGGTAAGCATAGAATACAAGTTTATATATGTCTTTGCCTATTCTTGATTAGGGTACTTGTTTATGGACTTTGTAACTGGATTACCTTGTACATAAAAAGGAACGATTTATGTATTTGTTGTAGTTGGTAGGTTCACAAAGATTATGCATTTTATACCTTGCAATAAAACGAATAGTACTTATGTAATTGCTTAGCTTTTCTTCAAGAGGTGGTTCATTTGCATAAGGTGCCAAAGACCATTACTTATGATCAAGACAAGAAGTTTCTTAGTCATTTTTTATGAATGTTATGGAGGATGTATGATTTATCATTACAATTTACTAGTACAACACATCTATAAACAAATGGATAAATAGATTTGTTGAATCAAACACTTGAAAACTTGATTCCAAGCATTTGTATTAACAAGCCAAAATAGTGGGATTGTGCACTTGCACAAGTAGAATTTGCATACAATAGTGCTGAGCACAAGGCCACTGATAAATCACCATTCGAGATTGTGTATTTGTGATTCGTAGATGATATGTCTTGTATCAATTCAAAAGAATGTTGGATAAAGAATTACTTCAAAAAACATGGTTATGGATGCACAAGTTGTGATAGGTGATGTGAGGCACAAAATGTTGAAAACTAATGCCAAATATAAGGAGGTTATCGATTAACACCTTCATGCTAAAGTATTGAAGGAAGGAGAATTTATGAAATAAAGACTTCTTAAAAACTATCAAAGTTAGAGTTTTCTCTATAGTTAGGATTTATAGCCCTAGGCTTGAAAACCCTTATTTCTTTCTCTATAATTCAAGGCTGTAAAATTTTAGAGACTAAGAAACCCTATCAACTCTTTACATCGCATCAAACATAGTAAATAAAGACTCCTTCCTATGTTAAGAGATGTTTTATCCATAAACACGAGATAATGAGTAGTTTGAAAATATGCAATCTTAGAGAATATTAACAAAACATTAAAAGGCATGGGGAAAATAGTATTTCCCATGACAATATAGACTTAAACTTGTTGCAGTATGGACTTTTACGGTGCAATTTTTTTTTTTTATCCCAAAACCTTTTTTACCTTTATAAGACCAGATTGAAGCCCGAATTAAGTTGACTTATTAGGAAAGGGTAAGTTTAAAAGACATGGGACCAAAGTGAAAAACATAGAGGAAATGCTTGGCTTTTTCAAACTTTTAGTGAAATATTCGTTGGAGTCCACTTACATTATGAATTATAAATATTAGTTCCCTTTGATTTCTAAAATTTTAAACAAAGTTAGTTTTATTCCAAAACTTTATTTTTCTTAGTTTCCAGTCTATATTTTCAAAAAGGAAAGAGAAAGTCATCAAATTTCAGAGGTAGAGACAGAAAATTATCATTGATATTGAATTCGGCTACCAAAATGGTTGATCTTAGTGTTAATAGATTCCATTTGATAATGAGTTCCATTTAGGTATTTTTCCACCCTCAAATTTTTTAAAACAAATATATGAGCTTGAGAAATTTTTTTTATTTTAGCTTGTTCTTTGGTTTTTTAGGTTATCAAAAGGCATGCATTGATTTATCATGATGTCTATGGTGTTTTTTTAATGTTTTGAGTTAAAAACAGGTTTAAAATTGAGTTTTAGGGCAAAAACTATATAGAGCTTAGCTCACAATGTTTAACATATAATTAAATGAAAAACTATATAGGGCTTACCAAAAAACTATATGCAAGTGATTATGTTGTCTATAGTTTTTTTTTCTAATTAAAAGGTGGACACATTGCCCGCCTTTTAATGTTTAATAAGAAAAGGGCGGGTAATGCTTTGTCCAACCCATGCAGTTAACAAAATAAAAGGCTTAGCTCACAAGCCATGTCTATTTCATGGGCTTGACACACGAGCTGGGCCTTTTTATGGTTCAGGCGTGTGAGTAGGCCCACACAGCTAGCTTATTTTTTTAATTTAATGTGCTTTTAATCCTTTAAAATTAAGAACAAAACAGTTCATTTCATAATTTGTTTGAACGTCTTTTTTTACTTAAAAAGAAACTCCTTTTGTTATCAAATGTTAAACAAACTAGGGCTATTTAAAAAAAAAAAAAAAAAAAGGTCCAACACACAACCCTTTTTTTTTTTAAAAAAAAAATGTTGTTTGATATATATATATATATATATATATATATATATATATATATATAAAGAATTTTCATGCACCTAATTGATATATAATTAAATGAAAAATAATTTTAGAAATAAAATATTGTTAAATCCAATAATGAAATGGCCCGAATTATGAGTTTAACAGATTAATTAAGATTGTTTTATAATTTTTTAAATTAAATATTTATATTTCTAATTTTATCTTTCAATTGTTTTTATATTTATATGAAAAAAATTGCTGAAAGTGCCTATACATTGTTTTTTGAAAAACAATTCATTCCGTGATGAATTGCTAGTCTTATTCTAAAGAGCGAACAAAATGCAAAAATTATAAAATTTCAAATTCTAGGAATCAATTAAAATTTGGATTTTCCGCATAAGTCGCTTTTGTTTCTGCTTGATTGTTCTCTTTCGAATCATAAGATTCAAGTTTTTTCTATTTTAGGATTTGAAATCCATATATTATCTATTAGATATATTTTATTAATGGCGCAATGAAACGTTGAACTACCCGATCCCCTAAAGAAATTAAGGTTTGGAGTTTCTTGATTTATAATATAGCATATATTATTAATTACACAAATTGAAAATAATAATTATGAAAGATCATTTTATAAATAATTTAAATAAATCTATTGAGTTTACTGATTTTATCTGTAGGTTTTCCTTAATTGATTGTAAAAAAGGAGATTAGATATTTCATATTATTGCTTACAATATAAAACAACATATATATATTTCCATTTGAGAAAAGCAATAAACTATAAAGTTAAAAACAATTTTTTTTAATGGTTTAGTTTATTGAGTTATTTTAAAGCACGGTAAAATTGGTTTTGATTATTCGATATCAATATATTTCTTTTGCTTTATATAATTGATTTTTAAGAATAAAATAATTAGATATTGAGGACAACATCTAAAAATAAAGGCAAAATCTTTAAATATATCTGATTAGAACTTAAAAGTGCATATTTATCAAGGTTTTATATCATCATTTTGCACTTAAAGTATTAATAACTCCTTAACTAAAACATGTTTTATAATAATAAGTCTAATACTATAAAATGCCCTAATATATGGTAAATGTTCATCTTAAATGCAGGCCTATTACATAAATCAAAGGATTGATTGATGAATTCAATAGGGGTGTTCAAAAAAACCGATTAACCGAGAAAACCGAGAAAACCGATGAAAAATTAACCGAAAAAACCGAACCGAGATAGAAAACCGATTAAACCGATTTTAAAACCATAAAATCTGGCCGGTTCGGTTCGGTTCCGGTTTGACCACTTAAACCGGTGAACCGAACCGGTAGTATAAATACCACAGTAACTCAATATGCATAACCCTAATTTAATTCTGAACTTAAAAGTCGCCGCCCACACCAAAAAGCAAAGAAAGAGACGATTTATCGTCTTCTCCCTTCCGCATCTGTCTCTTCACAGATGCCCTTCCTTCACCTTCAATTTTCATCCTTCCTCTTCTCCCTTCCGTATCTGTCTTAGTGTCTATTAACTCTCTTCCTTCAATTTGCATCCTTCCTCTTCTCCCTTCTGCATCTCCCGAAGAAAACCTCAGGCTTCTCTCTTCACTTGCAGGCTTGCAGCAGAACAACAAGGCTCCTCCATTGGTGTGTGTTAGTCTTGCTCCCTTGCATTTTGTTGGAGTCTTCAAATATGGGTTTAGTTTCAATCTTCTTCAATGTGGTCTAACCATCTTCTATGAACCATGCACTTGTTAGCCTTAGAAATTAAGAGGCATCACTTGTACTTCACTAGTAAGATTTGTCCGAATCATGATCTGAATCTTTGATAGCTCCAGCTTATATGAACACAAAGTGACTGCTGTAGTTTTAATTTGGAGATAGAAGTGAAGTTTCGAAATCTAAAGCTTTGAAGAACACCACTTTGATCAGTAGGTTTTATTGAATGTAATGCTTCATTTACAAAAATTGCAGAAGTGCAGTTGATTGGAGCTCTGTATTGTCTGAACCTTGGCATTTCCACTTTTGCTGAAGCAGTAAAGTTTGTTTTTATCCAAATTTATTTCCCGGTTTTCCGGTTTTTTCCAAAAAAAAACCGGATATAACCGAACCGGACTGACTCGGGTTGAACCGGTTTCCGGTCCGGTTCGGTTAATATTTCTCCAAAAAAGTAAAATTCGGTTCGGTTGGTTTTTTTAGTCTAAACCGAACCGAACCGAACCGTGAACACCCCTAGAATTCAATAACCGAAATTTATGAAGATAAAGAGAGGGTGAAACTTAGAAAAGAGATGTTGGTGAAGACATAGGCCTACAACTTTCATGTTTTCATCAAGATCTAAGAAGGCCGTTTTCAAGTCCAAATTATAGCAACAACAGAGAAGTCCGAATCTGTCCTGCAATCAGAACACTGTTCAGTGTTTGGCTCATATCTGGAGTTCTAAAAGTCCAAATGACCTCAAATTTTTACACAGATTTGTTAAGACAATTTCCTGCAACTTTTATGTTTTCAAGTGGACCCATTTCTGATGCTAGCATATTCGTTTTATTCAGACAAGAAGATAAGGATTTTTACAAAGTCAAGAGTTGGCCACCCACTAAACAATTAGTCATCAAATCAATAATTCCGAATTTTGGCCTATAAAAGGAGGCATTTGACATGAAAGAAACTTGATTTGTTGTTAACATCAGTTAATATCATGAATTTCTGATAATATTTAAAAGTTTGGTGTTATGTAAATAAGATAATTAATATATCATGTTAATAATTTATAATGAGCTATTAATGAGAAATCATCCGATTGGAACCTCCTTTGTGTGTGGTTTCCAAATTGAGTAATAAAAGTTTATACTATACTTGTTTAAAATACCATTGGTGGATCCATCTAACCTTGACATTTGTTTTTATCATTGTTTAATCCTTACATTAATCTTCCATCTCAAAGTTCTCATTAATTTATTCATCTTCTTCTTTTATTACTATTACTATTACTATTACTATTACTATTACTATTTACATTCTGTTTATATTATATAATATATCTCTTTGATCTTTTCATAAACTCAGTATATAGGCTGGAAACCTGTGACCCGATCTTTTAGATCATTCTCAGGTATAACAACGTCACGTATTGAGTATTATTATTATTATTATTATTATTATTATTATTATTACTCTTGTTGTTATTATTGTTGTTGTTGTTGTCTTGTTATTTATAATTTATACAATTAACCTCTCTATGGTTCGACCCCGGTTTTGCCGGATTATTTATTACTTCGACACTCCTGCACTTGGAAAAAGATTTTAGTCGTGTCAATATCTCTACATTTGTGTCAATTATTTATTTATATCCTTGTATTTTTAATTTGATCAATTAACTCTCATGGTCTTTAAATTCATTCAATTAATTCTTGTACTCAAAATCCATCAATTAACTCAATAGCTAACTTTGTCAAATATCAACATTAATATGTATGTAAATATGACATTATTAAATGCTTTTCATTCATAAGATATATTTTTATTTCTTCCACTTTTTATCAAAAATAAGTTTTAATATTTTCTAAAACAACTTATTTCATTATAAAAAATCTACATAAATATAGAAAGTTATTCCATAATACAATGCATTTAATAATGCTACAAAAATAGCATATATAATTTATATTGAGATTTGGTAGAAGTTAACTATTATTAGGTCAATTGAAGAAATTAAGAGAACAAAGGGATTAGTTGAACAAAGTCAAAGTACGTAAGAATTCTTTTACATATAAAATGAAGAATGTAAGAGTTAATTGCCAAATTAAAAATAGAAATATAAAAATGAATAATCGATATAAATAAAGGGATAAATTTACGAATTATATATATATATATATATATATATATATATATATATATATATATAATCCTTCCACTAAGTGACCACATGAAGCTTTTTTTTTTAATAAAAAAACAAAACTAGTAACTTAAATGGTAATAGCCACCATAAACTTTTATGTTTTAAAAGGTATTTGTTAGTATGGTAATAATTATTTTTTAGAATATATTTTTTTGTTAGAAAATATATTAAAATAATATTTTTTTATTTTAAAAAAATTATTTTTAATATTAGCACATTAAAATAATTTAAATTAAAAAAAATTAAAAAATTATTTTTTAAAAAATATATTTAAAATAAAAAAAATCAATCCAATAACAAAAAAAAAAAATAGAATATTTTATTCCTTCTTCTTCACCCCACCCCAAATTTTTGTATCCTCCAATCGCATGCCTCTATACTTAAGCAATGAGATTTCCCTTTGCTTTTGTCCAAAGAAAGTGGCTGGAGGGCATTTTGGCAATAGAGAACTGGGGGTTGGACATGATTGGAAAGAGACACCAAACCAAAAGAAAAGCATTGTCTGAAGAAAATGAGAAAAACCACACCTGTAGCCCATTTAAAACCGGGTTCAGAGGTTAAGAGCCAAGACCCCATGGGAAGGAATGCTTAAACCTCTTGACTACAAAAATATTCAAACAAGCAAAGAAAAGAATTATCACAGTTACCCTTTACCTTGTCCTTCTCTCTATATCTATTCTCTTCCAATTTCTGTTTAGAACTCCAAAGATTCTCCTCCTCTGTCTCTCTCATTGTCTGTCTCTCAATTCCATGGCATTGTTATTAAGCAGAATTGCCATGATTCATATTTTTCTTATACTTTTCCTAACCTTTTCAGGTACCTTTCAATTTTTCTATCTTACCTAGTTTATATATGATGCATGTCTATTTCCTGAGTCATTTCCTTTTTTCAAAGCTTCAACATATCTTGCTGTTTCATTTAAACGTTTTTTTGGGTTTCCTCTAATGCTATTGCCTGTATGTATGGTTAAACAGATAATTACGGTTTTCTACGAGGAATCAAATCCCTTGGTATCAACTATGGCCAAGTTGGCAACAATTTGCCACAGCCAGAGAACGTTCTTGATCTCTTGATCTCTCTTAAGCTCACAAAGGCAAGAATCTACGACACCAATCCTCAAATATTGACAGCATTTTCCAACTCCAATGTTGAGCTGATTGTGACTGTAGAAAACCAAATGCTAGCTGTTCTAACGGACCCTCAACAAGCTCTTCAGTGGGTTAGTACCCACATCAAGCCATATTTTCCGGCCACGAGAATCACAGGAATCGCTGTAGGAAATGAGGTCTTCACTGATGATGACACAACATTACTAGCCTATCTTGTTCCAGCCGTAGTCAACATTCATAGCGCACTTGCTCAATTAGGCCTAGATAGATACATTCAAGTCTCAACACCCAATTCTTTAGCGGTGCTCGCGGAATCATTCCCTCCTTCAGCGGGTACTTTCAAAACTGAGGTCTCAGGAGTTATGTCGCAATTTTTACACTTCTTGTCAAACACAAAATCACCATTTTGGATCAATGCATATCCATATTTTGCTTACAAGGATAAACCCGATGACATACCCTTGGATTATGTGCTCTTTAAACCTAATTCAGGCATGGTTGACCCTTACACCAAGTTACACTACGACAACATGCTGTATGCTCAAGTAGATGCTGTTATTTTTGCTATTGCCAGAATGGGTTTTAATGAAATTGAAGTTAGGGTCTCGGAGACTGGTTGGCCATCAAAAGGAGATTCCGATGAGGTTGGTGCCACCATAGAGAATGCAGCTGCTTATAATAAAAATATTTTGAGGAGGCAATTGAATAGTGAAGGTACACCTTTGCGGCCTAACATGAGGCTGGAAGTATATTTGTTTGCTTTGTTCAACGAAGATTTGAAGCCTGGGCCAACATCTGAGAGAAATTATGGCCTCTTTCAACCTGATTGTACCATGGCCTACAATGTGGGGCTCTCTGCCCTTTCAAGTCCGTCGACGCCATCCGCTTCCATTTCCCTTACTTCCTCGGCTACAAAGGTAAAAACCTAGCTTTCAATTCAATTAAATATTTCTTAATCTTCCATTTTATTATAGGCTAAATGTATAGAAATTATGCATAAGAATATATAAGAACAGATAATGTATAGCCCGCGGGATATTTGGACTGAAAGTGTATGCCACGTATTATGTAATGAACAACTTGTGTATACCATCGCAAACCTCTTGGAGAGAAATTTGAGGTTATATATATATATATATATGATTGTGTGTTTATCTGTTAGTTGCTGCTCAATCCTAGAAATTAATCTTGCTTGGTGATCAGAGAATATAATCTAATTCTCCTTAAATGGCGATTAATGTGAAACAGGATACAAACACAGAAAGCTTGGCGTACTGCAGGATGTTTGTGTATTTGCTGACGTTCCAAGTTTTTATCAGAAGAGCATATTAAGCGAGCGAGGAGGAGTTGTAAATGTTTTACTTTTTTGGTGAGAAGCATTGGGGTCTTCGGTTCTTTGTTGGGCGTGAATCTCAAAGAAAGAAAGACCCCACGACCACCACAGTCAGAAATCAAAGATCCCGTTGTGCTCAAATTTAAGAACCTCAAGATTAATATTGACAATTGTCAGCAGCACACTTCACAACGAATTACACCCTCCTGCAGTTCTCTCGATCAGCTTGCTTTCCCCGGAACAACAAAGGATATCATTTCTTTGATTGTAATTATGCCAGGCATTTAGAAAATTTGTTTACTTTGTCATTGTTTTTCTATGTCTCTCTAGGACATATAATATATATATATATATATATATATATATATATTGTCAAATTAATAGCAAGTAATGGCACTTATAACAATATTATCAACGATCTTCACCTTATTGGTTGCAAAGAAAGGCAAATCCCTACTTTTGGACGTGGAATCCATCACCGACCTTTCGATATAGAAAGATTAATTTCAGAAGTTTGCTTCCCAGCCTACATTAATTTATGTACGTATAGCATATGAGCATATAGTATGAATTAAAGAAAAGCATCTATAAAATATGTTCGAGATAATGAAGAGCATGCAGCAGGATGTAAAGGGGAGACCTTTTCTTTTGTTTGTTTGTTTTTTTCCTTATCCTGAGGCCGAAATTGAGACCAGCTTTATTCCCTTGGCCAATATAACCGTCAGCATTGAGTGTTGAAAGCTTCTCCAGATATTAATTATTTCGTTGTCTTTTTATAGGATATTACACTAATCAATCAGTTTTAAAAAATATAGTGACTATGTGATAATTCACCAGGTCAATCAAATCCGTTGGAGGCCGAGATCGTTTATTATCAGAGGAAATGACTTGACACAAAAACAAAAGAGCGTTTTCATTTCTTTATGTTATCCTTCTCAAGAGATTTGTTTAATTTACAGTATAATGGAAGGTTGTGGCGTTAATTTAGTTAGCTTTCCGGCGAATGACATGTTGTAGTGGAGCACATCATGTTGGGGTCCCATGAACACATATGCCAGCATCTACTTTTAATGCCCGCCTGATATTCGTATCATAAGTCAACAATTTTATCCATCAACTTCTGATATGATAACAAACTCGGGTGCTTATAGGGCATACTTTGGTTTACAATAATTTGCATATGCATGCTGTATCAGAGTGCACATATCCATAGTCATAATTTAATTATTATTATTATTATTTAATACAAAAACTAGAAGATATGGGAAAATATTGTTTTCCATGCCCTCTTTTTCTCTTTACAGTGATTTTTTTTATCCCAATTCCATCTTCCTTTTTTCTCTTATTGGGCCAAATTAAAGATTAAATTGTAAAGGAAGGATGAGATTAAAAGATAGGGGTAAAAAAAAAAAACAATGCGAAAGGATGGCTTTATCAAAGTGTGGCCAACATATTCATTATAGTCCCTAAATTTTTTAAATTATAAATATTAGGCCATTTTAATTTTAGAAATTTAAGAACAAAGTCAATTTTAGTCCACAAATTCATTTTCATTATTTTTAACTCCATGGTTTGAGAAAATAGAGAGAGTTGTTGGACTTTAGCTGTAGAAAAAGCAAATCTTTGTTGCATCGATTATGACCATCAAAATGATCAATCTTGGAGTTAATGAGTTCCATTCGCTGAAGCAAGTTCCACTTCAAGAAGATTTTTGGTGTTTGGGAAGATTTTGAGTTTTTATGCGTTTTTTTTTTAAAGGACATTAATTGGTTTAGAATAATGTCTATGGTGTTTTGAGTAAAAATAAATGGTTGAAAACTAGGTTTTTATATCAAAAAATCATAAGCCTTAATTTTTCAACAGCTATAGTGGTCGTAATATGGGTAAATACAAATAACACATTGTCTGATATTTTTTTCAAAAAAACTTGAGGCACATAACCATATTAATATTTTTCAAAAAATAAAGGCCACTCGTGGGCCAGACCTAGCAACAACTAACCTTTTTCTTTTCCTTCTAATTTCATTATTTTTTTAATTGATATATTTTTATATGTCTTTTTTAAAAAAAATTTATTTGTATTTCAATTTACACCCTTCTCTGTGATTTTTTTTATTTTGTCTTTTTTAATTAGTGGTTATTTTTTTTATTTTGTATGTATTTAATTTTTTAAATCATTTATATTGTCTTTTTTATGTTTTATATAGATGAACTTTATTTTTAAAAATAAAAAAATATTTATTTTTAGATAATATTTCTAATATGTGCAGCTTTGCAAATTATTATTTTCTTTCTTTTTATTTTATTTCAAATAATTTAAATGTGTGTCTATTTCTATTATCATTTAATCTAATAAAATAATTTAAATAAAAAATTTATTAAACACAACCAGGTACATAACCCATGTTGCGAGATTAATTATCTATATCTACATATGTCTCTTAAGTTTTTCAATTTCATCTTTATTTATCATTAAAGATATTTTTTATTTATTTACACAGATGATTCTCGATTTTATTTAACTAGATGTGTACATAAGCTTTTCAATTTACATTTAGATTTTTTTATGTAAAGAAACACGTTGAAAAAGCCTATGTATTCAAATTTTTTTATTGAAAAAATAATATCTAGTTCATGATGGAACACAAATCAAATAGCTAGTTTAATATTATAACTTGTGATACTTTGGAATTGTTACCCTTTGATGTTGCGACTTGTCAAACAAGATGCTTCTTTAAAAAAAAAATATACATCAATTTATATATATATATATATATATATATATATATATATATATATATATATATTTAGCACAACAATTATTTTAGAAAATGCCACTTTACAGGAAGTTACAAATTTGATTGGTGGTGGTATATACTCGTAGTTTACATACACATTATCACAACAATTATTTTAAATAAAACTAGTTTGATTACTATGGTTATAAGATGAGATGAAGCCATGTTTTTTTTTTCAACGCAAAAAAAAGTGTGTGTTGATTTTAAATGTAAATAAAAAACTTGATACATCCATTTTGTTACTTGTGTGCAGCGTCACGATGATCATCCTCCCAAGTTGGGGATCTTTGTGGTGATGGGTGGAAAGAACAAGGAATTCTTGTTTTTTTTTATATATATAAAAGATAGAATTGGATTCACCACATAGTATTTTGGCCACTAGAAACCTTAACTAATATTAGTGTCTAGATAATGAGATTGGTTATATATAGGGAGGACGTATCACCCCTAGTACACCTTACCTAAGGTAACTTGCATTATTTATTTTTCTGATAAAAACTAAGGTACCGTTGTGTTTTCTAATCGTTAGTCTATCTAAGATTTAAGAAAAGTCTTTCTTGATAAAAAGATCCTTATTTTATCAAGTTAAAACCTAATTGTTATAATGTCAAAATATATTTTTTATATTTTTATTTTAATATCAGGAATACCTCTTATGTTTGAATTTTTGTACTTAAAGATGTTAAATCATGCCTTACATTTTTTTTTTATTATTTATGAAATTATGATTTTTAAAAATTTTGAAGAGACTTGGCTATATGCAATTTAAAAATAAAATTGTATATTTTTAAAAGAAATATTTTTTGTTGTTTTTATGGAAGGAAACTGATTCATTTAATATCGAAAAAACACCTCATGTGTAGGTCATAATTTTAAATATTAAATACATGGGCATAAAAAATGCGGGGAGCTCAAATTTAATTGCAAAATGATTTTCTAAACATTTGACTAAACCCATTTTTGGCAAAACACAATAATGTGTTTTAAATCAAACAAGATACCAATTAAAAAATCAAATCATTTATTAATCAAACTCAATTCAGTAGCAAGCAAAAAGAAAACCCAAACATAATCCATGAATCTAAAATTAAAACTCAAATCAACATAAATTCAAACACGATTCTCAAATCAAACATTTAATGTTCAAATAGCAATCAACCTTAAAAAAAATTCACAATCCAACACAAATTATCAAGTTATCTCAAATCACAAACTACATCAATGGAAATCAAATAATATCAAAATAGCCCAAAATTATACACAATAATAACTATTTTTCCGAGAATTTCACAACATTATAGCAATTTGTTCAAAAAATATTTTGAGTTTATGAATTGACCTTTTGAGATGTTTTGTGTGTCTAGGAATTAACTAAAATTGAGTCAAAAAGGTTGATGGAGCAGTGGATTCACATGTTGCCCTACTAGATGAGTAGGAGCTATTGGATCTAAAGCTCCCCTGCCTTGTCTTTGCTCATACACCAATGATGCTCTTTCATGCTTTCTAAAGAGGGAGAATTGGTCTTCCAAAGCTTCAATTCTATTTGGTGTTTAAATCCTCTTCTCTTTTGGTTTGTTCTTTTTTCACCAAGTAGGTGCATGTATACCCATTGGTTACTATTAGCTTCTGGTGGTTATTGGAGAAGAAGGGTCGTTGCAGGGGTGGTTCTGTGGAAGTGGAGGTGATTGGTGGTGTGTGGCTGGGTAGTTGTGGGTTGCATTAAGAAGAAACTGCTATTTTGTTTGATACTCCTTGTTATTGGTGTTTTGGACTATAGAGAAGTGGAAGAACGTGGGGGGTTGTTCACAATGGTTGTGGCAAGTTATTTTGGTCTTGTGTATGGGGTTGTTGGCTGTTGGGTTAGATGAAAAGATAGAAGGGGCTGGTGATGAGGTTTTGGTTGTTGAGTTGTTGTCGTTGTCCTTGTGGTTGATAACCTTGTGAAGGAATTAATGGATGTATTGGCTAGGCACTTGTGATGGTGGTGCTTGTGGGGAAGGTACTTTCAGTTGTGGAGGACGGTTGAGGTTCATGGTGATTATGGACATTAAGTCATTATAATGAGAGGGGATTTTTTTTTTTTAAGTGTGTGTGTGAGCATGAGAAAAGAAAGTTTATCCTTGTAGATGTTTTAAAACTCTTTTTTTTTTCTTGTAAGGGATTTTAGAAAGTAAATTTATAAAGAAAAGAAAAGGTGTGAAAGTTTTCCCAAGTTGGAAGAAAAATCAAAAGATGGTTATCCTTGTAGATGTTTTAAAACTCAATTTTTTTTCTTGAAAATCAAAGGCTTTCATTTTGTTAAGAAAAAGCTTTGAAAGAGAGATCAATTCAAAGAAAAATTGCAATTTTGACCTTTTATAAAGTGGTCATCTTGAAGATCTAGTCATTTTAGAGAGTGATGAACTCGAGATAAATTTTGTAATCTTGACCTTTTAGAGAATGCTCTTCTCGAAAATTTAGTAATTTTAGAGAGTGACAAGCTCAATGATTTGGTCAATTTAGAGAGTCACGAGCTTGAAGATAGAATGGTCTGTGTTCGGGTGACCTGCCTATAGTGTGAAATTTATCTAAGATTTCTCACGAATGGTCTTTGTTCAAGCGACTTGTTCTTGATTGGGTAACCTACCCGTTATGTGAATAATATTTAAGATTTTTCATGGATGGTCTCTGTTTGGGCGACTAGATCATGTTTCATGATCGGGTAACCTACTTGTGGTCTCTTATTGGGTGACCTTCTCATGATTTATGTTTGAGTAACCTCCATGTTGTCTCTAATAAGGTAATCTACCCGTGGTCATTGAACGAGAGACCTGCCCATGGTTCATGATCATGTAACCTACCCATGGTCTTTGACCAGGTGACTTGCCCATGACTTGTGTTTAGGTAACTTGCTCCTAGTGTGAAAAATATCTAGGATTTTTCACGAGTTGTCTTTGTTTAGGTGACCAACCAATGGCTTGTGATTAGTTAACTTGTTTGTGGTCTCTGATTGGGTGACCTGTATATGGCTTGTATTCGAGTAACCTGCCTATAGTGTGAAAAATATCTAGGATTCTTCATGAGTGGTCTCTGTTCAAGCAACTAGCCTTGTGGTTTGTGATTAGGTAACCTGCTCATGTGTGAAAAATATCTAAGATTTTTCATAAATGATGGTGTCTTAGATCTTCATATAAAGAGTTGTTAGCTTTCCTTCTTCTAAGATGACCCATCTTCTGATTTTCTTTGTCTATGCACCTTCTATTTTTGTGGGCTTCAATGCAAGAGGCTTTAGTAAAAACTCAAGGTTTTGTTTTAAAAAATAATTTCTATTTTTTTAGCACTTATTTTATCAGCAAGAATAATAATGAGTAGTTTATGTTTGAGCTGAAACATAAATTATGTTGTGTTAGTGCTTTGATTTTGTTTATGTGATTGATAAATTTGCATGATTATGAACCAAGTGAATGAATGTGTGATTATAGCATGTTGTTGTGAGCATACTTGTGATATGATGACTTTCATTATATGATTATATGATATGAGAAACGTCTGAATGTGAGCATGTGCATTCTTGAAATATACGTGGTATTAGTCTATGAGATTGCTAAAAACAAATATAATGATTAATGATCATTTGGTGTATCAAGAGGTGCGATCGGGATCGAACTTTTGAGATGAAGACACCTTACAGGAGTAGTAGTTAGGTGGTCTTCAACCTCTTTTGTAATTATATTGGATCCTTGTAATGAATTTTATATAAAATTATTGATATTCAATTATGATTACTGAAAATTGCTCATGAAATAGTTGATTGAATAATGTGATTAGCTTCAGCTAATGGTATCCATAATAGATGATTGCGATTGAATAATATGATTAGCTCTGGCTAATGGTATCCATAATGGATGACTGGGATTGAATATTGTGATTAACTATGGCTAATGGTATCCATAATGGATGACCAAGATTGAATAATGTGATTAGCTATGGCTAATGGTATCTGACACGACCAAAAGATTGATGTCTTCTCCCAAGTGCATGAGTGTCGAAGTAATAAATAACCCGGCAAGACCGGGGTCGAACCACAGAGAGGTTAATTATATAAATTATAAATAACAATAAAACAACAACAACAATAACAATAACAACAATAATAACAATAATAGTAATAGTAATAATAATAATAATACTCAGTACGTGGCATTGTTATACCTGAGAATGATATAAAAGATCGGGTCACAGGTTTTCAGCCTATATACTGAGTTTATGAAAAGATCAAAGAGATATATTATATAATATAAACAGATTTATGATGCGAATGAACAAGGCAAGACCAACAATGTCAGGATCCTTGATCAAACACAGAGCATATTTAACATACATAAAATATAACAATAATGTAAATAATAGTAGTAGTAGTAGTAAAAAAAGATAGGAAGAAATAAATGAGAACTTTGAGATGGAAGATTATTGTAAGAATTAAACAATGATAAAAACATATGTCAAGGTTAGAGGATCCACTAATGGTATTTCAAACAAGTATAGTATAAACTCTTATTACTCAATTTGGAAACTATACACGAAGGAGGTTCCAATCGGATGATTTGTCATTAATAGCTCATTATAAATTGTTAACATGATCATATTAATTATCTTATTTACGTAACACCAAACTTTTAAATATTTTCAGGAATTCATGATGCTTACTTATGTTAACAACAAATCAAATTCCTTTCATAACATAGGTGTAAGTAATACCATACGGCTGCGCTATGAGAGTGCCAAGCATTTGTTGTACCAAGTGTTATACAACACAAATCTAGATTAACCATTTAACAAGCAAAGTATTAGGAACTAGTGACACGACCAAAAGATTGATGTCTTCTCCCAAGTGTAGGAGTGTCGAAGTAATAAATAACACGGCAAGACCGAGGTCGAACCACAAAGAGGTTAATTGTATAAATTATAAATAACAATACAACAATAATAACAACAATAACAACAATAACAACAATAATAGTAATAGTAATAATAATGAGAGCTTTGAGATGTAAAATTGATGTAAGGATTAAACAATCATAAAAACAAATGTCAAGGTTAGAGGATCCACTAATGGTACTTTAAACAAATATAGTATAAACTCTTATTACTCAATTGGAAACCACACATAAAGGAGGTTCCAATCAAATTATAAATTGTTAACATGATTACATTAGTTATCTTATTCGAATAAAGCTAATACTTGTAAATGTTGTCATGCATTCATGATTATAACTTATGTTAACAATAAATCAAGTTCCTTTCATAGCTCAGGTGTCGGTTATACCATACAGTATGAGCTATGAAAGTGCCAAGTATTTGTTGTACCAAGTGTTATACAACATAAATCTAGATTAACCATTTAACAAGCAAAGTATTAAAAGTGAACAAGATAACAAATATAAAACATGTTAGTATCCAACATTAAGGTCCATGTTAAGTTTATATTATACTTATTCTTACACCATTAGTGTATCCTTTTCACCTTGACATAATTAACTTAGCCAAACATAATGAAAGAAAGAAACATAAATGAACAAGATAAGAACATAAATGAGAAAGAAGTTAACTAAGTAAAGGAAAGGAAATGAAGTTCATAAACTTGATATTAATGAAAGCAAAACATAAGCAATACAAAGAGAGAAAGCAAGAGCATGATCTTGATCTGGAAAACAAGATGCCTCAATACATGGTAAATGCCTCCTTTTATAGGCTAAAATTTGGAACTATTGATTTGTTGACTAATTGATGAGTGAGTGGCCACATCTTGACTTGGTGACAATCCTTATCTTCTTGTCTGAACAAGATGTCATTTCTAACATTATAATTTGCATAGAATCCTGAGGAATGTTCTAGGAAATTGTCTCAGCTTTCCAACAAAAAAAAAAGATGAGGTCATTTGGACTTCTAGAACTCAAGATATGGGCTAAACACTAAACAGTGTCTGGGCTGTAGGACAGCTTCGGACTTCTTCGTTGTTCCTTCAATTTGGACTTCAAAACGGCCTTTTTAAATCTTGGGCTCCCATGAAAGTTGTAGGCCTTTGTCTTACCTTTCCATCCATATAAAATGGACCTAAATCCGAGATCTAGAGCTCTAAATATGTTCCAATTACCGAGCAATGTTCCGGTTTGGACTGCACCAGCATCTCTTTTCTAAGTTTGGCCATCTCTTTGTCGTTTCACTTTCAATACTTAAACTCATCAATAAATCTTTTTATTTATGTGATAGGCCTGCATTTAAGATGAGCATTTACCATAAATTAAGGTATCTTATAGTATCAAACTTGTTATTATAAAACATGCTTTAGTTAAGGAGTTATTGATACTTCAAGTGCAAAATAATGATATAAAACCTTGATAAACATGCACTTTTAAGTACTAATCACACCCCCCAACCAGCTTATTACTAGTCCCTAGTAATCAAAAGTGTTAAAATAGAGAAACAATTTGCAAGTTCCACAAAGCAAGGCATTCATCATTCAACTTCCATTAATCTATCCAGATAAACAAACTCTCATTAAATTTATATTCCTGCTTCATACTTCTTAAACAAAATATTAATAAACCTTCTTTTTATGTGCTCAATATATGAAAACATAGATGATGGGGCTTTTGTTGGAAGAAAACAATATTATGTTCAAATGTTGAAGAAAAACTTTTTTGGATTGGGATTATTATTATTTTTTTCTTGTTTTTTTTTTATTTATATGCACATACAACTTAAAACACAATGTATCTTTAACCCATGTAACGAGTTTTAGGCTAATGACTCCCAGACCAATTGGTCTTAGGGCATTAGGTGTTGAGACACCCCTACGAGCTTAGCAACTCCGGTTGTAGATACTGATACGTAGATAATGCAATGTTTGATTCCCTTAAGCTTTTCTCCTTAACCCATGTAACAAGCTTTGGGCCAATAGCTCCCAAGTCAGTTGACTTTAGGGTATTAGGTGTTAAAACACCCATTCAGGCTTAATTGCTTAGGTTAGGGAGGCTACGAAACCAAACTTATCTTTGTTTTTATTATCATCAATATTATCATTTTTTTTCTTTTTTTTTGCAAATTATATACTATCCCTGTCGCACCCCAAAAAAATCCGGCGCGCGGCATTGGCTGGCGATTTTTCTCGTTTGTTATGTTTTGCTGAATTTGGTTCGTTGGAGTCGCCACCTAGTATTTAATCGAGGGCTACTAAGAAACCCGGTGTACTGGTCTTGTCAGAGATCGCGGGTAAGGGACTAGTTGTGGTTAGAGAAGCTATTAACACCCCTAACGCACCCTACCTGAGGTAAGCTGCTTTGTGTTCTGATGTGATTTGAAAATTTAAAATATTAATTAAATTCTAAGGCTTGAATAAATCAGTTATTAAATCCCCGAATATATGTAGAAACTTGTTCTTACATTTTCGTGGAAAATACAACTTGATTTTATTTGTCCTTGAGATATTTAACCATATTTAAATTAACAATTACTTCTTTTTATCTTTTTTTTATAATTCAATAACATAAATAATAATAAAAAAAAAAACAAACACACACTAATATTACTTTTTACTATGCTCAAACTCACACATCCCTTTTACAAATTACAAAATGTCAAAAGTTCAAAATAAATTAAAGACTGTTAATTTAAATATATACAGCAACATTCGAAAATTACAAATAGCTTTGGGAACAGTGCTGGAGAATTCTGGGCGTCTTCTGTGAGTGTGGTACAGTGGTGGCGCGTCTCCTCCATGCACCGCCAGTGACGGTGGCGCGTGGGTTCACGCGCCGCCCGCGAAATCCAGAGAGCATGGGGAGATTCGTAATGGCTTCCTTCCCTCTTCATCCTCCAGTCGGCTATGAGCAGCGCCGTTACCTGCAGATCAACCAAAAACCGCAACAAGCAAATCTGTTTTAATTTGGTTTTCAAATCGGCTCCCTTCTACCTTCCATTCAGATCTGTTTCCACTGCAGATCTCCTCCTTTACAGGCGGTCGATGGCTCTGAGTTCATGGCATCGGTGGTCGGATGACAGAGGCGCAGGGGGGGTGGCTCTGCTGGTTGCTGGATCTTCGGACGGCACCGTTACGGTGGGATCTCGGTCGAGATCTGCTACACGAGTTTGAGTCGGAGGCGGGCCGGCGGCTGTGCTTCGGTTGTGTCTGGGCAGCGGTCGGTGCCGGTTCGGGCGAGGATGGTAGTGGGCACCGCTGCGTCGGGCTGCTACTGGAGGTGGGTTTGTGAGCGCCGTATGTCTCAGCTTCTTCCTTGCTGGTTGCAGATCGGCGGCCCTGTTGTCCGTGGCTGTGGGTCGTCTGCTGAGGGAGGAGAAGGAGCCATAACCGAGAGGGAAACTGGAGGTCTGTTCGGTGCAGAGCTAAACCATGGGTGGTGGCTCCGGTGAGGGAAATGGAGAGTGAGGGGCGGCTGTGTTTTGATGGTTGGAAAAGGGACAGAAGATGGGGAACGGTAAGGAAGGCAGAGTGAGTCACAGCTGAGAGAGGGGCGGCTGTTTCGGGGAAGATCAAAAGGCAGATCAGGGTTGCTGCTCTTTTTTTTTTAGGTTTAGGTGGCTGGGGAAGAAAAAAAATGAGAAGAAAAGGAGGGACGGCGTCGTTTTGGCTTCAGGAGAAGAAAAAAATTCAAAGGGAGCTGGGGGGCGGCTGTGTTTGGATTTTTAGGGTTTAGGTTTTTTCTTTGTTTCTCCCCCTTTACAAAATTGCCCCCCCTTGCAAGTGTTGGAAACCAGTATTTACAGGCAAAAAAATATTGCCAAGTTTTCAAAATTGGTCCCTTAACTTCTTTTTTTTGTAAAATTTGATTTTTCTTGTTTTTTTGTATTTTTTTGAAAACGAGCAATATCAACGTCGACTCGATGCAGAAAATCAATGATTTTAAAAACGACGCGTGAAAAGTCGAACGCGTTTGAAAATCTTTTGAAAAATTAAATTCTTTTTAGACGACGCTGAAAATGGTAAAATGACGAGAAAATATTAAAAAAACATATTTTTTTGGATTTTCATTGTTTTTCTCTATTTTTGGATTTTTTTTGAAAATATATCAAAAACATGGGTAAAAAATTGGGTAGCAACAGATGCCCCCTCTTTACAATGCTTACGAAGCGAAACTCTTCAATGTTTGGCATAGTAAGCTTTGTAAAGAAAAACTTGTCTTTCTATTTGCTCAATATCCACTTCATCTAAAAACCTTTTTTTTTTTTCTTTCTCTCTCTCTCTCTCTCTTTTTTTATTATCCTGAGATCCCATCTAACGACCTCCTTTAACCAAAATCAAAGAATGTGTGTAACTCGGTCAACTTGAAATCCCATATGGAGATTCCCTTTAACCAAAGCTACATGAGATCCCATCTGGCGACCTCATTCAACTGGAACAAAAGAATGTGTAAAAAGTGGTCTCATTATAATGGGTGACCTACCCAAGTGGAAAGGAGGAAGAGTGGTCTCATTCTTTGGGTGACCTACCTAGGGGGAAGAATGGCCTCATTCTTATGGGTGACCTACCCAGGTAAAAAAAAAGATGGAGAATGGTCTCATTATAATGGGTGACCTACCCAGAAAAAATGGTGGTCTCATTGTGATGGGTGACCTACCCAAGTGGAAAGGGGGAAGAATGACCTCATTCTTTGGGTGACCTACCCAGGTAAAAAAAAGATGGAGAATGGTCTCATTCTAATGGGTGACCTACCCAGAAAAAATGATGGTCTCATTGTGATGGGTGACCTACCCAAGTGGAAAAGGGGGAAGAGTGGTCTCATTCTTTGGGTGACCTACCCAGGGGGAGGAATGGCCTCATTCTTATGGGTGACCTACCTAGGTAAAAAAAGATGGAGAATGGTCTCATTCTAATGGGTGACCTACCCAAAAAAAATGGTGGTCTCATTGTGATAGGTGACCTACCCAAGTGGAAAAAGGAAGAGTGGTCTCATTCTTTGGGTGACCTACCCAGGGGGAGGAATGACCTCATTCTTATGGGTGACCTACCCAGGTAAAAAAAAGATGGAAAATGGTCTCATTCTAATGGGTGACCTACCCAGAAAAAATGGTGGTCTCATTGTGATGGGTGACCTACCCAAGTGGAAAGGGGGAAGAGTGGTCTCATTCTTTGGGTGACCTACCCAGGGGGAAGAATGGCCTCATTCTTTGGGTGACCTACCGAGGTAAAAAAAAGATGGAGAATGGTCTCATTCTAATGGGTGACCTACCCAGAAAAAATGGTGGTCTCATTGTGATGGGTGACCTACCCAAGTGGAAAAAGGAAGAGTGGTCTCATTCTTTGGGTGACCTACCTAGGGGGAAGAATGGCCTCATTCTTATGGGTGACCTACCCAGGTAAAAAAAAGATGGAGAACGGTCTCATTCTTATGGGTGACTTACCCAGGGGGAAAAAATGTGAAGTGCGGTCTCATTGTAATGGGTGACCTACCCAAAATGGAAAAATGTGAAGTGCGGTCTCATTGTAATGGGTGACCTACCCAAAATGGAAAAAATGTGAAGTGTGGTCTCATTGTAATGGGTGACCTACCCAGATGGAAAAAATATGAAGAAGTGTGGTCTCATTGTAATGGGTGACCTACCCACGTGGAAAGAATATGAAAAAGTGGTCTCGTTGTGATGGGCGACCTACCCAAATAGAAAGAATGTGATGTGCGGTCTCATTGTAATGGGTGACCTACCCAGATGGAAAAAATATGATGAACGGTTTTATTATGATGGGCGACCTACCCAGATGGAAAAAATGTGATATGAAAAGTGTGAAAAATAGGACTTACCTGGCGAAGTCCTGATGGGATGACAGAGGAAGGGCTGGAAAACTTGGTGCTTCCTGATAATTCCCGATCATAGGATTTGAAAACTCGGTGTTTCCTGACTGCAAGGGTTGAAAACTCGAGGCTTCCCGATTGCAAGATTGATCTTTTCATTTCTTTGGGAATTTCCTAATGGTAAGGTTTATCCCATCGTCCTTTTATTCCATGATCAAAACCGATTCTTTATTATCATCACCACAATGCTTCCTTCTTTTTCCACCATCTTGTTGGACCTCATTAAGGATTTTCCTGTAACAATTCAAAAATATGTGCAGATGTTTTTTTTTTTTTTGAGGTTAGATGATATGCGTGCATCCTTACCTGATTTGAAATATAGGTCCCCCCCTTGATGCTCCATCGTCATAGGGTGCCCTTGTTTATATCCCAAAGCTTTCTTTGTTCTTCCGATGCATTGGCTCATTCATGTGCTAGCCATCCACTCAGTTGTAAATGCAGTGCCCATCCTAGGCGGTCTTCGACAATTACTGCTCGCATCGTTCATCAAGCTTGACCCTGCCCCCAAGTGTGGTGCTGCTTGATTCATCATGAAGGATTTTCTCTCCTGGCTTCTTCTGAGACTTATCCTCTGATTGATTGTGTGCATCATGTCAACACCCATCAAGATTATTAATCAGTCATGAACTTGCCTTCGGTTGAAACACCATTCAAGTATGTATGGTCACCAACCTTCATGGAACTGCCAAGTCATCCAGACATGAATCTCATGCTTTGCAGTAAACAGCTCATCATTGTAAGTGATGTTCTTCTCTATGGATTCCTTTCAGCTTGTCAAATCAGATCATAAAAAGAAATGTGTTGGCATCATCAATGATCCATTTTATCACCCATATTCATGCGGTGAAGTGTGCATTTGAGCTTCAGAATAGATGGTCCCATAGTCAATCTTAGTGGTATGATGTTCATTCAAATGCACTCACCCGATAACATCTGTTAGAAGTCATAGCCATGTTTTACAGGGTAACCCAAAATGAAGATATGAAAATATCTTTCTAATGCAGCGTTGCTCATCAATTGCTGCTGAAGTGCATGAGATCATGGATTGTCTTTGAACAATATTGCCCCAACAATGATATGAATGCTCGTTCATCAGTTTATACTCAAATTGGTCTTCCTTTGTCATTGTCAGGTGCTAAACATAACTTTCCTGTACTTTGATGACTCATCATCTGATTCTTTCTTTGACCCCAGCTGATCAGAATGTTGTTTGTTTTTCTTCTAAGGGTCCATTGTATTGCCCCCAGGTGGTCAATGTTTCAAGGAGTGTCGAGAAATGTTGATGTCATTTTTGTCAAGGATTTTGCAAACTCAATTGATGTTCTTGTTTGAAAATCTTTCTTGTTCTTGAATCAAATCTCACATTTCAACGATCATGTCTATTCAAGTCTAATTGTTGAAATGAAATCAGAGAGATGTCTGTTTTTTTGAAATTATTTTTTTTTGAAATTCAAACTTCTTTGGTCAAAGACCCAACACACTATTCAATGCAGTCCTTTGATTGTCTTGTATCTTGAAAACAGAAATGAACCGTTGTAAGATTTAAATTTTCATGGTTCTTTGTGTTCACTTTAAACTCTGATTTTGGGTATATCTTTTGATGGTTTGTGATGAGGTGACATTTTTATGAATTTCAAAAACAAGATGCTCAGGCTTTATCAAGAAAGGTTGTTTCTTTTCTTAGCATTTATTTTATCAGCATGCATAATAACCAGTAGCTTAATTCATGAAGTCATGACCCTTATGGAAAAGCTCTTCAAGTTTTGAGAGCGCCATTTATCGGTTCAAATTGCTTAGTTGATTAAAAAGGGCTTTTAAAAGCACGTAATGTAGGCTATGGTTCATGGCTATAAAAGAAAAGAATTTCAAAGGCTCAAAAGGTGTTTGAGGGTTTCAACGACTTAGGATCAACATTAACTATTCATTGATTCTCTTTCTCTTGTCGTCATTGTAGAGAAAGTGACATATAACCTTGTTAATCTCAAATATCAGAATTCTCTTAACATAGGTCATAATGCAAATCCAACTTTTTCTTTGATGAATAACCAATCTAAACATTTTTTGAAGACATTAGAGGCTTTATCCTAGACACACCAAAAGATATGAAGCATCGATTTTTCTAGTGTTGACTTTTGGCATTTATTGTCTTTTCTCGATTGAAAACTGCCTTACCTCTCTTAGAATTGATAGGCATTCTTTTTCCATTTCTTTTTAGCTTGTCTTTAAGTGAAGGCAAATTCAACTCATAGCCTTCCTTAAAATTTTCTTGTATGCCCCCAGTCTATGTGTTTTCTTCTCGCGCTCTCTCAATCATTAGACTTTTGTTCTAAGCCTTCCCCTTTATCCATTAATTATATCAACGTCCTCAAAATATCTCTCGTTTGCCCCCAGTGTGGGGTGTGATCCTAGTCAGGGTTTTTTATGAAAAGAAAATTCTATCCAGCTCAAAATGGGACTATAAGGGAGATAATTTTTAGAAAGTGAAGGGATATCAAAGATGGCCTTTTCTCATTTCAAGCAAGGTCGGTTAGAACCAATAAATTTTGACCTCATCTAGTGTAATGATTTGGACTTGTAAGAGTCAATGATTCACGAGTCCATAACTACCGAATCCACTACATGTCATTATGCATACTGTTAAAACTTAGCTATATGATGTGTGGTTTAGTTTCACGAGGTATGCGTTCAAAATTGTTTGGTCACCTCATGTCTTTTTCAAACATCGAGTCTTTTCTGTAATAAAAACACTTTTAATCTTCAGGATTGATTACCCTTTATCGCATGTTGGAGTTTGATCAAAATATTTTGTCAAAATACCCTTTGAAAGAAGTATCTCTTGATTTCAAAACAACAGGAAGACAAAGAAAAGACATGTTTCGTTCAAGGATGAGATGTGATCCCCAAAACAAAATGCAAGATGGCAAAAATCCATAACAAAAATGCTTGCCTGTTTAACTCCTTCTTGGACCAGCTCCTCTGGCAATATCTATGTTTTGCTAAGAAATTCCGATCACTTGTCATTCTGAAAATGATTGATGACATCATCTTTCGCAAATTGAGCTCGACTCTTGAAACTCTTGCATCTGTTTAACTAAAATGGCCGAGGACCCCCACCATGAGAACACATCTCTTGTTCGAATTATACCACCTACAAATTGGTGGTTGCATGGGATTTGTCGGAGTCAAGCAAAATCCTGGAATCTGGCAGATGCTGGTCGACAAACTTAAGTGGCAGAGGAATGTTAATCTTGGCAAAGACATTTGAGCAATTGATGCTACCGTGAGACCTGGCTAGACCACCTAATTAAGGTTTCACACTATCAAAGTCATCTCCTGATTCAACTCTCATCATTGTTCTGGAATCCATGGCAGATCCTTCAATCTTTCCTCTCTTCATAGCTTGTTCAATTCTTCGGCAAATCCTCACAACCATCATTTCAATCTTCCAATATTGTTGTGGTTGGTTGAGGATTGTTAGAAAACATTCCAACAGCTTGGTAATCTTGGCAGCGCCCATAAACTTGTATTATTGCCACTACTGACGTGTGGAATCACACATTGTCTCTATTGGAAGAGCACCTGATGAATCTAAAACTCCTTTGTCCCCTCTTCGATTTCTCACTGACAGTGCAACAAACAACCACTTTTGCGTTTTAATGCCGATATTGGAAGGAAACAATTATGGACAATCTGAAACCACTGCATCCCTTATTGGACTTCCCACTTGCGGATCCACAAACAGATTCCTGCCGAGAGATCTTTGCTACGTTGAAGTTTTATGTCTGCTCATATTTTTTAGACCAGGTCTGGCTCTTCAATCCACTAAGAGGTTTTCGTGCTGAAACTGATGAGAGAAATATTTGTAGCATATGCAACTTATAAATCCCCTCTTGCATTCCTAATTTGCAGAGCCATAAATGGATTTTTGTAGAGAGAGCTTTGCCACATTGAAGTTCAGTGTTTAATCATGGTTTTTCAGACCATCTTGTGCTGCTGAGCTGGAATTGAGCTCATAATCGGGGTAACTTCAAAGCAGACTAATGCACCATGTACAGGAGGCTAGTAGTCGTTGGGTTCCATTAGATGATGTGGAGGCGATGAACACTTAACAGTGCAACTAGACAAGAATCAGAGTTGTCATTAGTTATGACTGAAGGCGTTGTTGTTGTTTGTTCATGACTGAACAAGAGAGATACAGCTTCAATTGGACCTGGACAAGCAGTGTTCCCACATAAGACTATGCAGACATTCTCTTTCCATTTGATGCTCAACACTTGTTCGAGCAAATCTGAGTCCAGCTACTTCGCCTTTGATGCTCTCAACCTTAATCTGATAATGAGCCTCTATCTGACATCTTTCTTCACTTCCATCCTTTCTTCAATCACTTGCAGCACAACTTGTGTGGGGGAACCTACTTTTCAACCCGGTACATGCATGATAAATGTATGAATATGTAATCTATATGACGAACTCACTCTTCGAGGGGTGACAATATGGTCGTAACTCTTGTATGATGGAACAAGAATCGTGATTTTTGCCCAAACTCTACAATGAAAATTTTCTGAGTGACGGCTATTGTGTCACCCACAAGTCTTGAGTTCAAGATGCTTCAAGAAGGGTTTGCTCGGATGCAAAACAATAGCACATACATCCTAAAGACAGGCTCTATTCATTTTACGTGAGACAGGGTATGTTTGCTACTTGGTCTCTAAAAATGGTCTCTTGTTGTCCTAGTGATTGCCCTCGTAAAGGCAATATAAGGGCCCAGTAGGTAATGGGTTGGCACGTGTCCAACTATTACCAGTCTAAGCACTCAACGAAGAGTTGGGGTTTACACAAACTTAAACCTTGACTCAAGTTATAAGATAAGTTGCTAGTCCCCCACCTAACCTAAAGTTGGTGTGTGCTTTCAAAAATTAAAACTTGTGATGCATGAGAGAATTATATACAATGCATGGATAAAACAAAAATAAAACAAAGCACAAAAAAAATTGAACACATCAAAACACAAAGCTTAGTCCGATAAAGTTGAAAACAATACCGTCCCCAGTGGAGTCGCCATTCTGTCGCACCCCAAAAAAATCCGGCGCGCGGCATCGGCTGGCGATTTTTCTCGTTTGTTATGTTTTGCTGAATTTGGTTCGTTGGAGTCGCCACCTAGTATTTAATCGAGGGCTACTAGGAAACCCGGTGTACTGGTCTTGTCAGAGATCGCGGGTAAGGGACTGGTTGTGGTTAGAGAAGCTATTAACACCCCTAACGCACCCTACCTGAGGTAAGCTGCTTTGTGTTTTGATGTGATTTGAAAATTTAAAATATTAATTAAATTCTAAAGCTTGAATAAATCAGTTATTAAATCCCCGAATATATGTAGAAACTTGTTCTTACATTTTCGTGGAAAATACAACTTGATTTTATTTGTCCTTGAGATATTTAACCATATTTAAATTAACAATTACTTCTTTTTATTTTTTTTTATAATTCAATAACATAAATAATAATTAAAAAAAAAAAAACAAACACACACTAATATTACTTTTTACTATGCTCAAACTCACACATCCCTTTTACAAATTACAAAATGTTAAAAGTTCAAAATAAATTAAATACTGCTAATTTAAATATATACAGCAACATTCAAAAATTACAAATAGCTTCGGGAACAGTGTTGGAGAATTCTGGGCGTCTTCTGTGAGTGTGGTACAGTGGCGGCGCGTCTCCTCTACGCACCGCCAGTGACGGTGGCGCGTGGGTTCACGCGTCGCCCGCGAAATCCAGAGAGCATGGGGAGATCCGTAATGGCTTCCTTCCCTCTTCATCCTCCAGTCGGCTATGAGCAGCGCCGTTACCTGCAGATTAACCAAAAACCGCAACAAGCAAATCTGTTTTAATTTGGTTTTCAAATCGGCTCCCTTCTACCTTCCATTCAGATCTGTTTCCACTGGAGATCTCCTCTTTTACAGGCGGTCGATGGCTCTGAGTTCATGGCATCGGTGGTCGGATGACAGAGGCGCAGGGGGGGTGGCTCTGCTGGTTGCTGGATCTTCGGATGACACCGTTGCGGCTAGATCTCGGTCGAGATCTGCTACACGAGTTTAAGTCGGAGGCGGGCCGGCGGCTGTGCTTCGGTTGTGTCTGTGCAGCGGTCGGTGCCGGTTCGGGTGAGGATGGCAGTGGGCGCCGCTGCGTCGGGCTGCTACTGAGGTGGGTTTCTGGGCGTCGTATGTCTCAGCTTCTTCCTTGCTGGCTGCAGATTGGCGGCGCTGTTGTCCGTGGCTGTGGGTCGTCTGCTGAGGGAGGAGAAGGAGCCACAACCGAGAGGGAAACTGGAGATCTGTTCGGTGCAGAGCTAAACCATGGGTGGTGGCTCCGGTGAGGGAAATGGAGAGTGAGGGGCGGCTGTGTTTTGATGGTTGGAAAAGGAACAGAAGATGGGGAACGATAGGGAAGGCAGAGTGAGTCACAGTTGAGAGAGGGGCGGCTGTTTCGGGGAAGATCAAAAGGCAGATCAGGGTTGCTGCTCTCTTTTTTGGAGGTTCAGCTGGCTGGGGAAGAAAAAAAATGAGAAGAAAAGGAGGGACGGCGTCGTTTTGGCTTCAGGAGAAGAAAAAATTCAAAGGGAGCTGGGGGGCGGCTGTGTTTTGATTTTTAGGGTTTAGGTTTTTTCTTTGTTTCTCCCCCTTTACAAAATTGCCCCCCTTCAAGTGTTGGAAACCAGTATTTACAGGCAAAAAAATATTGCCAAGTTTTCAAAATTGGTCCCTTAACTTCTTTTTTTTGTAAAATTTGATTTTTCTTGTTTCTTTTTATTTTTTTGAAAACGAGCAATATCAACGTCGACTCGATGCGGAAAATCAATGATTTTAAAAACGACGCGTGAAAAGTCGAACGCGTTTGAAAATCTTTTGAAAAATTAAATTCTTTTTAGACGACGCTGAAAATGGTAAAATGACGAGAAAATATTAAAAAACATATTTTTTTGGATTTTCATTGTTTTTCTCTATTTTTGGATTTTTTTAAAAAAATATATCAAAAACATGGGTCAAAAATTGGGTAGCAACAATCCCTTTCCCTTAGTTGTTACCTTTAACAAAAGAACATAAATAATGTAATAATCCAATGTGCAACCCACAATCATATGTTAAAGTGTGTGTGTGAAAATAAAGGTTTAATAATACTTTTTAAATGAGTATATGAGCAGAATCAAGTGATAACAATGCGAGAGTTTGTAAACCTGAATATTTCAAGAAGTATTCTAATAGGCCTTGTTATGAATATTGCAAATAACCATTAGAAAATTTTTACTAAGATGCGTCTCAAGAATCAATAAAATTCCCCTTTACTCTACCATCCTAGTAATAACAATTTTGCCAAATGGTTGTTTTTTTAAAAAAACAGTTAGTTGGTTAGTTTTTTTTTTTTAACTATTACCCTTTCCCCCCAACCAAAACGAGACATTATCCTCAATGTCCTAAGGTAGAAAGATAGAGTATAGTTATCACCTGAGACAACGAACAGTGACAAACCTGAAACACACTTAAACAGATATAAGAAGTAACAAAACAAAACTAATATGCTATTAATAAAACCAAAAGACACAAGGTTTCACAAATGAAGGCTCAAATCTAATCTAAGCTTTTTACGGCTTTCCTTAGTTGACCAATCTAGGCGACTCATGCAGGGATCAATGACAGGAATGAAAGATTGTAGTTGGTCGATCAATTGTTCAGCAGTAGCAGCAAAGATTATGATTTGTCGTGCCGAAGATGTTAGAAATTCATGTTTCACAGCTTGATCAAGGAAAGACAATAACTTATCATAAAAACCATTAAAATTTAACAAACCTATAGGTTAATGGTGAATATGCAGTTGGGCCCAAGATGAAATATGAAAGATCTCTTCCAATGTGCCCAGACCACCTAGTAAGGCAATGAAGGCATCAACATGGCTAAACATGGCGTTTAGTCGGTCAGACATTGTGGAGACCTGTAGTTCCTCTCCAATTGTTTTTCCAATGATATTCCCATTTGCTAAAGCTTTGGGGACAACCCCCAAAACTTGATTGCCTCCTAAAAATACAGCCATTGACACACCTCCCATTAACCCAAGGCTACCTCCCCCATACACTAAATGAATCTTTCTCTTAGCTAGTACCTGACCAAGATGATTTGCTGATTCTAAAAACTCTTTTTCTTTCCCAGGACTGGATCCACCGAAAACACAAATATTTTTTATGTGATGACTTGAGGAACCTACAATTTCTACACACTTCTATATTTGATGAATGTATGGGATGAGTAGAAATGAAGGGAAGGAAGAGAATAATTTATAGATGACAAATTGAAAATGCAATCATACCACCTATATGTAGGCCAACTGTAGTCTCACACACACTTTCTCTCTCTCTCTTTATTAATCATTTATTTTGTATGTACAGGTAGTTATGATTATGGCTCACATCTTCCCTTGGTTTTATGTCCAAGAATGGCTTAAACGCCCTCTATGGGTCGGGGATAGGCTTCCCATCCAGTTTTCTTAAAAACTAGCAAACAGGGTCTATTTTAGTCAGATTCCCAAGACTAAGTCGATCATGTTCTTTATGGAATTGTGGCCATAAATCATGAATTACACGATGCACATCTCCACTAGGATGCGTCTCAAGGGTCAACAAAAGATTATCTAAAGACCCCTTACTTAGGCCATCCTTAATGAATTGTATCTTATCTTCACGGTTTACAGATATCATTCCTAAAGAACGATATGTTGCATTGCAAGTCCATCTAGCACATCTGTGACAGACTTTCAGTCGTTTTGCACGACGTTTCTTTGCAAAAGTGCTTGTACCTGTTCCAGGCATGTGTGAAATGAAAGAATTGGAGGACTCACCTGATAATCAGACCTTTGCTTCAATTAACCAATGAATATCTTCAGGAATTCCATGATTCATTAACAACCTCAATCTTGCACACCTAGCATGGTAAATTTTTGTAATTGCATTTGGAGGCAGAGCGGGAAAATACCTTTTCAACTTTTCAAGAGTGGTGTCCATTTTCAAATGAGAATTAGAGAAAAGATTCAAAGAAGGGAGAAAGAGCTAAGAATTGTACAAATATATACAAATATCAGTTATTTGGGAAACTGAAAGAATCGACTTAAGTCACGGAGTACCGTTATCCGCCATTTGACCGGGGTGAAAGAGAGACTAGCAAAACAAAAGTCACACCAAAAAGGAAAAAAAAAAACAAAAAAAATGTGAGAAAAACAAAATAATCAACCTTTATCAATAAGATCATTCAAACCAATGGATTCATTTTCACTAGGAAAATCATCAAAGTAAGCTTTCAAACGATGTCCATTTACCTTCAAAACATTGTCATTCTTTGGATTCTCAATATCAAGGGCCCCATAAGGATACACATGTTTCAAAATAAATGAACCGCTGCATCGTGATCTTATTTTTTTAGGAAATAAATGGAGTCGAGAATTATAAAGCAAAACTTTTTGATTAGTATCAACTTTTTGACAATTTTCACAAGTTTTGCAGAATGCATGTGTGTCCTTGAACATGGTGGGCTAATAAAATCCATTTTGTAAGATTTTTGCAATCGTCTTTCTTAATGAGAAATGACTTCCACATGCTTCAGAATAACAAAGTTTAATGACATTGCTTACCTCATTGTCAGGAATGCATCTTTGAAATTTTTGATTATAACAATATTTGAATAAGTTAGGGTCATCCCAATACAAGTTCTTCACTTCGTTCAAAAACTTTCCTTTGTCTTCAGTACTCCAGTGAGTTGGCAAATCTCCTAAAGGAAGAAAATTGATATTTTTAGCAAACCAAGGCATTGAACTAAGAGAAAGTAAGGATTCATCAGGAGAGCAATCATCGATTGGTGGGATGTCAGATGTCAAATCTGTTGTCACTTTTCACAAAAGATCGGCATTAATATTTTTGGTGCCTTTTTCATCCATGATTTCTTCCTGAGAATAAATCATTTGCGAATCTTCATATTCATCCAACTCAATTTTACTCAAAGTAGATTCAAGTTGATCATGAACTAATTCTTCAATATGATCTACTTCTTGTGAATCATTATCATGTCCAGGCTGCTTGCAAATGTTGAAAATATTCATCTCCAATGTCATGCTTCCAAAGGATAACTTCATGAGTCCATTCCTATAATTAATCAATGCATTAGAAGTTGCAAGAAACTGACTCCTAAAATAATAAGAAATGAATTACATGCTTCAACAGGTTGCGTATCCAAGACAATAAAATTCACAGGATAAATGAATTTATCGACTTGTACTAACACATCTTCAATTATTCCTCTAGGCACTTTTACAGATCTATCAACAAGTAAAAGAGTTATAAAAGTTGGTTTTAACTCACCTAGATTGAGACTCTGAAAAACTAAATATGGAAGTAAATTCACACTAGCTCCAAGATCAAGTAAGGCTCTTTTAATTTTATGTTCTCCAATAAAGAAAGAAATTATAGGACAACCAGGGTCTTTATATTTCAAAGCATTATTGTTCTGAAGAATGACACTTACTTGTTCGGCTAAAAAAGCTTTCTTTTTCACATTCAGTTTTCTCTTCATAGTGCATAGATCTTTCAACAATTTAGCATAGGAAGGAACCTGTTTAATAGCATCCAACAAAGGTATATTGATCCTTACCTATTTGAAAGTTTCAAAGATTTCAAAGTTGTGATTGACTTTCCTTTATTTGGTCATGGTATGAGGAAATGGAAGTGCTGGCGGGGAATCAACCTTTTCTTTGCAATGTTCAGGTTCAACCCCTTCCTTACCCTCAGAGATAGACTCATCATCTTTCTCACAAGGTTCAAGAATGGGTTTTTCAATAACCTTACCACTACGAAGAGTGATGACTGATTTGACTTGATTCATGTGTTGGCTTCCAGAACTACTTGTATTTGCATTGTATTGCCCTTTTGGATTTTGCTGTGGTTGAGATGGAAACTTACCTTTCTCTTGGAAACTGAGAGCAGATGTTAATTTTGCAAGAGCATCTTTAAAATCTGTCATGCTTTGAGCAAGTTGAGTGTTGATTGCCTCTTGCTTATCAATGAATCCATGCAATGTTCCCTCAAGATTTCTTCTAGGAGGTGGAGCATAAGGAGGTGCATATCTATGAGAATTTTGGGAATTATGGTGTGCTTGAAACGGTGACTGTGAAGTTTGTGCATTGTTGCTATCACTCTTTCAACTAAAATTTAGGTGATTTCTCCAACCAGGGTTATATGTTTGTGAGTATGGGTTATGGTTGGGCCTTTGGAAACTGTTTAAAACATAGGCTTGTTCATGGAGGCATTCCTTAAAAGAAGGCAAAGTTGGACAATCATTTGTTGAGTGTTCATTGGTTTCACAGATTTGACACACAATGTCTTGGACATATTTTAATTGACCACTCTTTTTCAATTCTAGTGCCTCAACTTTTCTAGCTAAAGATGCAAACTTGGCTTGGAGGTCATGATCTTCCCTAAGGTTGTGCATACCTCCACTAGATGTATGAGGTTGAGTTTTACTTGGTGCCTCAAAAGTACCTATGGTGTCCCAATTTTGAGCATTTTCGGCTAGCAAGTCTAGGTACTCCATTGCTTCATTAGGGTCTTTATCTTCAAAAGTTCCATTGCACATCAATTCAACCATTTGCCTATCTCTAGGTGTTAAACCTTCATAAAAATGTGAAACCAATCTCCATGTTTCAAAACCATGATGTGGGCAAGTATTAAGCAAATCTCGATACCTATCACAACACTGGTAAAATATTTCTCCTGGCTTTTTGAGTGAAAGTGATGATTTATCTTTTGAAAGAGTTTGTTCTGTGAGACGGAAAAAACTTCTTTAAAAATTGTTGTTGCATTTCATCCTAAGCATGAATAGATCCTGGTCTCAAATTTTGTAGCCATGTTTTAGCTTTATCTTTTAATGAAAAAGGGAAAAGCTTTAATCGAATGGTGTTCATGCTACAATTTGAGTCATTATAGGTATTACAGACCTCCTCAAATTCCCTTAAATGCAAGTATGGATTTTCTAGGTCTAAACCATGAAAAGAAGGTAAAAGTTGAAGAATGTCTGACTTAAAATTAAAATGAGATGCATCAGTAGGGAAAATTATGCATGAGGGTGCACTTGTTCTTGTGGGATTCATATGGTCTGTAAGTGTTCACATACGGTTATTCTCATTATTCTCATTATGAAGTGATTGATTATCTTCTTCGGCCATATTTTCTGAAAATGATGAGGATACCCTACAAAGTCGACCACTTAATGTACGTGACCAAACTCTCATGCACATGTAAGAAGAGAATAAAAGCAAGAAAAGAAAAGAGAAGAAAAAGAAACAAAAGTTAGATAAAATGAAAAATGAAAAATGAAAAATGAAAAGAGAAAATAAAATAAATATTATAATTTATACAAGAATTTACCTCCTTGGCAACGGCGCCAAAAACTTGACATGACCAAAAGATTGATGTCTTCTCCCAAGTGTAGGAGTGTCGAAGTAATAAATAACCCGGCAAGACCGAGGTCGAACCACAAAGAGGTTAATTGTATAAATTATAAATAACAATACAACAATAATAACAATAATAATAACAATAATAGTAATAGTAATAATAAGGAGAGCTTTGAGATGTAAAATTGATGTAAGGATTAAACAATGATAAAAACAAATATCAAGGTTAGAGGATCCACTAATGGTACTTCAAACAAGTATAGTATAAACTCTTATTACTCAATTGGAAACCACACACGAAGGAGGTTCCAATCGGATGATTTGTCATTAATAGCTCATTATAAATTGTTAACATGATCATATTAATTATCTTATTTATGTAACACCAAACTTTTAAATATTTTCAGGAATTCATGATGCTTACTTATGTTAATAACAAATCAAATTCCTTTCATAACACAGGTGTAAGTAATACCATACGGTTGCGCTATGAGAGTGCCAAGCATTTGTTGTACCAAGTGTTATACAACACAAATCTAGATTAACCATTTAACAAGCAAGGTATTAAGAATTAGTGACACGACCAAAAGATTGATGTCTTCTTCCAAGTGTAGGAGTGTCGAAGTAATAAATAACACGGCAAGACCGAGGTCGAACCACAAAGAGGTTAATTGTATAAATTATAAATAACAATACAACAATAATAACAACAATAACAACAATAATAGTAATAGTAATAATAATAATAATAATGAGAGCTTTGAGATGTAAAATTGATGTAAGGATTAAACAATCATAAAAACAAATGTCAAGGTTAGAGGATCCACTAATGGTACTTCAAACAAATATAGTATAAACTCTTATTACTCAATTGGAAACCACACATAAAGGAGGTTCCAATCAAATTATAAATTGTTAACATGATTACATTAGTTATCTTATTCGAATAATGCTAATACTTGTAAATGTTGGCATGCATTCATGATTATAACTTATGTTAACAACAAATCAAGTTCCTTTCATAGCTCAGGTGTCGGTTATACCATACAGTATGAGCTATGAAAGTGCCAAGTATTTGTTGTACCAAGTGTTATACAACATAAATCTAGATTAACCATTTAACAAGCAAAGTATTAAAAGTGAACAAGATAACAAATATAAAACATGTTAGTATCCAACATTAAGGTCCATGTTAAGTTTATATTATACTTATTCTTACACCATTAGTGTACCCTTTTCACCTTGACATAATTAACTTAGCCAAACATAATGAAAGAAAGAAACATAAATGAACAAGATAAGAACATAAATGAGAAAGAAGTTAACTAAGTAAAGGAAAGGAAATGAAGTGCATAAACTTGATATTAATGAAAGCAAAACATAAGCAATACAAAGAGAGAAAGCAAGAGCATGATCTTGATCTGGAAAACAAGATGCCTCAATACATGGTAAATGCCTCCTTTTATAGGCCAAAATTTGGAAATATTGATTTGTTGACTAATTGATGAGTGGGTGGCCACATCTTGACTTGGTGACAATCCTTATCTTCTTGTCTGAACAAGATGTCATTTCTAACATTATAATTTGCATAGAATCCTAAGGAATGTTCTAGGAAATTGTCTCAGCTTTCCAACAAAAAAAAAGATGAGGTCATTTGGACTTCTAGAACTCAAGATATGGGCTAAACACTAAATAGTGTCTGGGCTGCAGGACAGCTTCAGACTTCTTCGTTGTTCCTTTAATTTGGACTTCAAAATGGCCTTTTTAAATCTTGGGCTCCCATGAAAGTTGTAGGCCTTTGTCTTACCTTTCCATCCATATAAAATGGACCTAAATCCGAGATCTAGAGCTCTAAATATGTTCCAATTACCGAGCAATGTTCCGGTTTGGACTGCACCAGCATCTCTTTTCTAAGTTTGGCCATGTCTTTGTCGTTTCACTTTTAATACTTAAACTCATAAATAAATTCTTTTATTTATGTGATAGGCCTGCATTTAAGATGAGCATTTACCATAAATTAAGGTATCTTATAGTATCAAACTTGTTATTATAAAACATGCTTTAGTTGAGTTATTGATACTTCAAGTGCAAAATAATGATATAAAACCTTGATAAACATGCACTTTTAAGTACTAATCAATTAGTAAGATAAAAAGATAAGACATGTTAGTATTAAACATTAAGGTCCATGTTGAGTTTACAATATACTTATTCTTACACCATTAGTGTAACCTTTTCACCTTGACATAATAAACTTAGATAAACATAATGAAGAAGAGAAATATAAATAAACAAAACATGAACATAAATAAGATACAAGTTAACTAAGGAAAGGAAAGGAAATGAAAAGCATAAACAAGATATTAATGAAAGCAAAACTTAAGAATTACAAAAAAAAAAAATAAAGAGAGAGCAAGAGCAAGTTCTTGATCTGAACAATCAAGCCCCTAAATAGATGGCAAATGCCTCCTTTTATAGGCCAAAATTCAAAATTATTGATTTGATGACTAATTGTTGAGTGGGTGGCCAACTCTTGACTTTATGAAAATCATTATCTTTTTGTTTGAATAAAACGAAATTGCTAACATCAGAACTGAGATCACTTGAAAACATGAAAGTTGTAGGAAATTGACTCAGCTTTCCAAGAAAAAACATGGAGGTCATTTGGACTACTAGAACTCCAGATATGGGCCAAACACTGAACAGTGTTCGGGCTGTAGGACAGATTCGGACTTTTCCGTTGTCGCTATAATTTGGACTTGCAAACGGCCTTCTTAGATCTTGGTGTCCACATGAAAGTTGTAGGCCTATGTCTTACTGAATCTGTGTAAAAATTTGAGATCATTTTGACATCTAGAACTCGAGATATGACCTAATTACCGAATAGTGTTCTAGTTTGGACTGCACCAACATCTCTTTTCTAAGTTTGGCCCTCTCTTTATCCTTTCAATTTCCATACTTGAACTCATCAATCAATCCTTTGATTTATGTGATAGGCCTGCATTTAAGATGAACATTTACCATATATTAAGGCATTTTATAGTATTAGACTTGTTATTATAAAACATGCTTTAGTTAAGGAGTTATTGATACTTTAAGTGCAAAATGATGATATAAAACCTTGATAAATATGTACTTTTAAGTACTAATCACACCCCCCAACCAGCTTATTACTAGTCCCTAGTAATCAAAGCGTTAAAATAGAAAAACAATTTTCAAATTCCATAATGCAAGGCATTCATCATTCAACTTCCATTAATCTATCTAGATAAACAAACTCTCATTAAATTCATATATATGCTCATTACCTCTTAAACAAGATAATACTAAACCTTTCTTTTATGCTCAAAATATCAACATATAGTTATGGGCTTTACTTGGAAGAAAAAAAAATTTTTGCTCTAATGTTTAAGGTTAACTTCCTTAGGTTAGGATTATTATCTTTATATATATATAACTTAAAACACAATGCATCTTTAACCCATGTAACGAGCTGTTGGCTAATGACTCTTAGACTAGTTGGTCTTAGGGCATTAGGTGTTGAGACACCCCTACGAGCTTAGTAACTCGAGTTGCAGATACTGATACGTAGATAGTGCAATGTTTGATTCCCTTAACCTTTTCTCCTCAACCCATGTAACAAGCGTTGGGCCAATAGCTCCCAAGTCAATTGACTTTAGGGTATTAAGTGTTAAAACACCCCTTCGGGCTTAATTACTTAGGTTAGGGAGGCTACAAAACCAAACTTATCTACCTTTTTATTATCATTATTTTTTTTTGTTTTTTTTTTTTGCAAATTATGTACTATCCCTTTCCCTTAGTTGTTACCTTTAATAAAAAAACATAAATAATGTAATAATCCAATGTGCAACCCACAATCATATGTTAAAGTGTGTGTGTGAAAATGAAGATTTAAGAATACTTGTTAAATGAGCATATGAGCAGAATCAAGTGCTAACAATACGAGAGTTTGTAAACCTGAATATTTCAAGAAGTATTTTGATAGACCTTGTTAAGAATGTTTACTAAGATGCGTCTCAAGAGTCACTTTAACAAAAGAACTCCTTTTACTCTGCCATCCTAGTAACAACAGTTTTGCAAATAGTTTATGAAATAGAAAACACATTTGTTTTTTTTTTTTTAATATATCAACTACTACCCTTTCCCCCCAACCAAAATGAGACATTATCCTCAATGCCTTAAGGTAGAAAGATAGAGTATAGAAGACATCACCTGAAATAACGAACACTGACAAACCTGAAACACACTTAAACAAATATAAGAAATAACAAAACACAATAATAAAACCAAAAGACACAAATATTTACAAACACAGGCTCAAATCCAATCTAAGCTTTTTACGGCTTTCCTTAGTTGACCAATTTATACGACTCATGGAGGGATTAATTACAGGGATGAAAGATTGTAGTTGGTCACTCAATTGTTCAGCAGTAGTAGCATAGATTATGATTTTTCATGCCGAAGATGTTAGAAATTCCTGTTCCACAGCATGATCAAGAAAAGACAACAACTTATCATAAAAACCATTAACATTTAACAAACCTATGGGTTTATGGTGAATGTGCAGTTGGGCCCAAGAGGAAATATGAAAGATCTCTTCCAATGTGCCCAGACCACTTGGTAAGGCAATGAAGGCATCAACATGGTTAAACATTGCATTCAGTCGATCAAACATTGTAGGGACCTGTAATTCCTCTCCAATTGTTTTTCCAATGATTTTCCCTTGTGCTAAAGCTTTGGGGACCACCCCTAAAACTTGACTACCTCCTAAAAATACAGCTATTGACACTCCCCCCATTAACCCAAGGTTGCCTCCTCCATACACTAAATGAATCTTTCACTCAGCTAATACCTGACCAAAATGATTTGCTGATTCTAAAAACTCTTTTTCTTTCCCAGGACTGGATCTACCGAATACACAAATATTGTTTATGTGATGACTTGAGAAACCTGCCATTTCTACACACTTATATATTTGATGAATGTATGGGTTGAGTAGAAATGAAGGGAAGGAAGAGAAGAATTTATAGATGACAAATTGAAAATGCAATCATACCACCTATATGTAGGCCAGCCGTAGTCTCACTCTCTCTCTTTATTTATTTATTTATTTTGAAAAAGCATGTGTATGTACAGGTAGTTGTGATTGTGGCTCACATCTTTCCTTGGTTTTACGTCCAAGAACGGCCTAAACGCCCTCTATGGGTTGGGGATAGGCTTCCCATCCAGTTTTCTTAAAAACTGGCAAACATGGTCTTTTTTAGTCAGATTCCCAAGACTAAGTCGAGCATGTTCTTTATAGAATTGTGGTCATAAATCATGAATTGCACGATGCACATCTCTACTAGGGTGCCTCTCAAGAGTCAATAGAAGATTATCTAAAGACCCCTTACTCAGGTCATCCTTAATGAATTGTATTTTATCTTCACGGTTTATAGATACCATTCCTAAAGAACGACATGTCACATTACAAGTAGATGTGCTAGACTTTTAGTCGTTTTGCACAACGTTTCTTTGCAAAAGTGTTTTTACCTGTTCCAGGCATGTGTGAAATAAAAGAATTAGAGGACTCACCTGATAATCAGACCTTTGCTTCAATCAACCAACGAATATCTTCAGGAATTTCATGATTCATTAATAACCTCAATCTTGCATATCTAGCACAGTAAATTTTGTAATCGCATTTTGAGGTAGAGCGAGAAAATACTTTTTTAATTTTTTAAGAGTGGTGTCCATTTTCAAATGAGAATTGGAGGAGAGATTAAAAGAAAGGAGAAAGAGCAAAGAATTGCACAAATATATACTCAGTTATCATGGGAAATTGAAAGAACCCACTTAAGAGTTATGGAGTACCGTTATCTGCTATTTGACCAGGGTAAGACACTAGCAAAACAAAAGTCACACAAAAACAATGTGAGAAAAAGAATCAATCTTTATATACAGGATCACCCAATTCAATAGAGTCATTTTCAACTGGAAAATGATCAAAATAAACTTTCAAATGATGGCCATTTACCTTGAAAACATTACCATTCTTTGGACTGCTCCATCTTGATCTTAGTTTTCCAGGAAATAAATGGAGTCGAGAATTATAACGCAAGACTTTTCGACCAACATTGAATGTTTTTCTCAGTATTTTCTTGTCATGAAACTCTTTGATTCTTGCTTTATGAATTCTTAAATTGTCATATGCATAATTTCTTATTTTCTCAAGCTCATTTATTTGCAATTTTTGCAGCTGACTAGCATCATCAATGTTTGAATTAAAAGCTTTAATAGCCCAATAAGCTTTATGT
This sequence comes from Populus alba, assembly GCF_005239225.2. Classification (NCBI taxonomy): domain Eukaryota; kingdom Viridiplantae; phylum Streptophyta; class Magnoliopsida; order Malpighiales; family Salicaceae; genus Populus; species Populus alba. The sequence continues at coordinate 11,236,662 of NC_133294.1, read as the reverse complement.
TCAATTTCCACAGGCAAGTGATAAGGTTTTCCATATACTAGTCTATAAGGTGACAAACCTAATGATGTTTTATACCTAGTCCCGATAAACCCAAAGTGCATCATTAAGTCTTAAAGACCAGTCTTTCCAATTAGGGTTCACTGTTTTCTTCAAGATCTGTTTGATCTCCCTATTAGCAAGTTCTACCTGTCCACTCGTTTGAGGGTGATAAGGGGTGGCAACTTTGTGTGTGATTTCATATTTCTTCATTAAAGACTCAAATGGCTTGTTGCAGAAATATGTTCCACCATCACTTATCACGGTTTGAGGGATTTCAAATCGACTTAAAATGTTTTCTTTCAAAAATTTTATCACTATTTTGTGATCATTGTTTCGACTTGGAATTGCCTCTATCCATTTTGAAACATAATCTACTGCGACCAATATATACAAGAAACCAAATGATGGAGGAAATGGACCCATGAAATCTATACCCCAACAATCAAAGATCTCAATGACAAGAATAGGATTTAAAGGCATCATGTGACGTTTCGAAATAGATCCCAACTTTTGACAATTTTCACAAGTCTTGCAGAATGTATGTGAGTCTTTGAACATGGTGGGCCAGTAAAATCCACTTTGTAAGATTTTTGCAGTTGTTTTTCTTGATGAGAAATGACCTCTACATGCCTCAGAATGACAAAATTTAATGACACTACTTACCTCATTGTCAAGAATGCATCTTTGAAATATTTGATCAGGACAATATTTGAATAAATAAGGGTCATCCCAATAAAAGTTCTTCACTTCGTTCAAGAACTTTCTTTTGTCTTGGGTACTACAATGAGCTGGCAATTGTCCTGAAACAAGAAAATTAACAATATTAGCAAACCAACGCATTGTAGAGAATAAAATAAAGATTCATCAGGAAAGTAGTCATCGATTGGTGTGATGTCAGATCTTGAATCGGTTGTCAATCTTGACAAATGATCTGCGACAACATTTTCGGTGCCTTTCTTGTCTTTGATTGTGATATCAAATTCTTGAAGTAACAAAATCCACCGCACCAATCTAGCCTTATAATCTTTCTTAGAGAGAAGATATTTAAATGATGTATGATCACTAAAAACAACAACAAGTGAGCCAACAAGATAAAATCTGAACTTGTCACATGCAAATACTACTGCAAGTAATTCTTTTTCAGTGGTAGTGTAATTCATTTGAGCACTGTTTAAAGTTTATTTTTCAGTGGTAGTGTAATTCATTTGAGTACTATTTAAAGTTTTACTTGCATAGTAAATCACATAAGGTTTCTTATCTTTTCTTTGTCCCAAGACAGCACCCACGGCATAATCACTAGCATCACACATTATTTCAAAAGGTAGTGACCAATCAGGAGGTTGAATGACAGGAGTAGAAGTAAGCAAGCTTTTAAGTTTAACAAAGGCTTTTTCACATTATTCAGTCCATTCAAAAACATTTTCCTTTGTTAGAAGGTTACACAATGGTTTAGTTATTACACTAAAATCTTTGATGAACCTTCTGTAAAAACCAGCATGTCCTAAGAATGATCTAACATCTTTAACAAATTTTGGTGTTGTTAAGTTGGCAATTAACTCGATTTTAGATTTGTCAACGTCAATTCCTTTCGATGAAACAATGTGACCAACTACAATGCCGTTTGTTACCATAAAGTGACATTTTTCCCAATTCAGTACAAGATTCTTCTCTTCACACCTGTTCAAAACCTTTTCCAAGTTAGTTAAACAATCATCAAATGAATCACCAAAAACAGAAGAATCATCCATAAAAATCTCAAGAAAACATTCAACCATATCACTGAATATGCTAAGCATGCATCTTTGAAACGTGGCTGGTGCGTTACATAATCCAAAAGGCATTCTTCGATATGCAAAAGTACCAAATGGACATGTGAAAGTAGTCTTCTCTTGATCTTCCAATGCAATTTCAATTTGATTGTAACCTGAATAGCCATCTAAGAAACAATAAAATTCATGACCTGCAACTCTTTCTAGGATTTGATCCATGAAAGGTAAAGAAAAATGATCTTTTCTAGTCATTGAATTAAGTTTCCTATAGTCAATGCACATGCGCCAACCAGTAATAGTTTGAGTCGGAATTAACTCATTTTTCTCATTTGTTATCACAGTGACTCCAGACTTTTTGGGTACAACTTGGGTAGGACTTACCTATTTGCTGTCAGAAATAGAATAAATGATTCCATTATCTAGAAGCTTAATGACTTTATTTTTCACTACTTCATATTAGGATTAAGTCTTCGTTGCATTTCTTTAGATGGTTTAGCATTTTCCTCCAAATAAATCCTGTGTGTGCAAATCAAAGGACTAATTCCTTTTATGTCAGCTATGGTCCATCCTAATGCATTTTTGTGCATTTTCAGAGTCTGTAATAACTTACCTTCTTGATGTGCATTAAGTTTGGAAGAGATTATTATCGGAAAAGTTTCATTTTCTCCCAAAAATGAGTATTTGAGATTGACTGGTAACGGCTTCAAATCAGGTTTTGGTGGTTGAACACTTGAAGGTATGGACTCAATTGATTGTGGTGGCAATTCTTCAATTTATGGTCTCCAATTACATGCCTTTATTTTTCCTGAAAATAAACCATTTGCAACTCGTCAGGTTTATCAATCTCAGTTTCACTAGAAGTGGTTTGAAATTGATCATGAACTAATTTTTCAATAAAGTCCATTTCTTGTAAATCATTATCATCTCCAGGTTGCTTGTAAATGTTGAAAATATTCATCCCCAATGTCATGTTTCCAAATTATAGCTTCATCAGTCCATTCCTACAATTAATCAATGCATTAGATGTGGCAAGAAATGGACGTCCTAAAATAACAGGAATTGAATTACATGCTTCAACAGGTTGTGTATCCAAGACAATAAAATCTAGAGGGTAAATGAATTTATCAACTTGTACTAACACATCCTCAACTATTCCTCTAAGCACTTTTACAGATCTATCAGCAAGTAAAAGAGTTACAGAAGTTGGTTTTAACTCACCTTGATTAAGACTTTGAAAAACCGAATATGGAAGTAAATTCACACTAGCTCCAAGATCAAGTAAAGCTCTTTCAATTTTATGTTCTCCAATAAAGAAAGAAATTATAGGACAACCAGGGTCTTTATATTTCAAAGCATTATTATTCTGAAGAATAACACTTACTTGTTCGGCTAAAAATGCTTTCTTTTTCACATTTAGTTTTCTCTTCACGGTGCATAGATCTTTAAAAAATTTAGCATAGGAAGGCACCTGTTTAATAGCATCCAACAAAGGTATATTGATCCTTACCTGTTTGAAAGTTTCAAGGATTTTAGAATTGTGATTGACTTTTCTTTGTTTGGTCATCACATGAGGAAATGAAAGTGCTAGCGGAGAATCAGTCTTTTCTTTACAATGTTCAGATTCAGCCCCTTCCTTACCCTCAGAGATAGACTCATCATCTTTCTTACAAGGTTCAAGAGAGTTTTTCAATAACCTTACCATTGCGAAGAGTGATGCCTAATTTGACTTGATCCATGTGTTGGCTTCCAGAACTACTTGCATTTGCATTGTATTGTCCCTTTGGATTTTGTTGTGGTTGAGATGGAAACTTACCTTTATCTTGAAAACTGAGAGCAAATGTGAATTTTGCAAGAGCATCTTCAAAATTTGTCATGCTTTGAGCAAGTTGAGTGTTGATTGTCTCTTGTTTTCAATGAATAGATGTAATGTTTCCTCACGATTTCTTCTAGGAGGTGGAGTATAAGAAGGTGCATATCCATGAGAATTTTGAAAATTATGGTGTGCTTGAAACGATGGCTGTGAAGTTTGTGCATTATTATTATCACTCTTCCAACTTAAATTTGCGTGGTTTCTCTAACCAGGGTTGTATGTTTGCAAGTATGTGTTATGATTGGGCCTTTGGAAACTGTTTAAAGAATGGACATGTTCATGAAGGCATTCCTTGAAAAGAAGGCAAAGTTGGACATTCATTGGTTGCATGTTCATTTGTTTCACAGATTTGACACACAATGTCTTGAACATATTTTAATTGACCACTTTTTTTACATTCAAGTGCCTTGAATTTTCTAGCTAAAGATGCAAATTTGGTTTAGAGGTCATGATCTTTCCTAAGGTTGTACATAGGTTGACCCATAAAATTCGGGATCCAGCCTCTTAGCCAACTCAATCCCGAGATGGGTTTGATAACTATTGTATAAATAAAAAAAGCTTTAAAAACATATAAAAAACCAGGCCAACCAGTTTCAATGTTCCTTAAGTTGTTGAAAAATCTGGAAGTTTTTTCAATTAACTTTTTCATTAGTAAAAATGTGAAAATAAATAGTTAATAATAAGATGATGTTTTTGGTATAGCAATGATGGATTTAATTTTGGTTAGATGTTAATCTATTGATGTTTACAAGTGCTTATGATGATGTATAATTAAAAAAAGCTTTAAAAACATATAAAAAACCAGGCCAACCAGTTTCAATGTTCCTTAAGTTGTTGAAAAATCTGGAAGATTTTTCAATTAACTTTTTTATTAGTAAAAATGTGAAAATAAATAGTTAATAATAAGATGATGTTTTTGGTATAGCAATGATGGATTTAATTTTGGTTAGATGTTAATCTATTGATGTTTACAAGTGCTTATGATGATGACAGATAGTGTTAGCTACATATATACATATAACAAAATCAAATACTTTAGTAGCCTGCTACTTTAGTAGTCATGTATATAAAAAAATATTTCAATATTAAAAGATGTAAAGTCATGTGTGTTTTTTTTAAAATTTTTTTTGCATATTTCAATGTATGAAAAAGAAAATTTAGCAATAATTATATAGAAACATGAACAAATAACTTTTTTAATACAACAGATGTTGATATATATATATATATATATATATATATATATATATTCAAAGAGTGATAATCAATTTACATTTAACATTTTGAATTTATAAATAATTCAACGTTCATATTATCAAAGCAGACCTCGTAATATGGAGGCCATCAACTAGTTTATGTATTTAGAACGGAAACATGCACCTTGAATGCACTCGAAATAGACACCTCGGTATCTTTGTTTACTGCCGTGTACAGTGTTTAGCATTACAACCTTTAAATTTTTTCTTGTAAGCAATTATATTGAATATAGCAAATTAAATGCAATAATAAAAGATATATTGTAAATTCTGAAAAAATCAAGGCTGGATTAAATTAAAAAAATAAACTAAACTAAAAAGAAGTGGGGGTAAAATGAATACACTTAAAGGAAATAGGGCCTAAATGCAAATAAGAATAATTATAAAGTATAAATTCTCATCTTCTTATATATATATAAACAAATCTGAAACTATGGTGAAGAAAGAAAAGGGGGAGCTTTTGTATCCATTTTTACAGATCAAGAGATAAACACCAAAATTTCAAGAACTCATCCAAGATAAAGGGTTATAGGTAGAATAAACACTGGAGGGTAAGGAATTAACAAGAAAAAAATTAACAAGAAGAGAAGAGGGGAGGGTCGCCTATCATTAGAAAGAAAAAGAGGGATCGAGACCTTGATTCGTACCGGGTAAGGTATGCTAAACATGGTCTTATGAGTCATTTTAAAATTTAGTAGAAATTGATGTCTGGATGTTAAATTATAGATTTGATTTCTATAACTCCACATATAGTTAAAAATCTGAGAAGAGGTCAAACAGTAACAGTTCAAAAAACAAGACAGTAACAATCTAAATGATGAGCAATTTTGACTGTCTTAGACATAGAACTGAGTTCTTGCCTCAGAGAACTTGTAGCCTCATGTCTTACCTTTCCAACGAGACTTATCTCGCTAGAATCGGAGTTCTATAACTCTAGATATACTTAAAAATCTGAGGAGAGGTTAGACAGTAACAGTTCAAAAAACAAGATAGTAACAGTTCAAATGATGAGCAATTTTGACTTTCTTAGAGGCAGAATTGAGTTCTTCTTTCCTCAAAGAACTTGTAGCCTCATGTCTTAGCTTTCCAACGAGACTGATCTTGCTTAAATCGGAGTTCTATAACTCCAGATATAGTTAAAAAGTTGAGGAGAGGTCAGAGAGTAACAGTTCAATGTCTAGATAGTGTGACAATTCAGGATTTAAATAAAAACAGTTCAAATATAAAGAAAGGAATGATAACTGGGGTTGGACAAAGAACAACAATATTAATGGGTGAAATGAGAAAAACATAAAATATTAAGAAATGACTGAAAGAAAGACTTATTGGATGTTGATATGGTTATTATAAAATATATCCTTGAGTGAGGAAAATTTATGAGATTGAACTTGTGATTTGCAGGAGGTACCACAAACGTGGTGCAACGCAGCAGTAAGGGAGCACGAGTAAAGCTTCTATTGCAGGTAGGTGAATCGCACCTATACCTTTTAGTTAAATTCCATGATTAATATATATTACTGATGTGAAATGTGAATTACTGAATGTATGTGTATTCAAGGGGAAAGGTTGTTGTGTGAATTGCTAAGTGATGAAATTATCACTGACAAAGGAAAAATGAGAAGTGTGATTTGAGGCATAAACTAGCATACATTTAGTGTATGTTAGAATTCCGGGTAAGGAGATCACCATGTTTGGACTAGCATACATTTAGTGTATGTTAGGATCCTGGGCAAGGGGATCACCATGTATTGGCTAGCATACATTTAGGGTAAGGGGATCACCTTGCATCGACTCCTACAGGGTGATAATGATGATACCAGTGAAATTGGTATCGGTAATGTGTTAAACAAAAATAATCATGTTTGATCTTATAAAGTCTGGAATGGAGGTTAATAGTGAAAGAGGAAACGATTATTAATAGTTGACTAAGGAAGAGATTCTAAAGTAAACCAGAAGGGAGAAGTGAACAAAATATGAATGTATGTTACCCTGTTAAAATTGTTAGATATTTGTGTTGTTATAATTATGTGATATTCACCTTTCAATAATATGTATTTTTTTTCAGGATCATCGCATGCATGACAAGAGTAGATCCTGAATTATGTTCCCTTCTTGTAATTTAGGTTCTAGGAGGTATACCCTTGTATTTTGTAAACATAAAAATATTGGTATAACTTAATTTATATAATTAATGTTTAAACTTGATTGAATGAACTTAACTATGTAGTTCATATAACCATATTTCATGACTATGTATTTATATTTTCTTGTTTATCCATCCATGATTAGTACTTAAAAGTGCATATTTATCAAGGTTTTATATCATCATTTTGCACTTGAAGTATCAATAACTCCTTAACTAAAGCATGTTTTATAATAACAAGTTTGATATTATAAGATACCTTAATTTATGGTAAATGCTCATTTTAAATGCAGGACTATCACATAAATAAAAGGATTGATTGATGAGTTTAAGCATTGAAAGTTAAAGGACAAAGAGATGGCCAAACTTAGAAAAGAGATGTCGGTGTAGTCCAAACCGGAACATTGCTCGGTAATTGGATCATATCTGGAGCTCTAGATTTTGGATTTAGGTCCACTTTATATGGATGGAAAGGTAAGACAAAAGCCTACAACTTTCATGAGGAGCCCAAGATTTGAAAAGGTCTTTTTGAAGTCCAAATTGAAGGAACAACGAAGAAGTCCGAAGCTGTCCTGCAGCCCAAACACTATTTAGTGTTCAGCCCATATCTTGAGTTCTAGAAGTCCAAATGACCTCATCTTTTTTTTGTTGGAAAGCTGAGACAATTTCCTAGAACATTCTTGAGGATTCTGGGCAAATTATGATGTTAGCAATGACGTCTTGTTCAGACAAGAAGATAAGGATTGTTATCAAGTCAAGATGTGGCCATCCACTCATCAATTAGTCAACAAATCAATAGTTCCAAATTTTGGCCTATAAAAGGAGGCACTTACCATGTATTGAGGCATCTTGGTTTTCAGATCAAGATCATGCTCTTGCTTTCTCTCTTTGTATTGCTTATGTCTTGCTTTCATTAATATCAAGTTTATGCACTGCATTTCCTTTCTTTTACTTAGTTAACTTCTTTCTCATTTATGTTCTTATCTTGTTTATTTATGTTTCTTTCTTTCATTATGTTTAGTTAAGTTAATTATGTCAAGGTGAAAAGGGTACACTAATGGTGTAAGAATAAGTATAATATAAACTTAACATGGACCTTAACGTTGGATACTAACATGTTTTATATTTGTTATCTTGTTCACTTTTAATACTTTGCTTGTTAAATGGTTAATCTAGATTTTATGTTGTATAACACTTGGTACAACAAATACTTGGTACTTTCATAGCCCATACTGTATGGTATAACCGACACCTGAGCTATGAAAGGGACTTGATTTGTTGTTAACATAAGTTATAATCATGAATGCCTGCCAACATTTACAAGTATTAGCTTTATTCGAATAAGATAACTAATGTAATCATGTTAACAATTTATAATCTGATTGGAACCTCCTTTATGTGTGGTTTCCAATTGAGTAATAAGAGTTTATATTATACTTGTTTGAAGTACCATTAGTGGATCCTCTAACCTTGACATTTGTTTTTATCATTGTTTAATCCTTACGTTAATCTTTCATCTCAAAGTTCTCATTAATTTCTTCATCTTCTGCTTTTATTATTGTTATTATTGTTATTATTATTATTATTATTATTATTATTATTATTTACATTCTGTAATATATCCTCTTGATCTTTTCATAAACTTAGTATATAGGCTGGAAACTTGTGACCCGATCTTTTGGATCATTCTCAGGTATAACAACGCCACGTACTGAGTATTATTGTTGTTGTTGTTGTTGTTGTCGTCTTGTTATTTATAATTTATACAATTAACCTCTCTATGGTTCGACCCCGGTCTTGCCGGGTTATTTATTACTTCGACACTCCTGCACTTGGGAAGAGACATCAAGCTTTAGGTCGTGTCAAGTTTTTGGCGCCGTTGCCGGGGAGGTAAATTCTTGTATAAATTATAATATTTATTTTATTTTCTCTTTTCACTTTTCATTTTATTTAACTTTGTTTCTTTTGTTTTCTTTTGTTTCTTTTTCTTCTCTTTTCTTTTCTTCCTTTTATTCTCTTCTTACAAGTGCATGAGAGTTTGGTTGAGTACATTAAGTGGTCGACTTTGTAGGCTATCCTCATCATTTTCAGAAAATATGGCCGAAGAAGATAATCAATCGCTTCATAATGAGAATAATGAGAATAACCGTATGAGAACACTTAGAGATCACATGAATCCTACAAGAACAAGTGCACCCTCATGCATAGTTTTCCCTCCTGATGCATCTCATTTTAATTTTAAGCCAGGCATTATTCAATTTTTACCATCTTTTCATGGCTTAGACTTAGAAAATCCATACTTGCATTTAAGGGAATTTGAGGAGGTCTGTAATACCTATAATGACTCAAATTGTAGCATGAACACCATTCGATTAAAGCTTTTTCCTTTTTCATTAAAAGATAAAGCTAAAACATGGCTACAAAATTTGAGACCAGGATCCATTCGTGCTTGGGATGATATGCAACAACAATTTTTAAAGAAGTTTTTTCCATCTCACAGAACAAACTCTTTCAAAAGACAAATCATCACTTTCACTCAAAAGCCAGGAGAAACATTTTACCAATGTTGGGATAGGTATCGAGATTTGCTTAATACTTGCCCACATCATGGTTTTGAAACATGGAGATTGGTTTCACATTTTTATGAAGGTTTAACACCTAGAGATAGGCAAATGGTTGAATTGATGTGCAATGGAACCTTTGAAGATAAAGACCCTAATGAAGCAATGGAGTACCTAGACTTGCTAGCCGAAAATGCTCAAAATTGGGATACCACAGGTACTTATGAGGCACCAAGTAAAACTCAACCTCATACATCTAGTGGAGGTATGCACAACCTTAGGGAAGATCATGACCTTCAAGCCAAGTTTGCATCTTTAGCTAGAAAAGTCGAGGCACTAGAATTGAAAAAGAGTGGTCAATTAAAATTTGTTCAAGACATTGTATGTCAAATCTGTGAAACAAATGAGCATGCAACCAATGATTGTCCAACTTTGCCTTCTTTCAAGGAATGCCTCCATGAACAAGCCCATGCTTTAAACAGTTTCCAAAGACCCAACCATAACCCATACTCGCAAACATACAATCCTGGTTGGAGAAATCACCCAAATTTCAGTTGGAAGAGTGACAACAATAATACACAAACTTCACAGCCACCGTTTCAAGCACACCATAATTTCCAAAATTCTCATGGATATGCACCTCCTTATGCTCCACCTCCTAGAAGAAATTTTGAGGAAACATTGCATGCATTCATTGAAAAGCAGGAGACAATCAATACTCAACTTGCTCAAAGCATGACCGATTTTAAAGATGCTCTTGCAAAATTAACATATGCTCTCAGTTTCCAAGAGAAAGGTAAGTTTCCTTCTCAACCACAGCAAAATCCAAAGGGGCAATACAATGCAAATGCAAGTGGTTCTGGAAGCCAGCACATGGATCAAGTCAAATCAGTCATCACTCTTCGTAATGGTAAGGTTATTGAAAAACCTATTCTTGAACCTTGTGAGAAAGATGATGAGTCTATCTCTGAGGGTAAGGAAGGGGTTTGAACCTGAACATTGCAAAAAAAGGCTGATTTCCCGCCCAGCACTTCCATTTCCTCATGCCAGTGACCAAACAAAGGAAAGTCAATCACAACTCTTGAAATCTTTGAAACTTTCAAAACAGGTAAGGATCAATATACCTTTTGTTGGATGCTATTAAACAGGTTCCTTCCTATGCTAAATTTTTGAAAGATTGTGCACTGTGAAGAGAAAACTGAATGTGAAAAAAGAAAGCCTTTTTAGCCGAACAAGTAAGTGCCATTCTTCAAAAACAATAATGCTTTGAAATATAAAGACCCTGGTTGTCCTACAATTTCTTGCTTTATTGGAGAACATAAAATTGAAAGAGCCTTACTTGATCTTGGAGCTAGTGTGAATTTACTTCCATATTCAGTTTTTCAAAGTCTCAATCTAGGTGAGTTAAAACCAAACTTCTGTAACTCTTTTACTTGCCGATAGATCTGTAAAAGTGCCTAGAGGAATAATTGAAGATGTGTTAGTACAAGTCGATAAATTCATTTATCCTGTGGATTTTATTGTCTTGGACACGCAACCTGTTGAAGCATGTAATTCATTTCCTATTATTTTAGGACGTCCATTTCTTGCCACTTCTAATGCATTGATTAATTGTAGGAATGGACTCATGAAGTTATCATTTGGAAACATGACATTGGAGATGAATATTTTCAACATTTGCAAGCAACCTAGAGATGATAATGATTTACAAGAAGTAGATCATATTGAAGAATTAGTTCATGATCAACTTGAATCTACTTTGAGTAAAATTGAGTTGGATGAATCTGAAGATTTGCAAATGATTTATTCTCAGGAAGAAATCACGGATGAAAAAGGCACCAAAAATATTGATGTCGATCTTTTGTCAAGAGTGACAACAGATTTGACATCTGACATCCACCCAATCGATAATTACTCTTCTGACGAATCCTTACTTTCTCATAGTTCAATGTCTTGGTTTGCTAAAAATATCAATTTTCTTGCAACAGGAGATTTGCCAGCTCACTGGAGTACCGAAGACAAAGGAAAGTTTTTGAACGAAGTGAAGAACTTTTACTTAGATGACCCTTACTTATTCAAAAATTGTCCTGATCAAATATTTCAAAAATGCATTCCCGACAATGAGGTAAGTAATGTCATTAAACTTTGTCATTCTGAAGCATGTGGGAGTCAATTCTCATCAAGAGAGACGACTGCAAAAATCTTACAAAATGGATTTTATTGGCCCACCATGTTCAAGGACACACATGCATTCTGCAAAACTTGTGAAAATTGTCAAAAAGTTGATACTGGTCAAAAAGTTTTGCTTTATAATTCTCAACTCCATTTATTTCCTGAAAAACTAAGATCAAGATGGAGCGGTCCATTTATTTTGAAACATGTGTATCCTTATGGGGCCCTTGATATTGAGAATCCAAAGAATGACAATGTTTTGAAGGTAAATGAACATCGTTTAAAAGCTTACTTTGATGAGTTTCCTAGTGAAAATGAATCCATTGGTTTGAATAATCTTATTGATAAAGGTTGATTATTTTTTTTTTCTCACATTTTTTTTGTTGCTTTTTAGTGTGACTTTTGTTTTGCTAGTCTCTCACCCCGGTCAAATGGCGGATAACGGTACTCCGTGACTTTTAAGTCGGTTCTTCAGTTTCCCAAATAACTGATATCTGTATATATTTGTACAATTCTTAGCTCTTTCTCCCTTCTTTGAATCTCTTCTCTAATTCTCTTTTGAAAATGGACACCACTCTTGAAAAGTTGAAAAGGTATTTTCCCGCTTTGCCTCCAAATGCGATTAATAAAATTTATCGTGCTAGGTGTGAAAGATTACGGTTGTTAATGAATCATGGAATTCCTGAAGATATTCGCTGGCTAATTGAAGCAAAGGTCCGATTATCAGGTGAGTCCTCCAATTCTTTCATTTCACACATGCCTGGAACAGGTAAAAGCACTTTTGCAAAGAAACGTCGTGCAAAACGACTGAAAGTCTGTCACAGATGTGCCAGATGGACTTGTAATGCAACATGTCGTTCTTTAGGAATGGTATCTGTAAACCGTGAAGATAAGATACAATTCATTAAGGATGGCCTGAGTAAGGGGTCTTTAGATAATCTTTTGTTGACCCTTGAGACGCATCCTAGTGGAGATGTGCATCGTGTAATTCATGATTTATGGCCACAATTCCATAAAGAACATGATCGACTTAGTCTTGGGAATCTGACTAAAAAAGACCCTGTTTGCCAGTTTTTAAGAAAACTGGATGGGAAGCCTATCCCCGACCCATAGAGGGCGTTTAAGCCGTTCTTGGACGTAAAACCAAGGGAAGATGTGAGCCACAATCACAACTACCTGTACATACACATGTTTTTTTAAAAATACATAATTAATAAAGAGAGAGAGAGAGAGAGAGAGAGTTTGTGAGACTACAGCTGGCCTACATATAGGTGGTATGATTGCATTTTTAATTTTCATCTATAAATTCTTCTCTTCCTTCCCTTCATTTCTACTCATCCCATACATTCATCAAATATAGAAGTGTGTAGAAATGGCAGGTTCCTCAAGTCATCACATAAAAAATATTTGTGTTTTCGGTGGATCCAGTCCTGGGAAAGAAAAAGAGTTTTTAGAATCAGCAAATCATCTTGGTCAAGTACTAGCTGAGAGAAAGATTCATTTAGTGTATGGGGGAGGCAGCCTTGGGTTAATGGGAGGTGTGTCAATGGCTGCATTTTTAGGAGGCAGTCAAGTTTTGGGGGTTGTCCCCAAAGCTTTAGCAACTGGGGACATCATTGGAAAAACAATTGGAGAGGAACTACAGGTCCCAACAATGTCTGACCGACTGAATACCATGTTTAACCATGCTGATGCCTTCATTGCCTTACCAGGTGGTCTGGGCACATTGGAAGAGATCTTTCATATTTCATCTTGGGCCCAACTGCACATTCACCATAAACCTATAGGTTTGTTAAATGTTAATGGTTTTTATGATAAGTTGTTGTCTTTCCTTGATCAAGCTGTGGAACAGGAATTTCTAACATCTTCGGCACGACGAATCATAATCTCTGCTGCTACTGCTGAACAATTGATTGACCAACTACAATCTTTCATCCCTGTCATTGATCCCTGCATGAGTCGTCTAGATTGGTCAACTAAGGAAAGCCGTAAAAAGCTTAGATTAGATTTGAGCCTTCATCTGTGAAACCTTGTGTCTTTTGGTTTTATTAATAGCATATTATTTTGTTTTGTTTACTTCTTATGTTTGTTTAAGTGTGTTTCAGGTTTGTCATTGTTCGCTGTTTCAGGTGATGTCTTTTATACTCTATCTTTCTACCTTCGAACATTGAGGACAATGTCTCGTTTTGGTTGGGGGGAGAGGGTAGTAGTTAAAAAAAAAAAATAACTTACTAACTGTAGTTGCTATTATTAAAACCATTTGACAAAATTGTTATTAGGATGGCAGAGTATGGAATCAATTTTATTGACTCTAGAGACGCATCTTAGTAAGTTTCATTACCAAGGTCTATCATAATACTTCTTGAAATATTCAGGTTTACAAACTCTCACATTGTTATCACTTGATTATGCTCCTATACTCATTTAACAAGTATTATTAAACCTTCATTTTCACACACACACTTTAACATATGATTGTGGGTTGCACATTGGATTATTACATTAATTATGTTCTTTTGTTGAAGGTAACAACTAAGGGAAAAGGATAGTATATAATTTCCAAAAAAAAAAAAAAAAATTCAAAAAAAAAAAGAAAAAAAAAAAGATAGTATTGATGATAATAAAACGTGGATAAGTTTGGTTTCGTAGCCTCCCTAACCTAAGCAATTAAGCCCGAAGGGGTGTTTTAACACCTAATACCCTAAAGTCAACTGACTTGGGAGCTATTGGCCCAAAGCTTGTTACATGGGTTAAGGAGAAAAAGCTTAAGGGAATCAAACATTGCACTATCTACGTATCAGTATCTGCAACCCGAGTTGTTAAGCTTGTAGGGGTGTCTCAACACCTAATGCCCTAAGACCAACTGGTCTGGGAGTCATTAGCCTAAAACTCGTTACATGGGTTAAAGATACATTGTGTTTTAAGTTGTATGTGTATATAAATAAAAAGAAAAAAATAAAAAAAAAAAAGAGAAAAAAAAAAAAAGAAGAAAAAAATCCCAACCCAAGGAAGTTCACCTTAAACATTTGAACATAATATTGTTTTCTTCCAACAAAAGCCCCATCATCTATGTTTTCATTGAGCACACAAAAAGAAGGTTTATTAATATCTTGTTTACGAAGTATGAAGCAGGAATATAAATTTAATGATGAGAGTTTGTTTATCTGGATAGATTAATGGAAGTTGAATGATGAATGCCTTGCTTTGTGGAACTTGCAAATTGTTTCTCTATTTTAACGCTTTTAGATTACTAGGGACTAGTAATAAGCTGGTTGGGGGGGTGTGATTTAGTACTTAAAAGTGCATGTTTATCAAGGTTTTATATCATCATTTTGCACTTGAAGTATCAATAACTCCTTAACTAAAGCATGTTTTATAATAACAAGTTTGATATTATAAGATACCTTAATTTATGGTAAATGCTCATTTTAAATGCAGGACTATCACATAAATAAAAGGATTGATTGATGAGTTTAAGCATTGAAAGTTAAAGGACAAAGAGATGGCCAAACTTAGAAAAGAGATGTCGGTGCAGTCCAAACCGGAACATTACTCGGTAATTGGATCATATCTGGAGCTCTAGATTTCGGATTTAGGTCCACTTTATATGGATGGAAAGGTAAGACAAAAGCCTACAACTTTCATGAGGAGCCCAAGATTTGAAAAGGTCGTTTTGAAGTCCAAATTGAAGGAACAACGAAGAAGTCCGAAGCTGTCCTGCAGCCCAAACACTATTTAGTGTTCAGCCCATATCTTGAGTTCTAGAAGTCCAAATGACCTCATCTATTTTTTGTTGGAAAGCTGAGACAATTTCCTAGAACATTCTTGAGGATTCTGGGCAAATTATGATGTTAGCAATGACGTCTTGTTCAGACAAGAAGATAAGGATTGTTATCAAGTCAAGATGTGGCCACCCACTCATCAATTAGTCAACAAATCAATAGTTCCAAATTTTGGCCTATAAAAGGAGGCACTTACCATGTATTGAGGCATCTTGGTTTTCAGATCAAGATCATGCTCTTGCTTTCTCTCTTTGTATTGCTTATGTCTTGCTTTCATTAATATCAAGTTTATGCACTTCATTTCCTTTCTTTTACTTAGTTAACTTCTTTCTCATTTATGTTCTTATCTTGTTTATTTATGTTTCTTTCTTTCATTATGTTTAGTTAAGTTAATTATGTCAAGGTGAAAAGGGTACACTAATGGTGTAAGAATAAGTATAATATAAACTTAACATGGACCTTAACGTTGGATACTAACATGTTTTATATTTGTTATCTTGTTCACTTTTAATACTTTGCTTGTTAAATGGTTAATCTAGATTTATGTTGTATAACACTTGGTACAACAAATACTTGGTACTTTCATAGCCCATACTGTATGGTATAACCGACACCTGAGCTATGAAAGGGACTTGATTTGTTGTTAACATAAGTTATAATCATGAATGCCTGCCAACATTTACAAGTATTAGCTTTATTCGAATAAGATAACTAATGTAATCATGTTAACAATTTATAATCTGATTGGAACCTCCTTTATGTGTGGTTTCCAATTGAGTAATAAGAGTTTATATTATACTTGTTTGAAGTACCATTAGTGGATCCTCTAACCTTGACATTTGTTTTTATCATTGTTTAATCCTTACGTTAATCTTTCATCTCAAAGTTCTCATTAATTTCTTCATCTTCTGCTTTTATTATTGTTATTATTGTTATTATTATTATTATTATTATTATTATTATTATTATTATTTACATTCTGTAATATATCCTCTTGATCTTTTCATAAACTTAGTATATAGGCTGGAAACCTGTGACCCGATCTTTTGGATCATTCTCAGGTATAACAACGCCACGTACTGAGTATTATTGTTGTTGTTGTTGTTGTTGTTGTCGTCTTGTTATTTATAATTTATACAATTAACCTCTCTGTGGTTCGACCCCGGTCTTGCCGGGTTATTTATTACTTCGACACTCCTGCACTTGGGAAGAGACATCAAGCTTTTGGTCGTGTCAATCCATAATGATATTTTGTTATATAATATATATCATAAACATTGTGGTTGATAGTTGTGAAATTATTTGTGGAAATTGAAAACTCAGGATGATTGGGTCGGAATTAAGTTATGAGATGCGAGTTATTAGAAGTGTAAACATGTTACATATCGATAACTTGGGACCTTTCAGTATAGGGGGGACTCTACTGAAATTTTTAGTAGATTTTAATACGAAAACCATGAATACACACACACACACACACACACACATATACATATATTTACTACACTGTTTTTCGATTGACATGAAATTGTTGTTTTATCCCGGAATGGGGGATGTTACATATATTCTTACACATAAATATTCTTGAAATCATGAAATTTAATTAATTAATTAATATATTATTTAATCCATAAACTAATAATTTATATATTAATTAATAAAAAATAATTTATTATGTATTCATTATTTTTTTACAAAACATTAAACTTGATACATGCATTATGTATGATTATACAAATATTATCTAATTATAAATTATTATAATTCTATGTTTTTATTTAATCAAAACAAGTTCATGAATGTAATTAGTTTTATTAAATAGAAGTCATGGATCTATCCTTTTTTTTTAACAAAATTAAATTACATCCCATATATACTTAAGTAATATATGTACTTAAAGATTGAGAACATCATGGAAAATGAAAAATGATAAAAAAAAAAATAAAGTTGAAGATGATAATTTTGTATTAGAGCTTTTCTCTTACAAAAAAAAGCACTCTAAACAACAATTACATTGTTGGAATTGATTTATAAAATATATAGTGAACCTTTTAAGATCAAATTATATGTGAGGTCCAGTAGGCTAAAACCATGTTGGATGAGTACTTTAATATGAAATATTAACTTGTTTTAAAAAATCAATTAAAGATGGATGATAAATTGTTATAAAAAACATCTAGATATCAAAAATTTCAAACTCAAAATAGCTTTGTAGATTGGACAATGGACTTGTAGGCAAGAGTTTAGGCTTGGGTTTGATTAATAAAAAAATAATTGTTATTAAGTCCTTGTTTAATCAGTAATTTCTTTTAGTCTCCAAAATATCTTAGTATATGAACAATGTATTAATTATATAATTGTTTAAAGGAAAACATTTACCAGCATTTTCTAGACATAAAACAAGGTCAACCACTACCTAAAGAAGAAAGGGTGTTGGCAAAATTTGCAAGCAAGCTAAATATGGATTATGCAGTGATCACAAGCTTATCAAAAAGTTTTCTAGTTTAATTTTTGGTTTTTTGGTTTGAGAAAAGAATACATAAGTCAATTACTTGGCTAAATAAGAACATTATATAAAATGACCTTTAATCATCTTAACATTATCCTTGGGAGGATTATTGACCAATCAACTATAGTTGATTTGTAACAAAGGTGTAATGTTGAACAAAGAAGTACAAACTCTATGGTCAAAATGATTGACAACACATAAAACAATGAACTGCTATTGAAATTTTCTGACAAGTATAAGCAAAGGATTTTGATATAATAAGTTTTCTTGATTCATATAAAAATTGGAGAGAAGTCAAAGAATGTTTATAAAACCCTTCACAAATAGTTTCAAAATCTAATAAGTCTCTTGATTTTTATATAAAAAAAATAGGGTACTGACTTGAGATCATTGGCGTGAAGTCACTCTAAATATGTTATGTTTGTCTATTATTAATTTATAACCTTTTTTTTTGTTGTAGATTCTAATAACATCAAAAAATGAGTTGTTTATTGAGTACAAATAGTTAAGAAATCTATATTGTAGAAAGTTTAAGAAAATCCAAAGCATGCCTCATTTGAAATATTGATTGGCTAACATATCATATATGGTCGATATTTTTAGATAACAACATTCATTAACCATATATATGTTTAATCGATGTCAATATTATTATGTTAGGGAAATATTCCTTTATTTAGTCTAGAAATAAAAGAATATGAAGGGCATTGTTTATACAAAAAATAAAAATACATATGTCATCCAAATAAAAAAAAAATATTTGTTCATAACCAAATAGGAAAAGGAACACTGAAATCAATCATGAACAACAAAATCAACTAGGGGTCATGATCGACTAAGAGTCACAATTAACTAAGAAAATATGATTGATTATAGTATTAAGAGTTTACATAATCAATCGAAAGGCTTAGTCCTATTCAGATTGAGAATTATCAATATAATAATTTGATTAATATTGTAAATTAGTTAGGACTCATGTGGTTATCAATAAGAAGATGAGATAAAGTTTAACCAGTATTAGAATTTATCATATAATCTATTTATCTCATATGAATAAGTTTGTATATGATTAGATTTAAGTATTTACATGAACTCTAATCCTATAAATAGGTCATACCAGCTACTATGAAACAAAGTTAGCCCTATATGTGCAATCTCAATCATTTTTTTTTACTATTTTCAATACAATTTATCTTTTTATTTCAATTTATTTACTAGCTTTCTTTAATTTTTTATAATTTAGTTCATGTGCTTCTACTATCTTTTTTTTCATAAACTTGTCGTTTTTCTTGTGTGATGTAACTAGAAGCACCTTTTGTAGGATTCAAGGTCTTAGATCCTTAAACCCCACTTGATTTTGTGAGGTTGCTTCTTATCTTCTTTTAGGATAAGTTCTAATTGATTAGTTTATGTTTCTTAAAAGGTAGAAATAATTACTTAAAGCATTAGAAGATTATTTGAGTGATCAACTGATAAGCATGCCAGTAGGATAAGATTTACATTAATCATCCAACTAAACACTTTATTGCCAACATATTGGTATGTCTAGTGGGATCAGATTAATTATTTGTTTCATTAACCACTAGTCATGCCCTTTTTCTTTTCTAACATGATTGCCTCTATCAATTGCTAGTAGGTATATTAGTACGAGTATTTTTCCAACACAACCTTTTACCTCATACTCTTGGAGAGAATTCCTGGGATATACTACAGTAATGAGCACTTTAATAGAAGTGTTTGGAAGTATTCAACCTCACCTTAAATATCACGTGCCTATATAGAAGGTATCATAACAAGCTCAACTTAATTTGAGCACAATTGTTCATGAGGTACCACCTACCTCATAAATATACAAGAAATTTTAAGTCAATAGGATGGCCCAACCACCTTATTTATGGTTAGCTCAACCTAGAATTGGAAAGATCAATGCCCCATATGTTACCTCTCATTAATGTAATTTCAACATTCTTATGTTGTCGATCAAAAATTAAATGGAAGATGACTAATTAACTATTTAAATAAGGTCATAATAGCCAATTTAAACTCTTATGAGGAGTTTAAAGAAGATTAGTAGCAACTGATATCAATAATGAAATTTAAAGTGACTGATGAAAATAAAGGACACTCAAACCTTTTTCTTCAAGTAACAATTGTAGTTGTTGTTGCTAAATTAGAAGCACTTATTGGTCTAAATGGAATACAACAAACTAGTCTTGGTCAACTATGATAGAGGTTGGTATTAGTAACTAACATTGTTACATGTAAAATGTTTATCAATCATGGTAAGACCAATTAATTAGTATAAGAGAGCCATGGAAAACCTTTATGTGAAGTATACAAGTTCCTTACTTATCATAGTGTTCTTGAGGAGGGAAAGCTAAACAATTTGACATGCGATGAAAGGTCAAGCCATTTAGGCTTAAATAACCTTCTAATAAAGAATGACATCAAAGTTTATGTGATAAGGATGATGATTTGACAAACAATCACTAATAGATTATAATGTGACCCTATCATTTTGACTTAATTTCTCTTGCATAAACAATCAAGCTAAATATGAAGGCCTTATTATTGGCTTAAAAATACTTCTGGATTTAGGAGCAATATCTATACAACTAATAGGAGATTGTTGCTTATTATGAACTAGTTAGTTGGTGAATATATATATGTGAACATCCTACCTTAACTTCATACCATACAATGACCATAACCTTATTAAAAGTTTTTTTAATTTTATTTTAAATAATAATGATCCAAATTACTTGGCTCAATAAGAGGCCTTCAATAATCATAACATCATCCATATAAAGATTTATGATCATTTAGTTGTTATTGATATGCAAAAAAGGTGTAATGATGAGAAAAAAGTACATATTCTATGATAAAAAAAAAAGGACATAAAACATTGAAGATAAAATTGTTGCTAAATACAAGCAGATATTTCAATAAAAACTAGTATTCTTGATCCATAGAAGAATTTGAGAATACATATCAAAGCCTATTTGCAGGACCATTTGTACATTATTTCAAGATCTTTCAATACATTCTCCAGATTCCTAGAAATACTAAAGGATTCACTTGTAGATCATAAGTGTGAGATTACTTAGGAATTATAATGTTTGTATATTTAGGCTTGAATGCTAGGCTATTATTGATTTATGACTAATTTTATTGATATTGATTCTCAACAACAACAATAATAAAAAAAAGGTTCTTTATTTAAGTTCAAATAATTAAGAAAGTTATTCACGAAAATATAGAGCATGTTTTGTTTGAAATGGTATAGTTAGTTGACATGTCAAATACACTTAAAAGTATAATCAATAGTTTTAGGTGATCAATGTTATTTGTCACGTCATATTTAGTAGACTGGATTGATGGATTTTAGTACTAATAGGATGAAAAATAATCCTTCATTCAGTCTAGAAATAAAGAAATATGGGGACATGGTTTATATATGAATTATAAATTCATATTCCAACCAAATAAAAACACTTGTTGTTTACTGTCTTACAAGGAAGGAAATGCTGAATTTGATAATGAATAGTGGAATTAATCAAGCTAAAAGAGTTATAATCAACTAAAGAAACTAAGAAGAAGTAAACTAGATATATAAGAGTCATGATCGACCAAGGAAAACAACTGACCATAAAAGCTTGAGTGGATAAAAATAATTGGATGGTTTAGTCCTACTTAAATTAGGAGTCCATAATACATTAAATTGCTCAAAATTGAATATTAGTTAGGACTTACATGGTTATCAAATAAGATAGAGTTAAACTTGTATTATGATTTTATAACCTTAATCTCTTTATCTAATAAATAAAATTTATATAAGATTAGAATTAGATGTTTAGATAAAACTTAAATATTGTACTATTATAAACAAGTCATCCAATTACTATGAAAGATTATTAATTGATTAGTACTTAAAAATGCATTTTTATCAAGGTTTTATATCATCATTCTGCACTTAAAGTATCAATAACTCCTTAACTAAAGCATGCTTTATAATAACATATCTAATAATATAAGATACCTTTAATTTAAAGTAAATATTCATCTTAAATGTAGGCCTATCACATAAATGAAAGGATTGATTGATGACTTTAAGTACTGAAATTGAAAGGACAAAAAGAGGGCCAAACTTAGAAAAAAGATGTTGGTGTAGTCCAAACTGGAACACTATTTGGTAATCGAGTCATATATGGAGCTGTAGATCTCGGATTTAGGTCTGCTTTATATGGATGAAAAGGTAAGATATAGGCCTACAACTTTCATGTGGAGTCTAAGATTTAAAAAGGCTATTTTCAAATCCAAATTATAGCAACAATGGAGAAGTTCGAATCTGTCCTACAGCCCAGACACTGTTCAGTGTTAAGCCCATATCTCGAGTTCTAGAAGTCCAAATGACCTCAATTTTATTTTCTTGGAAAGATAAAACAATTTCCTAGAACTTTCATGATACAGTTGGTTCCAATTCTGATGTTACCAATGACAATTTATTCAGACAAGAAGATAAGGATTTTCACCAAGTCAAGAGTTGGTCACCCACTCAACAATTAGTCATCAAATCAATAGTTTCAAATTTTAGCCTATAAAAGGAGGCATTTGCCATGCATTTGGGGGCTTGGTTGTTCAAATCAAGAACTTGCTCTTGCTCTCTCTCTTTATATTTTTTTTGTAATTCTTAAGTTTTGCTTTCATTAATATCTTGTTTATGCTTTTCATTTTTTTTCCTTTACTTAGTTAACTTGTATCTTATTTATGTTCTTATTTTGTTTATTTATCTTTCTCTCTTTTATTATGTTTTGCTAAGTTTATTATGTCAAGGTGAAAAGGTTACACTAATGGTGTAAGAATAAATATAGTGTAAACTCAACATGAACTTTAATGTTTGATACTAACATGTTTTGTATTTGTTATCTTGTTCACTCTTATTACTTTGCTTGTCAAATGGTTAATCTAGATTTATATTGTATAACACTTGGTACAACAAATGCTAAACACTTTTATAACCCAACCGTATGGTATAACCTACACATGTGCTATGAAAGGAACTTGATTTGTTGTTAACATATGTTATAATCATGAATACCTGACAATATTTACAAGTATTAGCATTATTCGAATAAGATAACTAATGTAATCATGTTAACAATTTATAATCCGATTGGAACCTCCTTTGTGTGTGGTTTTCAGTTGAATAATAAGAGTTTATCTTGTTTTGAAATATCATTAGTGGATCATTTAACCTTGACATTTGTTTTTTATCATTGTTTAATCCTTACATTAATCTTTCATCTCAAAGTTCTCATCAACTTCTTCATCATCATCATCATCATCATTATTATATTACTATTACTATTACTATTACTATTACTATTACTATTATTATTATTCCTATTATTGTTGTTATTATTGTTGTTGTTGTATTATTGTTATTTATAATTTATACAATTAACCTTCTTGTTGTTTGATCCTGGTCTTGCCGGGTTATTTATTACTTCGACACTCCTGCACTTAGGAGAAGACATCAATCTTTTGGTCGTGTCAAGTTTTTGGCATCATTGCCGGGGAGGTAAATTCTTGTATAAATTATAGTATTTATTTTATTTTCTCTTTTCACTTTTCTTGTATCTAACTTTGTTTCTTTTTGTTTTGTTTTTTTTTCTTCTTCCTTTTATTCTCTTTCTATACGTGCATGAGTGTTTGGTCATGTACATTATGTGGTAGACTTTATAGGGTATCCTCATCATTTTCAGAAAATATGACCGAAGAAGATAACCAGTCACTTCACAATGAGAAGAGAAAGTTTTAAACAGGTGTGAAGAGAATAATCTTGTATTGAATTGGGAAAAATGTCACTTTATGGTAACAAACAACATTGTACTTGGTCACATTGTTTCATCGAAAGGAATTGAGGTTGACAAATCTAAAATCAAGTTAATTGCTAACTTGCCAACACCAAAATCTATTAAAGATGTTAGATCATTCTTAGGACATGCTGGTTTTTACAGAAGGTTCATCAAATATTTTATGTAATATCTAAACCATTGTATAACCTTCTAACAAAGGAAAATGTTTTTGAATGGACTGAACAATGTGAAAAAGCCTTTATTAAATTTAAAAGCTTGCTTACTTCTTCTCCTGTCATTCAACCTCCTGATTGGTCACTACCTTTTGAAATAATGTGACGTTAGTGATTATGTCGTGGATGCTGTCTTGGGACAAAGAAAAGATAAGAAACCTCATGTGATTTACTATGCAAGTAAAACTTTAAATAGTGCTCAAATGAATTACACTACCACTAAAAAAGAATTACTTGCAGTATTATTTGCATGTGACAAGTTCAGATCTTATCTTGTTGGCTCATCTGTTTTCTTTTTTAGTGATTATGCAGCATTGAAATATCTTATTTCTAAGAAAGATTCTAAGGCTAGATTGGTGCGGTGGATTCTGTTACTTCAACAATTTGATATCATAATTAAAGACAAGAAAAGAACCGAAAATGTTGTCGTAGATCATTTGTCAAAATTGACAACCGATTCGAGATCTGACATCACACCAATCGATGACTACTTTCCTGATGAATCTTTAATTTCTGTCTCTACAATTTCTTGGTTTGCTAATATTGTTAATTTTCTTTTTTTAGGACAATTGCCAACTCATTGGAGTACTCAAGATAAAAAAAAGTTCTTGAACGAAGTGAAGAACTTTTATTGGGATGACCCTTATTTATTCAAATATTGTCCTGATCAAATATTTCAAAGATGCATTCCTGACAATAAGGTAAGTAGTGTCATTAAATTTTATCATTCTAAGGCATGTGAGGGTCATTTTTCATCAAGAAAGACAATTGCAAAAAACTTACAAAGTGGATTTTACTGGCCTACCATGTTCAAGGACTCACATGCATTCTGCAAGACTTGTTAAAATTGTCAAAAGTTGGGATCTATTTCAAAACGTCATATGATGCCTTTAAATCCTATTCTTGTCATTGAGATCTTTGACTATTAGGGTATAGATTTCATGGGTCAATTTCCTCCATCATTTGGTTTTTTGTACTTAATAGTCGCGGTAGATTATGTTTCAAAATGGATAGAGGCAATTCCATGTCAAAACAATGATCACAAAACAGTGATAAAGTTTTTGAAAGAAAACATTTTAAGTCGATTTGGAATCCCTCGAGCCATGATAAGTGATGGTGGAACATATTTTTGCAACAAGCCATTTGAGTCTTGAATGAAGAAATATGGAATCACACACAAAGTTGCCACCCCTTATCACCCTCAGACGAGTGGACAGGTACAACATGCTAATAGGGAGATCAAACAGATCTTGGAGAAAACAGTGAACCCTAATCGGAAAGACTGATCTTTAGAACTTGAACATAAAGCTTAGTGGGCTATTAAAGCTTTCAATTCAAACATTGATGATGCTAATCAGTTGTGAAAATTACAAATAAATGAGCTTGAGGAAATAAGAAATGATACATATGAAAATTCAAGAATTCATAAAGCAAGAATCAAAGAGTTTCATGACAAGAAAATACTGAGAAAAACATCAATGTTGGTAAAAAAGTCTTGCTTTATAATTCTCGACTCCATTTATTTCCTAGAAAACTAAGATCAAGATGGAGCAATCCTTTTATTGTGAAACATGTGTATCCATATGGAGCCTGTGATATTGAGAATCCAAAGAATGACAATGTTTTCAAGGTAAATGGACATTGTTTGAAAGTTTACTTTGACAATTTTTCTGTTGAACATGACTCTATTGAATTGGGTGATCCTGTATATAAATATTGATTCTTTTTTTAAAAGTATTAGCATTATTCGAATAAGATAACTAATGTAATCATGTTAACAATTTATAATCCAATTGGAACCTCCTTTGTGTGTGGTTTCCAATTGAATAATAAGAGTTTATACTATACTTGTTTGAAATACCATTAGTGGATCCTCTAACCTTGACATTTGTTTTTATCATTGTTTAATGCTCACATTGATCTTCTATCTTAAAGTTCTCATTAACTTCTTCTTCTTCTTCTTTTTTATTATTGTTGTTGCTGTTGTATTATTGTTGTCTATAATTTATACAATTAACCTCCCTATGGTTGGACCCCGGTCTTGCCGGGTTATTTATTACGTGACATGACCAAAAGATTGATGTCTTCTCCCAACTATAAGAGTGTCAAAGTAATAAATAACCCGGCAAGACCAGGGTCCAACCATAGGAAAGTTAATTATATAAATTATAGACAACATAATACAAGAACAACAAGAACAACAACAATAATAAAGAAGAAGAAGAAGAAGTTGATGAGAACTTTGAGATGGAAGATTAACGTAAGGATTAAACAATGATAAAAAAAATGTCAAGGTTAGAGGATCCACTAATGGTATTTCAAACAAGTATAGTATAAACTCTTATTATTCAATTGGAAACCACACACAAAGGAGGTTCCAATCGGATGATTTGTCATTAATAGCTCATTATAAATTGTTAACATGATCATGTTGCGCCGCGACGTCATCTTGCGATGGCAGAGGCTCTTTGTCGTGCCTCCAAGGTGAGGTGTTATATGTTGGAAGGGGTTTTTGGATTTAATCATAGAGTTATGAGTAATGTTTAGGAGTCGCCGCCTAGTATTATGGTAACTAGGAACCTATATGGTCTACGAGAGTCTAGGTAAGAGATTGGTTGTGCAAGGGGAAGACACATCACCCCCTGAACACCCTACCTAGGGTAAGTTGCATTGTTTTTTTATTGTTTTCTAAGTCGGGTTTCTATTCGTTGATCTTTTCTAAGGTTCAAGGTAGATCTCTCTTCATGAGAGAGTCTCTACCTTATTGAGTTAAATCATAACCGTTCTAAAGTCTAAAATTTAGCATCACATTTATTTATACCTTGTATCTTTAATACCTGAGGGTGTGCTTTATCCTGTAATTTTACACCCACAAATATTAAAGTCTACATCTAGACCTTAAATAAAAAGGTTGGAAAAAGGTTTTTGACATGTTGACAAAATCCTAATGGATAATCATAAATTGGTTACGATATTCATTTTTGGATTTTTTTTAAAACATGAAAAAGATGCCTTTTTTTTTTAATGAAAAATATGCTTGAAAAATTTAGGATTTGGCCGTATGCATAAAATATATTTTTTTTGAAATATTTCGGCGAAAATCGGGTATTTTAATACTGGATTTGTATTTTACAATGTAAATACCCAATATTATGCAAAATTAGTAGAAAAATATTTGAGAAAATTATAATTTTTTTTAAATGATTTTTCAAAAAAATTTTAATTATTTATTATTATTTTTTTTTGTTTTTTTTAATATTATAATATATTATTATAAATAAAAATCTACATGGGCTGGGCCAGCTCAGCTAACTAGGCTAAGCTCAATCACAGAAGAGGCCGGACTGATTTCAACCCAAAAATGGTTGGGCCGATCTCTGCCCATGACTTTTTATTTATTTTTTGGGGTTGGGCTGGACCTGGCCCATAAATTTGGGTTGGGGCAGATACGGCCTAACCTAACGTTCGCTGCATGAGTAGTGGGTGTGAATTATAATTCATGCCTACTGTTCATGCAGTGAATAGCGTGAAGAAGAAGAGGGAGAGGAAGAGGAAGAGGAAGAGGAAGAGGAAAGTTACCTGGCATGGAGGTGGTTTGACTGAGGAGGATGACGTGGTGCAAGCGGTGGCAACAGTGGAGAGTTGAGCCATCAGGGTTGTTGCTGCTCTCGTTGCAAGTGTTGTTGCTATCGCGGTCGGTGCTGGGGTTGCTTGTGGTCAGAGCGGATAAGGAGAGTCTCGCCTCCTCTGCTGCTGCTGGTAAGGGTGGAAGCCACTAGAAATGGTGATTGCGGTCACTGTTAGGGTCGCGGTGGTAGAGGGGGGGAAATGTTTCGCAAAGAAGAGAGTTAGAGGTGGTGCAACCACCACGTGAGGTTGTTGAGTGTCTGGCTATGATGTAGAATGTAGTGGGAAACATGGTGGTGGCCGAAGGTGCGGCCGAGGAGGAGTAGAAGGCAAAAAAAGATGAAAAAATGGGAGAAAGGCTGATTTTTTTGTCAGCTTTAGACTCAATTTTCTTCTCCCTCCGAACATGAAATCTGCTCTTATTTATAACGATGGAAGAGGCCAATCTTGTCTTCGCCGAGGAAAAATTTTCAGCCCTTGATTTGACTGGAAGAATCCAAACCGTCAATTCAAAGTGTGCACCTTGAACTGTCAAATTTGACAGTCTAAGGCTGCCCGAGGTGGCTACTTTAGGCTAGTCACCGGAGCAGTTTTTACGGTTATTGGTCTAAACAAACAATGCTCACTGATAGAGGGATTTCAAGTGGCCATTTTGGTGCATGTGTTATCAATTTTGGGGGTCATATGACGCATTAAATACACCTGCAAAACTGCTACCCTGGCAGAGTTGACGGGGAAGAAAATGAACAGTGACCAGGCGACGCGTCGCCTGGGCACTCTTATATATATATATATATATATATATAAACGACGCCGTTTTTGGTTAAATAAAGGAGTTTTTCCGAACTTCAATTGAGTCTTTATATTCTTGTATTCGTTCAATTGTACCCCCAATTAAACTAAACCTTTGATTTAGTGCAATTTAGCACCTGCCAAAACTTCAATTGGTACCCCATGTTTACGCGTCTTTTACAATGTAGTCCTTGGTCTCGGATTTATGCAATTTCACCTCTAATTGATCATTAAAATTTTAATCTCTTCAATTGCACCCCCGGTTTTTTTCAATTTAGCCCCTATAGTTTGGTGCCTTTTGCAGATTGGTCCTTGGCTGTGAATTTTGTCAATTTCACCCCTAATTGACCCAAAAACTTCAATTCTCTTGCAATTTTGCCCCTAATTTCAATCAATTAACTTGAAAAAAATTAAATTTGGTCTCATAAAATTCCAATCTTCTCAATTAAGCCCAAATTAGGCTTTCAAACTTAATTTTTCACTAATTAAGCCCCAAATAAAATTAATTTGACCCATTTAAAGTATAATTAAGTCCTTGCACTTAATTAAATACTTCAATTGGACCCAAATTAATTCTTAAACATAATTAAAATTTAATTTCACCCATGATTAAATCAAATTGGCCTATTAAAAATTTAATTATGTCCTTGGACTTAATTTTTATGCAAATTCGTCCAATAATCATTTAATTTAACTTTGAATTTGCATATTTTTTTCTTTTTTTGGGCATAATGGGTTATAATTAGGCCTTGAATTTCCTCCAAAAATTGCAGCTTTATTTTTTTTCTATTTTGGTAGTCCTCCTTCATATGCTTTCTACACATTGCCAGTTTTTTTTATTTTTTATTTTTATTTTGAAAAAAGAAATTGATATTTGGGGAATAACCCAGAATTGGGTTATGGCAATTATTGTTGTTGTTGTTGTTGTTGTATTATTGTTGTCTATAATTTGTACAATTAACCTCCTTGTGTTTCGACCCCGGTCTTGTCGGGTTATTTATTACTTCGACACTCTTACACTTAGGAGAAGACATCAATATTTTGGTCGTGTCTGACACTACCAAAAGATGAGAGCTCAAAGGAGCGTTTGAAAAGAGATAGGACTTGAAGGGGAACGAGAACTGAAAAGCGCACTCGAAAGGATGTAGGGTTAGAAAACACACTATACGAGAGATGAGAACTCAAAGATGCACTCGGAAAGGAGGTATGGTTAGAAAACGCACTACCCGTGGGGTAAAGGCTTAAAGGCGCACTAAAAAAGGAGGTATGGTTAGAAAACGCACTACTCGATGAGTGAGGGCTTGAAAGCGCACTCAAAAGGAGGTAGGTTTAGAAAACACACTACCCAAGAGGTGAGGACTCAAAGGCGTGCTCGAAAATGTGGTATAGTTAGAAAACACACTACCCAAGGGGTAATGCGTTATGATAATGGGACACTCCTATTAAAGGTGACAGTAATGCATTATGATCAAGATGCATGTATACTTACCTATTAAATATAGGTCCCTTTTCTTCACTAATTTTCCATCTTGAAAATTTGAATCTTTGTAGTAAGCTTTGGTGGCTTTCTCACTCTTGCTCACTCGAGTCACATCTTGTGATCTTAACCCCTGGGAAGGATATGATGTCAACATACCTCTTTGCATACAAACCTTTATCTAAAGGATTGTCACCTTTGCACCATATCTCTTGTTTTCTTAGAAAGGGAACCATGGAGCCAACCCTATGTGTTTTGCTAAATTGCCCTTCAACTTGATCAGTCCTGCAGGTATTTGCTTGGGGTTTTCTTTATGGGCAAGACTTTGAAAGAAACTTTTGTTATTTACAAGGAGTTGTTTTCACAAAGATCTTTTGGAATTTCAAAGTCATTCTGAACAAAAATCACTTTGACGTTTGTTTAAAACAAACTTTTTCTGGAAAATTCAAGTGATTCTTATAGAGAGGCTTTTGTAAGTGTTCTTTTTTGTGAAAATATGAAGTAATGTTTTGTTGGTTAAAAAGGGTTCAAGATCCAATCTAAGGGTTTCAAAGAACCAGTTTTCAAAGCATTCATTTTGATTGCATGAATAATGGCTTGTTTCGTATGGGAAAACATTGCTCACCAATCCATATTGCATGCCTTTAATCAAAAAGGGCTTGACTGGGCACGTAATGTAAGTTCAGGCTCTTGGTTATGAAGAAAAAGGATATTTATCGGCTTAAAAGGTGTTTAAGGGACTTTAAGACTAAGGATCACTAGTGCTTATTTCCCGACCTTTTCTTTTGGTTCTTGAATTTTCTGGGCCTTAGGATTGATTTGCAAAACGGTACCCCCTAGGTTTGGGCTTATTAATTTTTTTTTTATGGTGGGGAGCATCATCGTGTTAGTAATATTTATGGGATGCTAGAATCTTGTTGAATCTTTGGATTTTTTTTTCATGCCCCCCAACGTTGTTTGAGAACTTTTAATAATTGAGGATTTTTTATGCCCCCCAGTGTAGGGCATCCTAGCCAAGGTTATTGTTTCAAGAAAAATGCATTAGGCTAAAAAAAGGGACTGCAAGGGAGATTTTAAATTTGTGAAAGGAAGATCAAAGATGGCCTTTCTTCACTTCAAATGCATGCATTCAAAATCGGTAAGCCTTGCTTCCTCCCATGCAAATATGCAAAATGGTTTCTCATTATTCTTGCAGCCAAAACACAGCTTTGAAGTCATTTCATGGCATTTGAGTTGTTTTTTGGTTTTATAGGTGTTAGGATATCACTTGTATTTTCAAAACTTACTTGTTAGAACAAACATCAATTTGATTATTATTTTTATTTAAACTTTGATTTCCTAAAAATCCTTGTGAAAACAAGAGGTCATGCATAGATTTTTAGGGGAAACACACTAAAGTAATCTTGGCCAAACTTCAATTTTATTGATTGATAAAGGGAAATACATCAGGCATAGTAAAAATACATCAGGCATAGTAATTTTTTACAACATCCGAGTTTACAGGTCTAGGTAGATCCTTTCCATCCATATTAGTCAGAATTAGGGCCCCTCTAAAAAAAAGCCTTTTTCACCACATATAGCCCTTCGTAGTTTGGTGCCCACTTACTTTGATCTTTTCCAAACGTTAGTGAGATCTTCTTGTTGTAAGTTTTTGTTATCCTGCTCTAGTATAACTGGTGATGGCAAATAGCTGCTAGTCTTCTTTTATCGATCAAGTTTAGTTGTTCGAATCTTAATCTCGCCCATTCTGATTCGTCCAGTTCTGCATCCTTCAGGATCCGCAATGATGGAATTTCTACTTCTAAGGGCATAACTGCCTCTATTTCATAAACTAAAGAATATAGGGTTGCATTTGTAGAAGTTCTAACTGTGGTGCAATAAACTAAAGAATATAGGGTTGCATTTGTAAAAGTTCTAACTATGGTGCAGTATGTATGAAGTGCGTATGAGAGCATCTCATGCCAATTCTTTTAAGTGACCACCATTTTCTGGATAATCTTCTTGAGATTCTTATTAGGTGCTTCGACTGCCCCATTCATCTTCGGTCTATAAGGGGAAGAATTGAGGTGTTTAATCTTCCATTTAGTGCATAGGTCATCAATCAGCTTCCCATTGAGATTCTAAGCGTTATCATTTACCAATCTTGCTGGCAAACCATAATGACATACCAAATCCTTTTCAATGAATCTCTTGACTACTTTTTGCATTACATGGGCATAGGAATTGGCTTCTACCCATTTGGTGAAGTAGTCAATGGCCACCAAAATAAATCTATGCCCATTGCTCGTTTTAGGGTTGATTAGCCCTATAACATCCAAACCCCACATATCAAAAGGCCAAGGCGAGATCATATTGAACAGAGGTGTTGGAGGCACATTTATCCTATCACCATATATTTGACACTTATGGCATTTTCTAACATAGTCTATACAATCTCTCTCCATGGTCAACCAGAAATATCCTGACCTTTGTATTTGTTTTGCCATTGTATGCCTATTGGCATGTGTAGCACAAATCCCCTCATAGACTTTATTGGCAGAATTTAATGCTTGTTCAATCTCATTTTCATTGAGACATCTGAGTAGAGTCCCATCAAATGACCTTTTATATAAAATTTATCCATTTAAGTAAAATTCATAGTCATTCTCCTCAAAGTCTTTTCATTTGTCTTGGAAATCCCTTGAGGATATGCTCGATGCTGGAGAAACTTCTTGATGTCGTTGTACCATGCTTTCCCATCTGGAGATTCTTTAATTAAGCAACAATGGGCTTGAAAGCTTCTGACTTCGATATCTATTGGCTCAATCTTGCTTCTAGTATCGACTTGTGTCATTGAAGCTAAAGTTGCCAAGGCATCAATCTCTGCTTATATAGGTGAATTTGATTTCTTCAAATTCATTGGCTAACCTCAAGAGATAATTTTGATACAGCTTCAATTTCTCATCCTTGGTTTGCCACTCACCTTTGACTTGGCATATGATTAGGAGGGAATCCCTAAAGACCTCAAGCTTCTTGGCTTTAAGTTCTAAAGCAGCTTCCAGGCCAATGATGTAGGCTTCATACTCGGCCGTATTATTGGTACATTCAAACAGTAACCTTGTTGAAACAGGATACTGCTTATTTTATAGGGAAATTACTACTGCTCCGCCCCATTTCCTGATACATTTATTGCACCATCAAAGTAAAGGGTCCACTGATCGCTTTCCCCACCTCTATTCTCGATTACTATCACATCTTCATCTAGGAGGTCAAAGTTTAGAGGCTCGTAGTTTTCCATGGCATGATCTACAAGATGATCGGCAATTACGCCTCCTTTTATAGCTTTTCTTGTCATAAAGACAATGTCATATTATGCCAACAACACTTGCCCCCTTGCTATTCTACTTGACAAGTAAGGTTTTTCATAGATGTACTGGAGCGAATCTAATTTTGAAATCAACCAGGTTGTGTAGTACAACATATACTGCTTGAGTCTTTTCGCACTCCAAACCAAGACACAACACAACCTTTCAATTATTGTGTATCTCAACTCACAGTCATTGAATTTTTTACTCAAGTAGTAAATAGCTTGCTCTTTTCTTCCTGTCTCATCATGTTGTCTCAGCACACAGCCCATAGTTGTTTCTGTTACTGTCAAATATAGGATCAAAGGCCTCCTTGGTGTTGGAGGTACTAATAGTGGTGGATTTTGCAAGTACCTCTTTATTTTATCAAGGGCTTCCTGACAATCATTGTTCCATACTCCAGGATTTTTCTTCCTGCGCAAATGAAAATTGGTTCACAAGTCATTGTCAACTGGGATATAAATCGAGCTATGTAATTCAGGCGCCCAAGGAAACTTCTTACTTCCTTTTCTATCTTAGGTGCAGGCATCTCCTAAATAGCTTTGGCTTTATTAGGATCAACTTCTATCCCTCGACCACTTACTATGAAGCCCAATAGTTTTCCTGTTTTCACCCCGAATGAGCATTTTGCAAGATTCAACTATAGCTGGTATTTTCGCAGCCTTTCAAATAGTCTTCTTAACACTTGCATATGATCTTCTTCCTCCTTTGATTTTGCAAGTATGTCATCCATATAAACTTCCACTTCTCGGTGCATCATATCATGGAATAGGGTAATCATTGCTCTTTGATATGTGGCTCCAGCATTCTTCAATCCGAATGGCATTACTTTATAGCAAAATGTACCCCAAGGTGTGACAAAGGTGGTCTTCTCTTTGTCTTCTTCTGCCATTCTAATCTGGTTGTAACCAGAGAACCCATCCATAAAAGAATATGTAGCATTTCTTGTGGCATTATCAATGAGAACGTCTATATGGGGTAAAGGAAAATCATCTTTTAGGCTCGCCTTGTTCAAATCTCTATAGTCCACGCACACCCGAATCTTGCCATATTTTTTTGGGACTACAACCACATTAGCTACCTATTGAGGATAGTGGACTACATCTAGAAATCCTGCATCCCACTATTTTTATATCTCGGACTTTACCTTGAGCAACATGTCCGGGCGCATTCGCCTAGTTTTCTGCTTAACCAGTTTGCTTCCTTCTATTAAGGGAATCTTATGTACTACTATGTCAGTATCTAGACCGGGCATATCTGCATAAGTTCAGGCGAAAACATCTGCATACTCATGTAATAGGGAGACCAGTCCATTTCTTTCTTTAGTTGTAATAGGGTGCCAACCTTTAATTCCTTCTTTTCTTACTCGATTCCCAAGTTAATAACTTCTAGTTTCTCACTAGTAGGTTCCCAAGCTTTTTTGGAATTTCTACCAGCTTAGTAAACTCTTTTATATCTTTCTCACCCCATTCTTCATCATCCATTGCAATCATATTATCAAAGTTTGGCCAATTATTCTTAGTGCAATGGTTTTGTGAATCGATGGAACTTTCAAGATTCCTGAAAGTGCAAGGCGTGCTCGTGTAAGTGTGATTCGTGAAAAGATAAAAAGATGCAGGCACATATTGGACACAAGAAAATACATGATCTCATTAAAACAAAAGTGCTCAGTTAACATAGAAAATCTTGTGGTATCATGAGCTAAATTACCGACAAGATCAGCACAAGTCAAAACAAGACAAAAGAAGTTTGAACATGAACAAACAAGAACAATTACTTTTAAAACACAATAGGAGTAGGCTCCATCTTCCAGTTCTGGTACTCCTCTCCTTCAGCTAACCTTTGCACAAAAATCTGGCAGGAGGTTCATCAATGGTGTGAATGGAAACCTGTGGCAGAACTTCATCCTTCACTTCCAGATACGCTTTCTCTATTTGTTTTTCTTTTTGGCTCTCCAGGGTATTGATGTGGAGATCCATTATGCCGAATCTAATCACTTCTGTAGCCCTTGGGAAAGATACTTGGAGCGGTGGGATGACAAGTTCCTCTTCTTCTGACTCTCTTCTATTCTCGCCATTCTTGTCTCCCTTTTAATCTGAATGACCCGTTTTTAATCGTCTTTCTTGGGCTTATATCCAAGCCCAAATTTTTGATTTTCACATTTTAGCCTGATCAGTCCCGGCATTTTTTAGAAAGCATTTGGCGGCCATCTTTGCTGTTTCTAGGATTCTAGGTTTTCTCAGCACTGTACCTTCAAGAACCCATTTTGCGTTCACAATTTCAAAAGCGTGCATATTCCCATCTTTACAATCTTCTGCTTCAATGAAGGGTATGGCCATATTTTTTATCATGGAAACTGTCTCTTCAGCTTTGACAGTTATTAGCATTCCATTCATGATATACTTTAAACATTGATGCAATGAAGAAGCCACTACTCCAGCTGCGTGAATCCACGACCTCCCTAATAATATGTTGTAGGATGGGTGAATGTCCATTACCTGTAAGGTCATCAAGAAAATTTATGGCCTCATATAAAGCTCCACTTCTAGGGTCTCAATTATCTGTCTTGGCGAACCATCATATGCTCTCGCCATCAAGGTGTTAGGTTTCATATGTAACTCATCGACAGACATTTCTTTCAATTTATGCATTGGTAGGACATTCAAAGCAAAACCATTGTCGATGAGAATCTTTTCGATCATAATGTCTTTACAATGCACTGTAATGTATAGTGGCTTGTTGTGTCCGGTACCATCAAGACCCAATTCATCTTCAGTGAAGTATACATAATTCGAGGCTTGGATTCTTCCCACTAAATGTTCCATTGCTTCCTGATTGATATCTTAAGGAACATATGCTTCATTCAATACCTTTTGTAGAGCCTTCCAGTGTGGCTCGAAGCTTAGAATCAGAGACAACAATGATATTCTTGCTGGAGTTTTCTTGAGCTGTTCAATAACACTATATTCACTGTGTTTCATCAGCTTTAAAAATTCATTAGTTTCCTCTTCCGTGACAGGTTTGTTTATTTCCTCGGTCACGTCGACCCCCTTTTTACCCTTATCTTTTCCTTGTTTTTCCAACTCTTCTAGAGTAAAACATCTACCGCTACGAGTCAATCCTCGAATTTCTACTTGAAAAATAGGCAGTTGCTTAGTGCTTTTGAAAGAATACCCATAGTTATGAGGTAAGGCATTATAATTCTTTTTATGTGCCACTACTGGTTTGGATAAGACCAGTTTGGGTGGCTTTCCTGTAACGAATTATACTTGACATACCTCTTTATTTGATGCTTCCATCATGGACACCTCCTCACCTTTTGCTTTCTCGATTCGTAACAACCCACAACTCATCATTTGCATCACTTTTTTTGTGAAAGCCTTCACATTGGTTAATCACATGGCCTTCTATATTATGATGTTCACAACACTTCTCGCTACCTTCTTTGTACCTTGTATCTACCACCATTTGATATATCCTATCCATTGACACCTTCAAGATTTTTTAGTGTTCTATTTCTAACATGTTTACAGACCCACTACTTGAAGCATGATTGGGTAGAGGGTTTGTATTCACACTAGGGGAATCTTCAAATGTTATCCATCCTGCTTTAATCAATTGCAACAGCTTTCTTTTAAAGGCGTTGCAGGTATGGATATTATGTCTAGCTACACCAGTATGGTATTCGCAGGTAAGATTTGGCTTATACCAACTAGGGTAAGGCGGTTGTAAGGGTGCCAAAGGTATGAGGGCTACTTGTCTGATACTTAATAGCTTTTTGTACATTTCATTCAGGGGTAACAGTAATGGAGACAATTGTTCTTGGGTTCTTTGGTAGTTCTTTTAGGGAAAACTTTCAGCTTGGTTTTTTACTTGATGGTTTTGAGGTTCAGGTTTTCTGGTTGCGATTGGAAATTGGTGTTGGCAATTTGGGATGAAGAGGATTGAGTGTTATATCTTTGGAATTGGCCTCTCTTGTTTTTATAGCTACTTTCAACATGATCAATCTCCCTTTTTTTTATTCCAAAACCTTTTTTCTCCATAGGTGCGAAGATTCTCCCACTCTTTACTCCTTGCTCTATTCACTCTGCTACTGCTACGACATCAGTGAATTGTTGAGCCGAACTACCCATCACATGTTTGACACGACCAAAAGATTGATGTCTTCTCCCAAGTGCAGGAGTGTCGAAGTAAATAAATAATCCGGCAAGACCGGGGTTGAACCACATGGAGGTTAACTATATAAATTATAAATAACAACAACATAACAATAACAACAACAACAACAACAACAATAATAATAATTAGTAGTAGTAGTATTAGTAGTAGTAGTAGTAATAACAATAATAGTAATTGTAGTAGTAGTAATGATATTAATAATAGTAATAGTAATAATAAAGAGGACTTTGAGATGTAAGATTAATGTGAGAATTAAACAATAATAAAAACAAATGTCAAGGTTAGAGGATTCACTAATGGTACTTCAAACAAGTATAGTATAAACTCTTATTACTCAACTGGAAACCACACACAAAGGAGGTTCCAATCAGATTTATAATTGTTAACATGATCATATTAATTATCTTATTTCAGTAACACCAAACTTTTAAATATTATCAGGTATTCGTGGTGATAACTTATGTTAACAACAAATCAAGTTCCTTTCATAGCATAGGTGTAGATTATACCATACGGTTGGGCTATGAAAGTGCCCAGCGTTTGTTGTACCAAGGATTGTTCAACACAAATCTAGATTAACCATTTAACAAGCAAGTTATTAAGAGTGAGCAAGATAATAAATATAAAACATGTTAGTATCAAGCATTAAAGTCTATGTTGAGTTTATACTATACTTATTCTTACACCATTAGTGTAACCTTTTCACCTTGACATAATAGATTTAGCTAAACATAATGAAAGAAAGAAACATAAATAAACAAGATAAGAACATAATTATATAAGTTAAGGAAAGGAAATGAAAAGCATAAACAAGAGATATAACATCAAATAAAACTTAAACATACAAAATACAAGAAAGAGAGCAAGACCATGATGATTTGAACACCAAGATGCCTAAATGCATGGCAAATACCTTCTTTTATAGACAAAATTTGGGTTGAGTTGGCCAACTTTTGACTTGGTGAAAATCTTTATCTTCTTGTCTGAATAAAACGTCATTGCTAACATCAGAACTGGAACCACCTGTACTCATGAAAGTTCTAGAAAAATGTCTTATCTTTCTAGGGAAAAAAATTGAGGTCTTTGGACTTCTAGAACTAGAGATATGGGCTGAACACTGAACAATGTTTGGGTTGTAGGACATATTTGGACTTCTTTGTTGTTGCTATAATTTAAACTTGAAAACGGTCTTTTTAAATCTTGGACTCCACATGAAAGTTGTAGGCTTATATCTTACCAAATCTATCCAAACAATTAAGATCATTTGGACATCTAGAACTCGAGATATGACCCAATTACCAAACAGTGTTCCAGTTTGGACTGCACCAACATCTCTTTTCTAAGCTTCACCCTCTCTTTATCTTCACAATTTCAGTAGTTGAAGTCATAAATCAATCCTTTGATTTATGTGATATGTCTGCATTTAAGATGAATATTTACTATATATTAAGGTATCTTATAGTATCAGACTTGTTATTATAAAACATACTTTAGTTAAGGAGTTATTGATACTTCAAGTGCAAAATGATGATATAAAACCTTGATAAACATGCACTTTTAAGTACTTTAGGCCAGTCACCAGAGCAGTTTTACGGTTAAAGGTCTAAACAAACAATGCTCAGTGATAGAGGGATTTCAGGTGGCCTGTTGGTGCATGTGTTGTCAATTTTAGGGGTTATACGAGGCATTAAATACACCTGCAAAACTGCTACCCTGGTAGAGTTCACGGGGAAGACAATGAACAGTGACCGTCGCCTGGTCACTCTTTATATATATATATATATATATATATATATATATATATATATATATATATGGCGTTTTTTTTGGTTAAATAAAGGAGTTTTGCCGAACTTCAATTGAGTCCTTATATTCTTGTATCCGTTCAATTGTACCCCCAATTAAAGATAAACCTTTGATTTAGTGTAATTTAGCCCCTGCCGAAACTTCAATTGGAACCCCAAGTTTACGCACCTTTTACATTGTAGTCCTTGGTCTCGGATTTATGCAATTTCACCCCTAATTAATTATTAAACTTTCAAATTCTTCAATTTCACCCCCGGTTTTTGTCAATTTAACCCCTATAGTTTGGCGCCTTTTATAAATTGGTCCTTGGCTCTGAATTTTGTCAATTTCACCCCTAATTGACCCCAAAACTTCAATTTTCTTGCAATTTTACCCTTGCTTTCAATCAATTAACTTGAAAAAATTAAATTGGTCTCATAAAATTCCAATCTTCTCAATTAAGCCCAAATTAGGCTTCCAAACTTAATTTTTCACTAATTAAGCCCCAAATAAAATGAATTTGACCCATTTAAAGTATAATTAAGTCCTTGCACTTAATTAAATACTTCAATTGGACCCAAATTAGTTCTTAAACATAATTAAAATTTAATTTGACCCATGATTAAATCAAATTGGCCTATTAAAAAAATTAATTATGTCCTTGGACTTAATTTTTATGCAAATTCATCCAATAATCATTTAATTTAACCTTGAATTTGCATATTTTTTTGGGCATAATGGGATACAATTAGGACTTGAATTTCCTCCAAAAATTGCAGCTTTATTATTTTTTTATTTTTTGTAGTCCTCCTTGATATGCTTTCTCCACATTGCCAGCCTTTTTTATTTTTTATTTTTATTTTAAAAAAGAAATTGATATTTGGGGAATAACCCATAATTGGGTTTGACAATTATTATTGTTGTTGTTGTTGCCTATAATTTATACAATTAACCTCCATGTGGTTCGACCCCGGTCTTGCCGAGTTATTTATTACTTCGACACTCTTACACTTGGGAGAAGACATCAATAATAATAATGAAGAAGAAGTTGATGAGAACTTTGAGATGGAAGATTAATGTAAGGATTAAACAATGATAAAAACAAATGTCAAGGTTAGAGGATCCACTAATGGTATTTCAAACAAGTATAATATAAACTCTTATTATTCAACTAGAAACCACACACAAAGAAGGTTCCAATCGGATGCTTTGTCATTAATAACTCATTATAAGTTGTTAACATGATCATATTAATTATCTTATTTAAGTAACACCAAACTTTTAAATATTTTTAGGAATTCATGATGCTAACTTATATTAACAACAAATCAAGTTCCTTTCATAGCACATGTGTAGATTATATCATACGGTTGGGTTATGAGAGTGCCAAGCATTTGTTGTACCAAGTGTTATACAACACAAATCTAGATTAACCATTTAACAAGCAAGGTATAAAGAATTAGTAAGATAAAAAGATAAGACATGTTAATATTAAACATTAAGGTTCATGTTAGGGTTATGTTATTTATACTTTTTCTTATACCATTAGTGTAACCTTTTCACCTTGACATAATAAACTTAGCTAAACATAATGAAGAAGATAAACATAAATAAACAACATAAGAACATAAGTATAGTAAAGGAAAAGAAAAGCATAAACAAGAGATTAAGGAAAATATAACATGAAATAAAACTTAAACATTACAAAAATAGAAAGAAATAAAGAGCATGATCTTGATCTGAACCACCAAGATGTCTAAATGCATGGCAAATGCCTCATTTTATAGGCCAAAATTTGGAACTATTGATTTGATTACTAATTGTTAAGTGGGTGGTTAACTCTTGACTTGGTGAAAATCCTTATCTTCTTGTCTGAATAAAATATCATTGCTAGCATCAAACCTGGAACCACCTGTACTCATAAAAGTTATAGGAAATTGTCTTATCTTTCTAGGAAAAAAACATTGAGGTCATTTGGACTTCTAGAACTCGAGATATAGGCTGAACATTGAACAGTGTCTGGGCTGCAAGAAAGATTCGGACTTCTCTGTTATTGCTATAATTTGGACTTGAAAACGGCCTTTTTAAATCTTGGACTCCATATGAAAGTTGTAGGCCTATGTCTTACCTTTCCATCCATATAAAGCAGATCTAAATTCGAGATCTACAGCTTCAGATATGACTCAATTAACAAACAGTGTTCCAGTTTGGACTACACCAATATCTCTTTTCTAAGTTTGGCCTTCTCTTTGTCCTTTTAATTTCAATACTTAAACTCATCAATCAATCCTTTTATTTATGTGATAGGCCTGCATTTAAGATGAACATTTACCATAAATTAAAGGTATCTTATATTATTAGATATGTTATTATAAAACACGCTTTAGTTAATGAGTTATTGATACTTCAAGTGCAAAATGATAATATAAAACCTTGATAAAAATGCACTTTTAAGTACTAATCACTAACCATATACATGCAAT
The DNA here is from genome assembly GCF_005239225.2 of Populus alba. NCBI lineage: Eukaryota > Viridiplantae > Streptophyta > Magnoliopsida > Malpighiales > Salicaceae > Populus > Populus alba. The sequence goes on along the minus strand of NC_133294.1, from coordinate 11,194,783 downwards.
TTCAACTATCTTTTTACCGATTTCAGTACTGTTTATCTCTTTCCACAATATATTTACTTGTTTTCTTTGTTTTCCCGCACTTTAATTTATGTAATTCCTCTCTTTATCTCTCTCTCTCTTCCTAAACCTATCATTTTTCTTGATGGTGTAACTTGGAGTAAATCACCTTTTCTTGGGTTTTGACGTCTTATATCCTCACACTTTGCTTGATCTTGCAAGATTGCTACTTGCCTCTTCTCGTGATTAATTTCTTGTTGAGTAATTTGTTCTTCTTTAAAGGTATAAAGGATTAACCGGTAGTGATTGGAAGATTATTCGAGTGATCAATAGTTAATCAACATAAAATAAACAATAGGGGAAATTAAGTTAAGAAAAAAAAACCAACATTTTCAATTGCTAAAGAATGTTAAATTCTTTTTAGGCCTTTTTTGTTTGCCAGAAAGTATTCTATAAGAAAATAGTTTTCTAACTTTTCCATGTTTAGTTATAATGTGGAAAACTAATAAACAAAAACAAAATTCACTTTTCGATCAAAGAAAAATATAACTTTTAGATGGAGAAAAATATTTTCCAATTTAGAAGATTGAAAAACATTTTCCATAAGAACAAAAAAAAAAACTAAAGTGGTACAATACCTTATAATTCTTATATATATAATACTTCAAAATATAATATTATTAAATAATAATAAATTACTAATATATTAATATAGGAAATAATATATTATGATATATTAATATAAAATATAAAAGTATATTAATTTAATATATTAGTGCATATAATGCTTTAATTTATATAATATTGCTAGAAAATACATTCAAATACAAAACATTCTATATTATACAATAATCATATATTTTAAATCATACAAATTATGTTTAAAACTAGGATACCATAGAAAAGAAATTTATTTTCAATGTTCTCCAAACACTAAAAAATGATTATATGTCTAATATTTATGTTATATATCTAGTTACATTTTATAAAATAAACTATATATAAATAAATGATATAATAAATTCTTTTTTTTTCCACTATTACACTTTTTATATTTCATTTTTTTTCTGGACATGGTCAAATAATTACATTTAATATTCTATATATATTAAATAAACGTGAAAAAAAAACTAAACATTGATAAATAATTTTTCATCTTATATTTTATGGCATAGTTAACAACTGAAAAATATTTTTCAATTTAATTTTTTATGAAAATGTTAAATATTAAAAAATAATTTAGTTTTAATAAAAGTCACTGCCATAAAAAAAAATACTACGTTACAATGCCTTATTTTCTTATTTTAAAAGGGAATCACATCCTCTAGTTTTAAGAGAATGTGATATCCAATAAATATTAAATTCCTTTCATTTAACATTCCGTGCAAACACAAATACAAAATTTATCATTCAAAAATTTCTTAGGAGAGAATTTGATATTGCCCCGAAGAAAACGTTCATTAGTTGTAGGATTCAACAACGCAAACAGTCAACTAGTACTTTGGATGTAATAGGCATTATGTAGTGTGGCATTTAAAAGACCCTGGTCCCCAAAATTCTCAAATATTACTTAGGATTTAGCTATTTTTATTATGGTTTCTTAGAAATTATGTTAGTTTCTTCTCTAAAGTCCTATATTATCCCCTCCATAAATGCATCCACGATGCGCCCCAAGTATTGCTTGGTGTGATCTCTTTTAATTTTTATGTCAGTTTTGAATTGTGATAACTCTAAAAATAATTTTTAAATGTGTTCTAAAAATATATTTTACTTGAAAGAATATAAAATTACTCATTTTTTTATTTTTTATAATTTTAATATACTGATATTAAAAATAAAAAATTATTTTATTATATTTTTAAATAAAAAATACTCTTAAAAACTGTAAATAGATTTAATCCATACTGGCCTTATTTTTATATAAGCAACGATGCAATACATCCAAGTAATTTTCAATCAAGACGACGGGTCTACCATCCAACAAACAACATTCTCGGAGCCCAAAATGGCTAGGTAGCCCATCAAAGAAAACCTAGCTCAAAATTTCTACATGGTCCTAGAACCTTCTCCACCGAAAAGCCCTACTTCAAGAAAAAGAAAAATGGAAGCCCAAATTTACAATACTTTGAGGTTCTAGCACTTTCCATAGGGTTTTGTTGTCTCTTCACTTGCCTTCCAGTTCCAGATATAAAAATACGAGAATAAAGAATAAACGGTGTCAGGAAGCAATACTTGTGATCTTTCCAGTGCAAAAACCACGAAAAAAGAAAAAAATATGGCCGAAGATTTGGCGTTGGATTTACAAGAGTTGAGGCAGTTAGGGAGCATCGCGAAAAGGCCTCGTGTCGTTTCTCTCATCTCCTCTGAGATTAGCCACTTGGAGAAGGTAATATTTTTTATTTAATTTTTTAAAAATATTAATTTACTAAAAGACCACAAGAGCAGTTAACAATAACTTGGTATTTGATGTTCTTGTTTTAGTGGTTTTTATTTATATGTTTATCGATTCTGATAAGTTTTTTTCATTTAGGGTCATAATGAAATGAAAGAAAAAGAAATGTTGTAGATAGAATGATTACAGTCCGAGGAGAGGAATCCTCTCTTAACACGGTATATAAAGTAGTGTTAATAACTCAAAACTGTCCTACAAATGTTAGTGCTTCTGGTTTAAGGAAACTGTTAGTCATGGTTCCTTCTCTACTTGTATTGCCCAAGTGTGTCTATGTGCGGATTGTTTTTATTTTCTTGTTTCCGAAACAAAGGAGAGAGGCTCTTACTCGTTACATCTTGTTTGTAAGCAAACGCTAGAATCAATTGAGCCACAGGCGCATTGACATTAAACATAAATGTAGTCAACCTGAAAGGATGATAATCGTTTGAACCTTGTTCAATTAGGTAGCCATACATTTAGATTTAGTTGAATCAAGGTGTTTTTTTATGTTTTTTTAATGATGGGGTGCATCTTAATCTTGGAATTTCATAATTCCTGGTGGATTGATTGGTGACCTATGAGTCCTTTTCCCCCCCTTAATTTTGATTAATTGAAAAGAAAAAGTACTTAGTTTTGCAAACTTTTATATTTTTTCAAGTTGGGGCTGGTTCATCTTCTATTCAATACCGGCCTAGGTTGTTGAGGTTTTTCAGGGTAGTCCATTCTTCTTTTAGCTAATCTTCTTCTTGCTTCTCATACACAGTTATCAAAGGAACATGTTTCTAATCCACATGCAACTTCTACTCCTATTCAAACTCCTATCTCATCTGGGGTTAAGTTGCCTTCATCCCTTGCAATTAATTATGTTACGCTTGGATCGTTCAGTTGGGATCAGGACAATGATAAAGTCAAGGTAACAGACTCATTTCCTGATCAAAATCTTACAAGAAGGATGTAGCGAGCTCAAGCTTTGTCATGTCTGTTATGGATTTTTGGCATTTTTAAGTTTCTTTCTAATGCTGGTGCTCTGTTTTGCTCTGCTTTGATTTTGCTTCTCTCTTTTCTTCTTATACAGATATATGTCTCTCTAGAGGGTGTCGGGAGAGAAAAGATTGAGTCGGAGTTCCAGGCAATGTCATTTGATGTTAAATTCCATGATGTCCAAGGAAAGAATTATCGATGTGCTATACCAAAACTGAACAAGGAGATTGTACCAGAGAAATGCTTAGTCGTGGTTAAGCCTAAAAGAGTGGTCATCACATTGTTTAAAGCTTCAAAGGGGAACTGGTTAGACATACATTTCAAGGATGATAAGGTAATGACTTTTGTGTAGAATGATGGTTTGTTTGAATGCATTTTTGGATGAAAGTTATAATTTTTTCACGTTACCTTGCAGCTAAAACCAAATCTGGATGAGAAACGAGATCCTATGGCTGGAATTATGGACTTAATGAAGGTTAGTTATCTACGTACAACATAATTCTAGAATAGACTACTTGTGACTACCGAAAGGAACAGCCAACATTAGTTCGGATACTTATCTCTGTAAAACACATATTGCAGAATATGTATGATGAAGGGGATGAAGACATGAAACGAACTATTGCAAAAGCATGGACTGATGCAAGATCTGGGAATGCAGCGGACCCTTTGAAGGGGTATCGTTAAACCAATTTAGCTTTCATATAATTCTAGTGATGGATCTTGGTAGATGGTCTTGTTTTCATGGTTTGCCAGTATCTTTTTGGTTGGTTTCTGTGTTATGGTGGACATTTTAAGCCTGTTATTTTCGCTTTCTTTCATTCTTCACAAATGCTTTTGAGTTTGCGTTTAGATTGTATTATTATAGATACTTATCTAATGTAATGGCCTCAGCTTTCCTTATGCGTGGAATATGGTTTTAGCTTTCCGATTTGAATATAATCTGGATTTTTCAGCTTCCATTACGCTTGCTTCAATTGACTACAAAAACTGCAGCTCGTTATTCTGCACGAGAGGACATTCTCGGTGGAAAAGTGAGTATTTTTTTAAAAAAATTTAATTCTATGGAGATTACAGTAGATATTTGTTAAAAAAGTAATGATTTAAATTCCGGATAAAAAAAACATGTACTTGTTTTAGAAAACACTTATTTTATTCATGTATTTTTTTAATTGAATAAAACTTTTTTTTTCTTAGCAATAATAATCAATGACAATTAAAATAAATCTGTTAAAATTCTCAATAATTTAAATTGAGAGAAAAAAATGTGACTCTTTGATCAATTCTTTTTATTCATGTTTTTTTTTTTTTTTTTTGATGATTATTTTATATCAGAAACATTATTTTTTAAATAAAAAATAATTAGTGTTATAAAATTATGTAAAAATTAATAATAAAAAGTTAAAAAATATGTATTTTATTTTTATCAGAGCAACAACTATGTATTAAATTCATATATAATTATTCATAAAAGAATTTTTAATATTACCAATTTTATTTAAAAGCAATGGCTGTTGAATAATTTTTGAAATATTGTTTTAATAATTTTACTTAAAAAACATTATTCTAAGATAAAAGAAAAAAAAAAAACCTAAAGGGCCATTTATGTAAAAAAAAAAACAATCATGCGCGACGAGGCCTGAAAAGACTGTACGCTCTAACTGATCTTCAAAAAAGCCTTGGAGTAGATGACCTGAATCCAATTTCAATAGAAAAACTTACCCGCTTTTTAGTCTCTCTCTTTATTTTCTCTATCCTCGTCATTGTCCCAGTTTTTTCTTCTGTCCTATGCGCTTTTTACTAATATAAAGATGGGGTCTTGGTCCAGCAGTTGAAAGGTCTTAGCCTAGCAGTTGAAGGAATTTATTTTCTTTCTCTGTATTCTGGGTTCAAATCTCACTGTGCACGTCTGTCACCCCCACGGTGTTTTACATGCATACTGGATTTGCAGAATGTTTAGTGAGTCGTGGTGTGCGCAAGCTGGCCCGGACATCCACGTAAATCAAAAAAAAAAATAAGGTGTCACATCGTGAGGTGGGTTAGTGATAATTTTAATTAGGTTTTAGGCTCTTTTAAGTACATTGCGCGTGAGTTTTGACATAGAAAATAGATTTGAAGTAGTAAAAAGGATATATTAATTGTTTCAGGGTAGCATAAGGGTTTTTATCCAAATGAATAATAATTCAAGAAATGTTTGTATAAAAAATTATTGACGATACATATGTAGGTAAGGATTTCGTCATTTCTTTACAAAAAACAATAATGATTCAATTGATGATGTAAATTAAAAGATACATTTCTATTTTTATGGCATGATGATGGCAAAAATTAAGAAGAAAATTGCAAATTGTTAATCATCTAGCAGATAATTTAATGGTAAGAGTTTAAGACCAAGAGATTTACTTTCACTGTAGTTTCATATTCGAGCCTTGTGGTTACTAATATAATGGTCATTAGATACTTACATGATTATTAATTTCAGAACCTGTAAAATTAATTAAAGTACGTGCAAATTGGCTCAAACACTTAAATTAATAAAAAAAAATTACAAATTATTACATAAAAAAGTGAGGAAATCCCTTTGCAATAATGATGAGTGGTGTTCCAAGTAGTAATTAGTCTCTTCATTAAAAGCTCGAAACTCTCAGTGAAGGCTGAGACATTTTTTGCATATATATGACTATCACCATCATCAAACTGCAGTTCAAAGACTCAGTGATGCAAAATTTCAACCATAAAAAATTGTCAATTTCTCTCAACGAATAAGAAACCACCCACACCATAAATCCATAAAGGTACACACACCTAAGCCCTATTCCAAGGACTAAACTTCATGGCCAAGTTAGAAATTCAGACACAAATCTAGAATTGAGCTGTTAACATCTTAAAGAACAAAAAAGATGAAACTGCTACCGTTGATGAGAAAGTCAACGGCAGGAGCTAGATGTTTTTTTTTTTTTTTTATTGAGATTAAAATAATGAAAAAAAGAGTTAGATGAAAATATTACAAGAATTTTTATAAATTGAAGTTCAGTTGTAAGAAAAAGTGAGATTCTTAAGTTTTTTTTTATATATATATATATATAGTATTAATTAGAGATGAGACTAATGGTTGTGATTGAGTCAAATATCATTTAATGATATATAATTCCTCGTTACTCTGCCTATTCATTGTTCGTATTCATTAAAAACAAATATTATCATTTTGTTAATAAATCCTGATCAAGAAGCTTATTTGAACATTATTATATAATAGGAAATGATTATCCTCCATTGTCTAGCCTAGTGTCTAACAGGCATCCCGATGAATAATAATAATAATAATAATAATAAATAAATAAATAAAAAACAAATCCTAACTTCATTCTTTGTTTATATGCTATAGGCAATAGAGAATGTCATAATTTATTTTTCACCCCCAAATTAGAAAAAAAAAAAACTTAAAAATAAATATATTTTTCATTAAAATTCTCAAAATTTTCAAAATATAGCCATTTCACGATCTATTTGAGGTTTTCTTGAAATTTATATATTTTTCTTTATTTAAGGTAAGCAACAGCAAGCATGAAAAAAATATATAGAGAAAAAAAAATTAAAATCATTTACAAGTGAAAAAAGAATAGAAAAGAAAAATGATGTGAGAGAGTGTAGAGAAAAAAATTGAAATATTGAAATGAATGAAAAGGTATAAAGTAAAAAAAAAAATCCTAGAAAGGAAGAAAAACAAATAAAATGCGAGAGCTAGTATGTCATTGTCATAACCCAAAATTTAATTATTTTTTTCAAAACTTTTCCAAAAAAATAACAAAATTCTCAAACAAATAAGTTTCGACACAATTTGGTCAATTTCTAGTCATTTTGTAATTCTTGACCATTTCACTTATTGTTCTCATATTAATAAATCTTTCAAAAAATAAAAAGAAAAAAAGAAATCAAGAAAAAAGATATTTTTTATAGTGATTAAAATGTAATTAAAAAAGTAATGAGTAGTTTAGAAAAAAAAAATGAATTGCATGGGTGTTGTTTTTTAAGATAGAGAGAGGGAGTTTTTAAAAAAATAGAAGTTAAAAGGTGGTAGAAGTTTTTAGAGAAATCAAGAAAATAGTAGATGAGTGTGGAATATTTTAGAGACTAAATGTGAAAAGAATATTTTTGAGTGGTATAATTAAGTAATTATGCAAAAATAAAAATAAAAAGAGGAGGAATTACTAGAGCTTTAGCCATACCAAAAAAGGACCATATACAATAAGATTCTCATCAAACACTCTCTCTCCTAAAAATCACCAAAAGCAAACAAATAAAAATAAAAAACCACCGTCTCTCTCTCTTCAGAAAACAAAAAAAATGACCCCTACCCTTCAAAAACAAAAATGACAACTCACAGTCTCTCTTGTAAGCAACCATCCCTCAACAACCTTAGACCACCATAAATCATCTCTCATGATTGTTTCAAAGCCATCTACCCATCATTTTCCTCATTGCTGATAACTAATCAACGATGACAATAATGCCGCCAGCTCACCTTCACACACCCCCTAAACTTGAGATAAACACAAGCACAATGATGAACTAAACTCCCAACCTTTACCTATTTCTATTATTACCTATTCAAACGATGACCCCTCTCAAAAGACCACACACAATCATCATAATCAACATTATGACCTCTACCAATTGAAGATTAGTAACCTTTTTCATTTTTCTCTCATCATAAAAGATGATAGTCTTTCTCTCCATCATGAGAAGACCCCAATCAAGACCCATCTCAGCCCAAGCGACAACCCACAATATCCTTTATCTTCCCTTTTATGTCATTTTACCTAACCTCTTCAACCATCATTAATCACAAACCTAGCTAATACAAGCCATCATAGCTCATCAATAGTTTTTTAGGCTTAATTCAAGTCAATTCACAAAAATTGGAAGAATAAGACTTAATTAAAACTTTGAGGAATTAAATTGGTGCAATCAAGGGTTCAATTAAAATAAATTAAAAGTTTAAAGGCTGATGGAGGGTTAAAATCAAAGCTTTTCATGGCCAAGGACTAATTTGTAAAAAGTGTGTCACTTCTAGAACTAATATTGATCAAAGCATGGGCTAATTTGAAAGAATTTTAAATTTTAGCATTTAGATCAAATTGAAAAAATTAGAAATCAAGAAATAATTTGAAAAAGATGCTCAAATCAAAAGAGGTAATTAAAAAGTTCCAGGGCACGATTGCATAGATTAAGAAGTTTAAAAACCAATTGGGGTACTAACATGATCAAAAGATTAATGTTTTCTCTCAAGTGCAGGAGTGTCAAAGTAATAAATAACCCGGCAAGACCGAGGTTGAACCACAAGGAGGTTAATTGTATAAATTATAGACAACAATAACAACAACAACAACAATAAAGAAGAAGTTTATGAGAACTTTGAGATAGAAGATTAATGTAAGGATTAAACAATAATAATAAAAAATGTCAAGGTTAAAGGATCCACTAATGGTATTTAAAACAAGTATAATATAAACTCTTATTATTCAAGTGGAAACCACACATAAAGGAGGTTCCAATTGGATGATTTATCATTAATAGCTCATTATAAATTGTTAACATGATCATATTAATTATCTTATTTAAGTAACACCAAACTTTTAAATATTGTCAGGAATTCATGATGCTAACTTATGTTAACAACAAATCAAGTTCCTTTTATAGCATAGGTGTAGGTAATACCATATGGTTGGGTTATAAGAGTGCCAAGCATTTGTTGTACCAAGTGTTATACAACACAAATCTAGATTAACCATTTAACAAGCAAGGTATTAAGAATTAGTAAGATAAAAAGATAAGACATGTTAATATTAAACATTAAGGTCCATGTTGAGTTTACACCATACTTATTCTTACACCATTAGTGTAACCTTTTCACCTTGACATAATAAACTTAGCTAAACATAATGAAGAAGAGAAACATAAATAAACAAAATAAGAACATAAATAAGATACAAGTTAACTAAGTAAAGAAAATGAAATGAAAAGCATAAACAAGATATTAATGAAAGCAAAACTTAAGAATTACAAATATATATATATATATATATATATATCAAGAGAGAGAGCAAGAACAAGTTCTTGATCTGAACAACCAAGCCCTTAAATGCATGGCAAATGCCTCCTTTTATAGGCCAAAATTTGAAACTATTGATTTGATGACTAATTGTTGAGTGGATGGCCAACTCTTGACTTGGTGAAAATCCTTATCTTCTTGTTTGAATAAAATGTCATTGCTAGCATCGTAACTGGAACCACCTGTACCGTGAAAGTTATAGGAAATTTTCTTATCTTTCCAGAAAAAAAAATTGAGGTCATGTGGACTTCTAGAACTCGAGATATGGGCTGAACACTGAACAGTGTCTAGGCTGCAGGACAGATTCAGACTTCTTCGTTGTTGCTATAATTTGGACTTGAAAACGGCATTTTTAAATCTTGGACTCCACATGAAAGTTGTAGGCCTATATCTTAACGAATTTGTCCTAAAAATCAAGGTCATTTGGACATCTAGAACTCGAGATATGACCCAATTATTGAATAGTGTTCCAGTTTGGACTGCGTCAACATCTCTTTTTTAAGTTTGGCCCTCTCTTTGTCCTTTCAATTTCAATAATTAAACTCATCAATCAATCCTTTCATTTATGTGATAGGCCTTCATTTAAGATGAACATTTACCATAAATTTAAGGTATCTTATATTATTAGGTATGTTATTATAAAACATGTTTTAGTTAATGAGTTATTCATACTTTAAGTGCAAAATGATGATATAAAACCTTGATAAAAATGCACTTTTAAGTGCTAATCACACCCCCCAACCAGCTTATTACTGGTCCCTAGTAATCAAAGCATTAAAATAGAAAAACAATTTGCAAATTTCATAAAGCAAGGCATTCATCATTCAACTTCCATTAATCTATCCAGATAAACAAACTCTCATTAAATTCATATATCTGCGCAATACCTCTTAAACAAGATATTAATAAACCTTTCTTTTGTACTCAAAATATCAACATATAGTTATGGGGCTTTACTTGGAAGAAAACTAAATTTTTGTTCTAATGTTTAAGGTTAACTTTCTTGGGTTATGATTATTATCTTTTTCTTTTTTAAAAAATATATATACATATAACTTAAAACACAATGCATTTTTAACCCATGTAACGAGCTTTCGGCTAATGACTCCTAGACTAGTTGGTCTTAAGGCATTAGGTGTTGAGACACCCTTACGAGCTTAGTAACTCGGGTTGCGGATACTGATATGTAGATAGTGCAATGTTTGATTCCCTTAAGCTTTTCTCATCAACCCATGTAACAAGCATTGGGCCAATAGCTCTCAAGTCAGTTGACTTTAGGGTATTAAATGTTAAAACACCCCTTCAGGCTTAATTGCTTAGGTTATGGAGGCTACGAAACAAAACTTATCTACATTTTTATTATTATTTTTTGTGTTTTTTCAAATTATATACTATCACTTTCCCTTAGTTGTTACTTTTAACAAAAGAATATAAATAATGTAATAATCCAATATGCAACCCACAATCATATGTTAAAGTGTGTGTGTGAAAATGAAGATTTAAGAATACTTGTTAAATGAGCATATGAGCATAATCAAGTGATAACAATATGAGAGTTTGTAAACCTGAATATTTCAAGAAGTATTCTGATAGATCTTTTTAAGAATGTCTACTAAGATGCATCTCAAGAGTCACTTTAATAATAATAAAAAAAAACTCCTTTACTTTGCCATCCTAGTAACAACAGTTTTGCAAATAGTTTATGAAATAGAAAACACAGTTAGTTTTTTTTTAAAAAAAATATCAACTATTACCATTTCCCCCCCAACCAAAATGAGACATTGTCCTTAATGTCCTAAGGTAGAAAGTTAGAGTATAGAAGACATCACCTAAAATAACGAACACTAACAAACCTGAAACACAATTAAACCAATATAAGAAACAACAAAACACAATAATAAAACTAAAAGACACAAAGTTTTTACAAACGAAGGCTCAAATCCAATCTAAGCTTTTTATGGCTTTCCTTAGGTGACCAATTTATGCGACTCATGGAGGCATCAATTACAAGGATGAAAGATTGTAGTTGTTCAATCAATTGTTCAGTAATAATAGTAGAGATTATAATTTGTCATGCCGAAGATGTTAGAAATTCATGTTCCACAGCATGATCAAGAAAAGGCAACAACTTATCATAAAAATCATTAACATTTAACAAACATATGGGTTTATGGTGAATGTGCAATTGGGCCCAAGAGGAAATATAAAAGATCTCTTCCAATATGCCTAGACTACCTGGTAAGGCAATGAAGGCATCAACGTGTTTAAATATTGTATTCATTCAATCAAACATTGTGGAGATCTGTAATTCCTCTCCAATTGTTTTTCCAATGATGTCCCCTTGTGCTAAAGCTTTGGGGACAACTCCCAAAACTTGACTACCTCCTAAAAATATAGCTATTGACACTACCCCCATGAACCAAAGGCTGCCTCCCCCATATACTAAATGAATCTTTCTCTTAGCTAGTACCTAACCAAGATGATTTGTTGATTCTAAAAACTCTATTTTCTTCCTAGGACTGAATCCACCGAAAACATAAATATTTTTTATGTGATGACTTGAGGAACTAGTCATTTCTACACACTTCTATATTTGATGAATGTATGGGTTGAGTAGAAATGAAGGGAAGGAAGAGAAGAATTTATAGATGAGAAATTAAAAAGACAATCATACCACCTATATGTAGGCCAGCTGAAGTCTCTCTCTTTCTCTCTATTTATTTATTCATTTATTTACTTATTTTGAAAAAGCATGTGTATGTACAGGTAGTTATGATTGTGGCTCACATTTTCCCTTAGTTTTACATCCAAGAACGGCTTAAACGCCTTCTATGGGTCAGGGATAGGTTTCCCATCCAATTTTCTTAAAAACTGGCAAACAAGGTCTTTTTTAGTCAGATTCTCAAGACTATGTCTATAATGTTCTTTATAGAATTGTGGCCATAAATCATGAATTGCACGATGCACATCTCTACTAGGGTGCGTCTCAGGAGTCAATAAAAGATTATCTAAAGACCCTTTACTCATGTCATCCTTAATGAATTGTATTTTATATTCACGGTTTACAGATACCATTCCTAAAGAATGACATGTTGCATTACAAGTCCATCTGGCACATCTGTGACAGACTTTCAGTCGTTTTGCACGACGTTTCTTTGCAAAAGTGCTTTTACCTGTTCCAGGCATGTATGAAATGAAAGAATTGGAGGACTCACCTGATAATTGAACCTTTGCTTCAATCAGCCAGCGAATATCTTCAGGAATTCCATGATTCATTAACAACCTCAATCTTGCACATCTACCACGGTAAATTTTTGTAATCGTATTTTGAGGCAGAGCGGGAAAATACTTTTTTAATTTTTCAAGAGTGGTGTCCATTTTCAAATGAGAATTGGAGGAGAGATTCAAAGAAAGGAGAGAGAGCAAAGAATTGCACTAATATATACACAAATATCAGTTATCATGGGAAATTGAAAGAATCGACTTAAGAGTCACGGAGTACCGTTATCCGCCATTTGATCGGGGTGAGAGAGACCAGCAAAACAAGAGTCACACCAAAAAGAAACATAAAAACAATGTGAGAAAAAGAATCAATCTTTATATACAGGATCACCGTTATCCGCCATTTGACCGGGGTGAGAGAGACCAGCAAAACAAGAGTCATATTCAACTGAAAAATTGTCAAAGTAAACTTTCAAACGATATCCATTTACCTTGAAAATATTGTCTTGCTTTGGATTCTCGATATCACAGGCTCCATATCGATACACATGTTTCACAATAAAAGGACTGCTCCATCTTGATCTTAGTTTTCCAGGAAATAAATGGAGTCGAGAATTATAAAGCAAGACTTTTTGACCAACATTGAATGTTTTTCTCAGTATTTTCTTGTCATGAAACTCTTTAATTCTTGCTTTATGAATTCTTGAATTTTCATATGCATCATTTCTTATTTCCTCAAGCTCATTTATTTATAATTTTCGCAGCTGACTAACATCATCAAGGTTTGAATTAAAAGCTTTAATAGCCCAATAAGCTTTATGTTCAAGTTCCACAGGCAAGTGACAAGGTTTTCCATAGACTAGTCTATAAGGTGACATACCTAATGATGTTTTATAAGCAGTTCGATAAGCCCAAAGTGCATCATTAAGTCTTAAAGACCAGTCTTTCCAATTAGGGTTCACTGTTTTCTTCAAGATCTGTTTGATCTCCCTATTAGCAAGTTCTACCTGTCCACTCGTCTGAGGGTGATAAGGGGTGGCAACTTTATGTGTGATTCCATATTTCTTCATTAAAGACTCAAATGGCTTGTTGTAGAAATGTGTTCCACCATCACTTATCATGGCTCGAGGGATTCCAAATCAACTTAAAATGTTTTCTTTCAAAAACTTTATCACTGTTTTATGATCATTGTTTCGACTTGGAATTGCCTCTATCCATTTTGAAACATAATCTACTGCGACTAATATGTACAAGAAACCAAATGATAGAGGAAATAGACCCATGAAATCTATACCCCAACAGTCAAAGATGTCAATGACAAGAATAGGATTTAAAGACATCATATGATGTTTTGAAATATATCCTAACTTTTGACAATTTTCACAAGTCTTACAGAATGTATGTGAGTCCTTGAACATGGTGGACCAGTAAAATCCACTTTGTAAGATTTTTGCTGTTGTCTTTTTTAATGAGAAATGACCCCCACATGCCTCAGAATGACAAAATTTAATGACACTACTTACCTCATTGTCAGGAATGAATCTTCAAAATATTTGATCAGGACAATATTTGAATAAATAAGGGTCATCCCAATAAAAGTTCTTCACTTCTTTCAAGAACTTTCTTTTGTCTTAGGTACTCCAATGAGCCTGTAATTGTTCTGAAACAAGAACTTAACAATATTAGCAAAACAAGGCATTGTAGAGACAGAAAATAAAGATTCATCAGGAAAGAATTCATTGATTGGTGTGATGTCAGATCTCGAATCGGTTGTCAATCTTGACAAATGATCTGCAACAATATTTCCGGTGCCTTTCTTGTATTTGATTGTGATATCAAATTCTTGAAGTAACAAAATCCATCGTACCAATCTAGCCTTAGAATCCTTTTTTGAAAGAAGATATTTCAAAGCTGCATGATCACTAAAAATGACAACAGGTGAGCCAACAAGATAAGATCTGAACTTGTCACATGCAAATACTACTGCAAGTAATTCCTTTTCAGTGGTAGTGTAATTCATTTGAGCACTATTTAAAGTTTTACTTGCGTAGTAAATCACATTTCTTATCTTTTCTTTGTCCCAAGACAGCACCCATGACATAATCACTAGCGTCACACATTATTTCAAAAGGTAGTGACCAATCAGGAGGTTGAATGACAAAAGCAGAAGTAAGCAAGCTTTTAAGTTTAACAAAGGCTTTTTCACATTGTTCAATCCATTCAAAAACATTTTCCTTTGTTAGAAGGTTACACAATGGTTTAGATACTACACTAATATCTTTGATGAACTTTATGTAAAAACCAGCATGTTCTAAGAATGATCTAACATCTTTTATAGATTTTGGTGTTGGGAAGTTGACAATTAACTCGATTTTAGATTTTTCAACCTCAATTCCTTTCGATGAAACAATGTGACCAAGTACAATGTCATTTGTTACCATAAAGTAATATTTTTCCCAATTCAGTACAAGATTCTTCTCTTCACACCTGTTCAAAACCTTTTCCAAGTTAGTTAAACAATCATCAAATGAATCACCAAAAACAGAAAAATCATCCATAAAAATCTCAAGAAAACATTCAACCATATCACTGAATATGCTAAGCATGCATCTTTGAAATGTGGCTAGTGCATTACATAATCCAAAAGGCATTCTTCGATATGCAAAAATACCAAATGGACATGTGAAAGTAGTCTTCTCTTGATCTTCCAATGCAATTTCAAATTGGTTGTAACCTAAATAGCCATCTAGGAAACTATAAAATTCACGACCTGCAACTCTTTCTAGGATTTGATCCATGAAAGGTAAAGGGAAATGATCTTTTCTAGTCATTGAATTAAGTTTCCTATAGTTAATGCACATGCGCTAACCAGTAATAGTTCGAGTTGGAATTAACTCATTTTTCTCATTTGTTATCACAGTGACTCCAAACTTTTTAGGTACAACTTGGGTAGGACTTACCCATTTGCTATCAAAAATAGGATAAATGATTCCATTATCTAGAAGCTTAATGACTTCATTTTTCACTACTTCTTTCATATTAGGATTAAGTCTTCGTTACATTTCTCTAGAGGGTTTAGCATTTTCCTCCAAATAAATCTTGTGTGTGCAAATCAAAGGACTAATTCCTTTTATGTCAGCTATGGTCCATCCTAATGCATTTTTTATGCATTTTTAGAGTTTGTAATAACTTATTGATGTGCATTAAGTTTGGAAGAGATTATTACCGGAAAAGTTTCATTTTCTCCCAAAAATGAGTATTTGAGATTGAATGGTAACGACTTCAAATTAGGTTTTGGTGGTTGAACTCTTGAAGGTATGGACTCAATTGATCGTGGTGGTAATTCTTCAATTTATGGTCTCTAATTACATGCCTTTGCTTCTTCCTGAAAATAGACCATTTGCAACTCGTTAGGTTGATCAATCTCAGTTTCACTGGAAGTGGTTTGAAATTGATCATGAACTAATTTTTCAATAAAGTCCACTTCTTGTAAATCATTATCATCTCCAGGTTGCTTGTAAATGTTGAAAATATTCATCTCCAATGTCATGTTTCCAAATGATAATTTCATTAGCCCATTCCTACAATTAATCAATGCATTAGAAGTTGTAAGAAATGGACATCCTAAAATAACAGGAATTGAATTACATGCTTTAACAGGTTATGTATCCAAGACAACAAAATCTACAGGGTAAATGAATTTATCAACATGTACTAACACATCCTCAACTATTCCTCTAGGTAGTTTTACAGATCTATCAACAAGTATAAGAGTTACAGAAGTGGGTTTTAACTTACCTAGATTAAGACTCTGAAAGACTGAAAATGGAAGTAAATTCACACTAGCTCCAAGATCGAGTAAAGCTCTTTCAATTTTATGTTCTCTAATAAAGCAATAAATTATAGGACAACCAGGGTCTTTATATTTCAAAGCATTATTGTTCTGAAGGATAGCACTTACTTGTTCGGCTAAAAATGCTTTCCTTTTCACATTCAGTTTTCTTTTCACAGTGCATAGATCTTTCAAAAATTTAGCATAGGAAGGTACTTGTTTAATAGCATCCAGCAAATGTATATTGATCATTACCTATTTGAAAGTTTCAAGGATTTCAGAATGGTGATTGAATTTTCTTTGTTTGGTCATGTCATGAGGAAATGGAAGTGCTGGCGGAGAATTAGTCTTTTCTTTACAATGTTCAGATTCAACCCCTTCCTTACCCTCATAGATTGACTCATCATCTTTCTTACAAGGTTCAAGAGTGGGTTTTTCAATAACCTTACCACTGCGAAGAGTGATGACTGATTTGACTTGATCCATGTGTTGACTTCCAGAACTACTTGCATTTGCATTGTATTGCCCCTTTGGATTTTGTTGTGGTTGAGATGGAAACTTACCTTTCTCTTGAAAACTGAGAGCAGGTGTTAAATTTGCAAGAGTATCTTTAAAATTTGTCATGCCTTGAGCAAGTTAAGTGTTGATTGTCTCTTGCTTTTCAATGAATGCATGCAATGTTTCCTCAAGATTTCTTCTAGAAGGGGGAGCATAAGGAGGTGCATATCCATGAGAATTTTGGAAATTATGGTGTGCTTGAAACAGTGGCTGCAAAATTTATGCATTATTGTTATCACTCTTCCAACTTAAATTTGGGTGATTTCTCCAACTAGGGTTGTATGTTTGTGAGTATAGGTTATGATTGGGCCTTTGGAAACTGTTTAAAACATGGGCTTGTTCATGGAGGCATTCCTTGAAAGAAGGCAAAGTTGGACAATCATTGGTTGCATGCTCATTCGTTTCACAGATTTGACATATAATTTCTTGAACAGGTTTTAATTGACCACTCCTTTTCAATTCTAGTGCTTCAACATTTCTAGCTAAAGATGCAAACTTGGCTTGGAGGTCATGATCTTCCTTAAGGCTATACATAACTCCACTAGATGGATAAGGTTGGGTTTTACTTGGTGCCTCATAAGTGCCATGTTTCATCCCAAGCACGAATGGATCCTAACCTAAGATTTTGTAGCCATGTTTTAGCTTTATCTTTTAATGAAAAAGGAAAAAGCTTTAATCTAATGGTATTCATGCTACAATTTAAGTCATTATAGGTGTTACAAACTTCTTCAAACTCTCTCAAATTCAAGTATGGATTTTCTAGATCTAAGCCATGAAAAGAAGGTAAAAGTTGAATAATACCTGGCTTAAAATTAAAATGAGATGCATCAGGAGGGAAAACTATGCATGAGGGTGTAATTGTTCTTGTAGGATTAATGTGGTCTATAAGTGTTCTAACTCGGTTATTCTCATTATTCTCATTATGAAGTGACTGGTTATCTTTTTCGGCTATATTTTATGAAAATAATGAGGATAGCCTACATAGTCTACCACTTAATGTACGTAACCAAACACTCATTTACGTGTAGAAAGAGAATAAAAGGAAGAAGAAAACAAAAGAAAAGGAAACAAAATAAAAGAAACAAAGTTAGATACAAGAAAAGTGAAAAGAGAAAATAAAATAAATACTATAATTTGTACAAGAATTTACCTCACCGGCAACGGCGCCAAAAACTTGACACGACCAAAAGATTGATGTCTTCTTCCAAGTGCAGGAGTGTCGAAGTAATAAATAACCCGGCAAGACCGAGGTCGAACCACAGGGAGGTTAATTGTATAAATTATAGATAACAACAACAACAAAAACAATAATAAAAAAGAAGTTTATGAGAACTTTGAGATGGAAGATTAATGTAAGGATTAAACAATAATAAAAACAAATGTCAAGGATAGAGGATCCACTAATGGTATTTCAAACAAGTATAGTACATCAATTGGAAACCACACACAAAGAAGCTTCCAATTGGATGATTTGTCAATAATAGCTCATTATAAATTGTTAACATGATAATATTAATTATCTTATTTAAGTAACACCAAACTTTTAAATATTGCCAAAAAAGCTTATCCAATAATGGCGATGAATTGTCAATCATATTCTTATCGAATTTTTCTATTTTGCATTTTGTTTTGGGATCACATCTCATCCTTTTAATGAAACATGTCTTTTTATTTGTCTCTTTGTTGTTTCAAAATAACGAGATGTTTCTTTCAAATTTTATTTTGGAAAAATATTTTGATCAAACTCCAACACGCAATTAAGGCTAATAAATCCTGAAAGTTTTAAAGTATTTTGATTGTAGAAATGATTTGATGCTTGTTAAAATGATATGGGGTGACCAAATAAATTTTGAGTTCGCATGTGAAACTGGATCACCCACCATATAGCTAAGTTATATCGGTATGCATAATGACATGTAGTGGATTCGATAGTTATGGACTCGTGAATCAAAGTTCTTGCAAGTCCAAATCATTACACTAAATGAGGTCAAAATTTATCAGTTAACACCGACCTTGCTTGAAATGAGAAAAGGCCATATTTGTTTTATCCTTTCACAATACTTGAAATATATCATTTGCAATCCCATTTTGATCTTGATAAAATATTCTCTTCAATAGAGACCCTGACCAGGATTACACCTTACACTGGGGGTAAATAAGAGATTTTTTTTTGGAAGAAGACAAAAGTGGAATCAATGGTAAAATAAGGCTAAGAACAAAAGTCCAACGTTTAAGAGAGAGCTAAAAGAAAGAAGATCTAGACTGGGGGCATGTTAGAAAACTGTGAGAAAGGCTATGTGAAAGCCATATAAAGACAAACATGAAAATTGCCTACACTTAAAGGCGAGTCAAAGATAAAGAAAGGATAATGCCTATTGAATCTAGGAAAGACAAAAGAAGTTTCAATCAAGGAAAGACACAACAAATGTCAAAAGTTGAAACCAAAAATAAAATAAAATAAAATACTGAGCTATAAACAAAACTTTTGGCATCCATGATAAAGCCCCTAATGTTATCAAATGATTGAGATTGGTTATTCATCAAAGAAAAAGTTGGATTTTCATTATGACCTATGTTAAGAGAATTGTTATATTTAAGGTTAATAAGGTTATATGTCACTTTTTCTACAAAGACAACAAGAGAAAGAGAAATGATGAATAGTTGATGTTGATCCTAGGTTTTTGAAACCCTCAAACACCTTTTGAGCCTGTAAAATTCCTTTCTTTCATAGCCATGAACCATAGCTTGCATTACATGCTTTTAAAATCCCTTTTCGATCAAGTAAGCAATCTGAATTGATAAATGATGCTCTCAAAGCTTAAAGAGCTTTTCCATAAGGGTCGTGGCTTCATGGATTAAGCTACTTGTTATTATGTATGCTAATAAAATATGAGCTAAAAAAACCACCTTTCTTGATAAAGCCTGAGTTCTAACATTAGCATCTTGTTTTTGAAATTCACAAAAAGCTCACCTCATCACAGACCATCAAAAGACATACTTAAGATCAGAGATTAAAATTAACATAAAGAACCATGGAAAAAGCCATTTTAATCTTTCAACAGGTCAATTTTTATTTTCAAAATACAAGATAATCAAAAGACTACATGTATTGAATGACATGTGTTAGGCCTAACATCTCTCTGATTTCATTTCAACAATTAGACTTTGAATAAACATGATCTTTGAAATATGAGAGTTGATTCTCGAACAAGATAGATTGTCAAACAAGAAGAACATCGATCGAGTTTGCAAAATCCTTGACAAAAATGACACTAACACATGTTGACAATCCTTAAAAAGTGGAGCAGCCAGGGGCAATATATTGGACAATGAAAAGGAAACCAAATAGTATTCAGATCAACTATGGGGCAAAGAAAGATGATTAAATGATGAATCAATGAACTGAGGACAATGTGGTTCAAAAAAGGATAATTCATATCACACTAGGGGCAATATTGTTCAAAGACCGTTAAGATCTAGTGAACTCCAGCAGCAAATGAGAGTGGCATTGCATTTAAAGAGCATCTTTATCTGGGTTTAACCTCTTAAACATGGCCATCAATCGATGTGGACACACGATTGAATGTAACTGAATGTCAAAAAGATGCATACCACCAAGACTGAATGTGAAACGATGCTGCACTTGAAGGACATTTTCATGTCATCATCCTTTGAAACATGGATATGGACCGATGTGGATACACGATTGAATGTCAATGAATGTTGAAGAGATGCACACCACCAAGAATGGCTGTGGGGAGAAGCTGTTTCAAAGCCAAGATGCACTTCACCGCATGAATACAGGTGAAGAACAATATCATTGATGATGCCAATGCACTTCTTTTCACAATTTGATTAAGATGAGCTGAGGGGAATCCATTGAGAAGAACACTAAGCATACAACCATGAGACTTTTATTGTAAGCTATGAGATGCATGTCTGGATGACTAGATAATTTCCAAGAAGAATGATGATAACATATACTTGAAGAGTGATGTTTCAACTAGAGGCAAGTTTATGATTGATTGACAATCTAGGATGAGGTCGACAATAGAAAACCTTTTGACAAGTGTTGGCACGATGTGCACAATCAATGAGAGAACAATTCTCAGGAGAATCTAGAAGATGAATGATTGGTTAAGCTTATTCATGATGAATCAATCAACACCACACTTGGGGGCATTATCAAGCTTGATAAACTATGAAACCAATAATCATCAAAGACAACCTAGGATAGGCGTTGCATTTACAGTGGAGTGGATGACCAGCACATGAATGGGCCAATACATTGAAAGAGCAAAGAAGGCTTTGGATAGCAAACAAGGCACCCTATGACGATGGAACATCAAAGAGGGGGGGCCTATATTTCAAATCAGGTAAGGATGCATACATGTCATCTAACCTCAAAGCATTGCACATATATTTTTATTCGTTACAGGAAAATCCTCAAAGAAGTCTAGCAAGATTGAAAAAAAAAATCATCAAGCTAATAATAACAGAGAATCATGGTTGTGACCCTGGAACGGGAAAAAGATGAGATCAACCCTACCATTAGGAAAATCTCAAAAAAATAAGAAGATCAACCTTGTCATCGTGAGGAGTCTTCAGTTCAACCCTGCAATCGGGAAGCACCAAGTTTTCCAACCTTGTCATCGAGAAAACCTAGTAAATTTCAATCATCTGGAAGGACATATGTCAACCCTACAATCAAGAAGGATTGATGTGAGTCTTGCAAAATCACAAAAATAAAAAAAAATAAAGAAAGCATCAAGTGAAAAGTTTGATCAAACCTTATCATCAAAAAGAAAAATGAGAAGAACCTTACCATTAGGAAATTCTCAAAACAAAAGAAGAAAGTTCAAACCCTTCCATTAGAAAGAACACACAGATTGATCGCCAGATGAGATCTCAGTTTAGTCCAACCACACAGATTTTGGTTCTGGTTAAAGGGGATCGCCAAATGGGATCTCAGTTTACCCCAACCATACAGAGTTTGGTTCTGGTTAAAGGAGATCGCCAGATGGGATCTCAGTTTAGCCCAACCACATAAATTTTGGTTCTAGTTAAAAGGGATCGCCAGATGGGATCTTAATTTAGCCCAACCAAACAGAGGATTCAACCACAAAGATTTTGGTTCTGGTTAAAGGGGATCACCAGATGGGATCTAGTTTACCCCAACCACATAGAGTTTGGTTCTGGTTAAAGGGGATCACCAGATAGGATCTCAGTTTAGCCCAACCATACAAAGGATTTTAGATTTGGTTAAAACAAAATTTTGAAAACAAATAGAGAGAGAGAGAGAGAGAGAGAGAGAGAGAGAGAGAAAAGGAGACAAAAGTTAGAGGGGCACCAAGATATAGTTCTTAAGATAATCAAGTTCCTGGTTGAAAGGAGATTGCGGTAAAGATAGACTTTAAGATCAACCAAATTTTGAGAAAATCAAGATTGGAAGTTCAATTTTGTTTATCTTTACAAAACTTACCACACTAAGAGCGTGTTTGGTAGTGTGGTAGCGGTTGCTTTTCAAATAGCTTTTCGTGCCGAAATACATGCCAATGATGTTTTTTTATTTTTTAAAAATCATTTTTGACATCAGCACATCAAAACGATCCAAAAAGTACAAACCGAACTCAATTTTAGCAAAAAAAAAAAATTCAAATTTGGGCAAAACGCAGGTACAACCTCACTGCCAAACAGTGCCTAAGTCTTTGCTCTATAAGTATTGTAAAGAGGGGGCATCTGTTGTTACCTATTTTTGGGTTCCCATACAAAAAATGAAAAACAAATACACAAAAACAATTATAAAAAATAAAAAAATAATATTCGGAAGGAATCCAAAAAATAATAGGAGTGAGAAAAGGACACTGGAATGCCTATAAAATGACTAGAAATTGGTTGAGGAGATTCAAAAATACAAGAATTAAAATTTGATAGTATAGTTTTGACTAATGAAAGCCTTGTTGACAAAGAAAATTTAAGTTGAGGAAGAAAAGTCCAAAATCAAAAGTTTATGGACTCAATTAAATTTTATCAAGGGTTTAATTGAGTTTATAAAGGGTTTGATTGAAAGAAAAATTAATTTTTAAGTCAATTTAGGCTTTTATTAGAAGAAAATAAAGTTCTAGGGTCAAATTATAATTTTTAGAAGTTGATTTAGTCAAATCAGGGGCTAGATTGAAGAAATTGAAAGGTTTTTGATGAATTGAGGACTAAATTGCATAAATAAAAAAAACAAAGACTATCTTATAAATGACACCAAAATATAGGGATCTAGTAATAATTTGTTCAAGGGTTTGATTACAAAATTGTGAAACAACAAGGACCAAATCAAAATGAACATTTGAATTGGAGAAACAGAGACATTTCATGAACAACTATTCATCGTCTTTGACACGACCAAAAGATTGATGTCTTCTCCCAAGTGTAGGAGTGTCGAAGTAATAAATAACCCGACAAGACCGAGGTCGAACCACATAGAGGTTAACTATATAAATTATAAATAATAATAATAAGCTAAAGAAGACTTTGAGATGGAAGATTAATGTAAGGATTAAACAGTGATAAAAACAAATATCAAGGTTAGAGGATCCACTAATGGTATTTCAATCAAGTATAGTATAAACTCTTATTATTCAACTGGAAACCACACACAAAGAAAGTTCCAATTGGATGATTTGCCATTAATAGCTCATTATAAATTGTTAACATGATCATATTAATTATCTTATTTAAGTAACACCAAACTTTTAAATATTATCAAGAATTCATGATGCTAACTTATGTTAACAACAAATCAAGTTCCTTTCATAGCACAAGTATAGGTTATACCATACGGTTGGGCTATGAGAGTGCTAAGCATTTGTTGTACCAAGTGTTATACAACACAAATCTAGATTAACCATTTAACAAGCAAGGCATTAAGAATTAGTAAGATAAAAAGATAAGACATGTTAATATTAAACATTAAGGTCCATGTTGAGTTTACACTATACTTATTCTTACACCATTAGTGTAACCTTTTCACCTTGACATAATAAACTTAACTAAACATAATGAAAAAGAGAAACATAAATAAACAACATAAGAACATAAGTATAGTAAAGGAAATGAAAAGCTTAAACAAGAGATTAAGGAAAATATAACATGAAATAAAACTTAAACATTACAAAATATAAATAAAGAAATAAAGAGTGGGTGGCCAACTCTTGACTTGGCCAAAATTTAGAACTATTGATTTGATGACTAATTGTTGAGTGGGTGGCCAACTCTTAACTTGGTGAAAATTCTTATCTTCTTGTCTGAACAAAACATCACTGCTACCATCAGAATTGAAACCAACTATACTCATAAAAGTTCTAGGAAATTGAGGTCATTTGAACTTCTAAAACTCGAGATATGGGCTAAACAATGAATAGTGTCTAGGCTACATGACAGATTCAAACTTCTTCGTTGTTGCTATAATATGGTTTTGAAAACTGCCTTTTTAAATTTTGGACTCCACATGAAAGTTGCAGGCCTATGTCTCTTATGATGGTGTTCATGTATAATTTCAGTCATTATAAGTGTTACAAACTTCTTCAAATTCTCTCAAATACAAGTATGGATTTTCTAGATCTAAGCTATGAAAAGAAGGTAGAAGTTGAATAATATCTGGCTTAAAATTAAAATGAGATGCATCAGGAGGAAAAAAATATACATGATTGCGCAATTGTTCTTGTTGGATTCATGTAGTCTCTAAGTGTTCTAACCCGATTATTCTCATTATAAAGCGAATGATTATCCTCTTCAGCCATGCTTTCTAAAGAAGATGATGATACCCTAAAAAGTCAATTATTTAATGTACGTGACCAAACTCTCATGCACGTGTAGGAAGAGAATAAAAAAAAAAAAAAGAAAAAGAAAAAGAGACAAGACACAGGAAGTTAAATAAAAGAAAAGTGAAAGGAGAAAAATATAACAAAATTTATAATTTGTACAGAAAATTACCTCCCCGGCAACAGCACCAAAAACTTGACACGACCAAAAGATTGATGTCTTCTGCCAAGTGCAGGAGTGTCGAAGTAATAAATAACTCAGCAAGACCAAGGTCGAACCATAGGGAGGTTAACTATATAAATTATAATTAATAATAATAAGTTAAAGAGAAATTTGAGATCAAAGATTAATAATAAACTTAGCTAAACATAACGAAGAAGAGAAACATAAATAAACAACATAAGAACATAAGTATAGTAAAGGAAATAAAAACCATAAACAAAAGATTAAGGAAAATATAACATGAAATAAAACTTAAACATTACAAAATATAAAGAAAGAAATAAAAAGCATGATCTTGATCTGAAAAACCAAGATGCATAAATGCATGGAAAATGCCTCATTTTATAAGCTAAAATTTGAAACTATTGATTTGATGACTAATTGTTGAGTGGGTGGCCAACTCTTGACTTGGTGAAAATCTTTATTTTCTTGTCTGAACAAAACGTCACTGCTATCATCATAATTGAAACCAACTGTACCATAAAAGTTCTAGGAAATTGTCTTATTTTTCCAAGAAAAAACAATTAAGGTCATTTGGACTTCTAAAACTTGAGATATAGGCTAAACAATGAATAGTGTATGGGCTGCAGGACAGTTCAAACTTCTCCATTGTTGCTATAATTTGGACTTGAAAATAACATTTTTAAATCTTAGACTCCACATGAAAGTTGCAGGCCTATGTCTTACCATTTCATCCATATAAAGCATACCTAAATTCGAGATCTACAGCTCTAGATATGACCCAATTACCGAACAATGTTCCAGTTTGAACTGCACCAACATCTCTTTTCTAAGTTTGGCCCTCTCTTTGTCCTTTCAATTTCAATATTTAAACTCATTAATCAATCCTTTCATTTATGTGATAGGCCGGCATTTAAGATGAACATTTACCATAAATTAAAGGTATCTTATATTATTAGATATGTTATTATAAAACATGTTTTAGTTAAGGAGTTATTGATACTTCAAGTGCATAAATTAAAAATGCACTTTTAAGTACTAATCAGTCTTCTCCTACAACTGTTTTTCAACAATAAAATGTTGGAGACGTTTCACCATTAAAAGCATTGCAATCTGTCGTTACCAGTACAAGGCTGTCTCTGCCTTATAAAAGCAGAAGAAAAGAGCAGCAAGAAGGGTGAGGAGGGGGAAACACTGGAAGAAAAACGAGACAGAGGGGGGAAGAGGAGAAAGAGGAGAAATAGAGAGAGCATAAGGAAAACATAAAGAGGGAAAAAGATTTAACAATACACAGAAAGAAAAAAAACAGAGAGAATGAAGAATAGAGGAAGAACTAAAGAGGAGAGTAGCATCAACCTATTAGCTTCACCATCGTCTTTGTCCCTAAGCACCAACTTTGCCTCCAGCTGCATTAGGGAACATGGGACAAGAAAAGAGGAAAAAACAGAGAGGCTGAGCGAGAAGAGAGGGAGAGGGAGAGGAAGGGGAAGGGGAGTAGTACGAAAGAAAAAAAAAGGGAGAGAAAAGGGAGTACAGGGGAGAAGAGAGACGGGAAGAAAAAGAAAGAAGAGGAAAATACAAGATAACCGAGAAGAGATTGGAGAGAAAAGTAGAGAGAGCAAACAAATAGAAACATAAAGGAAAAAACACAGAAGAATACCAAGAAAGAGGAGAAGACAGAGACAAAAGGGAAGTAACAAGGCTACAAGAAGAACAGGAAATAAAAATGGAGAGAACAGGGGACCAAAAACTAGAGAAAAGCAAATAGAAAACAAAAGGAAGAGAGGAGAATCGTCCAGTCATCGTCTTTGGCTTTGCCTCCCCACACCAAGTAAGTTCTTTTTTTTTTTTCATTTCATCTTTTGTAGTTATATAACACTGTGCGGAGGTAATTTTAATTACCTTCACACTATGCAATGCATGCAAGCTTTAGTCAGCCGGGTCACTGGCTTGAGCCAGTCACTTGGATAGGACTGCTGGGTCCAGCCTCGCCACATGAGTCGTGCTAGACCTAGCCCAAAAAAACAAAATTAAAAAAAAAATTAAATTTTTTTGGTGATTTCCTTGTATATTTTTCTATCAACTTTGCATAATATTGGTTTGTATTTTTATACTGCAAATATACAAATCTGGTAATAAAATACCTAGTTTTCGTCAAAACATTGAAAAATAATAATAAAAAACATGTTTTTATTTTCATGCATATGACCAAGTATCTAAAAGGAAAAAAAATCATATCATATTTTCATACAACAAAAATTCAAAAATATGTATTAACATGCATTTTGGCTTTAATAACCAATTTATTAAAATCACGAGAACTAAGCCAATATTTCAAAAATTCCAAAAAAATCATTTTTTTTTCTTTTAGTATCTAGGGTTATGACCTTATACGTAAGACATATTCTAGATATTAAATTCTTTTGTTGACGTTAGAACGATTATGTTTTACCCGATAAGATAAGGATCTCTTTATCGAGGAAGACTTTTCTTAAACCATAGACGGAATAACAACTAGAAAACATGACAAGACCTTAGATTTTATTAGACAATAAAACAATGTAGCTTACCTTAGATAGGGTGTATTTGGGGTGCTAATACATTTTCTTTATGCAACCAGTCCTCGTACCCAATCTCTAAAACTAGTTAGGGTTCCTAGTAACCAAAATACTAGGTTGGGACTCTCATTCTATTTTTCCATAGATAAGAGACAAGAATTATTTATCTCCCCATATTTGCCAGATAGCCTATTAGATAACCCATATGAGAGGATGTTTTCGTTGCAACGCCGCACACGTGCAACAAATTTTATTTTGTAATATTAATTTTTTTTCTATTTAGTTATTATATTTTTATGATACGACCTTGTAGCCAGACCCACATCCAAGGCTCTTAGATTTGGTGTTGTAAGCATACTCACTTAAACTTAAATCATGTAAGTTTAATATTATTATTAATATTAGAAATAACACTCTTAAATCTTAATTTTTTAAAATATATATATATATATATATATATATATATATATATATATATATATATATATATATATATATAAAATTATCTCATGGCATCATGTCAGTTCTAAAAAATTATCCGTGTCAAAGCGAGTGGCTCCAATTATGCCATTCTATATATTGCTAGCTCACATTGGCAAATTACCATGAATATTGTCCGAGACCAAATCATGAAGCATTGGAGAAATCTTTCTTCTCAATGGGGCTAGTCCATTTTCATTATATCCTAAAGCTGAGGATTAAACCTCTCCTTTACGATCTACTTGGGAAAAAAGAAAGAAGGATGCTTCAGGAGAAGTGAGTAGCATGACTTTGCTTACTGCAGTTTGATGATAAACTTTTCAATGTACCCCTGATAATTGGCAAATAAAATCTTCTGCAAAGTAAAACTCAGATTCGTCAACAAAAACCAAACCTCTCATGAAACTACAATATCACAGAAGCATCAGCATCAGCATCTGCTCATGTAAAATCCAAAAGCTGATTGCAACATTGTTTATTGAACAATTTGGAAGTTATTGAAATCAATTACTTAAATAATAATTACCCCTGATAATAACTGCTATCTCCTGACAACAAAATTTTTGCAGTATTGATTATACAGTGAGAATACAAGAAATCCAGAAACATTACAGGTAGCCCATTTAGAAGGATAATTGACATTGTATGCCTTCATTGGAGTATCTGACTGCCGTAATCAGAATTGAATTTCTCATAGCGATGGGCGTGAAGATGAGCAGATGGCCTTGTGTTCTTCAAAGCTGTCTCTATATCCTCAGATCTGAGCGGCCCAACTTTTGGCAACTCTGCAGGCTCACAACATTCAGTCCAAGTATGATGAAAAACTAATTGCACATACACATTCACCAAGAAAAAATGTGATTAAGACAGTATAGGAAGTGCTTTCTTCAATAAAGGTGGCTAAAACTGTTGTGCTATGGAACCCAATAAGAAGATAAGGTGTTCGTATCAGCCACGGTAATATCAAGGAAAGAAAAACCAAAAGGAGCAACTGAACATTTCTTTGTATCAGAATTAAGGTGTCAATTCATTTCGCTCATCACATTCTCTTCCTTCCTGGGAAACTGGTATGGATGAGAATGCATAGGTTACCTAGCACTAAGAATCAAAAAAGGAAAACAAAAAAGAGTTGACCACATCCTTTTTTCTAAGTGTTGGACTTACCCCTTCATGGAAATGATATGCTACTATGAGAATATCACTAGAGCTCCATACAGACTTGCCAAAGAAAAGACACCTTAACTTTCCATCTCAACTCACCTTTAAGGCAGACATGCTTCACAAAGATAGCTGACAGGTAAGGTTGATAGCATCATAAGAGATGATTAGAGCGAGGTTATACAGACATGGATATAGATGGCAGGGGAAGATAAAGGAGGATCTATTTTGGTGAGATGGTCATTTTCAAGAAGGGGGGAGCCCTTGGGATACAAGAATAATCTCATAGTTACTTTCCATTTATTAGAAGCATTTTCTGGATTTCCCTCAAGAAAATGTATGATAGAAGTCACTTACCATCATCAGGCACTATTTCCTCTCTGTCTTCAAGGAGTGTCATTAAGCGTCTCAATGGTTGCATGGCAGCCTCTTTGCATAATAGCCGGATATCTGAACCAGAAAATCCTTCTGTTCTTTCCACTAATAAATCATAAGGAAGCATGTCCTCATCAGGCTGTGATGGGAGAAGTTCTTCAAACATCGTTCTTCTAGCTTCTGGTTCTGGAAGGGGTACAAGAATCTTTGGTTTTACATGGTCAACAGAAAACTATTTGAATGATACACAAAGCATTAGCAACATGTTTTGCTCCCTTGTTTTATATCGTAACACTGACATCAGACAAAAAAGTTCAACAGCTAAATAACAAGAACAAGAGGAAAAAGGTTACTGGTGGCAATGTCCACCAAACATAGCATGATTTAAACTATAATTTAGCAAAGCTAAGACAGTAAAAAAAAAAAAGTTCCAAAAGGTGGAGGTGCTAATAAAATGTAAATACTGCAAAATATCTCTTGTTTTGCAGTAGAATTGCCCAAATCTTTTAAACCAAGAACTGAAGTGCAACCTTCCACTTTAAATTGAAGGATGAGCATCTCTCATCTGACAAGAGCACAATATCATTACGTATGGCCTTAAATAGCTCGCTATCCAAAAATAGTTTAGATCTAACTCTGCTCACTATCTAGTAAGCTTAGCACTTTAGCAGAAAATATCAAAGGATACTCGCTTCTCAAGACGCCGGAGCATGGCCGCATCCAATTCCCAAGGTAGATTAGTCGCCGCCAAAACAAAAACAAGCTCCTTTGTGCGAGTCAAACCATCCATCTGCAATCTAATCAAATGGATCAATTTATGCCAAAAAGCTGAAGAAATTATAAATCATTTCATTTCCAAATTGAGATATAAATTGTGCGCATAATTTGAAATGACATGCAAAGGAACTAGTGAAATGCTGTAATGCCAAATGTGGCATGGAAAATACCAGTAAATATGATTAAGTATCAGGAGAATCAGAACAATTGTAGGGGCTAATGCATGACAAAACCACCATGAAATGACATTAACAATAATACTGGTGCCAGTGCTTGGAACTGGAGTACAAGAGTGCTCAACACAGAGAATAAAGGCATTGAACTTCATTCATTAACTATATAGTTGATGCTACTAAAATAGTGTTGCCTAAACAGAGAACAAAAATATTCCATGAATTTGCTATGGTATGCATGTACTCATTGGGCAAACACTCTGCAGTGCTCTGCAGTGCCTGTTAGAAGAAACAACACATCAGTAAATGATATGCACGATCTTTCCAAGGAAAACTGCAAAATATGTATACAAATATAAATACAAACAATGGATAAATGAACAAAAGTATTAAGTGGCTCGGACCACTTGCACTTCAGTGATCAAGGTTGAAGTTTTTGCACTTCAATGTCATATGTTTGGCACCATGAGCAGAAGTGATTACAATTCAGTTGAACTCATGACATGGCATAGAAAATCAAGACTGGCTCTGCTTTCCCACCATAAGCAAACAGCAGAAGATACTAGAATCACTAGAATGACAAAAAATCCTAATTGGGAGACCATAAATATGCAAGCTGCACTAAAAAAGAAACCATAATGGAGAGGAGTCAACACATTGATAGTAAGAGAAAGCAAGCCCCGAATTAAAATTTTATGCCACGCCAAAAATATGATGCAAGTATAACAGCACCTTCTGACAGATGAAAATGCAAGATATTCTAGCGCAAAAATTCACCAAAGTGTAAATTGACTCGAGTTAGTTTTTGCATTTTCACCTGTTTTTAAGGAGTACAACCTGAAATTACAATTACATTGGACCACTTTAGTTGAGAATAAATGTGATCATAAGTGACAGATGATTGTCTTAACAGGAGTTGGAAGAAAATATTTTTGCACTTAACAGTATATTGATTGGAAACATAAATGCACAAGCACACACATAGAGGCGTACACACACTTGCATGCATGTGCAGATGCGTATACACAAACAAAATGGTTTAAGGAAACAAACATAACCTGTATGAGCAGTTCAGTCTTCAAACGCCTACTTGCTTCATGCTCACTGCATGCTTCACCACGTTGACTGATAATAGCATCAATTTCATCAAGAAATATAGTTGATGGTGCGTGATGCCTAGCAAGCTCAAATAAAACCTTTATTAATTTCTCTGAATCACCTGCCGCATGCACAAACTTTGAGTCAGATTCACTTTCAGTACCATGACAGGGAATGGTTTTGCAAAACAGGGGAAAAGGCATATACTTTATATTAAAAAAAATTATATTCCCTTCTTTCCCTCAAACATTTGTTGATTGATGACAAGAAGAACAATGGTACAAGAACAGAATAATGGTGGCAGTTGGCCTTACTTCAATATGATGTAGAATAACAACAAAATGGAAATAGGAAAATTTAGGTATTTTTGCATGGAGAAAACCTAGGTCAGAAAATAAAGACCCTTCAAATAAGACAACAATTTGGCTTTGTTATCTGCCACCATCATATCATAAAAGTTAGAAAACTTTATGTGAATTTCTTAATTCAAATCTATTGTGTGGCTTTCATACATGAATTTCTACAATCTGAACCAACTTCCTACTTATCCTATCACCTGGATTTTTTCTTTTGTTTTCATTTTTTTTTTTGGTCAATTAGTTTCTAATGACCATTTGTTCTAACAAAATGCAGGAGTTGAGAAAGAAAAGCACGCCATATAGAACATAAATTCATTAAATTCACCTTAAAACAGTTCACAAACTGTTTCATAATTCATAAGATATGAAAGCTGAGAATCCATAATGTCTTTGCAAGTTCGCAACTTTATTTAGTTTGGTGACTTAATCAGCCCTTCACCACAAACTAGCAACTCTTCCCCCTTATCATGTCAATAATAAAATCAATATTGCTAATCAAAACAATTCTTCAAGCCAAAGGATAAACACTCCAAAACATGGCGATGGCTGTTTAATATATAGTTGACACCTGCAGGGAAATAGAGATGGTATGCAACTGCTGAACAATAAGCCTGAATTCCCTAAGATGCTGAAGCCCAAAAATTTCCCATAGCTGTAACAATTTATCACGACAAATATTCATTCATGATAGAAGAGATCATCCTTCCATCACTCAGAAAACCCCGAATAAGTAAAGCAGATTGCTCAACAAAACAGGTATTGCATAACACGACAAGAATAACATCCACTTAAACATAGATATTATTTATCTTCTTAGGCCTAGAAACCCGTATCATCACAAATCACATCAAAAGAAAGTCAGTCATGCTTTATTTCTCCATACAAAGTACTTGATATATTTTATATTCTAAACATGATCTTAGAAAAGTTCCCAAACATACCCCGCCATTTGCTAACCACTGAAGATGCTGAGATATTGAAAAATGTGGTTTTGCACTCTGTAGCAACAGCCTTTGCGAGCATTGTCTGAAACATAGATATCAAAAGTTACATAGCAATAAAAATTTCACTAGAAGAAAGCAAGCTCAAGAAACAGCAAGATATGGCAAACCATTTTTTTTATTAATCTAGAACTTTTCTCCTGTAATCATTGAGAGAAACTCTTAAACATACCATTGGGCAGAATACAACATTTCAATTCCAAAGACAACATTTGACAAACACATTTCCATAGACATGTGATAGCATACAACAAGATGAGTTCATATGAGAGGCTGCATGGTGGTTGCGGAGGGAGGAGCACTATTGCAGCACGGTCATATAAAGTACATGCAATGGAAATCCAAAGCATGCTTCTCATGCATGACCTCTTGGCCTTATCATAGGGGGCACTTTGCCTCTAGTCAATGGGAGACCTGCATGCTATTGCCTATTATACTTTTGTTCACGTAATTAATGATCCCCAATTCCTTTCCTAGATTCTTTTGATGCCATAAAAATAATTGTTCTGAATACAGTAGGATACCAGTCATAGAAAATAACAGGAGCAACCACATACATGCCAAATGCCAACTTTTATCGAATACGGTATCTCCTTGACTTTCAGGTGAATGACAGAAAAGGACAGTCTCTTTCCAATCATTCACAGTTTTCCAACCAAAAAAAGAAGAAAGAAAAGGAAGGATTGTTTTGCTGCACCCAAATCATTACAGTTTACATCCCACGCTAAACTTTGAATACTGTTAAAAGAATCTTACAAAAGTAATCCAAGTTTCAATATAGTTACCGATTAACATCCTTGTATGAAAAAACCTCAACCCAACACCCAGCAACACACACACACAAAAAAAAAATATATATATATATATATATATATGTACATCTCTAAAAATGTTCAAGACACAAGTTCTATATAGGGACGTGAAAAAATTGTATAACGGAAAAAAAAGATAAAATAACACTAGTAACAATGAATACAATGTTCACAAACCTTCCCTGTCCCTGGAGGGCCAAAAAGAAGAATGCCTTTCCATGGCGACAGAAGACCAGTGAAGTATCTGTAAAAGGCAGGATCAGGTTAACTGTGAAAAGAAAACTTCATAGACCTAAATGAAGCAATTTCTGAGTGCAAAGAGCACCACAGCAGAAAAGCACATTGATGTAATGTTAACAAAATACACATTTCTGTGATGGAACTCTGCCAAACAGGCAGACACATTAAAACAGATGCATCATAAGCATGACTAAAGGTGGCCAGAAAAATTCCTTAATTCTCAAGATCATCAAAATCATAATCTTACAGCATTTTAAAGAAAACTTTTCATAACTAAATAATCCAGTCAGTCTTCGAATGAAGTAACTTTAGCAATAGCTCAGACCTCGGTGCTTTTCTACATCATTCTTCAAAAACAGAGAGAGAAAAGAAAACCTTTCCAACAAAATTGCCAAGACATGCTCCACGTTTAAGAAGGAAACTTTTCAAAAAAATTTCCTACATTTAACATGGAATATGCAAATTCACCATAAAAGAAGGGGATTTAAAATAAATGTGTGCGATAAGATAATGAAGTAAACAAGTTTATATTAACATGACCCACTTGGGATATTTTATCGGCATGACTACAGCTTCTTTCAGTAAACGTTTTGCATTCTCTAACCCCTTAATGCTTTCCCACTTCACATTTGGACTGCCGCGAATGATATCCCTGTACATAATAAATCAATATTCATCGTCAAAACATTCAGAGCAGTTAAGTCAAAATGTTAAATCCCCGGGAACCTGGACGATATAAATATGACATCGAACAACTATCCAATGCAACAGTTTCAACAGGCAATCCATTGGGTGCAAAAATCTGTTCAGATTACCAATTACCTGCATAAACTCTCTGCTAAAGCGCGTGTTTCAGAAGAATCAAAAGCAGGAATCAAAGGCTTCTGACTGGAAAACAAAAAACAAAAATCAGCGGATTCTCAGAGCAAAAAGCTGTTATCTTGCATGCGAAATAACACTTCACTTACGGTATTTCATTAATTCCATTAGGCAAAACTCCGTTGGAGTGTAATGTTGAGCTCCTATCCTAACATCAGATTACAACAAATTCATTTTTCACATTGCAAAAATAGCGAAGAAGAAGAGGTAACAAAGGCAGAAAAATAGAAGCCATACTTGGTTTCTATACTGCTCATAAATGGCCATATCAGATGGGTTCTTGACATAACCATTCCCATTCGATGCTACTGCTGTTGTTTGACCGTTTTGCTGCGACTCCGATGATGTTTGTGCTGCTGCTGCAGCCACCTTCTTTCTCCCAAACTTATCATCATAAAATATTTTAAAATCCTAAGAACACACATTGGTAACTTAAATAAACAAAAAATAAATGAGTTTTTTTTTTGCAACTTTAAAATTAATTTGATCTGAAATAGCTATGTAAAAAAAAAAAAGAGTAGACTTTAATAGAAATGGGAAGAAAGCGAATGTGGAGGAGGGTACCTGAAAAGACCAGCGAGTGAGAGAAGGTTCATCGGCCATTACTTATTTACTTACTGATGAGAAACACCAGAGGGAGAGGGAGAGGGATCTGTGTAACAAAAAGATATATTCTTCTCTGCAGACTCTGGAAGTTGGAGTTTAATCTGTACTTGTCTGTCTGTCCCACTATTTAAATTACTTGATGAAGACCAAGAAATCGCATGTGCTTAAAATTGGGAAATGAATCCTTTCTTTTTTTGGGCAAACTTGTCGATAGATTAATTTTGAATAATTTAAAATATTAATTTTTAAAAATTTAAAGAAAATTAAAAGGATGCAATTTTATAAAATAAAAATCAAACATGTATAATTTTGAAAAAAAATAAATTATGATGATTAAAAAAAATTAAATCAAATCTAATCAGCTCAACTAATTCAACCCTACCTAATTTATTTTAAAATTTAATTTAAATTAAATCTTGAATAAATTTATTAGTGAGTAAATTGAGTTTAATAATAGTGATTTTTACTTGGTTATTATTTATATTCCAATAAAAAAAATCGGACAAATAGATTTTGCCAACAAGGTGTGTGATTTAAATGAACTGTCACTTTTCTAACAGTACTTGCTATATTCATAAACCCCCTAAATAGTTGTTTTTTTTTAATATAATAACAATTGGGTCTTTAAAGTTTCATAAATTCTCCAATGAGTCTTTCTATGTGTTTTCATTCATGAAATCTATACAAATTGTCGTATTCTTTTCTCTTTTTTTTTAAAAAATCTCAGAATTTATTCTTTTTGTGTGAATTTAGTGAATCAACTCTTTAAAAAAATGAACTCAATTTATCCTTTATTTGTAGTGTTTTTTAATTCAATTCTATTAGACTTAATCGTGAAATAATAAGGTCTCTATTTATGTGAAAAATTCCTCAGTGTTTGCTTATGATTTAGTTCAAAATTAGGTTAAGGTTAAATGAGTGAACTTGACGAAGTTTTTTTTTGGTCAAATTAGCTTGTTTATCAAATTGAGACCAATGCAAAAGCGAAATTGTTTTTTTTTTTTTTCTCCAAACGCTACTTCATTGTGAGAGAGTTCAAATGAAAAAAAAAATAATGATAATTTTAAAAGGTTTTGAATACTTTTGGGACTTAATGGAGAGATAAGAATTTAATGGAGATCAAATCCACAATAGAGACTTTTTAAGGTTTTCCACTACCGATGATCTAAAATGAGACAGGAAAGTTGTTTTACCCCTTTTATATATATATATATATGAGCAGCAACAAGATTGGGGCCAAGAAGAATATAGCACGATTTGATCCACCCGTGAAATCAAAATGAAATATTAGGCAGATAATATAGCATAAAATTGTATAGACATTCCCCACGGCAGGTTTGGAACCCTCTGCCCTTCTTTACACTAAAAGTAGGTGCAGCAGAAGCTTTCCTTTGTTGAACAAGCCTCATTTTTGGTGGGAGCCCAGCCCAGAGGTCCGGCCCATCTGGGTGTGTGTCCCAGCTTCCTTTAGAGCTTTCTCACGCACTAATGATGCCAGTTTCAATTTGATCTGCAATGCGATCACCATAAACAATTCGGCATGCAGCCCCAAGAGTGAAATTCTTTCCCCTTCAATTACTAATAATGTTGCAAGCTTGTCCCTGTATATGGATTTGAATTTTGTTGCAAAGAGAAATTGTCGTGAAGTTTAGAAAGTGGTTGGAATTGTATTTTTTAAAATTTTTTAAAAAAATTATGTTTATAAATTGTTTTAATGTGCTGATATAAAAAATAATTTTTAAAAAATAAAAAAATATTTTAATACATTTCCGAATAAGAAACACTTTCGGCCATAATTGTTACCATACTTTCAAATATCCTTTATTAAGTGACTTTTTATTTTAGTTGTACATAAAGATAAGAATAGTCTTCACTCATGACTCTTTAATTCCATGTAAAATATGTTTAATTTTACCATGCTTTAATTAAAGTAGTTATATTTTTTTTCTTACACAAAAGCTAATGCATAATTACTACATAAAACAATTAACCAGCTTATACTAGGATCTTACTCTTAAGACTTGATCGGTTTCCATCTTTAGATATACATTAAATTAACATTATTTTTATTGAAATTTTAACAGAGTTTTCTTTGCATTTTAAATATCCCAAGTATTTACATCAATCAAGTAAAATCAATAACACTTATAAACCATGTATTCATGCAAAACCCATCATCTATTTCCAATCCATTCATCCTAGATGTCAAACTCATTATATATCATTCCTCTGGTAATCCATTTTGAATACCTATCAATTTGGTCAACCCATCTTGGTTATCAAATATTCTAGCATTCCTATTCGAAAACCAATAATCCGGTCAATCCTTCTTATTGCCAATTTATCTGGCATTTCCATTCATAAACTAATAATTCGGTCAACCCATCTTGATTGCCAATCTATCCGGCATTCTTATTTGAAAGCCAATAATCCGCTCAACCCATCGTGGTTCCCAATCAATCTTAACATCATGTATCTCTCTCTTTCTTTGTCTACTAACCATGTCATTATCCATGCTTTCATAGATCAACTAATTTACACAATAAAAGTAATGAAGCTTTTATATAAGACTTTCTATAAGGCACCAAGTACCTACTTACAGCCTGATTATGAGTTGTTCCACTAGCACATTGAATCACCCTAATAGTCTCCCCTGCATCAACAAGTTTTTCCATTAATTATAATTTTCACAAAACAACATACTCCTTATTCATCGTAACATTCATTATAGTTTTATTCAAGTTTTTCATCCGTATTTTCGAATCATTTACTACACACAAAAAAAATCAACTAAATTATAAACAATTTCATGATTCCTTTAACTCTTATCAATTTTACACAATTCCATGAAATTTACAATTCTCTATAATTTTGCAATTTCAGCCTTCTAGGTCTAACTATTCAATTACTCAATATTTTATCATTTCAATATTTCAACTCAATCAAATTCATTATTCATATAATCACACATAGATTTGTAGCACAATTAATGGACAATATCATAAATGCATAACTTCCCATTTAATTCTCTATAAGGCTGCCCTATAGGCTTCTCACCTATCACATTTCTTCATCATTCTTTCATGATTTCACTCCCTTAACAAATTACAAAGGTCATAGAAACTCAATTTCTAAGAACCATAATTTAATTTTTTTTTCAATTCAACTTGAAATCACTAAACTCTTATTCAAATTGATACAAAGAGGTTTTGAACACCTTACTTGATTGGCGAACGCAATTTGAAAGTTGACCAGTCAAGACTTTCCCAAAACTTATATCTTTTCTTTTTATGAGCATATAAACTACTACTGACTTAGAAACCATTGACGAAAACAAAGTCCCTGCGGACCCAAAAATCATCGACGAAACTCAGTTCTACGGCTGACGTTGAAATCTTCAGTGCACATAGACAACTTCTGAATAAGAAATTGTTGACAAAACTAAGTCGCAGCCGACCTATAAATCATCAACAGAACCTAGTTCTATGGCTAACGATCAAATCTTCAGCGCACATAGACAACTATTGACTAAGAAACTATTAACGAAAACTGCATCGCTACCAACGCAAAAATCATCAATGGAACCTAGTTCTACGGTTGATGCTAAAATCTTTAACACATATAGACTAATGTTGACTAAGAAATCGTTGATGAAAACTTAGTCGCTACCTAACCAGAAATCATCACTGAAACCCAATTCTATGGCTGACGCTAATATCTTCAACGCACATAGAGTACTTCAGACTAAGAAATCGTTGACAAAACTGAGTTGCAACTGACCTATAAATCATCAACAGAACCTAGTTCTATGGC
This sequence comes from Populus alba, assembly GCF_005239225.2. Taxonomy (NCBI): domain Eukaryota; kingdom Viridiplantae; phylum Streptophyta; class Magnoliopsida; order Malpighiales; family Salicaceae; genus Populus; species Populus alba. Next base: position 11,155,323 of record NC_133294.1, on the reverse strand, counting down.
TAACAATCAAATCTTCAGTGCACATAGACAACTATTGACTCAGAAACTGTTAACGAAAACTCCATTGCTACCAACGCAAAAATCATCAACGGAACCTAGTTTTTCAGTTGATGCTAAAATCTTTAGCGCTCGTAAACTACTGTTGACTTAGAAATCATTGACAAAAACTGAGTTGCTGCCGACCTAGAAATCATCAACGGAACCTAGTTCAATTGCGGACGCTCAAATCTTCAATGCATATAGACTCCTCATGACTTAGAAACCGTTGATGAAACTGAGTCGCTGTCGACCTAGAAATCATCAACGCAACCAGTTTTATGGGTGATTATGAAATCTTCAGCGTACATAGACTACTGCTGACTCAGAAATCATTGATGAAAATGAAGTAGCTACCGACCAAGAAATTATCCTCGAAATCCAGTTCTATGGCTGACTGAAATCTTCTGCACACCTAGACTACTACTGACTCATAAATTGTTGACAAAATAGAGTTGTTGCTGACCTAGAAATCATCAACGAAACCCAGTTCTACAGCTGATGCTGAAATCTTCAGCGTACATAGACAATTGTTGACTCAAAAATTGTTGACAAAAACTTAGTCGCTGCCTAACCATAAATCATCATTGAAACCCAGTTCTATAGTTGACATTGATATCTTTAACGCACATAGAGTACTTCTGACTAAGAAATCATTGATGAAACTGAGTCGTAGTTGACCTATAAATCATCAACATAACCTAGTTCTATAGCTAACGATCAAATCTTCAGCGCACATAGACAACTACTGACTTAGAAACTGTTAACAAAAACTGCATCGCTACTGACACAGAAATCATCAAAGGAACCTAGTTCTACGGTTGATGCTAAACTCTTTAGTGCTCGTAGACTATTGTTGAATCAGAAATCGTTGACGAAAACTGAGTCGCTGCCGACCTAAAAATCATCAATGGAACCCAGTTCTACGGCAAACACTCAAATCTTTAGTGCATATAGACTCCTTATGAATTAGAAATTGTTGACAAAACTGAGTCGCTGTCGACCTAGAAATCATCAACGCAACCTAGTTTTATGGGTGATTCTAAAATCTACAGCATACATAGACTATTGTTGACTTAAAAATCATTGACGAAACTGAGTCCCTGCCCCAAAAATCATCACCGGAACCCAGTTCTATTGCTAAGGCTGAAATCTTCAGCGCACATAGACTGCTAATGATAAAGAAATCATTGACGAAACTGAGTTGCAGCCGACCATGAAATCATCAACGAAACCCAGTTCTACGGCTGACACGCAAATCGTCAGTGAACATAAACTACTAATGACAAAGAAATCATTGACGAAACTAAGTCACTATCGACCCCGAAATCATCGACGGAACCAAGTTTTATGGCTAACAATCAAATCTTTAGTGCACATAAACTACTCCTGACTTAGAAACATTTGACAAAAACTGTGTCGCTGTCGACCCAAAAATAATCAACAAAACCTAGTTTTACGGTTGACGTTAAAATCTTCAACGCATGTACACTACTGCTGACTCAGAAATCATTGACAAAAACTAAGTCACTGCTGATCAAGAAATCACCCTCGAAACCCAGTTCTACAACTAACACTAAAATCTTCAGCAAACATAGACTACTGTTGACTCAGAAACCGTTGATGAAAATTGGGACCCACCAAACCCAAAAATCATCATCAAAACCGAGTTCTACTGCTGATGCTGAAATCTTCTGTGCACCTAGACTACGACTTAGAAATCATTAACGAAAATTAGGTCGTTGCCAACGTAGAAATCATCACCGGAACCCAGTTCTACAACTGACGCTAATATCTTCAACGCGCCTAGACTACTATTGACTCATCAATTCTTGATGAAACTGAGTTGCTGACGACCCATAAATCATCCATGAAACCCAGTTCTATGGCTAACGCTGAAATCTTCAGCTCATATAGATTACTGCTGAGTGAGAAATGGTTGACAAAAACCGTGTAAACACCCAAAAGAAAAAAAAAAATATATATATATATAGAGAGAGAGAGATGATGACTCAGTTTCCGTTGTCGATTCTGGATCAGCAGCGACGCAGTCTTCACTGCAGATACAGAAATCGGCAGCGACACAGTTTTTCGCTGCCCATTTCTTGATCGGCAGCGATGTAGTTTTCGCTGCTGATTTCTCGATCGAGAGCGACGCAAAGCTGGGAGGGAGGGGTAAAACTGGTTTTAGATAGACCAAAACAAGGATAAGAACACATCTAAACCAACCCCCAAACAACCCACTTCATTTGATGGGGAGTATAAATACAAGGAGGGGAGAGAGGATGATCCATCTTCTTCCCAAAACAGCAGCTGCATGTCGTTCTTCCCTTCCTCTTTCACAACAAAAACTTAAATCGAACCAGTAGAGAGTGCTTTGTGAACGTGTGAGGGAAAGATGAGACCTTGAGAGAAGATTGGACAGCTGCCTAGAGGAAAGGAAAAAGAGGGCTGGAAAACGTGAGAGGAAGAAGAAGGAGAAGAACCAGTAGGAGAAGAGAAAGAATAGTGTCAAACCTTCCTCAAACTTAGTTAAATTCAAAAGGTATGGGTCATGAAACTCCCCTCCTCTTCTCCTTAAGACCAGAAACGGAAATGAAGAAGAAAACCCTAGGAAAATTGACCTAAGATCTAAGCCAGCTTTGGAGGAAACTAAAATTAACTAGGAGAACAAGGAAACAGAAATGAAATGAAGCCAATTTCAGAACATCTAACAAAGAAAAATAAATAAAATGGAAATAACAAATCATGGTAGAGGGCTGACTTTAACTATGGGGTGGGCCAGCATGCTTGTGTGAGTTTCTGCTGGGATTTTATTGAAAGATTATATGTTGTAATTGATGGTTTTCAATGTGTGTGTTCTGCTGGGATTTTGTTTAAGGATTATGTGCTGAAATTGATGGTTTCAATATGTGTGTTCTACTGGAATTTATTGAAAGATTATATGTTGTAATTAATGTGTTCTGCTGGGATTTTATTGAAAGATTATATGCTGTAATTGATGGTTTTCAATGTGTGTGTTCTGCTGGGATTTTGTGTAAGGGTTATGAGCTGAAATTGATGGTTTCAATGTGTGTGTTCTGTTGGAATTTATTGAAAGATTATATGCTGTAATTGATGGTTTTCCATGTGTGTGTTCTGTTGGGATTTTGTTGAAGGATTATGTGCTGAAATTGATGGTTTCGATGTGTGTGTTCTGCTGGAACTTAATGACAATGTATATGCTAGGGTTGTTATAGTTGATATCAAAGCACTTGGTTTAGATCTTGAGGATCATTAATAAATGTGTTGTTGCGGTGAATTTCAGGATGGTACGAACCCGACAAGGGACACGAACTGAGCCGCCCTCCTTAGAAAGGAGGGGCATGAACCAAGGTGCCCAAGGTTGGCAAGACAAAGATCCCTTGGATGATATGGCATCTCATGCTCCAATAATACCACCCGAAACCTTGTAGGGGGAAGATACGGTGGCGGGGGAAGGCCCAAGGCCTAATCAGATAGAGGGAACACCCACAGTCGCAACAGAGTAGCGAGAAAGATCAGAAGCACAACCATCTACTGTTCCAACTGGTGTGCCCCTACAATATGTAGATGCGGGAACCCTTGTACAAATAGTTAAAGCAGTGATGGAGGGCATGGCTAGTTCAGCGACACAAACAACTCCCACCACGCAGATTCCACAAGCAGCCCCTATGACTAGCATGACCATGGATAATGTGGTGCCACTGGTGCGACTAGTCAAGAGTATAAGGGAAATGGGCTGTGAACCATATATGGGGGAATAAGATGCAGAGATAACTGGAAGATGGATCAGGAAGGTAGAAAAGACAATGATTCAAATAAGCATACCCGAGGGTTTAAGGGTAAATTGTGCAACCCAGTTACTGTCTGATAGGGCCATGACATGGTGGGAAACAGTTCAGTTGAGGCGTGCAACCGAGACACTAACTTGGAGTGACTTCAAGACAGAGTTTGAGAATTAGTTTTATTCCAAGTATCATCGCAAGGTGAAAGAACAAGAGTTCTTGGCATTAAGACAGGGTGATATGTTGGTATTGGAGTACGAAAGGAGATTCCATGACCTCTCATTGTTCGCCCCACACTATGTGCCGACAGAGGAACATATGATTGAGAAGTTGAGAGATGGTTTACGATAGGATTTGAGACAATGATTGATCGCCTTGCGATTTAAATCTGTGAGGGAGTTGATTGAGGTTGCACAAGCTCTGGAGGCATGTATTGGAGAAAGCCAGGGGGTATCAGGGCATAAGTAAAAAGAGAGATGGGGACTATTTCAGCGGCAAACCATCGCACCCGAAGAAAGGAAAAAGTGGAGTGTTTGAGCAGTACGGAAAAAAGGGGAGTTTAATGTTACCACCTCACCAACAGTCAAGTGGGAGAGTGATGGTTGGACAGTCGCACTCGAGGGCAAACTCTTTAACTGGGACCGGTGACTGCAAGGGTGTTGACTATCATTTTTGTGTAAAATGTGGACAAAAACACCCTGGGGACTGCTCAGTTTCACCCGGGCGATGCTTTGTGTGCAGAGGAGAGGGTTATAGGTGGAGGAACTACCAGTATCTTAGTCAAGGGTGTCATTATTGTGGTGGAAGAGGTCATTACAAGAGGGACTGCCCCAAAAGGAACACCGGAAAAGTGCAGAGCTATAGACAGCCCAGTCAGAGCCACCAACAATCAGTCACCATTAATAGGCCAGTGAGATCTTCTCAATCAGGGGCAAACTCCAGTCGAGGGAAACCAAGGACACAAAATGATCGGACCCCGGGAGGGTCTTCCACCTGACACAGGAGGAGGTCAGGGCTGCATCGGATGTGGTGGCAGGTACACTACTATTAAATGATTTTAATATGCATGTGTTGTTTGATCCGGGTGCCACCCACTCATTCATTGCTAAGAGAATTGTCACTAAATTGAGAAAGGGAGTAGAAATAGTAGAGAAGGGGTTTGTAATTGGAACTCCAATGGGAAACATGGTTGAAACAAATATTGTATATGTGGATGTGGGGGTTAGTTTATCCGGGTATAAAACAGAAGTAGACTTGATTCCCTTAGAGTTGCATGATTTTGACATAATCCTAGGCATGAATTGGTTGAGTAAATACAAGGCTCTAATAGATTGTTATGCTAAAACTGTTACTTTCCAAACACCTAAGGGCGAGAAAATGACTTTTGAAGGAGAGAGAGTTCTCAAATTGAATGCTTTAATATCGGTGGTAACAGCCCAAAAACTTTTAAAAAAGGGATGTATGGGATACCTCGCATACATCTTACACTCTAATGATGAAGGTCCACGACTGAAGGATATTCCTGTGGTGAAGGAATTCCCAGATGTGTTTCCTGAAGAACTACCAGGACTACCCCCGGAGCGAGAGGTAGAGGTGTCTATAGACACTTTTCCTGGAGTCCCACCCATAGCCCAACAACCGTATCGGATGGCTCCAACAGAACTGAACGAGTTAAAGACTCAATTACAGGAATTATTAGACAAAGGGTTCATACGGCCTAGTAATTCTCCTTGGGGAGCACCGGTCCTACTTGTAAGAAAGAAAGATGGAACCCATAGACTTTGTATTGACTATCAACAGTTGAACAAAATAACAATGAAAAACAAGTATCCGTTACCTCGGATAGATGATTTGTTCGACCAATTAAAGGGAGCGAGGGCATTTTTAAAGATAGATCTGAGATCAGGGTACTATCAGATGAAGATTAAAGAAGCGGATGTAGCAAAGACTACATTTAGAACTCGTTACGGGCACTATGAATTTTTGGTGCTACCGTTCGGGTTGACGAACGCCCCAGCCCTCTTCATGGATTTGATGAATCGGGTTTTCCAACCATACCTGGATAAGTTTGTGGTGGTATTCATTGATGATATACTGGTGTACTCGAATTCTTTCGAGGAGCACGAAGAACACTTGAGACAAACGTTACAAACCTTGAGAGATCACCAGCTATATGCAAAACTGAGTAAATGTGAATTTTGGCTGAAGAGAGTGATGTTTTTGGGACATGTCATTTTAGCCGAAGGTGTTTTTGTTGACCCCCAAAAAGTCAAAGCAGTCTTGAAATGGGAAAGACCGACTTTGGTCACTGAAATACGTAGCTTCCTGGGACTTGCAGGATACTATCAGAGATTTATCGAAGGTTTTTCCCTGATTACAACCCCTTTGACCTAGCTAACTAGGAAGGATAAGAAATGGGTGTGCTCGGAAGAATGTGAGAAAAACTTCCAAGAATTGAAGAGGAGGCTCACCACTGCTCTAGTGTTAACCCTTTCTTCAAGGACCGAGGGTTTTGTGGTATATAGTGATGCCTCGGGGAAGGGATTGGGGTGTGTTTTGATGCAACATGAGAAGGTGATCGCCTATGCATCAAGGCAATTAAAGACTCATGAGGTGAACTACCCAGTGCATGACCTGGAGTTGGCTGCTGTAGTATTTGCCTTGAGGATATGGAGACACTATTTGTATGGGTCTCGAACCCAAATTTTTACTGATCATAAGAGTCTGAAGTATCTGATGTTGCAAAAGGAGTTGAACATGCGACAAAGAAGGTGGATAGAGCTCATTAAGGATTATGATTGCACTATAGAATACCACCCGAGGAAAGAAAACATGGTGGCAGATGCCCTCAGTTGCAAAAATAAAGCCTCCTTGGGAAGCTTAACAGTGGGAAAGGAGCGGCAATTGGCAGAATTGAAAGAGATGGGTGCAGATTTGGGAATTAATGCAGGAGGTGGGTTAGTAGCCCAATTATTGGTGCGACCAACGTATCGAGAACATATACTACATGCCCAATTCCATGACAAGATGGGGTCCAAGATTAGGAAGAATGTGGAGGCCGGGGTAGAAATGAAATTCCGAGTAGCGGGTGATGGATCCTTGATGATGGGGCAACGGTTGTACGTGCCTAATGATGAAACAGTCAAACGAATGGTTCTACAAGAAGCACATGAGTCCAAGTTCTCCATACATCCTGGCAGCACCAAGATGTATCGAGACCTGAAACACCTCTATTGGTGGCCTAATATGAAAGGGGAAATAGCTGAGTATGTGTCAAAGTGTGGGATATGTCAACAAGTCAAGGTTGAACACCAAAGGCCTGCGGGACCATTACAACCATTACAAATTCTAGAATGGAAGTGGGAGATGATCACCATGGATTTCATGTCAGGATTTCCCAAAAGGAGGAAAGGAAATGATGCGATATGGGTCATCGTAGATCGGTTGATGAAATCCGCACTATTCTTGCCTATAAAGATGACCGACTCGGTGGACAAGCTTGCCAAGATCTACATAAATGAGGTGGTACGACTTCATGGGATTCCGGTGTCCATTGTATCGGATTGAGATCCCAGGTTCACCTCTCGACTTTGGCCGAGCATATAACATGCCTTGGGGACAAGATTGGACATGAGCACTGCGTTTCACCCTCAAACGGATGGCCAATCAGAAAGAGTCATCCAAGTCTTAGAAGACCTACTACGGGCCTGTGTGCTAGAATTTGGAGGAAACTAGGAGGAACACATGGCATTGGTGGAGTTCACGTATAACAATAGTCATCAAGCCACAATAGGGATGGCCCCATATGAAGCCTTGTATGGTAGGAGGTGCAGAACTCCTTTGTGCTGGGAGGAAATTGGGGACCGGAAGTTATATGGCGTAGAGTTGGTTCAAGTCACCACGGATAAAGTGAGAACTATCATGGATCGCATCAAAGCCGCACAGGATAGACAAAAGAAGTATGTTGATGTGAGGAGAAGACCTCTCGAGTTCAGTACGGGGGACCAGGTGTTCTTGAAGGTAGCCCCATGGAAGAACATGTTACGGTTTGGATTGAAAGGGAAGTTAACTCCCCGTTTCATCGGACCCTTCAAAATCTTACAACGAGTAGGACCAGTAGCCTATAAAGTGGACTTGCCCCCACAGTTAGCCAAGGTCCATGATGTGTTCCATGTCTCCTTGTTAAGGAAGGCTAACATGGACCCCGCCCGAGCTCTACCCCAGGTTCCAGTGGAAGTCAAGGAAGACTTAACACTGGAATTGAGGCCCACAAGGATACTAGATCAGGAAGTGAAGGAGCTACGGAGCAAAAAGATCCCCATTGTCAGAATCTTATGGCAAAATGCTCAAGTAGAAGAGGAAACTTGGGAGAGGGAGGCTGAGACGAGGAAAAAGTATCCCAATTTATTTGAACTACCAGGTATGGAGTGTGAAACTTCTTAAATTTTGAGGACGAAATTCATATTCAGGAGGGGAGAATGTAAACACCCAAAAGTATATATATATATATATATATATATATAGAGAGAGAGAGAGAGAGATGATGACTCAATTTTCGCTGTCGATGCAGAAATCGGCAGCGACGCAGTTTCCGCTACCAATTCTGGATCGGCAGCGACGCAGTCTTCGCTGCCGATACAGAAATCGACAGCGACATAGTTTTTTGTTGCCATTTCTTGATCGGCAGTGATGCAGTTTCTGCTGCCGATTTCTGGATTGGCAGCAACGCAGTTTTCGTTGCCGAGGCAGAAATCGGCAACGATGTAGTTTTCGCTGCTGATTTCTCGATCGACAGCGACGCAGAGCTGGGAGGGAGGGGTAAAACTGGTTTTAGATAGACCAAAACAAGGATAAGAACACATCTAAACCAACCCCCAAACAACCCACTTCATTTGATGGGGAGTATAAATACAAGGAGGGGAGAGAGGATGATCCATCTTCTTCCCAAAACAGCAGCTGCATGTCGTTCTTCCCTTCCTCTTTCACAACAAAAACTTAAATCGAACCAGTAGAGAGTGCTTTGTGAACGTGTGAGGGAAAGATGAGACCTTGAGAGAAGATTGGACAGCTGCCTAGAGGAAAGGAAAAAGAGGGCTGGAAAACGTGAGAGGAAGAAGAAGGAGAAGAACCAGTAGGAGAAGAGAAAGAATAGTGTCAAACCTTCCTCAAACTTAGTTAAATTCAAAAGGTATGGGTCATGAAACTCCCCTCCTCTTCTCTTTAAGACCAGAAACGGAAATGAAGAAGAAAACCCTAGGAAAATTGACCTAAGATCTAAGCCAGCTGTGGAGGAAACTGAAATTAACTAGGAGAACAAGGAAACAGAAATGAAATGAAGCCAATTTCAGAACATCTAACAAAGAAAAATAAATAAAATGGAAATAACAAATCATGGTAGAGGGCTGACTTTAACTATGGGGTGGCCCAGCATGCATGTGTGAGTTTCTGCTGGGATTTTATTGAAAGATTATATGTTGTAATTGATGGTTTTCAATGTGTGTGTTCTACTGGAATTTATTGAAAGATTATATGTTGTAATTGATGTGTTCTGCTGGGATTTTATTGAAAGATTATATGTTGTAATTGATGGTTTTCAGTGTGTGTGTTCTGCTGGGATTTTGTTTAAGGGTTATGAGTTGAAATTGATGGTTTCAATGTGTGTGTTCTGCTGGAATTTATTAAAAGATTATATGTTGTAATTGATGGTTTTCCATGTGTGTTCTGCTGGGATTTTGTTGAAGGATTATGTGCTGAAATTGATGGTTTCGATGTGTGTTCTGCTGGAACTTAGTGACAGTGTATATGCTGGGGTTGTTACAAACCGAGTAGCGGTCGACCCAAAAATCATCAACGGAACCTAATTCTATGGCGGACACTTAAATCTTCAAGGCACACACACAGACTACTGACTTAGAAACCGTTGATGAAACTATCTCGCTGCCAACCCAGAAATCATCAACAAAACCTAGTTCTACGGTTGATGCTGAAATCTTCAGTGTACATAGACTACTACTGACTTAGAAATCGTTGACGAAAACTGAGTCGTTGCTAACTAAGAAATCATCCTCGAAACCCAGTTCTACGGCTGACCTTGAAATCTTCGGAGCACCTAGACCACTGTTGACTCAGAAATCATTGACGAAAACTGAGTCGTTGCCGACCCAGAAGTCATCAACGAAACGTAGTTCTATGGTTGATGCTGAAATCTTCAGCGTACATAAACTACTTCTGACTTAGAAATTATTGACAAAAACTGAGTCATTGTCGACCCAGAAATCATCACTAGAACCCAATTCTATGGATGGAGTTGAAATCTTCAGCACACGTAGACTAATTCTGACTAAGAAATCATTGATGAAATTGAGTCCCTAACAACTTAGAAATAATCAATGAAACCCAGTTCTACGGCTAACGCTGAAATCTTCAACGCACGTAGACTACTGCTGACTCAGAAATCGTTGATGAAAATTGAGTCGCTACTGACGAAGAAACCATCCTCTAAACCCAGTTCTATGACTAACCTTAAAATCTTCAGTGCACATAGACCACTGCTGACTCAGAAATCGTTGATGAAATTGCGTCGCTGCCAACCTATAAATCATCAACGAAACATAGTTCTATGGCTAATGTTGAAATATTCAGCGTACATAGACCATTGCTGACTCAGAAATTGTTGACAAAAACTGAGTCGCTGCTGACCTAGAAATCATCACCAGAACCCAATTCTACAGCTGATGTTGAAATCTTCAGCGCACATAGACTAATTATGACTAAGAAATCGTTGACAAAATTGAGTCCCTGATGACTCAAAAATCATTAACGGAATCCAGTTCTATGGCTGACGCTGGAATCTTAATCACACATAGTCTTACTAATGACTAAGAAATCATTAATGAAACTAAGTTGTTGCCGACCCTGAAATCATCAACGAAACCCAGTTCTACGGCTAACGCTCAAATCTTGAGCGTAAATAGACTACTCTTGACTCAGAAACCATTGACGAAAACTGTGTCGCTACCACCCAGAAATAATCAGCACAACTGAGCTTTATGGCTGACATTGAAATCTTGAGCGTGCGAAGAGTGCTGCTGACTAAGAAATCGTTGATGAAAACTAAGTCGATGCCGAATAAGAAATCATCCTCGAAACCCACTTCTACGGCTGACGCTGAAATCTTCAACGCACATAGACTACTACCAAATAAAATATCATAGATGAAAACTGCATCGCTATCAACCCAGAAATCATCACTGGAACCCAGTTCAACGGTTGACGCAAGTATCTTTAGCGCACCTCGACTACTGCTAACTCATAAATTGTTGACAAAACTGAGTCACTAGCGACCTAGAAATTATTAATGGAACCCGGTTCTATGACTGACGCTCAAATCTTCAGTGCACATAGACTGCTAATGACAAAGAAATCGTTGACAAAATAAAGTCACTGTCGACCTAGAAATCATCAACGTAACCAAGTTCTACAGCTGACGCTCAAATCTTTAGTGCACATAGAATACTCTTGACTCATAAACATATGACAAAAACTGTGTCGCTACTGACCCATAAATAATCAACAGAACATAGTTCTACGACTGACGATGAACTCTTCAGCACACGTAGACTACTACTAACTTAGAAATCATTGACAAAAATTGAGTCATTGTCGACCAAGAAATCATCCTCGAAACCCACTTTTACAATTGACACTGAAATCTTCAATGAACATAGACTACTGCTGACTTAGAAATCGTTGACAAAACCTGAATCGGTACCAACGCAGAAATCATCATCGAAACTGAGTTCTACGACTGACACTAAAATCTTTAGTGCACCTAGACTATTGCTGACTTAGAAATCTAGGTCGCTGCTGACAAAGAAAACATCCTCAAAAGCCACTTCTACGGCTCACACTGAAATCTTCAGCACATATAGTCTTACTAATGACTAAGAAATCATTGATTAAATTAAGTCATTGTCAATCCTGAAATCATCAATGAAACCCAGTTCTACGGCTGACGCTCAAATCTTCAGCGCACATAGACTACTCCTGACTCAGAAACCATTGATGAAACTAAGTCCCTGCCGACTGACATGACCAAAAGATTAGTGTCTTCTCCCAAGTGTAAGAGTGTCGAAGTAATAAATAACTCGGCAGGACTAGGGTCGAACCACAGGGAGGTTAATTGTATAAATTATAGAAAACAATAATACAACAACAACAACAATAATAATAATAGTAAAAATAATAGTAATAGTACTAATAATAAAGAAGAAGTTGATGAGAACTTTGAGATGGAAGATTAATGTAAGGATTAAACAATTATAAAAACAAATGTCAAGGTTAGAGGATCCACTAATGGTATTTCAAACAAGTATAGTAACATGATCATATTAATTATTTTATTTATGTAACACCAAACTTTTAAATATTGTCAGGAATTCATGATGCTAACTTATGTTAACAACAAATCAAGTTCCTTTCATAGCACAGGTGTAGGTAATACCATACGGTTGGGCTATGAGAGTGCCAAGCATTTGTTGTACCAAGTGTTATACAACACAAATCTAGATTAACCATTTAACAAGCAAGGTATTAAGAATTAGTAAGATAAAAAGATAAGGTCCATATTGAGTTTACACGATACTTGTTCTTACACCATTAGTGTAACCTTTTCACCTTGACATAATAAACTTAGCTAAACATAATGAAGAAGAGAAACATAAATAAAAAAAATAAGAACATAAATAAGATACAAGTTAACTAAGTAAAGGAAAGGAAATGAAAAGCTTAAACAAGATATTAATTAAAGCAAAACTTAAGAATTACAAAAAATATAAAGAGAGAGAGCAAGAGCAAGTTCTTAATTTGAACAGCCAAGATGCCTAAATGCATGGAAAATGCCTCCTTTCATAGGCCAAAATTTGTAACTATTAATTTGATGACTAATTGTTGAATGGGTGGCCAACTCTTGACTTGGTGAAAATCCTTATCTTCTTGTCTGAATAAAATGTCAGTGCTAGCATCAGAACTAGATCCACCTGTACTTATGAAAGTTATAGGAAATTGTCTTAGCTTTCCAAGGAAAAAAACTTGAGGTCATTTGGACTTCTAGAACTCGAGATATGGGTTGATTACTGAATAGTGTCTAGGCTGCAAGATAGATTCAGACTTCTCTGTTGTTACTATAATTTGAACTTGAAACCAGCCTTTTTAAATCTTGGACTCCACATGAAAGTTGTAGGCCTATGTCTTACTGAATCTGTTTAAAAAATTCAGATCATTTGGACATCTAGAACTCGAGATATGACCCAATTACCGAATAGTGTTCCAGTTTGGACTGCACTAATATCTCTTTTCTAAGTTTGGCCCTCTCTTTGTCCTTTCAATTTCAATATTTGAACTCATCAATCAATTCTTTCATTTATATGATAGGCTTGCATTTAAGATGAACATTTACCATAAATTAAAGGTATCTTATATTATTAGGTATGTTATTATAAAACATGATTTAGTTAAGGAGTTATTGATATTTTTAAGTATGCAAAATAATGATATAAAACCTTGATAAGAATACACTTTTAAGTACTAATAAACCGACTCTGAAACCGTTGACTAAAACTGTGTCCCTACGAACCTAGAAATCATCTTCCAAAACCAGTTCCACTCCTGACGCTAAAATCTTCAGCGTACATAGACTCAGAAACCACTGATGAAAACTGCGTCCCTAAGGACCCAGAAATCATCCACGAAGCCCAGTTCCATGCCTAACGCTAAAATCTTCAGCACACAAAGACTGCAACTCAGAAACTGTTGACAAAAACTGAGTCCCTGCTGACCCAAAAATCATACTAGAAACCCAGGTTGATGGCTGACGCTGAAATCTTCAGCGCACATAGACCACTACTTAGAAATCGTTGATGGAAACTAGGACCCTCCTGGCCCACAAATCATCCTCGCAACCAAGTTCGATTACTGACGCTGAAATCTTCAGTGCACATAGACTACTGATGACTCAGAAATCATTGACAAAAACTGAGTCCCTATTAAACCAAAAATCACCCTTGAAACCCAGGTGGACGGCTGACGCTGAAATATTCAGCGCACATAGACTACTGCTAACTCAGAAACCATTGATGAAAAGTGCGTCCCTACGGACCCTGAAATCATCAACGAAGCCTAGTTCCACACCTGACGCTGAAATTTTCAGCGTACATAGACAACTGTCATGTTAGTAACCGTTGACAAAATTGAGTCCCTGCTGACCCAAAAATCATCCTTGAAACTCAGGTCGAAGGTTGACGCTGAAATATTCAGCGCACAAGACTACTATCGACTTAGAAACCGTTGATTAAAATTGCATGCCTCCGAACCCAGAAATCATCTTCCAAATCCAGTTCCACTCCTGATGCTAAAATCTTTAGCGCACATAGACTCAAAAACCGTTGATGAAAACTGCGTCCCTACGGACCTAAAAAAATCATCCTAAAAAACAAGGTCAACGACTTACACTGAAATATTCAGCGCACATAAAGTGTCTTAGACTTAGAAACCGTTGCTGAAAACTAGGTTCTTCCGGACCCATAAATCATCCTCGAAGCGACGTTCCACGCCTGATGCTGAAATATTCAGCACAAATACACTACTGTTGACTCAGAAACCGTTGACAAAAACTGAGACGCCCGAACCTAGAAATCAACCTCCAAACCTAGTTCAACAACTAATGCTGAAATCTTCGATGCACATATGCTACTGCTGACTCAGAAACCGTTGACGAAAACAGAGTCCCTGCTAACCAAAAAACCATCCTCAAAACCCAGGTCGATGGCTGGCGTTGAAATATTTAGCTCACATAGACTACTGCTGACTCACAAACCGTTGATGAAAATTGGGACCCACGGAACCTAGAAATCAACCTCTAAACCAAGGTCGATGGCTAACGCTGAAATCTTTGGATCACATAGACTACTACTGACTCACAAACCATTGGCGAAAATGGAGTCCCTGCTGACCCAAAAATAATCATAAAAAGCCAGGTAAATGGCTGACAATAAAATATTCAGCGCACTTAGACTACTTTTGACTAAAAAACCGTTGATAAAAACTGGGACACATCGAACTCAGAAATCATCCTCCAGACCTAGTTCTGTGGCTGACGTTGAAATCTTGAGCGCACAAAGATTGCTGAAAATTAGGTCCTTCCGGACCCAGAAATCATCCTCGCAACCCAATTCTATAGCTGATACTGAAATCTTCACCACACCTAGACTACTGCTGACTAAGAAACCCTTGATGAAAACTGAGTCCCTGCTGAGCAAAAATAATCCTGGAAAACCAGGTCGATGGCTGACGCTAAAATATTCAACGCACCTACATAACTGCTGCCTCAGAAACCGTTGACAAAAACTTGGACCCACCGAACCTAGAAATCAACCTCCAAACCCAGTTAATAGCTAACATTGAAATCTTCGGCACTTATATGCTACTGTTGACTTAGAAACCGTTGACGAAAACAGGGACCCACCGAACCCAGAAATCATCCTCCAAACACAGTTCCACTCCTAACGCTGAAATCTTCAGCGCATATAGACTCAGAAACCATTGATGAAAACTGTGTCCCTACTGACCTAAAATCATCATCGAAAACAAGGTCGACGACTTATGCTGAAATCTTCAAAGCACATAGACTACTACTGACCCAAAAACCGTTGAGTAAAACTGGCACCCTCCTGACCTAGAAATCATCCTCGTAACCAAGTTTGATTGCTGATGCTTCAGGCTCAGAAACCGTTGATGAAAACAGGGACCCATCGATCCTAGAAATCATCCTCAAAATTAGGTCGACGTCTGATGCTGAAATCTTTAGCGCGCATAGATTACAGAGGACTCAGAAACCGTTGATGAAAAGTGTGTCCCTACGGACCCAGAAATCATCCATGAAGCCCAGTTCCACGCCTGATGCTAAAATCTTCAGTGCAAATAGACTACTACCGACTCAGTAACCGTTGACAAAACTGAGTCCCTGCTGACCCAAAAATCATCCTTGAAACCCAGGTCGAAAGCTTACGTTGAAATATTCAGCACACTTAGAAATGGTTGACGAAAACTAAGTCCCTGCTGACACAAAAAATATCCTCGAAACCCAGGTCAGTGCACATAGACTACTACTGACTCAGAAATCGTTGATGAAAACTGGGACCCTCAAAACCAGAAATCATCCTCGCACCTCAGTTCGATTGCTGACACTGAAATTTTCAGCACACATAGACTATTTCTGACTTAGAAACCATTAACGAAAACTGGGTCCCACCAAACCTAGAAATCATCCACAAATCTCTGTTCGGCGGCTCACGCTCAAATCTTCAGCGTGTATAGACGACTACTGACTCTAAAACAGTTGATGAAAATTGGGACCCTTCGAACTTCGAAATCATCCTCGCAACCCAGTTCAACGGCAAATGCTGAAATCTTCAAAGCACATAGACTCTCTTGACTCAGAAAACATTGACGAAAACTGGGACCCTCCGGACCTAGAAATCTTCCACGAAACCCAGATCGATGGTGACGCTAAAATTTTTAGCGCACATACACTTCTGCTTACTCAGAAACTGTTGATGAAAACTACATCCCTACTAACCCAAAAATCATCCTAGAAACCCAAATGGACGGTTGATGCTAAAATCTGCAGCGCACATAGACTACTAATTACTAACAAACTGTTGATGAAAACTGGGACCCTCCTAACCCGGAAATAATCCTCGCAACCAAGTTCGATTGCTGATGCTGAAATCTTCAGCATACAAAGACTAATGCTGACTTAGAAACTATTGACCAAAACTGGGGCCCATCGAACGTAGAAATCATCATCAAAACGAGGTCGACGTCGGACGCTGATATCTTCAGTGCATGGAGACTACTGGTGACTCACAAACCATTGATGAAAATTGCGTCCCTACGGACTTAGAAATCATCCACGAAGTCCAATTCCACGCCTGATGCCGAACTCTTCCGCCACCTCAGTAACTGTTGACAAAATTGAGTCCCTGCTACCCAAAAATCATCCTTGAAACCCAGGTCGAAGGCTGACGCTGAAATATTTAGTGCACATAAACTACTGTTGACTTAGAAACTGTTGATGAAAACTAGGTACCTGCTAACACAAAAAAAATCCATGAAACCCAGTTTAATGGCTGACGCTGGAATTTGCAGCTCACATAGATTACTATAGACTCAAAAACCGTTAACGAAAACTAAGTCCCTACAAACCAAAAAATCAACCTCGAATCCTAGTTCTATAGTTGACGCTGAAACCTACGATGCACATAGACTAATGTTGTCTCATAAACTATTGATGAAAACCGAGTCCCTGCTAAACCAAAAATCATCCTCGAAACCCAGGTGGACGGCTGACGCTGAAATATTCAGCGCATATAGACTACTGCTAACTCAGAAACCATTGATGAAAAGTGTGTCCCTATGGACCCCAAAATCATCAACGAAGCTAGTTCCACGCCTGACGCTGAAATCTTGAGCGCACATAAACAATTGTCGCGTCAGTAACCATTCAAAAAACTGAGTCCATGCTGACCTAAAAATAATATTTGAAACCTAGGTCGAAGGCTGACGCTGAAAATTTCAGCGCACATCGACTACTACCGACTCAGAAATCATTGACTAAAACTGCGTCCCTCTGAACCAAGAAATCATCTTCCAAACCCAGTTTCACTCCTGACAGTGAATCTTCAGCGCATATAGACTCATAAACTGTTGATGAAAATTGCGTCCCTATTGACTTAAAAGTCATCCTCGAAAACAAGGTCAACGACTTACGCTGAAATCTTCAAAGCACATAGACTCCTACAGACTCAGAAATCGTTGATTAAAACTGGGACCCTCCTGGCCTAGAAATTATCAACTTGTTCGATTACTGACATTGCAGGCTCAAAAACCGTAGACGAAAATAGGGACCCATTGGACTTAGAAATCATCCATAAAGCGAAGTTCCACGCCTGATGCTGAAATATTCAACACACCAACACTACTCTGACTCAGAAACCATTGACCAAAACCGGGACCCATGTAACCTAGAAAACATCCACCAAACCTAGTTCAATAGTTAACGTTGAAATCTTCAGCGCATATATACTATTGCTGACTTAGAAACCTAGTGACCAAAAAACTATCCTTGAAACCCAGGTCGATGGATGGCACTGAAATATTGACCTCACACAGACTACTGCTCACTTAGAAACCGTTGCTGAAAACTTGGTCCCACCGAACATAAAAATCAACCTCCAAACCAAGGTCAGCGACTAACACTGAAATCTTGAGCGCACATAGACTACTGCAGACTTAGAAATCGTTGTTAAAAACTAGGTCCCTCCAGACCCCAAAATCATCCTCGCAACCCAATTCTATGGCTGACACTGAAATCTTTAGAGCACTTAGACTACTGCTGACAAAGAAACCGTTGACGAAAACTACGTCCCTCAAGAACCAAAAAACAACCTCCAAACCAAGGTTGACGGCTAACGTTGAAATATTCAGCACACCTAGACTACTACTGACTCACAAACCATTGACGAAAACATAGTCCCTGTTGACCAAAAAATAATCCTCAAAAGCTAAGTAGATGGCTGACTTTGAAATATTCAGCGCACCTAGACAACTTTTGACTCAGAAACCATTGATGAAAATTGGGACGCACCGAACCTAGAAATCATCCTCCGTACCTAGTTCCATGGCTGACTCTTAACTATTAAACGCCCATAGGCTGCTGCAGACTCAGAAACCGTTGATGAAAACTGGGTCCTTCCAAACTCAGAAATCATACTCGCAATCCAGTTCTATGGCTGACACTGAAATCTTCACTGCACCAAGACTACTGCTGACTAAGAAACCCTTGATGAAAACTGAGTCCTTGCTGAATCAAAAATCATCCTCGAAACCCAGGTTGATGGCCGACGCTGAAATATTCAGCGCACCTACATAACTACTGACTCACAAACCGTTGATGAAAACTGGGACACACCAAACCTAGAAATCAACCTCCAAACCAAGTTCAACAGCTAACGTTGAAATCTTCAGCGCATATATGCTACTACTGACTCAGAAGCCTTTGATGAAAACTGAGACCCTGTTGACCAAAAAACCATCCTCGAAGCCCAGGTCAACGGCTGGCGCTGAAATATTCAACTCACATCGACTACTGCTAACTCACAAACCGTTGAAGAAAATTTGGACCCACCGAACCTAGATATCAATCTCCAAACCAAGGTCAACGACTAATGCTGAAATCTTCGACACACATAGACTACTACTGACTCACAAAGCATTGACAAAAACGGAGTCCCTGCTGACACAAAAAGAATCCTCAAAAGCCAGGTAGATGGCTGACTTTGAATATTCAGCGCACCTAAACTACTTTTGACTTAGAAACCGTTGACAAAAGTTGGGTCCCACCGAACCTTGAAATCAACCTTCAAACCAAGGTCGACGGTTGATGCTGAAATCTTCAGTGCAAATAGACTACTCCTAACTTAAGAAATCGTTGAAGAAAACTTAGTCCCTACTGACCCAAAAATCATCCTCCAAAACCATTTCCACGGATGACGCTGAAATCTTCAGCGCACATAGACTCCTCCTGACTTAGAAAACGTTCATGAAAATTGTGCACCTAAATCATCCATGAAACCAAGTTTTGTTGCTGACGTTGGAATATTCAGAGCATAGAGACTACTTCTTCCTCAGAAACCATTGACTAAAAATGGGACCCTCTGGACCTAGAAATCATCCTCATAATATGTTCATAGGCTGACTCTGAAATATTCAGCTGACCTAGACAATTGCTGACTTAGAAACCATTGACAAAAACTAAGATGAACCGAACCTAGAAATCATCATCCAAATCAAGTGACACGACCAAAAGCTTGATGTCTCTTCCCAAGTGCAGGAGTGTCGAAGTAATAAATAACCCGGCAAGACCGGGGTCGAACCACAGAGAGGTTAATTGTATAAATTATAAATAACAAGACAACAACAACAACAACAACAACAACAACAACAACAATAATAATACTCAGTACGTGGCGTTGTTATACCTGAGAATGATCTAAAGATCGGGTCACAGGTTTCCAGCCTATATACTGACTTTATGAAAAGATCAAAGATATATATTATATAATATAAACAGAATGTAAATAATAATAATAATAACAATGATAATAATAATAATAACAGAAGATGAAGAAATTAATGAGAACTTTGAGATAAAAGATTAACGTAAGGATTAAACAATGATAAAAACAAATGTCAAGGTTAGAGGATCCACTAATGGTACTTCAAACAAGTATAATATAAACTCTTATTACTCAATTGGAAACCACACATAAAGGAGGTTCCAATCAGATTATAAATTGTTAACATGATTACATTAATTATCTTATTCGAATAAAGCTAATACTTGTAAATGTTGGCAGGCATTCATGATTATAACTTATGTTAACAACAAATCAAGTTCCTTTCATAGCTCAGGTGTCGGTTAAACCATACAGTATGGGCTATGAAAGTGCCAAGTATTTGTTGTACCAAGTGTTACACAACATAAATCTAGATTAACCATTTAACAAGCAAAGTATTAAAGTGAACAAGATAACAAATATAAAACATGTTAGTATCCAACGTTAAGGTCCATTTTAAGTTTATATTATACTTGTTCTTACACCATTAGTGTACCCTTTTCACCTTGACATAATTAACTTAGCTAAACATAATGAAAGAAAGAAACATAAATGAACAAGGTAAGAACATAAATGAGAAAGAAGTTAACTAAGTAAAGGAAAGGAAATTAAGTGCATAAACTTGATATTAATGAAAGCAAAACATAAGCAATACAAAGAGAGAAAGCAAGAGCATGATCTTGATCTGGAAACCAAGATGCCTCAATACATGGTAAGTGCCTCCTTTTATAGGCCAAAATTTGGAACTATTGATTTGTTGACTAATTGATGAGTGGGTGGCCACATCTTGACTAGATAACAATCCTTATCTTCTTGTCTGATCAAGACGTCATTGCTAACATCATAATTTGCCCAGAATCCTCAAGAATGTTCTAGGAAATTGTCTCAGCTTTCCAACAAAAAAAAGATGAGGTCATTTGGACTTCTAGAACTCAAGATATGGGTTGAACACTAAATAGTGTTTGGGCTGCAGGACAGCTTCGGACTTCTTCGTTGTTCCTTCAATTTGGACTTCAAAACGACCTTTTCAAATCTTGGGCTCCTCATGAAAGTTGTAGGCTTTTGTCTTACCTTTCCATCCATATAAAGTGGACCTAAATCCGAAATCTAGAGCTCCAGATATGATCCAATTACCGAGCAATGTTCCGGTTTGGACTGCACCGACATCTCTTTTCTAAGTTTGGTCATCTCTTTGTCCTTTAACTTTCAATGCTTAAACTCATAAATCAATCCTTTTATTTATGTGATAGTCCTGCATTTAAAATGAGCATTTACCATAAATTAAGGTATCTTATAATATTAAACTTGTTATTATAAAACATGCTTTAGTTAAGGAGTTATTGATACTTCAAGTGCAAAATGATGATATAAAACCTTGATAAACATGCACTTTTAAGTACTAATCACACCCCCCAACCAGCTTATTACTAGTCCCTAGTAATCTAAAGCGTTAAAATAGAGAAACAATTTGCAAGTTCCACAAAGCAAGGCATTCATCATTCAACTTCCATTAATCTATCCAGATAAACAAACTCTCATTAAATTTATATTCCTGCTTCATACTTCTTAAACAAGATATTAATAAACCTTCTTTTTGTGTGCTCAATGAAAACATAGATGATGGGGCTTTTGTTGGAAGAAAACAATATTATGTTCAAATGTTTAAGGTGAACTTCCTTGGGTTGGGATTATTTTTTTTTCTTTTTATTTATATACACATACAACTTAAAACACAATGTATCTTTAACCCATGTAACGAGTTTTAGGCTAATGACTCCCAGACCAGTTGGTCTTAGGGCATTAGGTGTTGAGACACCCCTACGAGCTTAACAACTCGGGTTGCAGATACTGATACGTAGATAGTGCAATGTTTGATTCCCTTAAGCTTTTCTCCTTAACCCATGTAACAAGCTTTGGGCCAATAGCTCCCAAGTCAGTTGACTTTAGGGTATTAGGTGTTAAAACACCCTTCAGGCTTAATTGCTTAGGTTAGGGAGGCTACGAAACCAAACTTATCCACGTTTTATTATCATCAATACTATCTTTTTTTTTTTTTTGCAAATTATATACTATCCTTTTCGCTTAGTTGTTACCTTCAACAAAAGAACATGATTAATGTAATAATCCAATGTGCAACCCACAATCATATGTTAAAGTGTGTGTGTGAAAATGAAGGTTTAATAATACTTGTTAAATGAGTATATGAGCAGAATCAAGTGATAACAATGTGAGAGTTTGTAAACCTGAATATTTCAAGAAGTATTATGATAGACCTTGGTAATGAAACTTACTAAGATGCGTCTCTAGAGTCAATAAAATTGATTCCATACTCTGTCATCCTAATAACAATTTTGTCAAATGGTTTTAATAATAGCAAAAACAGTTAGCAAGTTAGTTTTTTTTTTTTTTTTTTTTTAACTACTACCCTCTCCCCCCAACCAAAACAAGACATTGTCCTCAATGTTCTAAGGTAGAAAGATAGAGTATAGAAGACATCACCTGAAACAGCGAACAATGACAAACCTGAAACACACTTAAACAAATATAAGAAGTAACAAAACAAAATACTATGCTATTAATAAAACCAAAAGACACAAGGTTTCACCGATGAAGGCTCAAATCTAATTTAAGCTTTTTACTTTATTTTGACAAAGCATGTATGTACAGGTAGTTGTGATTGTGGCTCACATCTTCCCTTGGTTTTACGTCCAAGAACGGCTTAAACGCCCTCTATGGGTCGGGGATACGCTTCCCATCCAGTTTTCTTAAAAACTGGCAAATAGGGTCTTTTTTAGTCAGATTCCCAAGACTAAGTCGATCATGTTCTTTATGGAATTGTGGCCATAAATCATGAATTACACGATGCACATTGCCACCAGGATATGTTGCAAAAGTCAATAAAAGATTATCCAAAGATTCCTTATGTCTTGAAATAAATCCTGACTTTTGACAATTTTCACAAGTTTTGCAGAACACATGTGTGTCTTTGAACATGGTGGGCCAATAGAATCCAGATTGTAAGATTTTTACAGTCGTCCTTTTCGACGAGAAATGACTCCCACATGCCTCAGAATGACAAATTTTAATGACACTACTTACCTCATTGTCGGGAATGTATCTTTGAAATATTTGATCAGGAAAATTTTTGAATAAGTAAGGGTCATCCAAATAAAAGTTCTTCACTTCGTTCAAAAACTTTCCTTTGTCTTCGATACTCAAGTGAGCTGGCAAATCTCCTGTTGCAAGAAAATTGATATTTTTAGCAAACCAAGGCATTGAACTAAGAGAAAGTAAAGATTCGTCAGGAGAGTGATCATCGATTGGTGGGATGTCAGATGTCAAATCTGTTGTCACTTTTGACAAAAGATCGGCATTAATATTTTTGGTGCCTTTTTCATCCGTGATTTCTTCCTGAGAATAAATCATTTGCAAATCTTCATATTCATCCAACTCAATTTTGCTCAAAGTAGATTCAAGTTGATCATGAACTAATTCTTCAATATGATCTACTTCTTGTAAATCATTATCATCTCCAGGCTGCTTGCAAACGTTGAAAATATTCATCTCTAATGTCATGTTTCCAAAAGATAACTTCATGAGTCCATTCCTACAATTAATCAATGCATTAGAAGTTGTAAGAAACGGACGTCCTAAAATAATAGGAAATGAATTACATGCTTCAACAGGTTGCGTGTCCAAAACAATAAAATCCACAGGATAAATGAATTTATCGACTTGTACTAACACATCTTCAATTATTCCTCTAGGCACTTTTACAGATCTATCGGCGAGTAAAAGAGTTACAGAAGTTGGTTTTAACTCACCTAGATTGAGACTTTGAAAAACTGAATATGGAAGTAAATTCACACTAGCTCCAAGATCAAGTAAGGCTCTTTCAATTTTATGTTCTCCAATAAAGCAAGAAATTGTAGGACAACCAGGGTCTTTTATATTTCAAAGCATTATTGTTCTGAAGAATGGCACTTACTTGTTCGGCTAAAAAGGCTTTCTTTTTCACATTCAGTTTTTCTCTTCACAGTGCACAGATCTTTCAAAAATTTAGCATAGGAAGGAACCTGTTTAATAGCATCCAACAAAGGTATATTGATCCTTACCTGTTTGAAAATTTCAAAGATTTCAGAGTTGTGATTGACTTTCCTTTGTTTGGTCATGGCATGAGGAAATGGAAGTGCTGACGAGGAATCAGCCTTCTCTTTGCAATGTTCAGGTTCAACCCCTTCCTTACCCTCAGAGATAGACTCATCATCTTTCTCACAAGGTTCAAGAATGGGTTTTTCAATAACCTTACCACTACGAAGAGTGATGACTGATTTGACTTGATCCATGTGTTGGCTTCCAGAACTACTTGCATTTGCATTGTATTGCCCCTTTGGATTTTGCTGTGGTTGAGAAGGAAACTTACCTTTCTCTTGGAAACTGAGAGCAGATGTTAATTTTGCAAGAGCATCTTTAAAATCGGTCATGCTTTGAGCAAGTTGAGTGTTGATTGTCTCCTGCTTTTCAATGAATGCATGCAATGTTTCCTCAAAATTTCTTCTAGGAGGTGAAGCATAAGGAGGTGCATATCCATTAGAATTTTGGAAATTATGGTGTGCTTGAAACGGTGGATGTGAAGTTTGTGCATTGTTGCTATCACTCTTCCAACTAAAATTTGGGTGATTTCTCCAACCAGGGTTATATGTTTGTGAGTATGGGTTATGGTTGGGTCTTTGAAAACTGTTTAAAGCATGGGCTTGTTCATGGAGGCATTCCTTGAAAGAAGGCAAAGTTGGACAATCATTGGTTGCATGCTCATTTGTTTCACAGATTTGACACACAATGTCTTGAACAGATTTTAATTGACCACTTTTTTTCAATTCAAGTGCTTCGACTTTTCTAGCTAAAGATGCAAACTTGGCTTGGAGGTCATGATCTTCCCTAAGGTTGTGCATACCTCCACTAGATGTATGAGGTTGAGTTTTACTTGGTGCCTCATAAGTACCTGTGGTGTCCCAATTTTGAGCATTTTCGGCTAGCAAGTCTAGGTACTCCATTGCTTCATTAGGGTCTTTGTCTTCAAAAGTTCCATTGCACATCAATTCAACCATTTGCCTATCTCTAGGTGTTAAACCCTCATAAAAATGTGAAACCAATCTCCATGTTTCAAAACCATGATGTGGGCAAGTATTAAGCAAATCTCGATACCTATCCCAACATTGGTAAAATGTTTCTCCTGGCTTTTGAGTGAAAGTGATGATTTGTCTTTTGAAAGAGTTTGTTCTGTGAGATGGAAAAAAACTTCTTTAAAAATTG
This sequence comes from Populus alba, assembly GCF_005239225.2. NCBI lineage: Eukaryota > Viridiplantae > Streptophyta > Magnoliopsida > Malpighiales > Salicaceae > Populus > Populus alba. Next base: position 11,129,933 of record NC_133294.1, on the reverse strand, counting down.
TTGTTGCATATCATCCCAAGCACGAATGGATCCTGGTCTCAAATTTTGTAGCCATGTTTTAGCTTTATCTTTTAATGAAAAAGGAAAAAGCTTTAATCGAATGGTGTTCATGCTACAATTTGAGTCATTATAGGTATTACAGACCTCCTCAAATTCCCTTAAATGCAAGTATGGATTTTCTAAGTCTAAGCCATGAAAAGATGGTAAAAGTTGAATAATGCCTGGCTTAAAATTAAAATGAGATGCATCAGGAGGGAAAACTATGCATGAGGGTGCACTTGTTCTTGTGGGATTCATGTGGTCTCTAAGTGTTCTCATACGGTTATTCTCATTATGAAGTGATTGATTATCTTCTTCGGCCATATTTTCTGAAAATGATGAGGATACCCTACAAAGTCTACCACTTAATGTACGTGACCAAACTCTCATGCACGTGTAAGAAGAGAATTAAAAGGAAGAAAATAAAAGAGAAGAAATAGAAACAAAAGTTAAATAAAATGAAAAATGAAAAGAGAAGATAAAATAAATATTATAATTTATACAAGAATTTACCTCCCCGGCAACGGCGCCAAAAACTTGACACGACCAAAAGCTTGATGTCTCTTCCCAAGTGCAGGAGTGTCGAAGTAATAAATAACCCGGCAAGACCGGGGTCGAACCACAGAGAGGTTAATTGTATAAATTATAAATAACAAGACAACAACAACAACAACAACAACAACAACAACAACAACAACAATAATAATACTCAGTACGTGGCGTTGTTATACCTGAGAATGATCTAAAGATCGGGTCACAGGTTTCCAGCCTATATACTGACTTTATGAAAAGATCAAAGATATATATTATATAATATAAACAGAATGTAAATAATAATAATAATAACAATGATAATAATAATAATAACAGAAGATGAAGAAATTAATGAGAACTTTGAGATAAAAGATTAACGTAAGGATTAAACAATGATAAAAACAAATGTCAAGGTTAGAGGATCCACTAATGGTACTTCAAACAAGTATAATATAAAACTCTTATTACTCAATTGGAAACCACACATAAAGGAGGTTCCAATCAGATTATAAATTGTTAACATGATTACATTAATTATCTTATTCGAATAAAGCTAATACTTGTAAATGTTGGCAGGCATTCATGATTATAACTTATGTTAACAACAAATCAAGTTCCTTTCATAGCTCAGGTGTCGGTTAAACCATACAGTATGGGCTATGAAAGTGCCAAGTATTTGTTGTACCAAGTGTTACACAACATAAATCTAGATTAACCATTTAACAAGCAAAGTATTAAAGTGAACAAGATAACAAATATAAAACATGTTAGTATCCAACGTTAAGGTCCATTTTAAGTTTATATTATACTTGTTCTTACACCATTAGTGTACCCTTTTCACCTTGACATAATTAACTTAGCTAAACATAATGAAAGAAAGAAACATAAATGAACAAGGTAAGAACATAAATGAGAAAGAAGTTAACTAAGTAAAGGAAAGGAAATTAAGTGCATAAACTTGATATTAATGAAAGCAAAACATAAGCAATACAAAGAGAGAAAGCAAGAGCATGATCTTGATCTGGAAACCAAGATGCCTCAATACATGGTAAGTGCCTCCTTTTATAGGCCAAAATTTGGAACTATTGATTTGTTGACTAATTGATGAGTGGGTGGCCACATCTTGACTAGATAACAATCCTTATCTTCTTGTCTGATCAAGACGTCATTGCTAACATCATAATTTGCCCAGAATCCTCAAGAATGTTCTAGGAAATTGTCTCAGCTTTCCAACAAAAAAAAAGATGAGGTCATTTGGACTTCTAGAACTCAAGATATGGGTTGAACACTAAATAGTGTTTGGGCTGCAGGACAGCTTCGGACTTCTTCGTTGTTCCTTCAATTTGGACTTCAAAACGACCTTTTCAAATCTTGGGCTCCCATGAAAGTTGTAGGCTTTTGTCTTACCTTTCCATCCATATAAAGTGGACCTAAATCCGAAATCTAGAGCTACAGATATGATCCAATTACCGAGCAATGTTCCGGTTTGGACTGCACCGACATCTCTTTTCTAAGTTTGGTCATCTCTTTGTCCTTTAACTTTCAATGCTTAAACTCATAAATCAATCCTTTTATTTATGTGATAGTCCTGCATTTAAAATGAGCATTTACCATAAATTAAGGTATCTTATAATATTAAACTTGTTATTATAAAACATGCTTTAGTTAAGGAGTTATTGATACTTCAAGTGCAAAATGATGATATAAAACCTTGATAAACATGCACTTTTAAGTACTAATCATCAAGGACGACGGCTGACGCTGAAATCTTCAGCGCAAATAGACTGCTCCTAACTCAGAAACCATTGAAGAAAACTTAGTCCCTACTGACCCAAAAATCATCCTCCAAACCCATTTCCACGGATGACACTGAAATCTTCAGCGCACATAGACTTCTCCTAACTCAGAAAACGTTCATGAAAACTGTGCACCTATGGACCCATAAATCATCCACGAAACCAAGTTTTGTTGCTAACGTTGAAATCTTCTAAGCACACAGACTACTGGTTCCTCAGAAACAATTAACTAAAAATAGGACCCTACGTACTTAGAAATCATCCTCGCAATCCAGTTCATTGGCTAATGCTGAAATATTCAGCTAACATAGACTACTGCTCCCTCACAAACCGTTGACGAACACTGAGTCCTTACTGATCCAGAAATCATCCTCGCAACCCAGTTCTACGTCTAGCACTGAAATCTTTAGCTCACCTAGACTATGCCGACTGCAAAACTGTTGAAAAAAACGGAGTCCCTACGAACCAACAATCATCCTCAATACCCAGGTCGATGGCTGACGGTGAAATATTCAGCGCACCTAGACAACTGCTGACTCAGAAACCGTTGAAAAAAACTAAGACTCACCGAACCCAGAAATTATTGTCCAAACCAAGGACGATGGCTGACATTGAAATCTTCAGCGCAAGTAGATAGCTTTTGACTCAAAAAATGTTGAAGAAAATTGAGTCCCTACTAACCCAAAAATCATCCTCCAAACCCATTTCCATAGATGTCGCTGAAATCTTCAGCGCATAGAGACTACTCCTGACTCAGAAACCATTCATGAAAATTGTGCCCCTTCGGACCCATAAATCATCCACGAAACCAAGTTTTGTTAGTGATGTTGAAATCTTCAGAGCACACAGACTACTACTTCCTCAGAAACCATTAACTAAAAATAGGACCCTACGGACCTAGAAATCATCCTCGCAATCCAGTTCATCGGCTAAAACTGAAATATTCAGCTCACATAGACTACTACTCCCTCACAAACCATTGACAAACACCGAGTCCCTAATGATCTAGAAATCATCCTCGCAACCTAGTTCTACGGCTGACATTGAAATCTTCAGGGCACCTAGACTACTGCTGATTAGGAAACCGTTGATGAAAACTGAGTCCATGTTGAACAAAAAATCATCCTGGAAACCCAGGTCGATGGCTGACGCTGAAATATTCAACGCACCTACACTACTGCAGACTCAGAAACCGTTGCTGAAAACTAGGTCCCTCCGAACCAAGAAATCATCCTCGCACCCTAGTACTACGGCTGACACTGAAATCTTCAGTGCACTTTGACTATACTGACTAAGAAACCATTAATAAAAACTGAGTCCCTACTAAACCAAAAATCATCATGGAAACCTAGGTCAATGGCTGATGTTGAAATCTTCAGCGCACCTAGACTACTGCTAATTAAGAAACCATTGACGAAAACTAAGTCCCTGCTGAACCAAAAATATCCTCGAAACCCAGGTCGACGGCTGATGTTGAAATCTACAGCGCAAATAGAATGCTCTTGACTTAGAAACCGTTGATGAAAACTGAGTTCCTGCTGAACCAAAAATATCCTCCAAACCCATTTCCACAGATGACGCTGAAATCTTCAACGCACATAGACTCCTCCTAACTCAGAAAACGTTCATGAAAACTGTGCACCTACGAACCCCTAAATCATCCACGAAACCAAGTTCTGTTGCTAACGTTGGAATATTCAGAGCATAGAGACTACTTCTTCCTTAGAAACCATTGACTAAAAATGGGACCCTACGGACTTATAAATCATCCTCACAACCAGTTCATAGGCTGACTCTGAAATATTCAGCGCACCTAGACAACTCCTGACTCAGAAATTGTTGACGAAAACGGGGACCCTATAAACCTAGAAATCATCCTCCAAACGAAGTCGACGGCTGACGTTAAAATCTTCAGCGCACATAAACTACTACTGACTCACAAACCATTGATGAAAACTGCATCCCTACGGACCTAGAAATCATCCACGAAGTAAAGTTCCACGCCTATTGCTGAATTATTCAACGCACCAACACTACTGCAGACTCAGAAACCGTTGATGAAAACTGAGTCCCTGCTGACCGAAAAATCTTCTTCGAAACCTAGGTCGACGTCTAACGCCAAAATATTTAGCACACATAGACTATTGCTGAGTCACAAACCGTGGATGAAAATAGGGATCCACCAAACCCAGAAATCATCCAGCAAACCCAGTTCCGAGGCTGACTCTAAAATATTCAACACACATAAACTACTTGAGAGTCAAAAACCGTTGTTGAAAAATGGGTCCCTCCAGAACCAAAAATCTTCCTCGCAACCTATTTCTAAGGCTGACACTGAAATCTTCAGTGCACCTAGACTACTGCTGATGAAGAAACCATTGACGAAAATTGAGTCCCTACTGACCAAAAAACCATCATCGAAACCCAAGTCGATGTTTGATGATTAGTACTTAAAAGTGCATTTTATCAAGGTTTTATATCATCATTTTGCACTTGAAGTATTAATAACTCCTTAACTAAAGCATGTTTTATAATAACAAGTCTAATACTATAAAATGCCTTAATATATGGTAAATGTTCATCTTAAATGCATGCCTATCACATAAATCAATGGATTGATTGATGAGTTCAAGTATGGAAATTGAAAGGACAAAGAGAGGGCCAAACTTAGAAAAGAGATGTTCATTTCCTTTCTTTTACTTAGTTAACTTGTATCTTATTTATGTTCTTGTTTTGTTTATTTATGTTTCTCTTCTTCATTATGTTTAGCTAAGTTTATTATATCAAGGTGAAAAGGTTACACTAATGGTGTAAGAATAAGTATAGTGTAAACTCAACATGGACCTTAATGTTTGATATTAACATGTCTTATCTTTTTATCTTACTAATTCTTAATACCTTGCTTGTTAAATGGTTAATCTAGATTTGTGTTGTATAATACTTGGTACAACAAATGTTTGGCACTCTCATAGCCCAACCGTATGATATTACCTACACCTGTGCTATGAAAGGAACTTGATTTGTTGTTAACATAAGTTAGCATCATGAATTCCTGACATTATTTAAAAGTTTGGTGTTACGTAAATAAGATAATTAATATGATCATGTTCACAATTTATAATGAGCTATTAATGACAAATCATCCGATTGGAACCTCCTTCGTGTGTGGTTTTCAAATTGAGTAATAAAAGTTGATATTATACTTGTTTGAAATACCATTAGTGGATCCTCTAACATTGACATTTGGTTTTATTATTGTTTAATCCTTACAGTAATCTCCATCTCAAAGTTCTCATTAATTTCATCATCTTCTCTTTTTTTACTGCTACTACTACTACTACTACTACTACTACTACTAGTATTATTATTATTATTATTATTATTATTATTATTTGCATTCTTGTTATATTTTATGTACATTAAATATGCTCTATGTTTGATCAAGGATCCTGACATTGTTGGTCTTGCCTTGTTCATTCACATCAGAAATCTATTTATATTATATAATATATATATCTCTTTAATCTTTTCATAAACTCAGTATATAGTCTGGAAACCTGTGACCTAATCTTTTAGATCATTCTCAGGTATAACAACGCCACGTACTGAGTATTATTATTGTTATTGTTGTTGTTGTTGTTGTATTGTTTTTTATAATTTATACAATAAATCTCTCTGTGGTTTGACCCCGTTCTTATCGGGTTATTTATTACTTTGACACTCCTTCACTTGGGAGAAGACATCAATCTTTTGGTGATGTCAAGTTTTTGGCACCGTTGCCGGGGAGGTAAATTCTTGTACAAATTGTAGTATTTATTTTATTTTCTCTTTTCACTTTTCATTTTGTCTAACTCTTGTTTCTTTTGTTTTGTTTTGTTTTGTTTCTTGTTCTTCTCTTTTCTTTTCTTCCTTTTATTCTCTTCTTACACGTGCATGAGAGTTTGGTCATGTGCATTAAGTGGTAGATTTTGTAGGGTATCCTCATCATTTTCAGAAAATATCGCCGAAGAAGATAATCAATCGCTTCATAATGAGAATAATGAGAATAACCGTATGAGAACACTTAGAGACCACATGAATCCCACAAGAACAAGTGCACCCTCATGCATAGTTTTCCCTCCTAATGCATCTCATTTTAATTTTAACCAGGCATTATTCAACTTTTACCTTCTTTTCATGGCTTAGATCTAGAAAATCCACACTTGCATTTAAGAGAATTTAAAGAAGTTTGTAACACCTATAATGACTTAAATTGTAGCATGAATACTGTCGCACCCTCGCGGCAGAGCGCGGCGTCGTGGCGACTTTTGATTGAATTTCAGGGTTTTTTTTTTATTTTAAAGGAGTCGCCACCTAGTATTTTGATCACTAGGAACCCTAACTGGTCTTTCAGAGATTCTAAGGTAAGGGACTGGTTGTGTAAAGGGAAGGTATTAGCACCCCTAATACGCTCTACCTAAGGTAAACTGCTTGGTGTTTGGTTTTCTCTATAATTGCTATGGTGTTGGTGTTCTCTAATCCCATCCATTTTTCTAGATTTGATTCAAACTAAATTTATTAGGATAGAAATCCAAGGAGATTCCATGTGCTTCGAAAGCTCATTTTTCCCTTAGTATTTCAAAAGTTTGCGACTCGTAAATCGCAAGGAGGAGGGACAAAAAATTAAAAATCTAGGGCGCTAAAAAAAACCTAAATTTTTTTAGTGTTTTATACTCTCACGGCTCGTAAACCGTTGAGTAAAATTATTTTTTTTGAAATGTCCTTGATTACAATCAAGACTTCTTTCAAGGATGTGTGTGAATTTATTATTCCCAATAATATTTTGGATATTCATCCTTTAAAGATTTCTTTATCCAAACATTAACGGTGAGTAATAGATGAATTTCGCCCCCCAAAATAAGATTTTTAAATTTTTTGGAATATTGGCCAATACCCTTTGGAGTTTTACAAACTTGTTGTAAAATCTAGAAATACAAGAAAAATTTTTGTGTGTTTAAGAAATCCATGCAAAAACACATTTTTCAAAACTTCGAATATTTTTTGTGTGTATATATATATATATATATATATATATATATATATATACATCTAAAAAGAGCGTTCAAAACATGTTAGGGTATTGGCCGTATGCAACACGCAAGAAAACTTTTTAAAATAACACATTTTTCAAAACTTCGAATATTTTTTGTATATATATATATATATATATATATAAAGAGCATTCAAAACATGTTAGGGTATTGGTCGTATGCAACACACAAGAAAACTTTTTAAAATTTGTTTTATCGAAAACACAAGCAACACAATTAAACACAAAAGAAAAATCGCAATAAAAAAGCTGAAAGCCGTCATATATATTCTAAGATTTATAATAAGCTTCAAGCAATAAAAATTTCAAAGCCAATTTAATGCGTAGATAGCCAGAATAAAAAAAAAAAAAAAAAAAACTGGGAGAAATCACTAAAAAAAAAAAAGACTGGCTGATTTCTTCTCCAACGGGTGTAAGGAAACCAAAATGAAAGTCCCTAAATGTAAAAGTTCCTAAACATGAAAGACAAACCCTTTTTACATGGGCAGCAACTGAACTCAAAAATCATGAAAAAAAATAGTAGGCAAGCATTAGTTTTTCTAAATAGAAACCAATTATTTCAGAAGGAAGAAAAGCTTTACAACCGAATGCTTAATATAAAAATAACAAAGAAGGAGAGATTGGGGCTTATACCTGCAGCTCCTGTTTGCAGAAAATGAAACCAGGGACTAAAAAAATCACAGCTCACGCGTGCTTCCTTGAATACCGTTGCCTGCCTTTCTTGCGTGTTCCTTCAAATTGCAACTCTTGTTTGCAGAAAAAAAAAAAAAAAAAGCAAGGTCGAAAGACACAGCTCACGTGTGCCTCTTTGGCTACTGGTAAATGACAGACAAAAATAGAGATGCTGAAACGGACGAAATATTCCAGCTATGTGCTGGTAAATGACCGGTTTCCCCGTCACCTGCCTCTCTTGCGTTTTCCTTCTTTTGTTGTGTTCTCTCTATCCTCTCCCCTCTTTAATTTATGCTCTTTCTTTCTTATTTTTCTGCCCTCTCCTTCCTGCCCCCGTTAGGTCATTAGAGGGGCTTATATATAGTCTAAATATGTCTCCATTTAGGAAAGATTCAATGCATTAACCCTAGGACGTAAATCCCTACTGATTTGCAGTAAAAAAAACACAAAAGAAAGCTGCAATATTCTGATTTTATGCCGATGCTTTACATCTGATTTCTTTCCAGTTTTAGAGGAGGGTGTGGCTATTTTCTTTCCTTCCATAGGGCCAGCTGCTCCCTTTGAAATGAGGCAAGAAAAAATGTGGTTGCAGCTCCAAAATTCAGGCATGATGATAAAGGAAAAACAACAGGAATTTGCAGTGAAAAAAGGAAAGAAATCAGATGGAGGATGCAGCTGCAAAGTCTCATTTTCCTTATTCGGTGTGGAAAAAATCATGTTATTTATGATGATCCAGCCCCCTCTCCAGCTTTCAATATCCTTCTTCAATTCAATCCCTCATTTTAACAATTTTCGATTAAGTCCTTGGTCCAAAAAAAATCCTTCAAATCAGCCCCGCGAACTTGGGCTATATCCTTCCCGCGGCAGAATTTTTTGCCTTCACGTTAGATATTCAAATGGGAATATCTTAAGCTTCTGATATTGGAATCAAGTGATTCAAAAGCCAAAATTATTCTACGCGTCTAGGACTACAATTTTGATGAAGGAGTCGAAGTCAGATAAAATCTTTTTACATAACAGAATCTAGCAGTAATTTGGTTGGTCAAAAGGGATCTCCAGGTCTAAACTCAAAAACTGACGAATACCGAGAATCTTGATATGACTGAGAGTATGAACTAAGAACAAAAATCACAAAAACTAGGCCAAAAATAGAGTTTTTTTTTAGTGCAAACTCGGGTCAATATCCTTCTCGCGGCAGAATTCTCTGCCTTCATGTTAGATATTCAAACAGGAACATCTTGAGCCTTTGATATCGGAATCAAGTGATTCAAAAGCTCAAATTCATCTACGCATCTAGGACTACAACTTTGATGAAGGAGTCGAAGTGAGATAAAATCTTTTTACAGAACAGAAACTGACAGTAATCTAATTGGTCAAAAGGGATCTTCGGGTCTAACTCAAAAACTGACAAATGCCAAGAATCCTGATATGACTGAGAGTATGAACTAAGAACAAAAATCACAAAAACTATGCAAAAAATAGAGTCTTTTTTAGTGCAGACTCGGGTCAATATCCTTCTCGTGGCAAAGTTCTCTACTTTCACGTTAGATATTCAAATGGGAACATCTTGAGCCTCTGATATTGAAATCAAGTGATTCAAAAGCTCAAATTCATCTACGCATCTAGGACTACAACTTTGATGAAGGAGTCGAAGTGAGAAAAAATCTTTTTACAGAACAGAAACTGGCAGTAATCTAGTTAGTCAAAAAGGTTCTTGATCTGACAATGTTGAGCATCCATATCTGACTGAGAATCTGCCCTAAGAACAATGATCCCTAGGACCTAATAAAGGTGTAAGTTAATTTTTCAATATGTCATGAGTGACAGAATATACCTAGGATGGTCAGATATCGTATGAAACCGAGTAAGAATCAGAGCCTAAGTTGGAACAAAAAAATTGTCACAGCAGCAGAACCATTTTTTTTAGTGCAAATTCTGATGGATTTATTCAACCTTAAAGACCAGATAAAAAAGGAACGAATTTAGCATTATGAAGACTCCTGATCAACCTAAGAAAAACTGATGATTTTGGTAGCAAAGGGGAAGGATAAAAACAAAAACAGAAAACAGCTCAAACAAGGCTTTTGAAAAAAATATTTCTTTTTGTGCTTTTGTCAATTTTCTGGCGAACATGAGCTAAACTCCTATACTCTGTTCAAAAGAAGTATACACCATCTCCAGCAGGTGGGGGTCCGAAATTGAGTAACAATAGATGCCCCCTCTTTACAATGCTTACAAAGCAAAACTTGTCAAGTGCTTTGCGTAGTAAGTGTTGAAAAGATAAATTGTCTGATCATGCTAAAAACTCAGTGCTTTTCTTTAAACAATGGTATGCCTATCAGGTGATCTGCCTATCTTAAAATTTCTAGAAAACACTCCATGCTTTTCTAAGAATATAGACCCATCATCGAGTGACCTGCCCACCTAAAAAATTCTAAGAAAACTCCATGCTTTTCTAAGAAATGGTCTCAATATTGGGTAACCTGCCCATCTTAAAATTCTTAGAAAACTCCATGCTTTTCTAAGGAATAATCTCAATATCGGGTGACCAGCCTATCTAGAAATTCTTAGAAAACTCCACGCTTTTCTAAGAAACGGTTTTAGGTGACTGACCCCTCTTAAAAATCTTAGAAAACTCCACGCTTTTCTAAGAAATGGTCTCAATAACGGATGACCTGCCCATGTTAAAATTCTTAGAAAACTCCACGCTTTTCTAAGGAATAATCTCAATATTAGGTGACCGGCCCATCTTAAAATTCTTAGAAAACTCCACGCTTTTCTAAGAAACGGTTTCAATATCAGGCGACCGGCCCCCTCTTAAAATTCTTAGAAAACTCCACGTTTTTCTAAGAAATGGTCTCATTATCAGGTGACTGACCCATCTAAAAATTCTTAGAAAACTCCACGCTTTTCTAAGAAATGGTCTCAATATCGGGTGACCTGCCCATCTCAAACTTGAGATTCTTTTTCGTAGCTCCGTCGATTTGAGATTCTATCTCTTAGTGATTCCCAAAAACTTGGAACTAATTTGGGCTTTCGCCCCACCTTTCCTGCCAGGTTAGTGTTATGACAAATAGCATGCATGTTTTTTTTACCTGTCTTGGAAACATAGGTCCCCCTTTCGTTGTAAACTTCTTCAAGCTCTTGTTTCCACACACTATACTTCATATCCTCTTGGTGAAGAGATCTCTGGTTCCTTATAGGGCCCTTTCTTGCTCCATTGAGTATTGTACTTTATTATTATTTTTAAAAGGAAAACGCAAAAGTTTTGGTTTTATTCACGAAAACTGCAACCTTTAATGCAATTAGCAATACTCATAAAAAATTCAGAAGTTTTTATGATGATACCCTTTTGGGCTTTGGTTCATTATGAACCTCTATGTGCATTTTTCTTGCCCCCAGTGTGGTGTAAAATACTTGTTCTTTAAAATTGGTTTAGTTCCCTCCAATTGATAGAGTCATTTCCTTAGTTATGCGTAAGAGAAGAGTTTGTTTAGGTAAAATATTTCAAATGCTATGAGATCATGCGCTTTATGAAGAAAAAAAAGGTTTTTTACAAAGAGAATTCATGGCCAAACTTTATTTTATTGATTGGGAAATTACAAAATACATCAAGCGTAATATTTCCTTACAGAGTCAGAATTCACGGGCCTAACTAGATCTTCTCCATCCATTCTAGACAATAACAAATCTCCTCCTGGGAATGCTTTCTTCACCACGTAAGGCCCCTCATAGTTAGGCACCCATTTACTCTAATCTTCTCCAGGTAAAGGCAATATTTTCTTCAGTACAAGATCTCCTTCATGGAATCCTCGAGTTTAAACCTTTTTGTCATATGATTTGGCCATCCTTCTTTTTTTTTTTTTGATCAAATGTAAGAAGTATATTAGATCAAAAAGAGCAAGGCAAGTTTGCAGTACAAGCTGGAAACCAGTAGAATTCAGAATATATACAAAAGATCAACTAGGGAATAAATTCCCCAAAGAAACAAAAACTGAAAGTCAGCGAAATACAAGCTAAAAACAGAAAAGGGAACAAGCTCCCTATATCCTACAAACACATAGCATGAATCTAAAAAGCCAAACACCCCCGGCCATGCCAACTGACTAAGGGAGAAGCAGCACAAATTCATCGGGGGAGCCTGGAATAAAACATTCTGCCTAAAGAAGAAGTAGCACCAATCCAAGGACGAAGCCAAGGAATAAGCTCCTTATAAAGCAAGACCTAGAACAGAGACTAGCAAAACAAAGTTGAAAAACAGTCAACTAACCAAACTACATAAAAGCAACAAACCTACTCCCGAGAGAAAGGCAGCAAAGACAATCAGGGACCATCCATAGCCTGAGAGACAGAAACCTGTTACAAAAGCAAAAGAAAACCCACAAAGCTGACCCAAAAACAATCAGCACCAGGACCAACGGTCAACAAGGAAAAGAACAAGCAGGCAAGCATGGGGAGCCTAACAAACAAAACAAAAGAATGTACAGGCATCTTCCAGTGCTTATAATGACTGGAAGGAAGCAGTTGTTGGTCCCTCATAAGAAGAGGCTGCTGCTTTGCTTCGAGAAAGATATTGTCTCCTGGGAATTTTATGTGAGTTGGGCTTCTGTCCTAGAGCAACCAATTCAGACTTGTCAGCTTTAGTGCGCTTGCAGTCAGGAGGCTGGGAGCTTGAAGGCTGCAAGTCCATTACAGCAGCTTCAGAGGACATAGGGTCTTCCCGATAGTTGCAGGAAGGGCCTGCACAGTATGGAGATTGTTTCTCGACAACAGCAATCTCTGCAGAGGAACTATACTAGCTGAGCGAGTTGATGTTGCATGCGACCTCTTTCTGGTTCTGATATGCCCTTTATTGCTGGTAAGCGTGGAATGACCAAGAGATTTACAGTGTTTGCAAAATCTGGGCAGGGATTCATATACCAGGTGTTGTACTAGGAGAGTACCATTGGGCAGCAACACATGAACCGAGGTTTTCAATTCAGAGAGGAGGTCTATTTCAATCAACACTCGAGCATAGGATATGTGAGTCATTTGTGCAGTAGGACCATCACAATGAATCGGTTTGCCAACCATGCTGGCAATTTTAGACAAGCAGATATTATTCCAGCATCTCAAAGGCAGGTTAGGAAACCGAACCCATGTTGGCATTGAAGTGATCTCGGTGAATTGGAAATCAAAAAACTCAGGCATGATTTGAAGGACAATAGGCCGACCAAAAATGGCATATGGCCCTGACCCTAAAACATCTAGCATTGCAATTTCTGAAGAGAAATCAAATAACAGCCAACCCGAATCATGCATAGAAAAATGAACTTCATGCTTCCATGTTCGATTGATATAAGATAGCATAGCAGAATACCCAGGGAACTTTCCTGCGACATAACCAACTAAATAGTGTTTCCATTTATCAACTGGTTCATGAACATCAGCACCTTGAATGGGGCATGCAGCAGCAGCAGATACATCAAGGAAATGAACAAGAGATGGTGAGATACCTGATGCTACACCTGTCGGAGGAGCTGAGCCATAACCAGGGCGAGGTGTGGTTGTCGCTGGAGGGTATGGTACTCTTTCAGTAGGGCATGACAGAGGGGGATGATACTGGCTAGGGGCAGAGGAGGAGGCAGCATGCTGACTGATAGCTTTTCCTCGTCGCTTCCTTTGCCGGTCAGAATTGCGTTCAAAATCAGCGGAGTCAGTGGGATGGCCACCATTGGAGGGGCATTGCGAAGATGAAGCCGAAGAGTTCAACGATGCCATGGATTTACCCCGTCAAGGGGACATAACCCTAGATTCACTAGAGAGATTCACAAATTCTGCAAAAGTAACCTTGGAACGGTGCAGAGTATGTGATGGGGAGGGAGATTGCTCCGGCGAGCAACTTCTTGATGAAACCCTAGCCGCACACAGAGAAAGATGCCTCTTGGATTGAAGCGAGAAATCGCCTTGGACAGATCGAATAGCTTATTTAGCTTTCGATTTCATCATTAATCTGAAGAGAGAGCGAGTACAGGAAGAGTGGAGGTGTCTAGGGATGGAAGCACACACACACCGAAGGTCCGCGGATCGCAGCACCAAAGGGCAGCTTCTCTCACTACACCGACCCGATTTGGCCATCCTTCTTTGGTAGAGTTGATGATGACAGATTGCAGCTATCCTCTTTTCACTTATCAGATTCAGCTGTTCATATCTAACTTTTGCCCATTCTACCTCTTCCAACTTAGAATCTAACAGTACTCTCAATGATGGGATTTCCACTTCTAAAGGCATCACCGCCTCCATTCCATATACCAACATGTACGGGGTGGCTCCTGTTGAGGTTCGAACTGCGGTGCGATATGCATGAAGGGCAAATGGCAACATCTCATGCCAATCCTTATAAGTGACTACCATCTTCTGAATAATTTTTTTAACATTCTTGTTAGCAGATTCTACAGCACCATTCATCTTTGGTCTATATGGCGAAGAATTGGAATACTTGATTTTCCATTTAGTGCAGAGCTCTATTATCATCTTGCCGTTGAAATTCTGGGCATTATCAGTTATAATGTTTTCTGGTGGACCATACTGACATATCAAATCTCTCTCAATAAATTTCTTCACCACTTTTTATGTCACATGAGCAAATGACCCAGCTTCTACCCATTTTGTGAAGTAGTCGATGGCCACGAGAATAAACCTATGACCATTGTTGGCTTTTGGGTTTACAGGTCCAATCACATCAATTCCCCACATCGCGAAAGGCCATGGAGATGTCAAGTGAAACAGAGGAGCAGGAGGGGCATTGATTTTGTCACTGTATACTTGGCACTTATGACATTTTTGGACATAGTCGATGCAATCCTTCTCTAATGTCATCCAAAAGTACCCGACTCTTTGTATCTTCCTAGCCATCACCTGTCCACTAGCATGGGTTGAGCAAATCCCTTCATGGACTTCCCGTAACATGCTTTTTGCCTCGAATTCATCCAAACATCTCAACAAAGTCCCGTCAGATGATTTCTTATACAAAATCTCCCCATCAAGATAAAAATCCATTGACAACCTCCTCAAGGTCTTTTTGTCGATTTTGGATGCCCCCATGGGATAGGCCTGGTTTTGGATGAAATTCTTGATATCATAGTACCAAGGGTTTTCATCCACTTCTCTTTTGACTAAGCAGCAATGAGCTGGGTTATTTCTGATATTGATGTGTACCGGCTGTACCTTATGCCCAAAGTCTATCTTGGCCATAGATGCTAGTGTGGCCAAAGCATCTGCAAATTGGTTTCCTTCCCTTCCCAAATGGGTGAACTCTATTTCCTCAAATTCTCTAGCCAGCTTAGACAGGTATTCTTGGTAAAGCCTTAACTTCTCTTCCTTGGTTTGCCATTCTCCTTTTTACTTGGCAAATGATCAGCATTGAGTCTCCATACACATTTATCTTTTTTATGTTCATCTCTAATGCAGCCTCTAAACCAAGAATGCAAGCTTCATACTCAGTCGCGTTATTGACGTAATCTCTTTGTAGCCCATGTCAGTGCGCAACACAGCTTCTCAATCATAGTATACCTAGACTCACATTCCATGAACTTCTTGCTGTAATAAATGGCCCTTTCCTTCCTTCTGGTTTCATCATGTTGCCCAAGCACACATCACATTGTTGTTTCGATTACTGTTAGGTACAATATCAATGGCCTTTCTGGTACAGAAGGAACAAGCAGAGGTGGATTCAGCAAGTATTGCTTGATTTTCTCCAAAGCCTCATCACACTCTTCATTCCATATTCCAGGGTTCTTCTTCCTTAACAAACGAAAGATCGGGTCACAAGTCGTGGTTAATTGGGATATAAACCGAGCAATGTAATTCAACCTCCCTAAGAAACCTCTCACATCCTTCTCAGTCTTAGGGGTTGGCATAAATTGAATAGCCTTTACTTTGTCAAGATCCACTTTTATCCCTTTATCACTCACCACAAATCCCAACAACTTACCGGATTTCACCCCGAATGAACACTTTTCTGGGTTAAGCCTCAACTTATATTTTCTTAGCCTTTCAAATAATTTCTTCAATATTTGGACATGATTCTCTCCCTCTTTAGATTTAGCAATCATGTCATCCACGTATACTTCAATCTCTTTGTGCATCATGTCGTGAAACAAAGTCACCATAGCCCTTTGGTAAGTGGCCCCAGCATTCTTTAAACCAAATGGCATGATTTTGTAGCAAAAGGTTCCCCATGGTGTTACAAAGGTTGTCTTCTCCTTATCCTCTTGCGCCATTTTTATCTGATTGTAGTCTGAAAACCCATCCATGAAGGAATATGTGGAGCTACGTGCTGCATTATCAACTAACATATCTATGTGTGGTAAAGGGAAATTATCTTTAGGGCTAGCCCGGTTTAAGTCCCTAAAGTCCACACAAACTCTGATTTTACCTTCCTTTTTAGGTACCACCACTATGTTTGACACCCATTGTGGATACTTCATTACTTCCAAAAAACCAGCGTTTTATTGTTTTTCAATTTTTGCCTTTACTTTGATTAAGATCTCCGGATGAGTTCTCCTTAACTTCTATTTAATCGGCTTGCATCCTTCCATCAGTGGTATCCTATGTACTACAATGTTCGTATCCGAACCAGGCATATCCTTGTAGGACCAGGCAAAGACATCTACATAATCTTGGAGCAGTGCAATCAACTCTTCCTTCGCTTCAAGGGTGATCAAAGTCCTTATTTTCAGCTCTCGCTTGATTTCTTCATTGCCTACATTTATGGTTTCAAGTTCCTCTTTAGCGGGCCTCCAAGCCTGTTCGTGTTGTTCTGTTAATTTTGTGAATTCCCATATGTTTTTCTCCTCCCATTCCTCATCTTCTACAGCTACTATGTATTCTTTAAAGTTTGGCTATCCATTCTCAATGTAAAGTGCAGGTGTTGTTATGGAGGATCCACTTTCAGGGTTCCTGAAAGCGAAAAGTGATGTGTAAATGCATAGTAAGACATCAAGATGAATTTTGAAAATGCATGGTCTCATTAAAAGCAAAAGATTGGCTCAAAAACAAAATAAAATCCAATTGACATCTTGAGCCTTGATTTTCAATGAATAAAAACAAAACAAAACAGAAAAAGGCAAACAACATAGATAAAATTATAATCCAACAATCATTGTTGATTACATTTTAAAAACCAATGGAGCTTCTTGGGTCTCCCAATTCTGGAACTTCTCTCCTTCGGCTAGCTTTCAAACAAAATTCTTGACGATGACTTCTTCCAAAGTGTGGATGGTTAATTGTGGCAGCTCTTCATCCCTTCTTTCGGATTCAATTTTCTCAGCAATGTCCTTGACTTGATTTTCCTCCAGAGTGTTTAGTTCATTGAAGAAAGCTTCTGAAGGAGGTTTCCATGTCCCTTATCAGGTTGCATCACATATGCGGCCTTTGGAAACGAAATCCTGATTGGAGGGATGGCTAAGCTTTCTTCTTCAGGCTTCCTTCCTTCAATCCTAGTCATTCTCTTCTCCCTTCTTGCACCAGCAACTCGCTTGTAATTCTCCTGCTTGGCCTTATATCCAAGCCCAAACCTCTGTTCTACAACTTTCAATTTGATTATATCCATCCATTCAAGCCTTCCTTTCTCAATGTCATATGGGAAAGGAATCTTGTGTTTCAAAAAGCTTTTAGCAGCCATTTTGGTGGCCTCCGAGATTTCTAGCTTCCTCACCACAGTGTTCTCGGGCACCCACTCGGTATTCACAACCTCAAATGCATGAAGGTTTCCATCCTTACAATCTTTAGCTTCAATGAATGGAACCACCACATTTCTTACCATTGATATAATCTCCTCAGCCTTAACAGTAACCAGAACACCATTGGCAATGTACTTCAAACATTGATGTAGTGAGGAGGTGACAGCTCCCGCGGAATGTATCCATGGCCTTCCTAACAACATACTATAGGAAGGGTGTATATCCATCACTTGAAAGGTTACTAGAAAGACTTGTGGACCCACAGCTAGTTCGACCTTAATTGTCCCTATCACTTGCCTTGGTGAGCCATCATACGCTCTAGCCGTCATTACACTGGGTTGCATGTGTGAGGGATCTACCAACATTTCATCCAGCATATGCCTTGGTAACACATTAAGGGCCGAGCCGTTATCGATGAGAACCTTACCGATGAGACAATCTTTGCATCGAACCGTGATATACAAGGGCTTGTTATGTCCAGTTCCTTCAGCGTCAAGTTCATCTTCCGTGAAATATAAGTAATTGGTAGCATGGATCCTCCCTACTAGATGCTCCATATTCTTTTGTTCAATATCTTGGGGTACGTAGGCCTCATTCAGTACTTTTTGCAAAGCATTACGATGCGGCTTGGAGCTGAGTATTAATGACATGATGGAGATCTTGGCAGGGGTCTTCTTCAACTGATCCACTATACAATACTCACTATGCTTCATCAATTTCAGGAACTCATTTGTTTCTTCCTCAGTCATAGGTTTATTCACCTCAAACTCTTTATCGAGGTCCAACACCTCCTTGCCCTTAGCCTTTCTTTGCTTCTCTAGTTCTTCAGGTTTGAAACAACGACCACTCCGAGTTAGCCCACTTATCTCAGTTCGGAACAGCGGCAAAGGAGTTTCAATATTCAAGGTATAACCATAATCTTCAGGCATCACTCCATAGTCTACTTTGTTTGCATATGAGGGCTTAGTTAATACCAATTTTGAGAGCCCATTAGTTGTTGATTGGACTCTACATTTCACCTGATTCTCTATCATCTCGATCTCTTCATTATCTCTTGCAGCCTCAATCCTTAGCTCTCATAAAGTCAACATTCTCGCAACCTTTTGATGAAACTCAATGCATTCATCAATGTGATGCCCTTTCTTTTTATGGAATGGGCAAAAATCATTTTCCCTCACGTAATGTTCAGATGGTTTCTCCAAATGTCCAGATTGTACCAACATATCGTACAGCCTCGCCATGGTCACTTTTAGCACCTTCTCTTTGCTACCGACCTCCATAGTATTCACTCCACTACCACCTACAGCATGTTTGGGTAGAGGGTTTGAATTCACATTAGGCGAATCTTCAAAAGTGACCCATCTGATTTTAATAAGCTGTGATACCCTCTTCTTAAAAGCTACATAGTTTTCGATGCTATGACCCATATTACCAGCATGGTATTCACAAGTCAACTCAGGGTTGTACCAGGTAGGGGAAGGTGGTTGCATAGGTGGTAGTGGTAGGGGAGCTATCTGTCCAATACTTAGCAATTTGGCATATAACTCTTTTAGGGTCATTGGCAAAGGTGGTAATTGTTCTTCTGGTTGTCGGTTGTCTCTCCTTTGGTAAATGTTTTGGTTATTGGTCGGGAATTTTATTTGATGGGGTTGTTTTGGGATGGAGGGTTTTGAAAAGTTAATGCTGGTGATTTGGGAGGTAGGTGTTTGGTAGTTTTGGTAGTTTTTTTCTTTCCCTTAGTACCTGCCTTCTAAGTTATTCACTTCAATTTCCTTTTTCTTCCCAAAAAAACCCTTCTTCTCTATAGTTTCTACAATTCTCCCACTTCGAATTCCTTGCTCAATCCTTTCAGCAATTCACACAGCATCATAGAAATGTTGGGCTGAGCTACCCATAAGGTGTTCGTAATATGGGGCCTTAAAAGTATTGGCAAACAATGTCACCATCTCCGTTTCTATTAGTGGAGGTTGTACATTGATAGCTTGGTCTCGCCACCTTTGAGCATAAGCCCTCACCAACTCTTGAGTTCCTTTCTCCATGGTAATCAAACTAGTCCTATCAGGAGCAATTTCAAGATTGAACTTGTATTGCTTTAAGAAAGCATCTGCCATGTCCTTCCATTTCCTTATCCTAGCATTGTCCAACCTCATATACCAGCTGAGGGTCGATCCTGTCAGGCTATCCTGGAAGAAGTAAATTAACAATTTATCATCGTGGATAACTTATGTCATCTTGTTATAGTAGGAACGAAGATGGGTCTTTGGACATTCCATTCCGGTATACTTAACAAACTTCGGCACTCTGAACTTCTTTGGAATTACAATGTTAGGCACCAAACATACTTTAGTGGCCCTAATTGGATCAAATAAATCATTTCCTTCAACTGCCCTTAGCCTTTCTTCTAGTGCAGTCCACTTATCATACCCTTCATGATTAGAGAATTTGATGTCATGTGGATCCTCGTTTGTTAAATCCATTGTAATAGGGATTTGGATGGGCCGAGTGGGATTAGGATGCCTCTTATTGGTGTATTTGCCCCCATGTTTATAGGTGCAACATGAATTTGAGTTGTTGCTGGTGCTTCATCAGGTTGAGTAGACGTTCCCTCTCCATCTCTAGCTCTCAACATTTGCTCTAACATACTGGTTAGGTGTGCCACATCATTCCGAACTCCTTCAAGCTCTCTTTGGTACTGAGCTTCCAGTTGTGACCTTTCTTCGTTTTTCATTCTTTTTCTTTGTCGAGTGTTCTGGATTCTAAAAGGGGGACCTATGTTTCTTAATCTGTAGATGCGTGCATAGATGTATGAGAAGAATGCTCTATTCATTGGGTATGGATGCAGCCTTCTTGTGAATGAATAATAGCCACCACATTATAAACATAGTTTCTTTTGTCACATTGCTTTGATAGGAGTTCTGCCTTTTGATTCGTTTGCTTGAATCATATTCACCAAGAGACAGATTTTACATAAAAAGATGGGTCAACGCCCTTTTCATTAATGCTTGATAAGTTTATTACATTTAGAAATAAAAAGAAAAAAAAAACATGTTAATCCCTTTCCTCCATAAACTCTTTAGCCAAAGGTAAGAAGGCAAAGCCGCGGTTCTCAATCTTCCCTAGAAAGGCATCGGTTTCAGCTAGGCTTCGGCGATAGCGAATGATGTCTCCTCCCACATTCCGCGTATTGATTCTAATAATTCGAGCATGTGCAGCAGCTTCGTCCATTTTCTCATCTGTCTTGGTCATCTTTTCTATGAGCAACATGTTGGTTCTGTTCAAAGCAGTGTTGTTGGCGTCGATTTGATCCTTGTGTTTTTCCATTGCTACTAGCTTCTCGTCTAAATACTTCACCTTTTCACGCTCTTTGTCAAGTTTTATCCTCATAACTTTTATCTCATTCTTCTTAACCGCTAACTCTGCTTCAACATCCTCGAAACCTCTCCTTTTACTTTCTTTTTTAATCCCCATAGAACGGCTTTCTAACTCCATATATTTCTTGTTCAAATCCAAATACTTCCCAATCCTATCCATCAGTTCAAACTGCACTTGTGCAAATTTTTCTTGGTAATATTCTGCACTTTCTTGGTAAGAACTTTTTCTTTTTCAAAAAAAAGTCCCTGGTCAAATGAAAAAACAAGTTTGTTCTCCCCGCAGGCTCTTTTGTGCAGCGTTGGGACTTGGGAGACCCGGCTATCAAGTTAGGCTCAGTTTGTTCAGCCCAATTTGTTTTACATTTTAATTATGTTTTATTTGGATTGCATGGGGAAGTAACCACACACTTCGGAGGTCTTTAGAATGGAAATGTATTTTTTAAAAAATAAATTTTTACTCAAATATATTTGATATATTTTTTTATATTTTTTATATTTTAATATTAACAAGTAAAAATCATCATAAAGCATTAAAAAGCATTAATTTATGTCCTGTTTGTTTTTGTGATTGGAAAATATTTTTGAAAAAAATTAAATTTTTTATGTTTTTATATCATTTTTATATACTGATATCAAAAATAATATAAAAGGGACATGAACTTTTTCCTTGATTATGTAAATTAATCCCTAGTGTTGGCAAAAAACAAGGCATTGAATATTTTTTTTAAAATTTTAAATTCGGGCTCCGAAACTTTAATTATATTAAATCAATAAAATTAAATTTTGTTTTATTAAACCAAGCATTAATCAAGTGAAAACTTTTCATCAACACTTTGAGATCCCCTATGCAAGCATGAAAAACAAATCACCAAA
Organism: Populus alba; assembly: GCF_005239225.2. Lineage (NCBI taxonomy): Eukaryota > Viridiplantae > Streptophyta > Magnoliopsida > Malpighiales > Salicaceae > Populus > Populus alba. The sequence goes on along the minus strand of NC_133294.1, from coordinate 11,107,837 downwards.
CAATCACATAATTTAATTAATGCGACAGTTAATTTTTCACTCGAGGGTAAACATTAAGGGACTGTATGCAAGCATTAAAAACAAATCTAGTGACGGTAAAGGAAATTTTCCTCGACACCTTAGCAAAAAAAAGGTATGCAAGCAATGGCAAAGAACTAAATAAAAAGAAAAGGAAATTAAGGGACCAGAGAGTAAAAATATCCTAGGAGCCAAAAAAAGAACACATTATTCAAATGAACTTGTTTGTCCTCTATCTAGTTTGATTATTTTGTTTTTAGTTTGCAACCAAGTAATCAAATATATATTTTATTAATGAGAATTTCTTAAATCCACTTCAATCATTTAATGTGACATTTAATGTGATGGGAAGATAACCACTAAATATTTCAACTTAAAATTAAATAGAAAAAAAAAATTGTTTTAACAATCTATTTTTTCTCATGCTTTATTTGATCAAATTTTAAAAGTAGTTAAAGGAATATAACTCGAAACGTTTGAGGCTTCATCCACGTAATGTAAACATCCAAAAAATGGTGTTTTGTTTTAAGAATATACCCTGAAAAGGTATTTTGTTTTGATCTTTGAAAAAATAAAAGGATTTGGTCCCCGCATAATGTTGCAAAAAAAAAAGGTATATCACCCATGAAAATATATCAGTTTTTTAATCTTAGAAAGGGCAAGTTGCCTGTAAAAATCAACTATTTTTTAAAAAAGAAGGTTGTCTATGAAAAAAAACCAATTTTTGAATTTTAGGAATGACAGGTTGCCCGTGAAAATAGATCAGTTTCTGAAATGGAATGTCGTCTATGAAAATAGACAAGTTTCTAAAATTCAGAAATGGCAGGTCACTCGTGAAAATATACCAGTTTCTGAAAAGGGAGGTCACCCATGAAAATAGACCAGTTTTTGAATTTCAGAAATGGCAGACCGCTTGTAAAAATAAACCAATTTCAAAAAAGGCAAGTCATTGGTAAAAATAGACCAGTTTCTTAACGAGGAGGTCGTCCATGAAAACATATCAATTTTTGAATCTTATAAAGGGCAGGTTGCCCGTGAAATTAGATTAATTTTTTAAAGGGGAGGTCGTCCATGAAAATAAACTAATTTTTTAAATTTAGAAAGAGCATGCCGCCCGTAAAAATAGATTAGTTTCTAAAATGGGAGGTTGCCCATCAAAATAGACTAGTTTTTGAATTTTAAAAATGGTAAGTCGCCCATGAAAATAGACTAGTTTCTGAAAAGAAAGGTCGCATTTGAAAATAGACTTGTTTTTGAATTTCAGAAGGGGCAAGTCGCCTGTGAAAAAGACTAATTTTTAAATTTTAGAAAGAAGAGGTCACCCATGAAAATATACTAGTTTCCAAAAGGGGAGGTCACATATAAAAATAGACTAGTTTTTGAATTTCAGAAAGGAGCAAGTCACTCATACAAATAGACCATTTTTTTTCTTTAAGATAGGCAAATTGCTCCCAAAATAAACCAATTTTTAAAAAGGGAGGTCACTCATGATCATGAGACATTTCCTTGAGAAGTTTGGTCACCCATTTAGTCACTTTTCTTTATAAGCTCACTCTACAAAAACTTCGATTTTGCTTCGTAAGCATTGTAAAAATATGACATTTGTTGCAACCTATTTTATAATAAAATAGATAATAATAAAATAAATGCAAGGAAATACACCTAAATCAAGCTAAAAAAAAATGCTCGAGCCCAATGATGAAAGACCATAATGCCAAGTGAAAATTGGTAGGCCAAAATAACATTCCAAGGTTTTAATTAACAAAACCCATTAGTAATAAAAAAAATTGGTTTTTAAAGACTCAATTGGAATTATGTGTGTTATTAAATCAATAAAAAAATCATTAATAAAACCTAAAAACTAAACTTGAAAAACCGAGAGAAAAATATAGATCAAAATATTGAATCTTAAAAAATAGGACATTAAATTGATTGAATAAAATAAAAAGAAAAAAAATAACATATAAGGCTACACATATTCAAAACATCATCGAAAAATAAATATTTTTATTTATTTTCAAAAACATAGTTTATTTATATAAAAGATAAAAGAAAAACTATAGATGAACTAAAAAAATCACTCTGAAAATTTAACACATAACAACAAAATTAATAATTTTTTAAAAGAGGTCCTGAACAAAATAAAAGAGAGTAGGTTTTGTCTAATTTTTTTTTTAACCGGTCACGTTACTTTTTTTCTTTTCAATTTCATTCTTTAAAGTTATATTTTCATGGCTATCATAGTTATCAAACCCAGCCTGAGAGTTGACTCAGCCAAGGAGTCGAGTCCTGGGTTACATAGGTTGACTCGAGTCAACCCGAAAATATTGGGAAAAAATATTTGAGGTTTTAACTTTTTATACATGTAAAAAATTAAGTTTGAAAGATTATTGCAAAAGGTTTTTTTTTATTCCACATTAAAAAGATATTATCTTATTTTTCTAAGTTGAAGTATTTAAACTAAAAAGGTATTTTTATCCACATTAAAAAAACATAATTTTTTTTTTTATAAACATGGAGTATATATACTTAGGGCCTTCAAATCTCACATTGAAAAAATAAAAAATTTTTCACATATTTATATAGTAAACTTTGAAATGAGTTGGTAATTAATTGAAACATATGAAAAAAAAGGTTTCTGGTAGACAAAAAACACATTTGAAAAAAAAAAGTTTCTACCAGGTTTTTGTCAGGTCACTCAAGTTACGGGTTGACCCGGTAGGTAGACTAGACCATATTTTTTTTTAAGATAGGCCAGTTGCTCGCAAAATAAACCAGTTTCAAAAAAGGGAGGTCACCCATGATTATGAGACATTTTCTCGAGAAGTTTGGTCACCCATTTAGTCACTTTTCTTTACAAGCTCATTCTACAAAAACTTTGATTTTGCTTCAAAAGCATTGTAAAAAGGTGGCATTTGTTGCAACCTATTTTATAATAAAATAGATAATAATAAAATAAATGCAAGGAAATACACCTGAAACAAGCCTAAACAAAAAGCTTAAGCCCAATGATGGAAGACCATAACGCTAAGTAAAAATTGGTAGGCCAAAATAACAATCCAAGGTTTTAATTAACAAAACCCATTAGTAAAAAAACAATTAGGTGCTTAAAGACTCAATTGGAATTTTCAAATGTTTAATTAATTACTTAAGGTTTAATTGCAAGGGAAATCAATTTTTAGAAGTCAATTTTGATATCAATTGAAACAATTGAATTTTAGGAACTCAATTGGAAGCTTGTAAGGTTTAATTAATCAAATTAGGGGGCTTAATTGCATGAAATTCAAAGTCGATGAGCAAATAAAAACTTAATCGAACATTTTATGAACCAAGGATCAACTTGCAAAACACGTGCGACTTTAAGGACTGGAATCGGTAGAAAACAGGGGTCAAAACGAAAAAATCAAAAGTTTAATGGAGATTTAAGGGGTCTAATTGAATAAATCACAGACCAAGGATCAACTTGTAAAAGGCGCTCAAAATTAGGGATGACAAGTGAATCTGGCAAGGACATAATTGCATGAAATCAGAAAGAAAAAGGAAAATTAAGGGTAAAATAGAATGAAATCAGAAGAATAGAGATCAAATTGAAGATTGACATATCATAAATCTAAAGGCACTAATTTGTAGGAATTAGTCAAAACAGCGTCCTTCAAGGTACTGTGCTTCTTCTTATTTTTCAGTTTTTTGGTTGATCGGGTGGGTAATTTCAAGCAAATGATTATGACGTTTCTACCTACTCCAAAAATTGCAACCACCACCATTCAACTAAAAAAAACTCCCTCTACAACCCCATGTTTTTTAAAATTAAACGTTCACATCCTATATTCTTCACTGATCTCCACAACATCCTATCCCTAATAAGCCAACATTACAATTTCAATCTTCATGTTGTTTGAGTATACATTTTCAAACGTTTAAATATGAAGCTACAAATCTATAAAGTAAGCAAAAATAGATCCAATTGAAAGGTATGCTCTCCCTCTACCAAGTCCAGGTAGTCTCATGCAACGTTAACATATGAGTTGCTGTAGCGAAGCCACGAAAGTGACCAACCTACTATAAGCCTTGACAGGAATACCTATTCATAGAAAATCACTTAACTTTTTTCATGTGTTCCCATTTAGAAACCCCCAAGAAGGTTCCTATCAAAGGTTTTAAACCATTCTTTTTAGATCCAAAGGTAGAAAACACCTCACCTTGGTCTTCAAGCTTCTTCCAAAACCACATAAACCCAAGACCATTGGTTCCATTGCAAAACTAGGTAGGTTTTAGTATGATACAACCCTAATAACCCATCTAGAAGACCTAAATCCACCTATAAAAGAAAAGAGCGCAAAAAAAAGGAAGAAAGAAAAGGGAGAAAGGGGAAAGAAAAGAGCAAAAGAGAGAAGAAGAAAGAAACCTAGGATAAGGTGCAATGATTCTATCTAGAAGGATCTGGAAGCTTCAACCTTGTCTAGGGAGGCCTGAAAATAAGAAGAAAGCCAAGCAATACAAAGAATCGACTCAGAATTAGAATTATCAAACTAAAAAGGTATATATATTTTGCATACATTTTCGGATTTAATAACTAGTTTCTAAATCCATGAGAATTTGAACAATATTTCAATAACCAATAATTAATTCATAAGAATTAATGGTTAATATTTTGGTATAGAACGCTGGACCTACAAGTGAGGTTGGTATTTGAAATATCAGGAGTTGACCGGAAAATTAAATAAGATAAAAGAAAAAAAAATCTAAAGAGGTAAAAAAATAAAATTGAACATATTTGGATTTGGCTGAAAGCCGAACCCAATAGCTATATGATCCGTGCTTCACTACGGGTCAAATAAACTAAGAATTATGTGTGTTATTAAATCAATAAAAAATCATTAATAACACCGAAAAACAAAACATGAAAAACCTTAAAAAATAGGATATTAAATTGATTAAATAAAAAATAGAAAAATAATAATAACATGTAAGACTACACATATTAAGAATATCATCTAAAAATAAATATTTTTTTATTTTCAAAAGCATAGTTTTTCTGTATAAAAGATAAAAACAAAACTATACATGAACTAGAAAAACCATTCTGAAAATTAAAGACACAACAAAAAAACTAATATTTTTTAAATGAGACCTTGAACAAAATAAAAGAGAGGAGGTTTTGTCTTCAATTGTATTCTTTAAAGTTATATTTTTATGGCAACCATAGTTATCAAACCCAGCCTGAAAGTTGACCCGGCTAAGGAGTTGGGTCCCGAGTTACATGGATTGACTCGGGTCAACCCGGAAAAATTGAGAAAAAATATTTGAGGTTTTAATATTTTATATGAAAAAATTAAGAAACAATCCATGTGAATATAAACTATACATGTAAACAATTAAGTTTAAAAGATTATTTCAAAATGTTTTTTATTCCACATTAAAAATATATTATTTTATTCTTCTAAGTTGAAGTATTTAAATTAAAAAGATTTTTTATCCACATTAAAAAAAAAATAACTTTTTTTTTTTATGAACATGGAGTATATGTACTAAAAGCCTTCAAATCCTACATTGAAAAAATAAAATATTCTTCAAATATTTATATAATAAACTTTGAAATGAGTTAGTAATCAACTGAAAAATATGAAAAAAAAAGTTTTTAGGTAAAAGAAAAAACATTTAAAAAAACGATCTTTACTAGGTTTTTATCAGGTCACTTGAGTTACGGTTGACCTAGCGGGCAGACTGGTTTACTCCGGGCTAACTGTAGACCTAGATTTTGAATGAAACAGACCCATCCAAGGCCCCGAATCTCCCGAAAAGATTTTATATTTTTTAAAAAAGTTTTAATAGTTTATATGAAAAAAAATGAAAAAATAATTAATGTGCATATATGCTATACATGTTGTAAATAATTTAGTTAAAAAAATTATTTCAAAAGATTTTTTTATCCTACATTGAAATGATACTATCTTATTCTTCTAAGTTGAAGTTTTTAAACAAAAAAAGTTCACTATCCCATATTTAAAAAGCATAGCTTTTTTTTTTTTTTTTTTTGCAAAACATAAAGTGTATATATATAAAAGGGCTTCAAATCATGCATTGAAAAAATAAAATATTTTCCTAGTATTTATATAGTGAACATTAAAATGAGTTAGTAACCAATTTGAAAAGAAAAAAAATGTATGTACGGCGTTTTCGTCGGGTCACTTGAGTTCCAAGTTGACCTGGCAAGACGACCTATTTACTTCAAGCCAATTGCAGGCCCAAATTTGAAATCAAAGAGACCAGGCCAATGCTAATGGGTTTTGGTGGACAGTAGGGCGCAACGCTAGTGGATCCTACTAGGCAACAAGACCAAAAAACATTGGGTATGGCTCGGCCTCCAAACTCAATAGCGTTGGGTCTAGCCGCCAAACCAGATCTAGCAGCTTTTAGCACAAAAAACATAAAGGCAACACCCCTAGCAACACTTTTTGACTAAAAAACAGCAAAAACAACACCTCTATGGCTCTACAATGTCGTCCACAATGCAAACACTAATGTGTGGTCTATAGTGCAATGAGTCTATGTACATAGTAAATGTACAGTATTTTCCTCATGCCTTTTAAAGTATAGTATAATAAAAAAAGAGTCCTATCAATTTATTTTCTCTTTACTGTATGAAAAAAAATACATAAAAAAATATAAAGAGACAAAAAAATAAAATTAAACATATCTAGGTCTAGTTGAAGGCCCAACTCATTAGCCATAGCCAGACCAATAGCATTAGATTTAGCTGCCAAGCTAGACCCAGCACCTATTGGAAGAGATTTGAATCTAACTGTCAAGCCAGACTCAATAACTTTTAGCACAATAAACAAAAAAGACACCTCTCAATTTTTAAATAAAAAACAACAAAAATAACACCCCTATGATGCTACAATATCTTTCACAATACAAACACTCCAAGTTTATAGCATGATTCATCATGCAATAAGTTTCTATTAACAATAACTAAAAGGTGGAGAAGCCTAGCTAGATCACCAAGTAAATACCTAGAACCATCTGCATCAACTCTTTCATCTACTTTGGTGATAGACTAGCAGTGCAAATCAAGGAAAAAAGGTCATGAACACAAAAAAGTCAAACTTGCAAGTCCAGAAATTTACTAAGAGAGCATAATATTAGGAACAATTCACATGGACATGGACGTTCTGGATAACCAGTTTCTAGCTACAACTACGAAAAAAGTGATCATTTCCATATAAAAGCTCATGTCAGGAATTTTCACATGAACAATTAAGTACCCAAAAAGGGTGAAAAAGAAGACACAACCCAAAGCAAGCAATAAGTGTACATGCCCTAAAAGAAACCAAAAAGAAACACAACGAAGTAAATAATTAAATAAAAAAAAGCTACATTTTAAAATCTAAAGTGTGCAAGGACTCCAAAGATCAACCAAAGTGGTGAATAAAAGTGAAAAGATGTGAGGGATGCTATCTGAATATTGCAGCACTACAGAAACTTGCAAATGAATTGTTTTAAGCGCGGGGGGGGGGGGGATGGTTGCTTATTTGGAATATATCTAAAAGCTTTAAATTTTAATTTTCTAATGCAGAATGCCAATCATACTTTAGGATATCCTTAAATAGCTAGGAAACTTAAAACAGCCATTAGATACGAGAAGAGAAAGTAACTTTTCTAGATCTATCACCACTTAAAATTTATCAACATGTATAAAAATGTTCAAAAGATTTGTTCTTTAAAAAAAATTCATTAGAAAGAACTACATTCTGAACATAGGCCCACTACAGGAAAACAGAGGACCTGGAAAAGAACACCAATCGTTGGTTTTGAACAACCGTAAGGAAATTTGATATCCAAAACTTGAAGTTCCTCAAGCCTGCAAAGAAGACACCACAAACAAATTATAGTATATGCATATAAATAATGATAACATAAATTCACCAAATTCACATAAATGGAGACCTGAGGAAAGAGGAGAGCCTCCTTTCTAGGAAACAGCAAGGTCTCAAAGCTAACTTTCATCATTCTAATATTTCTCCATTGCTGAAATTCAGATAACCCTCGTTATAATTGTCACCCTAGATATATATCTACATATGTACATGCAAACCTGTGTGTGTTTATAGACAGCACAGATTACAAGATTTAGGGGGAAACAGGGGGTGCAAAAAATGATATAGAATCACCAGGCTGACCAATCCATGATCAGGATATTACTAAGCTACCCAATCTAGTGTTGCAAAACCTTGGTATCAGCTAAAGGATGCTGTTAGTACACCACTGTTTCAGCCATTGCAGATTTCAACTACAGGAAAATGCCCAAATCAGTTTGGTGGCCTCTGGGCATCAAGAGATTCAAACCACAGCAGTCACTCAAACCTTCTTACAAAGATAAAAGAAAGCCAATAGTGATTTTCATTTTCCTGTGCCTCCTGCTTGCATACCATGACAAAAAAAGATGTTGCATCTAAAACATCAATTGCTCTTTTACTCGTTTTCTAATGCTGAGCATTCAGCATGAAAACAACAGGAGGGCTAGAGTACCTCGATCAATTATATAAGCAAAATAATTTACATTCAGATCCAAAAAGTAAATTCAAGTTAAAATGGCACTTGACAAAAAAAGAATTACATTGCAATATATATCTCAATTTCTAAGAATGAAATGGTTGCTGCTTATTTCATACATACACATGAACACAAACATGCACTGCATGTACATGCATTTGAAATATAGAATCCAGATCCAGTACATAGGACATCAACATCACAACCAAGATCTTCATAATTAAGCAGAATCATTAATTCTTTTGATAGGTCGTTGGCAGATTATCCATGAAACTGATGTTGAGTAATTGGATAGGAGATTACATGCCTCATGTCAAAAGCCTCTTTGAGCTGTCCTTTATTATCAAAAGGAATAACAACCAATAAAATTATTAATTGTCAATCCTTTTGATCACAATGCAGAGAAAAATACGGATAATACTAGCAAAACTCACACTGCCATGTTGAAAATTCAAGATGGAACGTAGCTGGATAGTGTACCTTAAACAACCCATCATACAAGTGGAGTCCAACAATCAGGATCAATTATGCCAATCTGCAGTAAGAGAGAAACCAAAGATATGAACTAGGCAGGACAAAGTCCATTGCCATTTCCAATGAAAAGTAAAGGCACACTTCTCCAGAGTAGGGAAATCTCTAAAAAACGATCTTAAAGCTTACGAGAAATGACACAAGGACTCAACATGAACATTGAACTGTGAATAATTACCTGACCATTGTCTGTTGGGCGAGCTATCTGGTCTGATACACCCCCCCATTGCTCTATATGACAAGGTAAAGAAAGAGTCAATGCAAGAAGAGCATAGAAAATACCATCCACATATTACAACAATTTCGGTAATTCATCAAGGCTTCTTACATCTAAAGAAAAGAAAACTAGAAGATGTTTATGTCACCTACCCAGCTAACTCTGGTACTTTTGGCTATGCACAACTTCCCATGTTTCCTTATCTCAAAATTGACATAATGAGAAGTGGTTATTGATAAATTGTTAAGCGGTTGGTATGAAACTTTTAATGATAGGTGGTAATGTGTAACATATTATGAGAAGTGATTTATTGTAATGACAGAAAAACTTTATATGCATTATTTTTTACTGCAACAACAAAATTGCTTATTTGGAATATATCTACATGCTTTAAATTTTATTTTTCTAATGCAGAATGCCAATCATGCTCCAGGATATCCTTAAATAGCCAGGAAACTAAAAACAACCATTAGATACGAGAAGAGAAAGTAAATTTTCTAGATCTATCACCACTTCAAATTTATATATAACAGACGTGTGAGATAGCTGACAGATAAACATATATTATGTAAAAACTAATTACCCTGACTAATAGGACTAGTGCCCTGGTTAATGGACAATTGAAGAAACTAGTTATCCTAGTTAATGAGCAATTGAATAAACCAGTTAATTTGGTAATGGAATAAATGTCGGTTTGGACTAGAGAGAACATTAGTATGTCCTTAAGTTGTGCTAATTGTATTGATTTGTAATATTAAATTTAAAATAATATATTAACAATTTAGTAATTGATGCGGTATATATATAAAATAGATAATATTAAATAATCATTGTTTATAAAGCTAATTGTATTTGATGTTAAGAAATTATCAAGTACCTCATAACATTAGTAGTAAATCATGATTTTAGAATTGGATTGAGATATTTTTGATGAAGTATCAATAACTTGGTATAGTCCAAGTATATGAAAAACTCCACCATAATTTTGACAGTGTATATTATATAATTTTAAAAGATAGTTATGCAAAATTATATCCAAATGGTTAGGCTTGTCATATAAAGTGATTAATTAGTTATTTGACTGACCAATTCACAACAACAATAACTAGTAATAGAGTAAGGTGTATATGAGTTTGATTGTGTTGACAAGTTAAGGATTAGATATTAAATTAGCCCTACCGACAAAATTTAACAAAAAAATAAAATGATTTGAGCATGTCTTGTAAGTATAAAAATAATGAAATGTTATATGATAAATTATAAATAATAAAAATGGACATGACATAAATGGAGAAAATTTCTCAATATGATACGGGATATGGATTGAAGTACAATATATCTTAGATGTAATAAATGCTCGGAAAGTAAAAAGATGACATGAATTAAATATGTTATGAATTAAATAACAATGGGAATTAGACTTGATTGTGCAATAAGTTACGATATGTGCTAAAGGTGGTTGAGAGAGGAAAAAATCATATGATTTATATGTGTTGAGGTAATAGATTGTTTTCATGAGTTGTGAAATAATAATATTAGTATAAATAAAATATATTCATGAAGTAAAAATGGTTGTGAAATAATATCAACGTGAAAAGAAACATTGTATGAAAGTATTTGAATAAGACCAATCAATTTTAAAATTGTAATGAATAAATTGTATAGTGACGATTTAAACTATATTATGAATGAAAACAATTGTCATGATGCAAGAGTGATAATGTGATGAATAAAATGATGGGAATAAAATTTATCCGGGAATAATAAAAAATGTAACATTTTGAAAATTTATCTTTAAGATCAACATTCTTAAAGAAAAAAATATAAAATTGGTTTTGATCATATATATAAAATGTTAGCAACTGAGATGATGCAAATGTTCATTATAATTTATTATGTAATTTTGTACATGTCACAAGTAATTTCCTTTGAAGACATTCATTTTTTAATTAGGGTCATCGAGTTATTTAGTACTATAGAGAAAAAATACTTGTATTTTCAAAAAATGAAAAATTTACAAATAGGTAATGGGGATGCTAGGGCTTTCCTTTATATATATAATAAAAAAAATTTATCCGAATCTCCATGTACTTGGTCATTGAAATTAAATAAAAATACAAGTGAAAGTACAGGTTGGAACACTCTCTCTCTTCTCTCTCAAACTATAGGCTAAAAAATAAAAAATAAAAAAGTTTTGGATCGAAATTAAATTTTGTAAAAAATTATAAGACTGAAAGTTTATAATTTAAAAAATAAACAACAATATAAAAATTAAAAAGAATTACAAAATTTCCATTTTTACGGTAATAGACCGTTTTCTTTTCGTATATTTTATAATGTAATGTAATAATTTTATTACACATTCATATTTTTTTTTTTGTTATCATTCAATCATCGCCATTTCATCATTAAACCCAATTTCTTTGAGAACATCACTAATTTTTATTTAATATATGTTTTAATTGTCATTTGTTTTCCAATCATAATATTTATTTTCTTTTAAATGTTAAAAAAGTCCCTCATTTGATTAAAAACATTTCTTCTTATATATTTTAATAACAATCACTATTTAATTAATTAAGTTTATTCAATTTATATAATTACTCTAATTCATCCATTTTTTATTATTACAAATTATTAAATTTAAAAAAACTAAGTGTATAATGATTTTATTGTTGAAGATGCATTGTCTACTCACTCACAAAACATTATTGACAATTATTCTGACCATCAAAATGGTTGAAATTGGTGTCAACAAAATTCATTCAATGAGGGAAGTCTTATAATAGTTGCTTTGAGCTTTAATTTTGCTTAAAAAACAAGATCTAAGTTGAGAATAAGAGATTCTATTTAGGTTGATTTTTTAAGTTCGCCTTTTTTTGGTTTATTAGGTTGATATGTTGGTTTATTGATGTTTCAAGAGTGTTTGTAGAGTATTTTTGGGTTAAAATGTTTCATAATGGTTGTTTTGAGCTTCAATATTACTTAAAAAACTAGTTCTAAGTCGAGAATGGCTGATTTGATTCAAGTTAATTTTGTGAGTTGGCTTTATTTATTTATTTATTTGGTTGATATGCTGGTTTGCTGATGTTTTAAGAGTGTTTGTAAAGTGTTTTTGGGTTAAAATAGATTTTTTTGGGTAAAAAACCTACATAATTGATTTTCAGGGCACTACCGTAGTGGACGAATTATGGGATAATCGTCTGCCCATTTTTTTTTTTTTTTTTAAAAAAAAAAGAGCGAACAACTTGTTGTACACTCCTTTAAATGAGAAAAAACATACAAGCACAGACGTGAGGGTTTGTGGTTGCAGGCTCACGCACCTAGGTTATTATATTCATAGACTTAGGGCACTAGGCCATGGGCCAGCGCTACTAGGTTTTTTTTACATCTTTTTTGTTGTTTTTTCTTTCAGTATATTTAGGTTAACTATAGATTTATGTAAACAATTTTTTTAACCCGGTTGAGTCCATGGCCCAAATTGCAAGTGCAATTGATTAAGCCACAACATCTGTTCTATTATTTTTTTTTTGTAATACATTTTTTGCCCCTTATTAAAAAAAAAACAATAAAAGGTATTGATCCAATCACAACTAGTCAACCGAGTCAAATCCAACCATGACTTCAGGTCAAAAAGTTGACTTTGAAAAAAAAATTGCATAGAGTAGAATTCAAACCTTGGACCTATTTTTTAAATGATTCAATTTAGTTTTAATATTAGAAAGTCGAAGTTACAATAACTAACCTATTGAATCAACTCACTAACCTAGCAAGTTGACCCATGAGTTGATGATCTGGGATTTTAGCTAGGTGGTTGTGTTAGGTCTAACAATGATCATAAAAAAGTTAAATATGTTTAACAAATAGCTCTTTACATAATTAAAAAGTAGTCTTTTATTTATTAATATATTTGATTATTTTCACAAATAAAGTTATTATTTTATTTTATTTATTTTGATATTATAAATCTAAGTATTTTATTTTTTAAATAATTGAAGTAAATAAATTTTATTATTGTTGAAATAATTATTTTATTTTATTTTTCATAAATAATTAAATTTTCATTAATTTTATTTATTTTCATAAAAAGTTATATGCAAAAAGTCCAAAGCTAAAAAAAACGATGATATTTTCCAATTTCAGAGAAATAAGTATGGGTAGCATACAAAGACTACAACACAAGCTTATCCTTAGGGGTGTTCAAGAAAAAAAAAATTATGGGACAGGATTGAAACCACCTCATTTCCTGTTTCATGTGTGTGTACACCAAATAGCTTCATTGGACAATTTGTGTTGTTATAATGTCCCGTGTACCAAACATATCCTTATGGATTTAAGACTTATAATTTTATTTAGTTTGATGCATCTATATAAACATCTAGATATTCAGTTATAAGTTCATTGAATTATTGAATAAAAATAAAACCTTCTTCAAGATTGTGTCTCTTGTTTGGTGGTGTCTTCCTGGTGGGTTCACACCAATTTATGAATAAAACTTCCAACTATATACATTTGAAAGCGTGATGCAATCTCTCTTAAGGTGCAATAACTCCTAAGAACTTTAAGTACGAAGCTTAGTTTTTCCTCCTAAGTGTGACTCCTAGAAAAACTTTCCATCTTTCTACAGTTTTGCAGCAAACAAACCCCCATATCCTCACCATCAAACAGCCTCCATTGGAACTCCTAAACATCCACGCGTTCACACCCAATCAAACCTATAACCATTAGCCACCAAAAGATCAATTCAAACCCTAAAGTCCCTATTAGGGTTACTGTTTACTGTCTCAATAAAACAGTACCAGAATAAAACCCCTAAGCTGCCGTGCAATAGTTATGCTAGATGATAAAATCAGCCTTTGGAAGCAAAAGATACCTGAACAACAAGAGAGATACATTAAAAGGAAAATCTCAAAATATACCTCAGAATCCAGTCCTAAGGAATTCCTTCGGATAACATCTTCGAATGAGCCCTCTCCAAAGCCTCCCAAAGATCACCATCATTGTAAGTAGGGCGGTCAACTAAGTATAATTCATCATAATAATGGTTCAAACTTCAAAATAAGATTTTAGACAGTGTACCTGAAAAAAGAACAGGTGACTGTGGTATGATACCAAGTACTTTGCGTAGATCCATTAATCCAAACTTTGCAATATCACAATCATCAATCAAAATCCTTCCTCTTTCCAGCTCTACAATTCGAAATAAAGCATTGAGCATGCTGGACTTTCCAGCACCAGTCCTTCCAACAATCCCAACCTTGTCACTAGGAAAAATAGTGAAGGACAACCCATGCAAGACTGGTGGAAGTTCAGGCCTGTAACGTAAGACAACATCTTCAAACTTGATTGCTCCTGATGAAGGCCATCTAGACGATTGCTCTCAATAACAAGTGGAGCCTCTGATGGCAACTCTATATATGTGCCAACCCGTTCCACAGAATTTAAGCTATTCTCGGCCAAACTAGCAAGTCTCAGTACAGCAGTCAATAAACTAGTGATGTTTAAAGCATAACTGAGAAGTAGACCCATTGTAGATGCAAAAGCCTGCTGGTTATCTGCCCTCCCATTCTGCATAACTGCAAAGGTCGCTGTAAACCTAATCATAATGCCCCCTAATGTTTCCAACCGGATTGCCAGCCAGCGGTTTGCACCCATGTTGACAAGGGTGTATCTGACATTGTTGTCCATTGATTTTCCATTTATGCTGGCCATCCGATCATAAGCTTTGTATGCACGAATAGTTGACAGACCATTCAGAGCTTCTCCAAATTGTGCATAAACAGGCGATCTAGTTATGGAATCCAGTCGCTTTACTTCACGGGCTGTGCTCTGTAGAACAAAATGGTTCTTAGATAGAACTATGCATTTAGAAATAAAAATGCATCCAAGGATAGAAATTATTTATCTTCCAAAAAGCAACTGAAGCATTATAATATGTTCTTTATCCTAGATATACTGCAGCAAGAATTCATGATAGCAATAGTAAGAGAACAAAAATGATAAAAGCTATTTAGGAGCAAAGCAAAGCATTGCATCAAACTCCTACTAGATACAGAACTACTCGTCAATCTACAAGATATTCTGATATTCTTTGATTTCAACAAACATGACATGATACAAACTTTATGCTGTAAACTTCCAAGTACCTTAACAGTGTCCATGACAATAAATGATGAAATCTCGAAATCAAAATGCTGATGAATGGTATGATATGACTAAAATAAAAAAAATTATTGCAATTGCTAGAATTCAGATGAATGAAGGACATGATGATAAAAAACTGGCTAGATTGAGTTTTTCCATAATAGCAGCAGCAAAAGTAGTCTGATTCACATTGAACAGACAAGGAAAGAAAGCAAACATAAACTAACCTGCATGAGAATAAACATTGGGGCCAATATCATAGAGCAAACTAACAAAATCTTGTCCTTAGTTCTACAACCAATCCAAATTGATGCGAAAGTATGATGGAGTGGCTGTCATATTTAGAGAAGAATTTTCATGGAACCCAAGGTCAGTTTAATTTCATCAATCAAGAGTTGTTTTTGGTCAAGGAACACATGTCCATGGTTGATTTCTTGTTAGGGATTAAAGTTTGAATCAAGTATAATTTATGCAAAACAGGGGGCTTTCATACTTTTCAGACTTTGTGGAGAATCGAGTCTTTTAGAGAAGCAATGATTTATTGCACACAAAAAAGAAAAGAACAAACGTCTCCAGCAAGATCAGACACTAGAAAGGTGATGAAGCCCTTTTTAGAGACAGAAGATAGGGAATATGAATAAGATTGAAATAGAATTATCTTCAACTAGCTATCCAAATTGAGGTACTTAAGGGCATGAAAGAGGTATGGGATAGAGAATCTCCAACTAGCATGACTTATTGTTCTGGTAGTTATGATGGGAGGATTCACCAAAAGTACATTGCATGCCTTCCAATATATATCATTCAAATAAAAACGAAAATTGCAGTTTCACAAAACACAACATTGAAGCACCAGATTTTAGTCTGTATTTTATTACCTTGTCAGCACTTTCAAATTGACAACACCTGTTTCCCGTTCTTCCTGCTTGATAAGAACAGATTTGCCTTCTTTTGGTTTCTTTGTACCACTTACATTCTTTGGCAAGTTATTCATTACCCCATTAGCAACCTGCTTTGAAGAGGTTTTATTATCAACAATTTCATTATTTTCCTGTTCTTCATATTCTTCCATTTTCCCTGCATTTCCCATCAGCTTCCGGAACAGCATTCCATTATTAGAGAGGTCCTCAAAGGTGCCCTCCTCTTTGACCGTACCCTCATGAACCAGGATGATTCTATCAACTTGAGAAAGAAAATGAAGTTGGTTTGTGACCAGAATTCTCGTTTTCCAGCTTAATTCTCCCTTGATGCATTTATCAAAAACCTGGAGATAATAGGTAGTTGCACATAGATCACCTTTGCTAGAATAAAATAAGGAAATTGCTATGCATACTAAAAAATAACACTGAAATTCCAACAGAGTGTGGCAAGTGTAGGTGGTGAATTGTAGGTCCCATTAATAATAAAGAATTGATTAAGCATTAAAAGAGTAATTGCTGCATCAGATTGTATAAAAACTTTTGTATGTTTGTCCGTATGCATACGGATGCTCCAGAAATAAAAATAAACTTATTTGATCAAATTTTAAGAACATATGCAGCAAGTGTTACTAAGACTCAAGGACATCCCAAAAAGATGAAAGCAGGTATATTTCTTTTCCTACAAGATGCACACTGGCAATTTCTCAGGTTGAACCCTGGATACCTCTGCAGTGCAATGAGAGTCTACCAGCCCACACTCCAGCAGCACAGCAGGTTATAAATGAGAATCAAATATAATAAACTCACATCTAAGTGAAAGGAAGTTTTGCAAGAACTTCAAGACATTAGGAAAGCATAAATTATCCATTGGTGTGAACATGAGACCAATCAAAACCCCACCCCAAATACAGTGTTCGCTTCCCCACAGCATTAGACGCTAGAATAGTAGAATCCTACTTCAGCAGGATCGTTCCTTGGCAATAGAGTTGTCTTTTCCATTCCCTATTTCTCTAATAAATTTGCAAAGACTTGTCCGTCCACGTGGATATGCACGTGGAAATCATAACCCCACCCCAATACAGCATTCTCTTCCCAACAATATTAGAAATTAGAATCCTGCTTCAGCAGGATCATTCCTTGCAATAGATATTTTTCTTTGGTCCCAATCTCTACTATGTTTGCAAGGAATATTCACATGGACATATGCATGTGCAAAAATTTATTTCATTCCTAAAATTTAGAAGAAGTCAAGCCTATCCTACCAATTGACCCTGCATGGATATCAGAGACCCATATTTAATTCTCATCAATATTAGTGAAAAGTATTAACCCATGCATGCAGTGTCTCAGGACCATAAGTCACATCATATTTTCAATTGGGAGCAACCATGAAAAGAGAGCGGCGTCATTTCTAAATAATGAGCTTACCTGTCGGCCTACATGGGCATCCAGAGCACTTAAGGGATCATCAAAAATATAAACATCTGAATTGGAGTATACAGCCCGAGCCATGGAAACTCTTTGCTTTTGCCCACCACTGATATTCACACCTCTTTCACCAATCTCGGCAAGATCACCACCCTAGTAATCAAACAGGTGAGAAAAATAAACAATGCATAATGATTAGACATCTTGAAGTCCATAAGACAGCTCCGTTTTACAAGTTTCACAAATAGCTTACAGGCAGTAAATCAAGGTCATGTTGCAATGCAGTCACATCAATTGCCTTCTCATATCTTGCCGGATCAAAGGGAGATCCAAAGAGAATGTTATCCCGTACCTGAAATGATAGACTACAAGTTCACATAATTGAAGGAAAACACAATCAACTAATTAACGAGTGAACTTAAAGTAATTCAAATGATGTAGCCTAACTGAATAAAATATAATACGCCTTGAATGCATTAATATAATACACACAGCTTCATTACAAGATTTTAGTTATTACCTCTAACTGCTATCATGACCAATTTACATATTCACACAGAGGACAAGCATACAATAATATACATGCACACAACATAAGCAAGCACAACTTACTGTTGCATTAAAAATACAGGAAACTTGTGGAACATAAGCTACTGTTCCTCTAATAACAACACTGGCATCTGATGTTGCAGGAAGCTCCCCCAGCATTGCCGAAACAAGTGAGGTCTTACCCTCTCCAGTGCTGCCAACAACTGCAACTAGGCTACCAATTGGTACATCCAAATTGATATTTGACAATGTGTGTCTCTCTGCCTGGAAACAAAACCAAAATCTTAATGGTTACAAGTGCCAATAACTAGCGAACATGCACTATATCAAAGCCAGAACCATGTCCGCATAAAGAAGTGAGCTGGAAATAAATGTATTAACATTGTACTCCCAATAACTATAGGATGAATTACAAAAATGAAACTATACTTGTGTTAAATTCTCCATACAATTAGATACTGCATGTATGTATAGCTAATGTTGATAACTAGTCATGTGTAATCATTTCTACATCTTAGGAACAAACAGTAGGCATGCAAGTCTAAAGGGGAACTTCATTTTTCCTAACGCATGCATATAGGACAGATAATTAGCATTTCATCCAACAGCAAGATGCAGCAGAAAGAGTAGCACTGAATTGTGAAACACCCAATCCAAGCTCAAATATGATTACTGAATTTGTATATTTACAGAAATGCATAGTTGAACCTAACAAGCAATCCTGCTAATCCATAAGAAGATGATATCATACATAAATGATTGATGCAATAAAATGCAATTGCATGTGCAAGCATAACTAGAGAAAACATGAGTAATGCATAAGCACTATAGTTGATGCATGAAACCTTTGAATCCCAAGAAAAGTATCCATTCTTGATGGAAACGGCTGGTAACCAAGGATCAAGAAGAGGGTTCGGTAGACGGATTCTCTCTTCAGCTAAAAATAGTTCCTCCAGACGCTTTAAGGACACATTTGCATTTACCACCTGTAAGATTAAAACCATTAGAAACCAAAAGAGCAAAACAAGGCGGGGGAATGTGGACCAAGCAGTTGGTTCAATTAAATGAACTCAGTATAGATCAATATCATGAATAACAATATCTGAGCTATCAAATCATTTAACTAAGTGCAATATACAATTATACAGCAGCAATCAATCAGTAATGTAAATGAAATGGAATTAAATATGATTAGAAACAAAAAGGACAGTTGCTGAATAGAACATATTATTTACGTGCCTTGGTTTGGACTAATTACAAAATTAAAAGCTGACCACCAAAAAGTTGTTGGAATATTGAAAAGAAAAAAAGATAGGGTTATTTAAAAGACATACGATCAATTCTCTATATGTCAGTTTTTCTAGAGTGTCATCTTCAAATTATCAGTCCTTTGTGTTAATGTGCCAAGGATCAGATTGTGGCTGGCTAAAGTTTTGTAGAAAAAGACATCTGCTGTCCCACCATAGTAAATTCCTGGTAGGAGAGTTCAGAAAGTGCCTACTGCCAGCTTTTGGCATGAAGCAGTGTTCTCAAAATTCAGACTTGCATCTTCATGGTTGCAAGCCCAATACTCTTGCCATTGGATCAGGCTATGGCTTCCTGGCTAAACTGTTTTAGCATAATGTATTCTATTTCAGCTAATGCAACATTAGTTTAAAAGAAAGAACTAAGTCAATTTCAGTAATGAAATCAATCTAAACAGCTAAACTTAAGTAGTTAACAGCATGATAAATAGAAGCTAAATTAATGACAGAAAAAAACAGCCATCATAGTTATCTCTCTCCACGCATAAATACCATAAGCAATATCTCAGCAGTAAGCAGGACTATAAGAGATACAATAAAGAAGGAAGACAAAACCTGAGTAATCATATTAGGAAGCATGGAGAGGGGAAAGCGAAGCACAGCAAACAGAGATAGAGATGTAAATGCCCTTGCAGGTGTCAGATTTCCACCAAGCAAAGTGTACATGCCAAACGAAATCACAGTCGCCATAACTGGAATGCTTTTTAGTATGAAACTATTACACTGCAGAACAAGGAAATAATTGGAAACATGCATAAGCAAAAAAGTGATGGTGACCTCACAGAAAAACCCACAAATAATTAGCAGCAGCAAATACTATCAATTGATCACCCATGATCTATGTATAACATTTGAAACTAGAAAACTTCTAAGGTGTAGAATAACCCAATACATTTCCATATATAAACAAGTTTCCTCCTGGGAATCAACATTCAATCAATGAAGTTGTCTTATACTGTCAGTTTCTGATTTTGCACTTTGATTGCATTTCTTCTAGATGTGTTTTTCCTCTAGTCCTCAAGTCAATGGTGGCCTCAAGTAGGCTTCCTACCCGAACAAGGCTATGCCCTGTTTTGTTGTTTCTTTCCTTTCTCTTTTTCTGTATTTTTCTGAAAGTAGGTGATGTAGGGAAATAACTTTTATGTCTTTGTTGTTTTTTTTTACAATTTGTTTCTATGTTTGTAATTTAGTAATGCTAGAGTTTCATTATTTTAGGAAGCTATGCATGGTTTACTTTTATTAAAAATAATATTCATTAGGAAAATAATTTCCTAGTTGGTTTAGGTTACTAGGTTTCTTGGTGTTTAAGATAGAAATAGACTCGGATTTGAGATTGCTTCTTCTGTTTTGTTACTACCCTCTTTTATGGGGTTTTCTATCATTTCTTCAGCCCTCTCCGATTGGGTGCTCTTTCCACTGTTCAATTAATCCCTCTCCTACAAGGAATTCTTTGATCGTCTATTTCCATTTCTACCAGTCTTATATCACCAGGTACTGGGTTTCTTTGTTCTATAAATGTTCACCAGATCCATATCAAGAAGCAGCATCTTCTCTTGAAATCAGTTCTGCTATTCAAGCTATCATTTTGAAGCATCAATTGGGATCATGCACTACAACTCACATCCATGTGTTTGACACAGATAGTGGTGAAACAAATCAAAACATGTATGCGGCTGTTTATTTCAAGCTAAGTGAGCACGTCCAGGAGACATGCATGCAATGCCAAAATCAAGATATGAGTAACGAGAGTACCAAACTAACAATTTAAACAACAATAGAGAAAGGTGACACTAATATTATAGAATTTTCAAACGGCAAAGTGAGAAAGAAACGAAAATTTTATCAAATATAAGAATGGAAACTTTGCTAAAAATATTCTTGGCATACCGCTCCTAGTAGAGATGCTTTTCGGAACCATGATAATTCATCATCCCTAACACCTTGAACTTTAGCCTGGAAGCTACTTTCCCATGCATAACATCTAAACCATTTCAGCAAAATCAGATAGTCAGGAACAAAACCATATGAAACAAGGAACTCATAGCAAAATAATCATACTTCACAGTATCCATTGCAGCCAAAATTTCATTCATGAGGCCAATTCTCTTGTCTGTACGCTGCAAACCCTCCTTAGATAACTTCTGCATTCTGCTTATAACAAATGTCTTTACCAAACAAAAGATGGAAAAATTAGGGCTTTTGTGACTTAGGAGATGACTAAGGTACAGAGGCACAAAACAAACTGTCAAATACAGCATCATCAGATCTTAAAAAGGCCTCAAACACTCAGATAAATTATGCACTCTTTTACAGCATGCATCATCAAGGATGTTTCGTTGAAAAAAGTAGAAAAGTTTTTCTTTTCATTTTTTGATAAAAAAAAAGTGCTGTGTCCCTTCAACTCTGTAATTGCACATGACACATGAACTAATCCAATAGCATTGGAGAAGAATGTTCAATGAGTTCTGCAGTGGAAATGAGTTCTACGAGAAGTTCATGTCAATAGAAAGGCTGAAGTCAAGCATACAGCTGTAAATGCTTAAATAGGAATATAAATGCGTAAATGCTTAAATAGGAAATTTACCTTACTATATTTAGCTTCCTATATTTCCTCTTTGTAATTACTATGTACAGCACAACTTTT
The DNA here is from genome assembly GCF_005239225.2 of Populus alba. Taxonomy (NCBI): domain Eukaryota; kingdom Viridiplantae; phylum Streptophyta; class Magnoliopsida; order Malpighiales; family Salicaceae; genus Populus; species Populus alba. Next base: position 11,085,526 of record NC_133294.1, on the reverse strand, counting down.
CCTATATAATGAAAGCCTAGTCGAAAGGTGAAGGCAATTCGAACCATTCTGTTACTTCAGTCCCAGCAGTATAAAAATTGCATAGTTAGCCAATCCATTCAGATTTAGGTTGATCAACACACACTAGTACATACACATTTTTCATCAAGATATCTAGGATTGGATACTCCTTCAGACTGTTCTCTAGGGTCAAACATAATATGGTTTGGCAGAAGAGATTCTATATTCTGCATTCTGTTGACACTATTTCATTTTCGACTCTCCTAGTAAAATCACACCAAATGAACTGTGCAATTTTCTCTTCTTTATTCATTGCATGTTTTTGCCTAAATAGCTTCGCGACCTAGGGCTTCTCATGACGGAGGGCCAATTCTAGAAAAATGAATGCAAAAATATACTTGTTCATTCTTTCCTTTTTTTGGTATTTACAGAATAGCGGGTTGGGTCCCTTGGGTCCCCAAAAAAATTTACTTCATGGCTTGGGACTGGTTGTGACAGGTCACATCAGTCCTTGGGTCAATAAGAGGCCATTCTGTTTTTTTAGGCCATGGAGACCCATAAGAATTAGAAATTGAACAAGCCATTCAAGAGTAGGACTTGAACCAATAAATTGTTCCTGTATATTTTTCTAGTAATGGAAGCTAACCATTATGGATTGCGTGCATTTCAGTATAGTATTCGTTAGATGAAAGATGTATCTTGATTGGCTGAAGATAAATACAAAATCATGTTGGGGAACAATTCATCCTCCAAATCATGAAAGCAAAGCAAAGTGAAATCATATAAGAGTAGCCCAATCAAGCTGGTTATAAACCTGTGAAACTCCCAAAAAGCACCCAAAGCATGACACCACAAAAAATTAAAAAGATTGTGCACTCATACAGCAAGTATAAATGAATTGACCCTGGGGCAAAGGGAAACAGAATAAAGTAACCCTTCTAGACTCCACAACATGGTCTAAGAGAACAAAAGTTACGAATAATATAGATGAAGGAAGATCATCAGAAACATTCATCCAACTAAAGAGTGTTATCAAAAGTAAAATCTACAGAAACTACAACGTCAAAAGATTGTTGAAGGTCAAAGATTTAAAAAAGAAAACAAGAACAAGAACAGAACGCAAACAAAGATGACTACTGCAAACTTATGCTTGCAAATGAAACATATTGCTAGGGAATGAAAAGATGATCAAATTAAAAGACACATGCACCATGAAAACAACACTATTAAAATAAGGAACGATGAGGGAAATAAGGCAAACCCATAAACCTGTATGGGGAACAGAAGAACTAGCATTAGTGCGCCGAGAAGAGAAGCAACATTCAAATGCTGATAAAGAAGAACCATGGCGACAATAATACGGAATGGAGCTGACCACAAAGTGTGAAGTGATTGGCATATTTGCTGTTGATAGCAATAAGCAAATTAGTTGTGGTACCAATGAGGGAAGTTAACTAAATCAAGATCAAACTTTAATCCAAAAAAAGAACTTTGAACTTACATGTGGCATGCCTTGAGCCAGTTTATTCTTCATGTTACATGTATCCTCAATAAAGTCATATTAAGGTAATTTTGACAGATTTTCATAAATTTCCTATGTTAAATAGGAAAACTAATCCTAATAATAGTAAGAGGTGGAAAAAAAATATCTAATCCCAATGTGAACAGAAAAACCTAGTAAAAAGAAATACACTATATTCCTATAGTAACGACTACATAGTGAATAATAATATTCCTAAGTAGTACTAGATATCTATGACAATCATACAAAATTAACTTTCCTGCACATTGGACTAGTTTCTGATATATTTGTTCTTCTTTCCCCATCACCTCTACTATAAAATTTAATCACCATGAAGAAATAGGTATGCACTGGGATCCATGCTTTAGGGATGCATATAGGAGCCAGGGGTGGACAAACCTAAGTTGGCTAAAAGAACCTTCTTTTAAGGATCCTGAAACATTTTTCCAGCATCGTTTTTACATAATGCATACCTCAAACTATAGGTTTTAAACTTCAGCCTCATTCCTTTCAGGAACCTACAACGCTCTTCTCATTTTTCTTTTTTACATAACAGCCCCTCAGACTACAAGCGTTACACTCCAACCCTCAAACCCAAGAACCTATACATGTCTCTGTCTTCATGCAAAGTCCAAACAAGTTTGCACATGAAAGGATGTGTTACAGGTATTAATATTGACAGGCTCCTTAGTAGTTCGAGTATTTAGGTTACTGGTTCTCCTTTACAAACATTAACAAGATGTATTCACACACTTATGTGTTCTCAGGCTTCAAAACAGCCAGTTTCACCAAATTGTCAAAGATTGAAACATTAATCATAATTTCCTTCTCAAAACCTACATCAACAGGGTTATAATTGAACAGCAACCGCTTTTTCTTTCTTTTTTTTTTTTTTTTTTGTTGTTGTAAATATAGGTATAGTTGCGCGCAGGCACAATAGATAAATAGTGCACTACATGAATTTTTGACATGAGATTGCTCTAACACAGAATCTTAAACCCACCCTTCCATGTCAGATTATGAAAGCACATGCAGTAATATTCAACAATCAAGAACATTATATATGCATACAGAAGAGATACTGAGCAAGCACACCTGAAGTGCTTCAGCATCAGTTGTCATCAAGTTGGTTATTTTTCCAGATGCAAACTTCCGCTGACCTTCGTGGGTCAGCCTTAGAGATTTTCGAAACACGGCAGCAACCTAAAAAGCACTGGTCACACAGATAAATCATGTCTAAGCTTTCAGGTCAGGCATGACCAATGAGAAAAAATAATGCAGGGTTAGCTCTTGAAGAAGTGACCGATTTTTCTCTTCAAACCACACTTGCACTCCCCTGCTACCATTTGCCTCCACCAATTAGTTGGAGGCAAGAAAGAGTTGCATGGCAGCAAAATGGCGATACTGTTTAGTTGTGTTTGATGACACCACATCCAAAAATAAAAAATCATAAACTGCATGCATCAAAAGGTCAGCAAGAAAATGAAATTACCAAAGTTGCTCTCAGGCGGTAACCAGCACGCATGACATTCTGAAAATACTGTGCTTCACATAACACACCAAATACCTGGATAAGATTACCCCAAATAAGAGATTCTGAGTTCTTATTGATAATCCATTAATAAAAACAAGAGCATGGTGACAATTTGACAGGGATATGTAGGTGGAAGTAATGTCCAATTTTAAACTATTTGGATTGAACAAGGGCATCAGTTCATTTTCCATATTGTTTCCCTCCCTATTCCCTTTGTTAGATTTCTTATTATATGAAATAAATCTCAAGTTGAATTTTCAAATGCATGAGCTAGAGCTAACCAAGCCATCCCCGAATGATAAAGATAAGAAATCATATGAAGAAAAAACTATTCTTCTTACATGACAACAAAAGCAACATTGACCATTTCTAATCACAAAGTTAATTATACTCAGCCCCATGATAAGTGGCCACTAGTCCTGTAACATGTCCCAATTTAAGTGTCCACTTCCAAATATAGTACCTTGCAATATCTATGTTTCCAAATTTGCCCTTCATATTGTGAACAGTAACACAACCATTTAAAAAAAAATTAGCAAATCATGTCTCCTTACAAAGTTACAAAAACAAAACATGGCCACACATTATGGAACAAAAGGAGTTCTATTCCATAATTCAATTTCATCATGATACTATTAAATACCTTGCCAGAGTTCTAATAATTTTTCATAAAAATTAACTAAAAAACCTCCAAAGCTTGGGGGATATAACATAAATTGAAAACCTTGTTTTTTGACAGAGTAAACACTCGTAGATACTATTTCACTACTTGTATCAAAAAATAAAATTATTGCATTATTTAATGCCTCTATTCTAATAGCAGGAGATGCTCTAACTTTCCAAATGAATGGGGCAGCAGCATAACTTAGTAAGGGCTAAGGCAGAGGACTATCATCGAGAAATAAAACAACAAATTTCTACAACAATCATGCAAACTTTTCTGTTTGTTGATTCATGAACCCTCCTAATGTCACGAGTCTCATCAAAGTTGTAGGCAATTCTAGCCAAACTCTTCACTACAAAAATGCATGGCATTTCAAGTTATCAAAAGCAGCATGCCTTATGAAAATAAAAATCAGAATGTTCAACTCAACATTGATTAAAAGAGATCATACCACTCCAGCAAAAATTGAGAAAGCATAGACATAACCAATCCAAGCTTCAAAACATTAGCATTATGTTGAATAAAGAGAAAATAATAGAAAATTTTGAACCACAAACTTTAAATCAAAATTTCATTGTTGTTAATAGTTTTTAGTTATACCAATAGTGGTATATGTTACAAGGCTTAGTTTAACATATATATTGCATATTTGTAAGTGTACGACGAGGAAAAAATTGCCTCTAATACTGATCCACCCTAATCAAATTCCTAAAATTGTTTAGAAAGTTATGAAAATACAAGAGTTAAATTGTGTCATCAACACCCTTATTATTTTTCAAGCAAGCAATTTCTTGATCAAATTATGAAATCATATGATATAATTTTTAATATTTCTTTCAAAAGTTGAAATCAAATAAGAATTTAAATTGAATATGCATCAACAATTTTGTGGAATAATTTCATACACATACTTTGAAATTATTATGTTGCTTTTTCCTTTTCATGCTTAATGATGTGAAATTTTTTAATTTATTTCAATCAATAAACTTTATAATGTTTGAATTAGGGTTGAAGAGACTCTGAAGTGTTTAATTGGGTTCAATAGTTATTTTTGGATCTAATAGGTGTCATATGAAACAAGTTTGAGGTACTCACTACGCAATTTAAATTTTGAATAGGGTTTGAGTCAGATGGATTAAAACTTCAATTACATATACAATTCCTGTCTGACATGGAGAAAATAATAAAAATAAAAATAATTACATGAATTAGCAGAAAGCATGGTGAAGTGTAAGATTGGACCACCCACACATCATGGGGGCATTCGACTAGTTACCAGCTTAGCACTTAAGAGCCCAAGTAAATATTAGAAGGATATGGGGAACCAAAAGCAGGAGTATCCTTCAAACTTGAGGATAGAATAGGTAAATAGAAGCAAACCTGAACAATGACCTCACTCATGTATAGATGCAGTACAGCACTGCAAAAACAATTAAAATTGTGAGTTTGCCTTTTCCCAATCAAATGTATAAACTAAAAGCACCTATAAATTGGAAATACAAACTTGTTATAGAACTCCTTTACTGTGAGGATAAGATTGAGCATCACTGCATCACCCACCAAAGTATAAATGACCCCGAATCGAACAAATCATCGAAATTCACGAATATAGACTTTAATTTCTACAACAATCATAACCAGCAAGGAGCACCAAGCAAGGGCCTCAATAATCAAGGAAACAATCTGTCAACAAGAAGATGAAATGAATATTATTTGACTATGAACATCAAAATTAGCTTACCAAAGTAGGATCATACCTTACGTCTGCTAATTAACCTCACCCACTCTTAATCTAGTGATGATTTAAATGTACATGCTACTGCTAATCAAATGTATAAGAAAAATAAACCAGAAAAAATTTACTTGAGAAAGGAGAAACAGCATTAGACCAAGGATACATTTGCGTACTAAAAAGAACACGAAACCAAATACGGACTGGCTGAAACACATCATGGCAGAGGCATCCACAATAAGAAAAAATCAGAAATGCGTCATAATATTGTTGTTGTTGCCTTGGGCTGAAAATACCAAAGGGAAATTAAATTCCTGTTTTTTTAACCTGTGATTGTGGCCTAGGGCATAGGATTAAAAAGGTAAAAAAAAAGAAGAACAAGGATTTAATGGTTTTTTTAGTCTAATTATCGCAACCTACAGTAATAAATATGAAGTTTGCAAGCTGAAACTACATTTTTGCAATCCATTTCAGCTATTATTGCAATGCAGACAAAGGTGTTCTTGTAAAGTAGTTTTGGGTTGTATACTTAGAGGTGCTTCTTGATAATTTTTTACATGGGGGTGCCAAAAGCATGGAAAATAACCTCCAAAGGAGAAATGTGATGCTTTTTATCATCCCCAAAGTAATCTAAATTCCAAGGCCTGGCCATCATAGCTTTCATCCTCTTTTCTTTATCATGTATGAGAGTTGAGCCACACGCATAAAATTTTCCACGATATAAATTAAGACACTAAGATTTAAAACAATGCCATTGTTTATCCAGATGAATAAAAAAATAAGTGAAAAGGCAAAAGAGGAGAAGCAAACCTCAAATGGAGCAAGGCCTGTTTGTCCATCTAAATTGAGAACCGAAATACCCATGACCAATCTGTACAAGGACTCGGCGGTGGAATAAAGAGCAAGCAGAGCCAGCAAATAGGCATACCACTTAGACCTCAAACAGAATCTTTGGAGCTTGAAGTCTTTCTTGGTAAGCCAGATTTTATAGAAGCAAAGTGCCATGAGAACTAGATAAGAAAGGGAGACCACCAGAGTGTCGGTGGCACAAGGTGTGCACGCTCCAAATGCATTTTCCACTGCTTTAGTCCACACCCCATCTCTCACTGGTTTGCAGTACCAATCCAATGCTTCAAATCCCATCTTCACTTCTCTTCTCTTCTCTTCTCTTCTCTTGTGCTTATTTAATTCCTCATTTCCATAGAAATTAGACCTGCAAAAATATATCTTAAAAAATATATATTTTAATTAAACAGACATAAGGTGTTAAATACTAAAAAGAAAAATTGAAACAGAAAATTTTGGCTAATCATCAAGTTAACGTTAGTGAAAATCACCAAAAACAAATGACAAGACAACAAATTTTAATTATTATCATATCAATATTAGCCATAGAACTAAAACAATAATTGATGATACAAAGAACACTGTGTTCTAATCTTTAAGGGAAAAAATTAAAAAAAAAAAAAAAAAAAAAAAGGGCGAGAATTTCAGAGAGAGGGAGAGAAGGAGCTAACCAACACCTTCTTTTCTTTTCTTTTTTTTATCAGTTCACTAAACGGATAGATAGTGTATAAGAGAGAGAGAATATCAAAATCCTAGGCGAGTGGTTAAAACGAAGAAGCAGACAACTCCGTCCTCGTCAACCAGAGGAACCATAAAGACAATACTTCACAAATTCAACGAGAAAACCCTTAAAGAAAAACAAAAAATAGAGAGAGGGGGGGTGTATAGATTCGCCATCGCTTACGTACAAATTTAAAAGTTAACTAATTTAATCGAAGAAAAACAAAACTAGATTCGATGCGGATAGTTTTCATATGGATGGTGTATGTATCAAGGATGATAGTTGAAAATAATGCAAGAGAGCAGGGATATTACCCATTGAAGAGGACAGCCACCAACACAACGGAAGAGGTCCGTTCTTTTCTGAACCTTCTAATCACAACAACTTTTTCTTTTTCAAAAAAAAGTCCCTGGTCAAATGAAAAAACAAGTTTGTTCTCCCCGCAGGCTCTTTTGTGCAGCGTTGGGACTTGGGAGACCCGGCTATCAAGTTGGGCTCAGTCTGTTTGGCCCAATTTGTTTTACATTTTAATTATTTTTTATTTGGATTGCATGGGGAAGTAACCACACGCTTCGGAGGTGTTTAGAATGGCAATGTATTTTTTTAAAATAAATTTTTACTTAAAAATATATTTGATTTACTTTTTTATATTTTTTATATTTTAATATAAACACGTAAAAATCATCATAAAGCATTAAAAAGCATTAATTTATGTCCTGTTTGTTTTTGCGATTGGAAAATTTTTTTGAAAAAAATTAATTTTTTTATGTTTTTATATCATTTTTATATACTGATATCAAAAATAATATAAAAGGGACATGAACTTTTTCCTTGATTATGTAAATTAATCCCTAGTGTTGGCAAAAAACAAGGCATTGAATATTTTTTAAAATTTTAAATTGGGGCTCTGAAACTTTAATTATATTAAATCAATAAAATTAAATTTTGTTTTATTAAACCAAGCATTAATCAAGTGGAGGCAAGGTCACATAATTTAATTAATGGTTAATTTTTCACACTTGAAAAACAAATCTAGTGACGGTAATTTTCCTTTTAAAGGGTCAGATAGACCATTTTTTTTTCTTTAAGATAGGCAAATTGCTCCCAAAATAAACCAATTTTTTAAAAAGGGAGGTCACTCATGATCATGAAACATTTCCTCGAGAAGTTTGGTCATCCATTTAGTCACTTTTCTTTATAAGCACACACTACAAAAACTTTGATTTTGCTTCGTAAGCATTGTAAAAATATGACATTTGTTGCAACCTATTTTATAATAAAATAAATAATAATAAAATAAATACAAGGAAATACACCTAAATCAAGCCAAAAAAAAAAATGCTCGAGCCCAATGATGAAAGACCATACTGCCAAGTGAAAATTGGTAGGCCAAAATAACATTCCAAGGTTTTAATTAACAAAACCCATTAGTAAAAAAAAAAGGTTTTTAAAGACTCAATTGGAATTATGTGTGTTATTAAATCAATAAAAAAATCATTAATAACACCTAAAAACTAAATTTGAAAAACCGAGAGAAAAATATAGATCAAAATATTGAATCTTAAAAAATAGGACATTAAATTGATTGAATAAAATAAAAAGAAAAAAATAACATATAAGGCTACACATTCAAAACATCATCTAAAAATAAAATAAATATTTTTTTTATTTTAAAAAACATAGTTTATTTATATAAAAGATAAAAGCAAAACTATAGATGAACTAAAAAAATCACTCTGAAAATTAAACACATAACAACAAAATTAATAATTTTTTAAAAGAGGTCCTGAACAAAATAAAAGAGAGTAGGTTTTGTCTAATTTTTTTTTAACCGGTCACGTTACTTTATTTCTTTTCAATTTCATTCTTTAAAGTTATATTTTCATGGCTACCATAGTTATCAAACCCAGCCTGCGAGTTGACCCAGCCAAGGAGTCGAGTCCTCGGTTACATAGGTTGACTCGAGTCAACTCGAAAAAATTGGGAAAAAATATTTGAGGTTTTAATTTTTTATATGAAAAAATTAAGAAACAATTTATGTGGATATAAGCTATACATGTAAAAAATTAAGTTTGAAAGATTATTGCAAAAGGTTTTTTTTATTCCACTCTGCAAAAACTTTGATTTTGCTTCAAAAGCATTGTAAAAAGGTGGCATTTGTTGCAACCTATTTTATAATAAAATAGATAACAATAAAATAAATGCAAGGAAATACACCTGAAACAAGCTTAAACAAAAAGCTTAAGCCCAATGATGGAAGACCATAACGCTAAGTAAAAAATGGGAGGCCAAAATAACAATTCAAGGTTTTAATTAACAAAACCCATTAGTAAAAAAACAATTAGGTGCTTAAAGACTCAATTGGAATTTTCAAATGTTTAATTAATTACTTAAGGTTTAATCGCAAGGGAAATCAATTTTAGGAAATCAATTGGAAGCTTGTAAGGTTTAATTAATCAAATTAGGGGCTTAATTGCATGAAATTCAAAGTCGATGAGAAAAAAAAAACTTAATTGAACATTTTATGAACCAAGGATCAACTTGCAAAACACGTGTGACTTTAGGGACTGGAATCAGGAGAAAACAGGGGTCAAAATGAAAAAATCAAAAGTTTAATGGACATTTAAGGGGTCTAATTGAATAAATCACAGACCAAGGATCAACTTGTAAAAGGCGCTCAAAATTAGGGATGACAAGTGAATCTGTCAAGGACATAATTGCATGAAATTAGAAAGAAAAAGGAAAATTAAGGGTAAAATAGAATGAAATCAGAAGAATAGGGATCAAATTAAAGATTGACATATCGTAAATCTAAAGGCACTAATTTGTAGGAATTAGTCAAAACAGCGTCGTTCAAGGTACTGTGCTTCTTCTTCTTTTTCAGTTTTTTGGTTGATCGGGTGGGTAATTTCAGGCAAATGAATATGACGTTTCTAGCTACTCCAAATATTGCAACCACCACCATTCAACTAAAAAAAAACTCCCTCTACAACCCCATGTTTTTTAAAATTAAACGTTCACATCCTATATTCTTCACTGATCTCCACAACATCCTATCCCTAATCAGCCAACATTACAATTTCAGTCTTCACGTTGTTTGAGTATACATTTTCAAACGTTTAAATATGAAGCATATTGGTAGTTCAAAAATATAACAAATCAAAAGGTTTATACACACATGTAATCAAATAAACTAAGAATTATGTGTGTTTTTAAATCAATAAAAAATCATTAATAACACCTAAAAACAAAACTTGAAAAACCTTTAAAAATAGGACATTAAATTGATTAAATAAAAAAAAGAAAAATAATAATAACATGTAAGGCTACACATATTAAGAATATCATCTAAAAATAAATATTTTTTTTATTTTAAAAAACACAGTTTATCTGTATAAAAGATAAAAACAAAACTATACATGAACTAGAAAAACCATTCTGAAAATTAAAGACATAACAAAAAAACTAATATTTTTTAAAAGAGGCCTTGAACAAAATAAAAGAGAGGAGGTTTTGTCTTCTTCTTTTTTTTTTTAATTTTTTAACTGGTCATGTCACTTTAATTCTTTTCAATTGTATTCTTTAAAGTTATATTTTTATGGCAACCATAGTTATCTAATCCAGCCTGAGAGTTGACCCGGCTAAGGAGTTGGGTCCCGAGTTACATGGATTGACTTGGGTCAATCCGAAAATATTGAGAAAAAATATTTGAGGTTTTAATATTTTATATGAAAAAAATTAAGAAATAATCCATTTGGATATAAACTATACATGTAAACAATTAAGTTTAAAAAATTATTTCAAAATGTTTTTTATTCCACATTAAAAATATATTATTTTATTCTTCTAAGTTGAAGTATTTAAACTAAAAAGATTTTTTATCCACATTAAAAAAAATAACTTTTTTTTTCTTATGAAAATGGAGTATATGCACTAAAAGCCTTCAAATCCTACATTGAAAAAATAAAATATTCTTCAAATATTTATATAATGAAGTTTGAAATAAGTTTGTAATCAACTGAAAAATATGAAAAAAAAAGTTTTTAGGTAGAAGAAAAAACATTTAAAAAAAAGATCTTTACTAGGTTTTTATCAGGTCACTTGAGTTACGGGTTGACCTAGCGGGCAGACTGGTTTACTCCGGGCTAACTGTAGACCTAGATTTTGAATGAAACAGACCCATCCATTTAAAGTATAGTATAATAAAAAAAGAGTCCTATCAATTTATTTTCTCTTTACCGTATGAAAAAAAATACATAAAAAAATCTAAAGAGAAAAAAAAATAAAATTAAACATATCTAGGTCTAGTTGAAGGCCCAACCCATTAGCCGTAGCCAGACCAATAGCATTAGATTTAGCTGCCAAGCTAGACCCAGCACCTGTTGGAAGAGATTTGAATCTCACTGTCAAGCCAGACTCAATAACTTTTAGCACAATAAACAAAAAAGACAACACCTCTCAATTTTTAACTAAAAATCAGCAAAAATAACACTCCAAGTTTATAGCATGATTCACCGTGCAATAAGTTTCTATTAATAGTAATTATATAGTATTTTTCCGATGCTTATAATATATTTTGCATACACCACCGGATTCCTTGCAAGAAAATGATTCTTGACTTCGATATCCCTCCAAACCTATAATACATATTTCGTATAATGAAAAAAAGAAAAAAAACCTCTTGCAAACAAACTAGTGAGCAAACTTGTCGAGACAACGATATCAATATAGCTTTGCCAGCTCTTCCACTCTCTTGTAAAGCTCCTCCACAGTAGTATTCATTGTCTTACCAATGTCTTCCATCCGACTATGGCTGAGATCAAGGAATGTCTCGATTAGATCACCATCCAAGAAATTTTTGGCATCTACAGTTTTCTTCTCGTTGTTGAATGATCGCCATTGCTCATGGCTCAATCCTCCAACTCCATTTATCACCTTTCTTAAGTTTAACTCAAGCTTCTCCAAAAAGAGGTATTGCTCAGGAGGAAGTGAAGCAATGACCCTGATTACACCATTAACCAGGGACGAAGCTACGATTATTTGTTAGGGGAGGCCAAAATTAATATAACAATATATAATATTTGTTTTAATTTATTGTACATGTGTTGTAAAAAAAACCTGCATAATTTAATTTTATTCAAATAACTTACTACAAACATATAATGACCTTTATATAGGGTAAAAGGTTTGAAGTAATATCAAATTGAGTCAAAGCAATGAAGTTAATTTCATCTTCATAATATATCGATCATTTTAATGTTGTTGGTTTTTATACCTATTAAATATAAACATACAAAGTATATAAGAAACATTAACTAAAGCGAAGCATTATTTATGTTTGATAAACTTTGAAATAAAGCAATAAATAATAAAGAATAATTCTTAACAATGTCGATTCTAGTAATATTAAATTGAGTCAAAGCAATGAAGTTAATTTCATCTTCATAATATATCGATCATTTTAATGTTGTTGATTTTTATACCTATTAAATATAAACATACAAAGTATATAAGAAACATTAGCTAAAGCGAAGCATTATTTATGTTTGATAAACTTTGAAATAAAGCAATAAAGAATAAAGAATAATTCTTAACAATGTCGATTCTAGTAAGAAGTTGCTCACTAATCAACGCAAAATCTTTGTAAACTGAAGCACATTAGAGCTACTCAACCATAATATTAACATTATATATTGGACTTGGTTCCCTAAGCTATGAGTTATCAATATTTTATTTTTTTCAAAAAAAAATCAATTCTTCTTATTTTGCGGTTCAACCTAAAATCAAAACAATTTGTTTTACATTTTAATTATTTTTTATTTGGATTGCATGGGGAAGTAACCACACGCTTCGAAGGTGTTTAGAATGGCAATGTATTTTTTTAAAATAAATTTTTACTTAAAAATATATTTGATTTATTTTTTTATATTTTTTATATTTTAATATAAACACGTAAAAATCATCATAAAGCATTAAAAAGCATTAATTTATGTCCTGTTTGTTTTTGCGATTGGAAATTTTTTTTGAAAAAAATTAATTTTTTTTATGTTTTTATATCATTTTTATATACTGATATCAAAAATAATATAAAAGGGACATGAACTTTTTCCTTGATTATGTAAATTAATCCCTAGTGTTGGCAAAAAACAAAGTATTGAATATTTTTTAAAATTTTAAATTCGGGCTCTGAAACTTTAATTATATTAAATCAATAAAATTAAATTTTGTTTTATGAAACTTTTCATCAACACTTCATCCCCTATGCAAGCATGAAAAACAAATCACCAAAAAATCACATAATTTAATTAATGCTAAAGTTAATTTTTCACTCGAGGGTAAACATTAAGGGACCGTATGCAAGCATAAAAAACAAATCTAGTGACGGTAAAGGAAATTTTCCTCGACACCTTAGCAAAAAAAAGGTATGCAAGCAATGGCAAATGACTAAATAAAAAGAAAAGGAAATTAAGGGACCAGAGAGTAAAAATATCCTAGGAGCCAAAAAAGGAAAACATTATTCAAATGAACTTGTTTGTCCTCTATCTAGTTTGATTATTTTGTTTTTAGTTTGCAACCAAGTAATCAAATATATATTTTATTAATGAGAATTTCTTAAATCCACTTCAATCATTTAATGTGACATTTAATGTGATGGGAAGATAACCACTAAATATTTCAACTTAAATTTAAATACAAAAAAAAAATTGTTTTAACAATCTTTTTTTTCTCATGCTTTATTTGATCAAATTTTAAAAGTAGTTAAAGGAATATAACTCGAAACGTTTGAGGCTCCATCCACGTAACATAAACATCCAAAAAATGGTGTTTTGTTTTAAGAATATACCCTGAAAAGGTATTTTGTTTTGATCTTTGAAAAAACAAAAGGATTTGGTCCCCGCATAAAGTTGCAAAAAAAAAAAGGTATATCACCCATGAAAATATATCAGTTTTTTAATCTTAGAAAGGGCAAGTTGCTTGTAAAAATCAACTATTTTTTTAAAAAGAAGGTTGTCTATGAAAAAAAACCAATTTTTGAATTTCAGGAATGACAAGTTGCCCGTGAAAATAGATCAGTTTCTGAAATGGAATGTCGTCTATGAAAATAGACCAGTTTCTAAAATTCAGAAATGGCAGGTCACCTGTGAAAATATACCAGTTTCTGAAAAAGAAGGTCACCTATGAAAATAAACCAGTCTTTGAATTTCAGAAATGGCAGACCGCTTGTAAAAATAAACCAATTTCAAAAAAGGCAAGTCATCGGTAAAAATAGACCAGTTTCTTAACGAGGAGGTCGTCCATGAAAATATATCAATTTTTGAATCTTATAAAGGGCAGGTTGCCCGTGAAATTAGATTAATTTTTGAAAGGGGAGGTTGTCCATGAAAATAAACTAATTTTTTAAATTTAGAAAGAGCATGCCGCCCGTAAAAATAGATTAGTTTTTGAAATGGGAGGTTGCCCATGAAAATAAACTAGTTTTTGAATTTCAAAAAGGGTAAGTCGCCCATGAAAATAGACTAGTTTCTGAAAAGAAAGGTCGCATTTGAAAATAGACTGGTTTTTGAATTTCAGAAGGGGCAAGTCACCTGTGAAAAAGTCTAATTTTTAAATTTTAGAAATGAGAGGTCACCCGTGAAAATATACTAGTTTCCGAAAGGGGAGGTCACATATAAAAATAGACTAGTTTTTGAATTTTAGAAAGGAGCAAGTCACTCATATTAATAGACCATTTTTTTTCTTTAAGATAGGCAAATTGCTCCCAAAATAAACCAATTTTTTAAAAGGGAGGTCACTCATGATCAGGAGACATTTCCTCGAGAAGTTTGGTCACCCATTTAGTCACTTTTCTTTATAAGCTCACTCTACAAAAACTTTGATTTTGCTTCGTAAGCATTGTAAAAATATGACATTTGTTGCAACCTATTTTATAATAAAATAGATAATAATAAAATAAATGCAAGGAAATACACCTAAATCAAGTCAAAAAAAAAATGCTCAAGCCCAATGATGAAAGACCATAATGCCAAGTGAAAATTGGTAGGCCAAAATAACATTCCAAGGTTTTAATTAACAAAACCCATTAGTAAAAAAAAAAAAAGGTTTTTAAAGACTCAATTGGAATTATGTGTGTTATTAAATCAATAAAAAAATCATTAATAACACCTAAAAACTAAAGTTGAAAAACCAAGAGAAAAAATATAGATCAAAATATTGAATCTTAAAAAATAGGACATTAAATTGATTGAATAAAATAAAAAGAAAAAAAAATAACATTTAAGGCTACACATATTCAAAACATCATCTAAAAATAAATATATATTTTTTTTATTTTCAAAAACATAGTTTATTTATATAAAAGATAAAAGCAAAACAATAGATGAACTAAAAAAATCACTCTGAAAATTAAACACATAACAACAAAATTAATAATTTTTTAAAAGAGGTCCTGAACAAAATAAAAGAGAGTAGGTTTTGTCTAATGTTTTTTTAACCGGTCACGTTACTTTATTTCTTTTCAATTTCATTCTTTAAAGTTATATTTTCATGGCTACCATAGTTATCAAACCCAGCCTGCGAGTTGACCCAGCCAAGGAGTCGGGTCCTGGGTTACATAGGTTGACTCGAGTCAACCCGAAAAAATTAGAAAAAAATATTTGAGGTTTTAATTTTTTATATGAAAAAATTAAGAAACAATTTATGTGGATATAAGCTATACATGTAAAAAATTAAGTCTGAAAGATTATTGCAAAAGGTTTTTTTTATTCCACATTAAAAAGATATTATTTTATTTTTCTAAGTTGAAGTATTTAAACTAAAAAGGTTTTTTTATCCACATTGAAAAAACATATATTTTTTTTATATAAACATGGAGTATATATACTAAGGGCCTTCAAATCTCACATTGAAAAAATAAAATATTTTTCACTTATTTATATAGTAAACTTTTAAATGAATTAGTAATTAACTGAAACATATGAAAAAAGGTTTTTGGTAGACGAAAAACACATTTGAAAAAAAAAGAGTCTCTACCAGGTTTTTATCAGGTCACTCAAGTTATGGGTTGACCCGGCAAGTAGACTAGTTTAGTCCAAGCCAATTACAGACTTAGATTTTGAATGAAATAGACCCAGTCAAGACCCTGGATCACCTGGAAAAAAAATTTAAAAAATATTTAATGTTTTAATAGTTTAAATGAAAAAATTAAAAAACAATTTATGTGGATATATGCTATACATATTGTAAATAATTAAGTTTAAAAAATTATTTCGAAAGATTTTTTAATCCACATTGAAAAAATACTATCTTATTCTTCTAAGTTGAAGTATTTAACTTAGAAAAGTTTATTATCCTACATTGAAAAAACATAGCTCTCTCTGTTTTTTTAGCAAACATAAAGTGTGTGTGTGTGTATCAAAGGGCTTCAAATCCACATTGAAAAAAAAAATCTTCTAGTATTTATATAATGAACTTTAAAATGAGTTAGTAACCAAACTGAAAATTATGAAAAAGAAGGGTCTTTGAGTAGGAGAAAAAATACTCTAGAAAAAGAAAGGTATTTATTGGGTTTTTGCCGAGTCACCCGAGTTCCGAGTTGACTAACAGGACGACCAGTTTACTCCGAGCCAATTACAGAGTCAAATTTGGAATAAAATAGACCTGACCAATGCTATTGAGTTTTGGTGGACATCAAGGCGCAACGCTAGTGGATCCTGCGAGGCGACAAGACCCAATAACATTGGGTATGACTTGGCCGCCAAACTCAATAGCATTGGGTTTGACCGCCAAACCAGATCTATCAGCTTTCAGTACAAAAAACATAAAGGCAACACCCCCAGCTACATTTTTTACTAAAAAATAGCAAAAACAATACCTCCATGGCGCTACAGTGTCGTCCACATTACAAACACTCTATGTCTAATGTGTGGTTTATAGTGTAATGAGTCTATGTCAATAGTAAATGTACAGTGTTTTCCTCATGCCTTTTAAGGTATTGTATAATAAAAAAGAGTCCTATTAATTTATTTCCTCTTTACCTCTAGTCAACTTTTGAGATCCCCGCATGCAAGCATGAAAAATAAATCACCAAGACCAATCATAAAATTTGATTAATGCTAGAGTTAATTTTTCGCTCAAGGGTAAACATTAAGGGACCTTATGCAAGCATGAAAAACGAATCTAGCAATGGAAAAGGAAATTTTCCTCGACACCTTAGCAAAAAAAAAAAAAAAAGGTATGCAAGCAATGGCAAAGGACTAATAAAAAGAAAAGGAAATTAAGGGACCAAAGGGTAAAAAAATCCAAGGAGCGAAAAAAAAACATTATTCAGATGAACTTATTTGTCCTTTGCCTTATTTGATTAATTTTTTTTTAGTTTGCAACCAAGTAATCAAATATTTTATTAATGAGAATTTCTTAAATCCACTTCAATCATTTAATGTGACATTTATTGTGACAGGAAGATAACCACTAAATATTTCAACTTAATTTTAAATACAACAAAAAATTGTTTTAACAATATATTTTTTCTCATGCTTTATTTGATCAAATTTTAAAAGTAGTTAAAGGACTATAACTCAAAACATTTGAGGCTCCATCCACATCCACGAAAAGTGGTGTTTTGTTTTAAGAATATACCCTGAAAAGGTATTTTGTTTTGATCTTTGAAAGAATAAAAGGATTTGGTCCTAGTATAAAGTTGCAAAAAAAGAAGGGTATGTCACCTATAAAAATATATCAGTTTTTTAATCTTAGAAAGGACAAGTTGCTGTAAAAATCAATCAGTTTCTAAAAAAGAGGGTCGTTTATGAAAAAAAAATCAATTTTTGAATTTCAAAAAAGAATAAGTTGCCCGTGAAAATAAACCAATTTCTGAAAGAGAAGGTCGTCCATAAAAATAGACAAGTTTTTAAAATTCAGAATGGACAAATCACCCGTGAAAATATTCAAGTTTCTGAAAAGGGAGGTCATCCATGAAAATAAACCATTTTTTGAATTTCAAAATGGATAAGTCGCCTGTTAAAATATATCAATTTATGAAAAGAAAGGTTGCCAATGCAAATAGACTAGTTTTCAAATTTTAGAAATGGCATGTCACATGTAAAAATAGATCAATTTCAAAAAGGGCAGGTCATCGATAAAAATAAACTAGTTTTTTAATGGGGAGGTCGCCTATGAAAATATATCAATTTTTTAATCTTATAAAGAGCAAGTCACCCATGAAGTTAGATTAATTTCTGAAAAGAAAGGTTGTCCATGAAAATAAACCAGTTTTTTTAATTCAGAAAAAGCAGGTAGCCCGTGAAAATAGATTAGTTTCTAAAATGGAAGGTTGCCCATGAAAATAGATTGGTTTCTGAAAAGGAAGGTTGCCTATGAAAATATATCGGTTTTTGAATTTCAGAAAGGGCAGGTTGCTCGTGAAAAAAGACCAGTTTTTAAATTTTAGAAAGGGGAAGTCACCCGTGAAAATAGACTAGTTTTCGAAAAGGGTCACCTATTAAAATATACTATTTTTTAAATTTTAGAAAGGAACAAGTAACCTGTGAAAATAGACTAGTTTTCGAAAAGGGTCACCTATTAAAATATACTATTTTTTAAATTTTAGAAAGGAACAAGTAACCCGTAAAAATAGACCATATTTTTCTTTAAGATAGGCCAGTTGCTCGCAAAATAAACCAGTTTCAAAAAAGGGAGGTTACCCATGATTATGAGACATTTTCTCGAGAAGTTTGGTCACCCATTTAGTGACTTTTCTTTACAAGCTCACTCTGCAAAAACTTTGATTTTGCTTCTAAAGCATTGTAAAAAGGTGGCATTTGTTGCAACCTATTTTATAATAAAATAGATAATAATAAAATAAATGCAAGGAAATACACTTGAAACAAGCCTAAACAAAAAGCTTAAGCCCAATGATAGAAGACCATAACACTAAGTAAAAATTGGTAGGCCAAAATAACAATCCAAGGTTTTAATTAACAAAACCCATTAGTAAAAAAACAATTAGGTGCTTAAAGACTCAATTGGAATTTTCAAATGTTTAATTAATTACTTAAGGTTTAATTGCAAGGGAAATCAATTTTTAGAAGTCAATTTTGATATTAATTGAAACAATTGAATTTTAGGAACTCAATTGGAAGCTTGTAAGGTTTAATTAATCAAATTAGGGGCTTAATTGCATGAAATTCAAAGTTGATGAGCAAATAAAAACTTAATTGAACATTTTATGAACCAAGGATCAACTTGCAAAACAGGTGCGAGTTTAGGGACTGGAATCAAGAGAAAACAAGGGTCAAAATGAAAAAATCAAAAGTTTAATGGACATTTAAGGGGTCTAATTGAATAAATCAGAGACTAAGGATCAACTTGTAAAAGGCGCTCAAAATTAGGGATGACAAGTGAATCTGGCAAGGACGTAATTGCATGAAATTAGAAAGAAAAAGGAAAATTAAGGGTAAAATAGAATGAAATTAGAAGAATAGGGATCAAATTGAAGATTGACATATCGTAAATCTAAAGGCACTAATTTGTAGGAATTAGTCAAAATAGCGTCGTTCAAGGTATTGTGCTTCTTCTTCTTTTTCAATTTTTTGGTTGATCGGGTGGGTAATTTCAAGCAAATGAATATGACTTTTGTAACTACAAATATTGCAACCACCACCATTCAACTAAAAAAAACTCCCTCTACAACCCCATGTTTTTTAAAATTAAATGTTCACATCCTATATTCTTCACTGATCTCCACAACTGTCAAAGAACCATCTCAACCCAAAAGCTTAAGCTGTTAGGTGAGGTTCCAGGATATGATTTATATTATTCTCTAACACACCCCCTCAAGTGAAAGCCCTTTGGGCTTGAAACTTGCACAGGCCCACATTACCTTGTGCTTAATTTTTTATCAAATAAATGGGGATGGTGAGATTCGAACTCGTGACCGCTTGGTCATTAAGGCTCTGATACCATGTCAAAGAACCATCTCAACCCAAAAGCTTAAGCTGTTAGGTGAGGTTCCAGGATATGATTTATATTATTCTCTAACACTCTTATCCCTAATCAGCCAACATTACAATTTCAGTCTCACGTTGTTTGAGTATATATTTTCAAATGTTTAAATATGAAGCTACAAATCTCTAAAGTAATCAAAAATAGATCCAATTGAAAGGTATGCTCTCCTTCTACCAAGTCCAGGTAGTCTCATGCAATGTTAACATATGAGTTGCTCTAGCGAAGCCGCGAAAGTGACCAACCTACTATAAGCCTTGACAGGAACGCCTATTCGTAGAAAATCACTTAACTTTTTTCATGTGTTCCCATTTAGAAACCCCCTAGAAGGTTCCCATCAAAGGTTTTAAACCATTCTTTTTAGATCCAAAGGTAGAAAACACCTTACCTTGGTCTTCCAGCTTCTTCCAAAACCACATAAACCCAAGACCATTGGTTCCATTGCAAAACTAGGTAGGTTTTAGTATGTTAGAACCCTAATAACCCATCTAGAAGACCTAAATCCACCTATAAAAGAAAAGAGCGCAAAAAAAAGAAAGAAAGAAAAGGGAGAAAGGGGAAAGAAAAGAGCAAAAGATAGAAGAAGAAAGAAACCTCGGATAAGGTGCAATGATTCTATCTAGAAGGATCTGGAAGCTTCAACCTTGTCTAGGGAGGCCTGAAAACAAGAAGAAAGCCAAGCAATACCAAGAATCGACTCAGAATTAGAATTATCAAACTAAAAAGGTATATATATTTTGCATACATTTTGGGATTTAATAACTAGTTTCTAAATCCATGAGAATTTGAACAATATTTCAATAACCAATAATTAATTCATAAGAATTAATGGTTAATATTTTGGTATAGAACGTTGGACCTACAAGTGAGGTTGGTATTTGAAATATCAGGAGTTGACCGGAAAATTAAATAAGATAAAAGAAAAAAAAATTTGAAGAGGTAAAAAAATAAAATTGGACATATTTGGGTCTGGCTGAAAGCCGAACCCAATAGCTATATGATCCGTGCTTCACTGCGGGTCAAATATTTTTATTTTTCATAAAAAAATATTTATGCAGGTTTTTCAACGCATATTGGTAGTTCAAAAATATAACAAATCAAAAGGTTTATACATACATGTAATCAAATAAACTAAGAATTATGTGTGTTATTAAATCAATAAAAAATCATTAATAACACCTAAAAACAAAAACTTGAAAAAAACCTTAAAAAAATAGGACATTAAATTGATTGAATAAAAAAAAGAAAAATAATAATAACATGTAAGGCTACACATATTAAGAATATCATCTAAAAATAAATATATATTTTTTTATTTTCAAAAACATAGTTTATCTATATAAAAGATAAAAACAAAACTATACATGAACTAGAAAAACCATTCTGAAAATTAAACACATAACAAAAAAAACTAATATTTTTTAAAAGAGGCCTTGAACAAAATAAAAGAGAGGAGGTTTTGTCTTCTTCTTCTTCTTTTTTTTAATTTTTTAAGTGGTCACGTCACTTTAATTCTTTTCAATTGTATTCTTTAAAGTTATATTTTTATGGCAACCATAGTTATCAAACCCAGCCTAAGAGTTGACCTGGCTAAGGAGTTGGGTACCGAGTTACATGGATTGACTCAGGTCAACCCGGAAAAATTGAGAAAAAATATTTGAGGTTTTAATATTTTATATGAAAAAATTAAGAAACAATTCATGTGGATATAAGCTATAAATGTAAACAATTAAGTTTAAAAGATTATTTCAAAATGTTTTTTTATTCCACATTAAAAATATATTATCTTATTCTTCCAAGTTGAAGTATTTAAACTAAAAAGATTTTTTATCCACGTTAAAAAATTAACTTTTTTTTCTTATGAACATGGAGTATATGTACTAAAAGCCTTCAAATCCTACATTGAAACAATAAAACATTCTTCAAATATTTATATAATGAACTTTGAAATGAGTTAGTAATCAATTGAAAAATATGAAAAAAAAAGTTTTTAGGTAGAAGAAAAACATTTTAAAAAAAGATCTTTACTAGGTTTTTATCAGGTCACTTGAGTAACGGGTTGATCCAGCGGGCAGACTGGTTTACTCTGGGCTACCTGTAGACCTAGATTTTGAATGAAACAAACCCATCCAAGGCCCCGAATCTCCCGAAATTTTTTTTAAAAAACTATTTAAAGTTTTAATAGTTTATATAAAAAAAATGAAAAAACAATTAATGTGCATGTATGCTATACATGTTATAAATAATTTAGTTTAAAAAATTATTTCAAAAGATTTTTTATCCTACATTGAAATGATACTATCTTATTCTTCTAAGTTGGAGCTTTTAAACAAAAAAAGTTCACTATCCCATATTTTAAAAAGCATAGCTTTTTTTTTTTTTTTTGCAAAACATAAAGTGTATATATATAAAAGGGTTTCAAATCATGCATTGAAAAAATAAAATATTTTCCTAGTATTTATATAGTGAACATTAAAATGAGTTAGTAACCAATTGAAAAATATGAAAAAAAGGGTCTTTGAGTAGGAGAAAAAACACATTTGAAAAGAAAAAAAAAGTATGTACGGGGTTTTCGTCTGGTCACTCGAGTTCCGAGTTGACCTGGCGAGATGACCTATTTACTCCACGCCAATTGCAGGCCCAAATTTGAAATCAAACAGACCCGGCCAATGCTATTGGGTTTTGGTGGACAGTAGGGCGCAATGCTAGTAGATCCTACTAGGCAACAAGACCAAAAAACATTGGGTATGGCTCGGCCTCCAAACTCAATAGCGTTGGATCTGGCCGCCAAACTAGATCTAGCAGCTTTTAGCACAAAAAACATAAAGGCAACACCCCCAGCAACACTTTTTGACTAAAAAACAACAAAAACAACACCTCTATGGCTCTACAATGTCGTCCACAGTGCAAACACTCTATGTATAATGTGTGGTCTATAGTGCAATGAGTCTATGTATATAGTAAATGTACAGTATTTTCCTCACGCCTTTTAAAGTATAGTATAATAAAAAAAAGAGTCCTATCAATTTATTTTCTCTTTACCGTATGAAAAAAAATACATAAAAAAAATCTAAAGAGATAAAAAAATAAAATTAAATATATCTAGGTCTAGTTGAAGGCTGAACCCATTAGCCGTAGCCAGACCAATAGCATTAGATTTAGCTGCCAAGCTAGACCCAACACCTGTTGGAAGCGATTTGAATCTAACTGTCAAGCCAGACTCAATAACTTTTAGCACAATAAACAAAAAGACAACACCTCTCAATTTTTAACTAAAAATCAGCAAAAATAACACCCCTATGATGCTACAATATCTTTCACAATACAAATACTCCAAGTTTATAGCATGATTCATCGTGCAATAAGTTTCTATTAACAGTAATTATATAGTATTTTTCCGATGCTTATAATATATTTTGCATACACCGCCGGATTCTTTGCAAGAAAATGATTCTTGACTTCGATATCCCTCCAAACCGACAATACATATTTCGTATAATGAAAAAAAGAAAAAAACCTCTTGCAAACAAACTAGTGAGCAAACTTGTCGAGTCAACGATATCAATATAGCTTTGCCAGCTCTTCCACTCTCTCGTAAAGCTCCTCCACAATAGGATTAATTGTCTTACCAATCTCTTCCATCCGACTATGGCTGAGATCAAGGAATGTCTTGATTAGATCACCATCCAAGAAATTTTTGGCATCTACAGTTTTCTTCTCGTTGTTGAATGATCACCATTGCTCATGGCTCAATCCTCCAACTCCATTTATCACCTTTCTTAAGTTTAACTGAAGCTTCTTCAAAAAGAGGTATTGCTCACGAGGAAGTGAAGCAATGACCGCGATTACACCATTAACCAGGGGCGGAGCTAGGTTATTTGTTAGGGGAGGCCAAAATTAATATAACAATATATAATATTTGTTTTAATTTATTGTACATGTGTTGTAAAAAAACCCTGCATAATTTAATTTTATTCAAATAACTTACTACAAACATATAATGAACTTTATATAGGGAAAAAGGTTTGAAGTAATACCAAATTGAGTCAAAGCAATGAAGTTAATTTCATCTTCATAATATATCCATCACTATAATGTTGTTGGTCTTTATACCTATTAAATATAAACATACAAAGTATACAAGAAACATTAGCTAAAGCGAAGCATTATTTATGTTTGATAAACTTTGAAATAAAGCAAAAATAATAAAGAATGATTCTTAACAATGTCGATTCTAGTAAGAAGTTGCTCACTAATCAACGCAAATTCTTTGTAAACTGAAGCTCATTAGGGCTACTCAACCATAACATCAACATTATACATTGGAGTTGGTTCCCTAGGCTATGAGTTATCAATATTTTTTTTTCAAAAAAAGAATCAATTCTTCTTATTTTGTTCACGGTTCAACCTGAAATCAAAACATATATCGTGAGAAAAAAATTGATAATTTTAGTGGCTCTGCTAAAAACAAAACATAAAAAAAAATCCAAGCATAATCAAAACAAACCAATAAAATATATCTAATTAATTAGAAAAAAAAAATTACTATAACAAGAATTCAAAAAACAAAAAGGGGCAAAAATGATAGAATTATAAAAAAAAACCTCATCAAATTATTAAAAAACATCTTAAAACAAAATTAGATTTTAAATTAAAGTTATCTTATTTTGTTTGATGAAAGATAAATTAATTGGTGGCTCTGCTTCAATCTTTCTGCAGAAAATTTTTACTTGCGATTTGTATTTTTATTTTTGTTTTTGACTAGCTACAAGATTGATATTAGTGCTGTGCAAAATAACAACTTTATATTTGCAGAATTTATACCAGGGTTGCGCAAAATAATTCAAAAGAAATCAAAATAAAAATCATGCATCATTACTATAAGAAGACCCATCTCTTTAAAATAAAAAAACACCTCCTCACACTTAATTACCCAATAATAAAAAAAATTAAAATGTTTTGCAGGGGGGCCAGGGCCCCTGCTCACCCCCTCTTTCTATTGTTAATGGCATTAACAGTCCCAAATATAGCAGTCGAGATCTGGCCACCATCAGAATCGGTTAACTGCATGATAAGGGAACCATGTCGGAATTGATTGAAAAATTCTCCAAGGTGATACTCTCCCAACACCTCACGACGACCTCGTTCCTCCTTAGCAGCACCTTCACTATTTTTCTGAACTGTAAATAGGTTAAAGTTATTTTCTACACCGAGGTAAAGGTCACCATCAAGAATATCAACTGTTGACATCCAAATTGCATTATAATCACGAGCTCTCTCTTCGACACCACCTTCTTCATGCTGAAGACAAATGAAGAGTTGTGTCAAGCTAAGAACCAGAAAGAACATAAATACTAGGACTCGGTACTGTGGATAAGAAGCTGGTTCTAGGGATAAGAACCATAGAAAATAGGCTCTCAACTTTTAATGCATTACTAATGTCAAAGAAAAAGTAGTCGAGCAGCAATCAAATGTAACGGCTATGACGTTGGAGCGTGGAAAACAAACACAACCTGAATTATTGGTACAAGCTAGAAATAAAAATTGGACCACAAAAGATTACCTGTCTAGAAATGCAGCAGAGTTAAAAAGGACACATATGACTGACTTCTTTCAAGTTTACATTGATATACAGTAGTTTCTTGTTGCTGCTGTAAATGGCAGCATGCCTATCTGATGCAGCAAATACATGGTTGACGATTCTTCGATGAGAAAGTGCGGAGTGTTAAAGGCTGGGTACCCAAAGACACCTTTTTCCTATCTTTCAATTCACCGGTACTCAAATTCCATAGGAAGTTTAAGAGGTGACCATCTTCAAGGGCACAAGTATGGTATCTTACGATTATGAAGGGTAGATTAACTGGTCAGGTTTTCAGTTTGTTTCTCAATGATCATGAGTTCAAATTTTTTAGAGCTACTGGAGGCTTATATGATCGTTTACTTCAGGGCTTGTTGGATTAGTCAATATACATATAAGCTAGTCCGAACATTCCATTTTAATTAAAAAAAGAAAGGTATGATATCTGACGAGGAACAAATAAGATGTCAAAGTAGAGAAATTATGAACATTCAAAATTACCACTCTCCTCCACAGGGTAAAAACCAAACCAATATGAAACCCAAATAATGAATTGGTGAGTTTCATTTTCACTATTTATAATAACAAGTCAGTTATCAACACAAGGCCAAATATACCCAAAGCAATCAATCTCTCTTTTTCTAATCCTGACTTCTTTTCTAATTCAATTTCTAGCATCCTCCATTTCAAACCGGTACCATTCTTTTTCAAAAACGTTTCCAAGTTAGAGATTCTGAGTAGTTTTGACAGTTCGGGGATGATCTTGTCAGATCTCAAAGGCAAATAAATCTGATACAGGTTGTTTGGAAACTCGGTCAACAATCCATATTCCTTAATCGTGGGACATAGGTCTATGCTTCCAAAAGAAAAACATCGGTAGTCTGGATTCCAAAAATGAACTAAAGCTCGCACAGCTGGGCTTAAAACTTCTACCCTTGCAATTTCCACCAAACGTCCGTATTTCCTAAAAAATGCATCTTTATCTACATTTTGAAAATGAGTTGTTAACTTGTTCACCTCATTCATAATGCAATTCAAGTTCTTGATTGGTGACATCTTCTTAGCATCGCTTCTAAGGTAGTCTCCTTCAGTCAATTGTGACAGTTCAGAATTTTTCCCATACTCTATGATGGAAGATTTAGTGATGATGGCCATTTCATTCACAAGTCCTGTAATTCAAAATGCATTGGGGTTAGACTTGTTTTGATGCAAAAGATATTATGGAGCATACACCCTAAGGATAGGTTCTAGTTCCTTTACGTGAGACATAGGGTAGGTTTACTACCTGGTCTCTAAAAAGAGGGTCTCTTGTTGTTCCAGTGATCACCCTCGTAAAGGCGATATGGGGGTCCAGCAGATAGTGGGATGGCATGTGTACCAATCACAATCAGTCTAAACACTCAGCAAAGAGTTGGGGTTAACATAAACTTAAACCTTGACTCAAGTCATAAGGCAAGCTGCTAGTTCCCTATTTAACTTAAAGTTACATGTGTGTGCCCTCAAAAACATAATAATAATAATAATAAAGTGATGCATGACTATACCATGTATGATAGAATGTAAAGATGCATGCTAAAGCTTTTAAACAAAGTATCATTTATATAAGAAAACAAAAACCAATAACACATAGCATAAACAAACAAATTATCAAGCTTAGTCCTAATTCCTCGGTGGAGTCGCCATCCTGTCGCACTCTTGCGACGGAGCACGGTGTCGCGACGACTTTTGATTGAATTTCAGGTTTTTTTTTATTTAAAAGAGTCGCTACCTAGTATTTTGGTTACTAGAAACCCTAACTGATCTTTCAGAGATTCTAAGGTAAGGGACTGGTTGTATAAAGGGAAGGTATTAGCACCCCTAATACGCCCTACCTAAGGTAAGCTGCTTGGTGTTTGGTTTGCTCTATAATTGCTATTGTGTTGGTGTTTTCTAATCCCATCCGTTTTTCTAGATTTGATTCAAACTAAATTTATTAGGATAGAAATCCAAGGAGATTCCATGTGCTTCAAAAGCTTATTTTTCCCTTAGTATTTCAAAAGTTTGCGACTCGTAAATTGTAAGGAGGAGGGACAAAAATTTAGAAATCTAGGGCGCTAAAAAAAACCTAAATTTTTTTAGTGTTTTATACTCTCATGGCTCGTAAACCGTGGAGTAATTTTTTTTTTTTGAAATGTCCTTGATTACAATCAAGGCTTCTTTCAAGGATGTGTGCGGATTTATTATTCCCAATAATATTTTGGATATTCATCCTTTAAGGATTTCTTTATCCAAACATTAACGGTGAGTAATAGATGAATTCCCCCCCAAAAATAAGATTTTTAATTTTTTTGGAATATTGGCCAATACCCTTTGGAGTTTTACAAACATGTTGTAAAATCCAGAAATGCAAGAAAAGTTTTTGTGTGTTTAAGAAATCCATGCAAAAACATATTTTTCAAAACTTCGAATATTTTTTTGTATATATATATAAAGAGCATTCAAAACATGTTAGGGTATTGGCCGTATGCAACACATAAGAAAAAATTTTAAAATTTGTTTTATCGAAAACACAAGCAACGCAATTAAACACAAAAGAAAAATCGCAATAAAAAAGCTAAAAGCTGTCATATATATTCTAAGATTTATAACAAGCTTAAAGCAATAAAAATTTCAAAGCCAACTTAATGCGCAGATAGCTAGAATAATAATAAAAAAAAAACTGGGAGAAATCACGAAAAAAAAAGACGGGCTGATTTCTTCTCCAACGAGTGTAAGGAAACCAAAATGAAAGTCCCTAAATGTAAAAGTTCCTAAACATGAAAGACAAACCCTTTTTACATGGGCAGCAACTGAACTAAAAAATCATGAAAAAAAATAGTAGGCAAGCGTTGGTTTTTCTAAACAGAAACCAATTATTTCAGAAGGAAGAAAAGCTTTACAACCGAATGCTTAATATAAAAATAACAAAGAAGGAGAGATTGGGGCTTATACCTGCAGCTCCTATTTGCAGAAAATGAAACCAGGGACCAAAAAAATCACAGCTCATGCGTGCTTCCTTGAATACCGTTGCCTGCCTTTCTTGTGTGTTCCTTCAAACTGTAGCTCCTACTTGCAGAAAAAAAAAAACAAGGCCAAAAGACACAGCTCACGCGTGCCTCCTTGGTTGCTTGTAAATGACAGATGAAAATAGAGATGCTGAAACGGACAAAATATTCCAGTTATGTGCTGGTAAATGACTGGTTTCCCCGTCACCTGCCTCTCTTGCGTTTTCCTTCTTTTGTTGTGTTCTCTCTATCCTCTCTTCTCTTTAATTTATGCTCTTTCTTTCTTATTTTTCTGCCCTCTCCTTCCTGCCCCCGTTAGGTCATTAGAGGGGCTTATATATAGTCTAAATATGTCTCCATTTAGGAAAGATTCAATGCATTAACCCTATGACGTAAATCCCTACTGATTTGTAGTAAAAAAAACGCAAAAAAAAGCTGCAATATTCTGATTTTATGCTGGTGCTTTACGTCTGATTTCTTTCCAGTTTTAGAGGAGGGTGTGGCTATTTTCTTTCCTTCCATAGGGCCAGCTGCTCCCTTTGAAATAAGGCAAGAAAAAACATGGTTGCAACTCCAAAATTCAGACATGATGATAAAGGAAAAACAACAGGAATTTGCAGTAAAAAAAGGAAAGAAATCAGACGGAGGGTGCAGCTGCAAAGTCTCATTTTCCTTATTCGGTATGGAAAAAATCCTGTCATTTATGATGATCCAGCCCCCTCTCCAACTTTCAATATCCTTCTTCAATTCAATCCCTCATTTTAACAATTTTCGATTCAATCCTTGGTCCAAAAAAAATCCTTCGAATTAGCCCCACGAACTTGGGCTATATCCTTCCCGCGGCAGAATTTTCTGCCTTCATGTTAGATATTCAAATGGGAATATCTTGAGCTTCTGATATCGGAATCAAGTGATTCAAAAGCCAAAATTATTCTACGCGTCTAGGACTACAATTTTGATGAAGGAGTCAAAGTTAGATAAAATCTTTTTACAGAACAGAATCTAGCAGTAATTTGGTTGGTCAAAAGGGATCTCCAGGTCTAAACTCAAAAACTGACGAATACCGAGAATCCTGATATGACTGAGAGTATGAACTAAGAACAAAAATCACAAAAACTAGGCCAAAAATAGAGTTTTTTTTTTTTTTAGTGCAGACTCGGGTCAATATCCTTCTCACGACAGAATTCTCTACCTTCACGTTAGACATTCAAACAGGAACATCTTGAGCCTTTAATACCAGAATCAAGTGATTCAAAAGCTCAAATTCATCTACGCATCTAGGACTACAACTTTGATGAAGGAGTTGAAGTGAGATAAAATCTTTTTACAAAACAGAAACTGACAGTAATCTAATTGGTCAAAAGGGATCTCCGGGTCTAACTTAAAAACTGATGAATGCCGAGAATCCTGATATGACTGAGAGTATGAACTAAGAAAAAAAATCACAAAAACTAGGCCAAAAATAAAGTCTTTTTTAGTGCAGACTCAGGTCAATATCCTTTTCCTGGCAGAGTTCTCTACTTTCATGTTAGATATTCAAACGTGAACATCTTGAGCCTCTGATATCGAAATTAAATGATTCAAAAGCTCAAATTCATCTACGCATCTAGGACTACAACTTTGATGAAGGAGTCGAAGTGAGATAAAATCTTTTTATAGAATAGAAACTGGCAGTAATCTAGTTGGTCAAAAAGGTTTTTGATCTGACAATGCTGAACATCCATATCTGACTGAGAATCTGCCCTAAGAATAATGATCCCTAGGACCTAATAAAGGTGTAAGTTAATTTTTCAACATATCATGAGTGACAGAATATACCTAGGATGGTCATATATCATACGAAACCGAGTCAGAATCAGAACCTAAGTTGGAACAAAAAATTAGCACAGCAGTAGAACCATTTTTTTTAGTGCAAATTCTGAGGGATTTATTCAACCTTAAAGACCAGATAAAAAAGGAACGAATTTAGCATCATGAAAACTCCTGATCAACCTAAGAAAAACTGATGATTTTGGTAGCAAAGGGGAAGGATAAAAACAAAAACAGAAAACAGCTCAAACAAGGCTTTCAAAAAAAATATTTCTTTTTGTGCTTTTGTCAATTTTCTGGCGAACATGAGCTAAACTCCTATACTTTGTTCAAAAGAGGTATACACCATCTCCAGCATGTGGGGGTCCGAAATTGAGTAACAACAAATACCATTAGATTAAAGCTTTTTCCTTTTTCATTAAAAGATAAAGCTAAAACATGGCTACAAAATCTTAGGTGAGGATCCATTCGTGCTTGGGATGAATTGCAAGAACAATTTTTAAAGAAGTTTTTTTCATCTCATAGAACCAACTCTTTCAAAAGATAAATCACCACTTTCACTCAAAAATCAAGTGAAACATTTTACTAATGTTGGGATAGGTATCGAGACTTGCTTAATACTTGCCCTTATCATGGTTTTGAAACATGGAGATTGGTTTCATAATTTTATGAAGGGTTAACACCTAAAGATAGGCAAATGGTGGAATTGATGTGCAATGGAACTTTTAAAGATAAAGACCATAATGAAGCAATGGAGTACCTAGACTTACTAGCTGAAAATGCGCAAAATTAGGACACTACAAGCACTTATGAGGCACCAAGTAAAACCCAATCTGATACATCTAGTGGAGGTAGGACGTATGTATAACCTTAGTGATGCGAACCTCGTGATCACGTGGTCACACAACCCACAATCAAGATTGAGATCTGATCCCGGAAAGCCGAAATAGGTCTGATATGAGTGTGACACAATGGAAACCTGCCCCAAGGCACCAACACTATTGGAATGAGTAGAATGACGCCACGAAGCCAGTTAATCTTCGATAAGTCAAATTCAGTTCGTTCAAGAACTATAGAATGCAAGAATCATTCTCACACGTTAAAACTGAAAAGTTCAGAATAATAATCATCAAAGCTGCCGAAATTGTGGCTTACATGAGTTTAAATAGTTCTTGAAAAATTAACCCTAATGGACCTCTTATGTGGACTTATATGAGGTCCACTCAAAACTGGCCCAAAACCCTAAACTAAAAAGCCCATAACCTGATCCAAACAAGCCTTGGATCCTAGCTGAAAACAAACTATTAATTAAGCCCAAACATGAAAGAAAATAATAAAAATAAGTAACTTGTCATTAAATACCACCAGCCCTTCTTTCCTTGTGTAGCTAGGATGAATAAGGAATCCTTATAAGAAAAGGATTCTGAAACATTAATGAATCCTTACAACACTAGGAGATTATATTGGAACTCATTAAAGATCCTTGTAGAACTAGGAAATTTCCAAAACCAACTCCCACATCCTTGGAGGAAAAGAATCCTAATCAAATAGGAAGTCCACAAGTCAAATGGAAGTAAATAACAAAATCCGTACACCCTCTGTTGACCAGTATTGGGGTGCCTTCCTGAACTCCGATTGACCTGCAATTTTAACCCAAGGTATTAAGATATGTCTGGAGAGTCCACATAAAATATTAGCCCGATCCAACGGTCGGATTGAGAATTATGACTGTTGCCGTAAACCTGGACTGTTGCGCTTTTTATGCCAAAATCCGAATCTGACCCTACTTGGGTCGTATCACAGGGCTGAACCGTATCATTCCCTCCCTCTTCAAGAAGATTCGCCCTCGAATCTTGAATAGCATTAATGGTGACTTCAGTAGCCTCTTGTTTAAGCCTTCAGAATCCCCTTATTGCTAACACTTTTCTCCAACAACACTGTATAGAAGTAGTGACTGACAAGAATTTCAAATAAGCACGCCGTACTAACCACTTGCGTACATACTTTTGAATGATAACCACATCGACTCTCCTTCGTCTTTCATCCTTTTGGCGTTGTACCTCTTTTTCCCATGAAGCTTCAAGATCATAAAATAATCTTCTACACTTATCAACTCCTCGTTCTAGAACCCCCAAACCATGGCTTAGTATTTCGTATCGTTGATCTACAATCCTCCTCTATTCCCTCTCCCTTAGTGAATACATGACACAGATAGCTTGGGAACAACTAAGAATTCATCATCAAATGGTTGATTGGCATGACATCGTGTGGTTCAAGAATGCTGTCCTAAGACATGCATTTCTTCTTTGGGTGGCTATCCAACGGAAACTCTCAACACAGGATAGACTTCATCGGTTTGGTATTCATGGTCCCAATAGGTGCTCACTCTGTCTCCGCAATAATGAAGATCACAACCACTTGTTCTTTGAATGCTCCTTTGCGAAAGCATTATGGTGGAATGTTTGTGACAGATGCGACATTCCAAGAATGACAAAAAGCTTGGATGAATGGATTCGATTGGCCACTGTCTCTTGGCATGGCAAAAGTTTCGTCAACTTTTCTCGTAAACTGGGTTTCGCAGCTACAGTGTATTGTATCTGGCAAGAACGGAACGCAAGGATCTTTGCAGATGTGTCTAAAGCTTCAAATTTGGTTTTTGATCAAATCGAATGTATCATTCGCGATAAGCTTGTTTTGATGAGGAATGTTCAACAAACAGATGAAAACATAAGGATCCAAAGACTTTGGAGGGTCAATAACATGGACTCTTAATTTGATGTTTAGCTTGTTGTTTTTGTACCCCTAGCATATCTAGTTGGTCTAAGTTTTTGTTTTGTTGTGTGGCTAGCCTGTAGCCATTTGTTGGTTTTCGTTTCTGTCCACATTGTAAATCTTGGGTATGCCCATTATATTCTTTGTATCATTTTCTTTTAATACATAAGTCAGCTTACCAAAAAAAAAAATACATGACACAGATAGGGGAAAAAAAACAAGAAGACGACGACAAGAATAGAGTTTATAGCATGATGAACATTGATTTAGACTCGAGAATACAAATCTGACTTTTGTTTGGACCAGAACTTATCGAAAAACAAACTAATGCGAGGGTGATGAAAATGACTCAAACAACAACCAAATATCAAAATATGATGATAGTATAATGGCAAGAACGAAATCAACAGAAACAAAACAAGTTTTGAAAGATAACACCAAACAGACCCGTTACGACAAAACAAGACCTAATTCGGGAAATCTAAAGAAACCGATATCCAAATGACCTCGAATTTAATTTGTATTATGACAATACTATGAAATCACCAAAAATCAATTTATAGGTCGTTCTCTTATTTCTAGGTACCCAAACTCCTTGTATGATCAGTTTGCGACAGAATTGATCCTCCAATTAAAACCTCCAGAAGCCGATATCAAAATAATCCCAAATTTAATATGTGGTGCAATCGCATACCCAATACTCAGAATATGAAGTTTCAATAGATTCCAAGGTGTTTTACCTAGGGTTCACTAAGAGTAGTGTTTTGCGGCAGAATTGAAACTCGAATTAAAACCTCAAGCAAATAATATCAGAATAAGCCCAACTTTGATATATCATGCGATCCCACCCCCCAATAGACTGAATATGAAGTTTAAATTGATTCCGAGGTGGTTTGCTTATGGTTCACCAAGATTTGTGTTTCTGCGGCAAAAATTGAATGATCCTTCAAATTTCAACTAATCACTCTTTTCTCTATTTCTTTCTGATTTTTTTTTCTTTTTAACAAACTGATATGATTAGAGGTAGTAACAAGATGAAATATAAACTTTTTTTTTTTTGCTTAGATGACACAGACACGAAGATGGATGCAAACACTAAAAAACTTAAGGGACACTAAAAAAAACAAAAATAACAGAATGATATGACCTTGTTTCGGAGCCTAGCTCTGATACCAACTGATGCAAACCTCGTGATCACATGGTCACGCAACCCACAATCAAGATTGAGATCTGATCCCGGAAAGCCGAAATAGGTCTGATAGGAGTGCGACACAATGGAAACCTGCCCCAAGGCACCAACACTATTGGAATGAGTAGAATGACGCCATGAAGCCAGTTAATCTTCGATAAGTCAAATTCAGTTCGTTCAAGAACTGAAGAATGCAAGAATCACTCTCACACGTTAAAACTGAAAAGTTCAGAATAATAATCATCAAAGCTGCCGAAATTGTGGCTTACATGAGTTTAAATAGTTCTTGAAAAATTAACCCTAATGGACCTCTTATGTGGACTTATATGAGGTCCACTCAAAACTGGCCCAAAACCCTAAACTAAAAAGCCCATAACCTGATCCAAACAAGCCTTGGATCCTAGCTGAAAACAAACTATTAATTAAGCCCAAACATGAAAGAAAATAATAAAAATAAGTAACTTGTCATTAAATACCACAAGCCCTTCTTTCCTTGTGTAGCTAGGATGAATAAGGAATCCTTATAAGAAAAGGATTCTGAAACATTAATGAATCCTTGCCACACTAGGAGATTATATTGCAACTCATTAAAGATCCTTGTGGAACTAGGAAATTCCCAAAACCAGCTCCCACATCCTTGGAGGAAAAGAATCCTAATCAAATAGGAAGTCCACAAGTCAAATGGAAGTAAATAACAAAATCCGTACACCCTCTGTTGACCAGTATTGGGGTGCCTTCCTGAACTCCGATTGACCTGCAATTTTAACCCAAGGTAGTAAGATATGTCTGGAGAGTCCACATAAAATATTAGCCCGATCCAACGGTCGGATTGAGAATTATGACTGTTGCCGTAAACCTGGACTGTTGCGCTTTTTACGCCAAAATCCGAATCTGACCCTACTTGGGTCGTATCACAGGGCTGAAGTACCGTATCATTTGTGCTAGTGGAGACGCAGGGGAAGACGGTTGTAGCGAGGAGACCTGTGGCAGCTGATAAGAAGACAAATCAACCATAAGTTGTAGACCAGCGGGAGAGGATGATAAAGAAGTAGCCTCAAGCATAGGACTGTCAGTAGAGGAGGGGCTGGAGGTAGAGACTGAAGCGGTAGGAGTGCTAGCCAGGGAGGGCGAAGCAGAGGAGGGACTATAAAGTGCCCCAAGACCATGAGGAGAGGAGACCAATTGACGATCTGAACCTGCATCATAAGGGTTAGATAAACAAGCATGGGATGATGGCCAAGGGATGGGTGGAGGCTGTGGTCGGGTGGCTGTTTGGAGTGGCAAAACGGAGTGTTGTGGGCTGTTTGGGTGGCTAGTGAAAACGGGTAGCGATGGGTGGTTTAGCAAATTTGGGAGGGTGACAGTAGTGGGTGGGGTGGGGGTTGTGGTGGAGACCTTTGCAATCTGTTCAGAATTATCAAATGGAAACACATGTTCATGGAAGCGGACATGACGGGAAATATAAATACGGTGAGATGCAATGTCAAGACATCGATAACCAAGATGTGAGGAACTATATCCAAAAAACACACATGGAGAGGAACAAAAATCCAATTTATGATTATTATATGGACGCAGAAAAGGAAAACAAAGACACCCAAAGGTACGCAAAAAATGATAATCAGGAGACCGTTGAAATAAACAATCAAACGGAGAGCGATGGGCAAGAATAGGAGTAGGCATGCGATTTATAAGATAAATAGAGGTTTCAAAAGCATAATTCCAGAATCGAAAAGGTGTTTTACATTGCCCTAAAAGAGTAAGACCTGTTTCCACAATATGCCTATGACGACGCTCTACTGTTCCATTTTGTTAATGAGTGTGGGGACAAATCAGACGATGATGAATACCAATGGTCTGAAAAAATGTGGATAGTTTTCGGTATTCACCACCCCAATCAGTTTGAACAGATTTTATTTTTAAGGAAAATTGACGTTCGACAAGAGTTTGAAATTGATGAAAAACAGAGTAAACATCAGACTTGGCAACTAGAGGATAATACGATACATATTTAGTATAAGCATCAACGAAGATAACAAAATAACGATAGCCATCTGAAGAAAAAAGAGGAGCAGGGCCCCATACATCACTAAAAATTAATTCAAGTGGAGCAGAAATTTTGTGACCAGTAGGTCCTAAAGACAAACGCGATGATTTTCCTAAAGGACAACTTTGACATTGAAAATTAAGACGTTTGTTGTTACAAATAATCTTATTTTTCGAGATTAACAATTGAAAGATACGTGAAGTAGGATGACCTAGTCGACGATGCCATAAATCGGCAGAGGCAGAAGTGCAGGGAGACCAATAGGCTTGAGGAACTGACGTGACAGAAGACTTGGTCAGGGCATAGACACCATCTTTACTCTGACCTGAGAGAAGGACTTCATGGGTGTTGAAATCCTTGACATAAAACACATGAGGGTGAAATTCAAAATAAACATTATTATCAAGACAAAATTTCTGAACAGAGAGCAGAGGTTTTGTGATTGCAGGAACATGAAGAACATTAGATAAGGTGAAAGAACGATGTGGTGTATATATTTTTGTATGACCAAGATGAGATATAGGAAGGCCCTTACCATCACCAACATGCAAATTATCATTACCAAGGTACGCTTCTGAAGCGGTCAAGGTGGCAAGATCAGGTGTGACGTGTTGATTGGCACCGGTATCTGGAAACCAATCAACAGAACCGGTTGAGGAGAGATTGCGCTACACCAGGTTGGCAGTAGGTTGTTGGCCATAACCTCGTTGCTGAAATTGAGGGCAATGGGGAGCTGTATGGCCGAAATTCTGACACAGTTGACAGCGTGGATTCTGCCCCCTATTACGCTGCCAAGAGCCTTGCCTATTGTCACCGAAGGAGGAGTTTTGGAAGCTGCGGTGATCAGGTCTGGAGCCAGCAAATCGGTTGCCTCTGCTGTTGGACTGGTTGGGATGCCAGCCACCGTTGAAGCGGCCCCTACTACGGCCAAAATTGCCAAAAGTCTGGCGCTGTGCAACAAGAGCAGAAGATGGAATGCTGGGTGTGGGCAGCAGAGGAGCATGTATGGAAGCAGAAGATTTGTGAAGAAATTCATGTGTGAGGAGATGGTTGTGAAGATCTGCATATGATAAAGGTTCAGCCTTGGTAATAAGACTGGTAACTAAGTCTTTAAACTCTCCCCGAAGACCACGAAACACATATTAATTGAAATCTTCAAGTGAAACTGGCCGACCAGCAGCGGCCAATTCATCAAATAAGGCCTTCGCTTTTTGCATAAATTGAGTTACTGATTCATCACCCTGTCGAAGATCCTAAAGAGAGCCGTGAAGTTGCATAATACGAGAGTTGGAGGTGGAAGCGAGAGCTCGCTCAAGAGTGCCCCAAGCTGAACAAGAACTTTGACAACCAACAACAAGATGCAAAACTTCCATAGATAGGGAGGAAAGAAGAGCACTTAGAATGAGTTGGTCCTGTTGTTTCCAGGTTTGAAAAAGCGGATTTACCTGAAGAGGGATACCATCATGGGCAAGAACATGTGTTGATGGACATGTGTTGGAGCCATCAACAAAACCAAAAACTCCTTGGCCTAGGAGATAAGGTAGCATTTGCATACACCAATATAAATAATTGGTGTTTGTTAATTTGAGGGAGATGACTTGATGAGTGTGAGAAAGAGAGATAATGCTTGCGGTAGTAGAGGCAGCAAACATGGGCTGCAAGATGAGGCATTCACCAGCCATGGCAGAGGAGAATCCAGGCGGTGACGTAGTAGAGGAAAGCAGAGGAGGCGCTGCAAGAGAAGAGGGCTGCACTGTTGGAGAAGAAGAAAGCTGGACTGCTGGTGCTGCAGAATTTGAAGATGTATGTGGTGGCTGTTCCATTGAAAAAGGGAGGTTGGGAGGCTATGAGAAAATTAGGTTTAATTTATTTTAGGGTTTTGTAGCTCTGATACCAAGTTGAGAATAATAGAATGTGTTGGGTTGTGCCTTAGCCAACCTTCCTATTTATATAGAGGCAGTAGAACACTGCAGTAACTGTAATGATTACAACATCCTATATTAGAATCCTATTCTGATAGATACATGAGTAACTGTAATGATTACAACATCCTATGACTCTTAGACCGCGGCAGCCGAAGACAGCTAATCTAGTTGCTTCCACTGCCGCTACTTCTACCTCCACACGGGTACTGTATTCTCCCTCTTCTGAGCCTTTTGCATTCTCTGATGCTGACCGATATGCAGTTTGGCATAGTTCTATGTGTGATGAGATCACCGCTTTACGCAAAAATCGCACTTGGTCTTTGGTTCCATTTCATCCTTCGATGAACGTTGTTGGTAGTAGATGGGTATATCGGATCAAACGTCGTGTTGATGGTAGTATTGAGCGCTATAAAGCGCGCCTTGTTGCTAGAGGTTTTACCCAGCAGGAAGGTATTGATTATTCTGAAACCTTCAGTCCAGTTATTAAGCAAGCCACTGTCCGATTGGTTTTCTCTATTGCTGTTTCGTGAAATTGGAAGATTCATCAGCTTGATATTCATAATGCCTTCCTCAATGGTGTTCTTACTGAAGAGGTCTATATGAAACAACCTCTAGGTTTCGTTGACTCTTCTCTTCCATCTCATGTGTGTAGATTGCACAAATCATTGTATGGTTTGAAACAGGCACCGAGAGCATGGTACACTCGTCTAAGTGATTTTTTGCTCTCCATCGGTTTCCGAGCTTCCAAGGTTGACACCTCCCTGTTTATCTTATCTGATGGTACTAATATCTTTTATCTCCTGGTGTATGTTGATGATATTCTGCTCACGGGTAGCAACTCTACTATGCTTCATCACCTTATACAGTTACTCAGCTCTGAGTTCAAGCTTCGTGACTTAGGTGTTGTTCACTACTTTCTGGGTATTGAAGTTCAGTCTACCAGTATGGGTTTAATGTTGCGTCAACATAAATATATTCTTGACATCCTCACTCGAGCTGGTATGACTTCCTGCAAACCAGTTGATACTCCAGTCTCCCCTTCGAAAGTCATTTTATTATCGGATCATTCATTCTCTGATCCTACACGATTTCGTCAAATCGTGGGTGCTCTTCAATATCTTACCTTCACCCGTCCAGATATATGCTTTGTTGTTAACAGAGTTTGTCAGTTTATGCATGCTCCTACAGATTCTCATTGGGCCGCTGTCAAACGTATTTTACGTTATCTTAAAGGTACGACATCGTATAGTTTCCATATCACTCGAGGCTCCTCTTTTGCTCTACATGGCTTTACAGATGCAAATTGGGCTGGTAGTATTGATGATCGCAAGTCTACGGGCGGCTATCTTGTCTTTTTTGGTCAGACGCCGATTTCTTGGAAATCCGGCAAGCAACGCACTGTTGCTCGCTCCTCTACTGAGGCTGAGTATAAAGCCCTTGCTGATGGTACCGCTGAAGTCATTTGGCTTCAATACTTGTTAACAGATTTGCAGGTTCCCTCAGTCTCTGCCCCTACCATTTGGTGTGATAATCTTGGTGCTACCTATCTCTCAGCAAATCCTATCTTCCATGCTTGTACTAAGCATGTTGAAGTGGATTATCACTTTGTTCAAGACCGTGTTGCCAAGAAAGAAATTCAGATTCGTTTTATTCCCTCTCGAGATCAACTTGCCGATGTCTTCACTAAACCGCTTCCTGTTGCATCCTTTACTGCTTTTCGATTCAAGCTTCGGGTTGATCCCCCACCCTCAGCTTGAGGGGGCATATTATAGAATAGGATTCTAATATAGCTCTGATACCAACTGTTGCGTGACCACGTGATCACGAGGTTCGCATCACTTAGGGAAGATCATGACCTCTAAGCCAAGTTTGCATCTTTAGCTAGAAAAGTCGAGGCACTAGAATTGAAAAAGAGTGGTCAATTAAAATTTGTTCAAGACATTGTGTGTCAAATCTGTGAAACAAATGAACATGCAACCAATGATTGTCCAACTTTGCCTTCTTTCAAGGAATGCCTCTATGAACAAGCCCATGCTTTAAACAGTTTCCAAAGGCCTAATCATAACCCATACTCGCAAACATACAACCCTGGTTGGAGAAATCACCCTAATTTCAGTTGGAAGAGTAATAACAACAATGCACAAACTTCACAGCCACCATTTCAAGCACACTATAATTTCCAAAATTCTCATAGATATATACCTTCTTATGCTCCACCTCCTAGAAGAAATCTTAAGGAAACATAACATGCATTCTTTGAAAAGCAAGAGACAATCAACACTCAACTTGCTCAAAGCATGACACATTTTAAAGATTCTCTTGCAAAATTCACATCTGCTCTCAGTTTTCAAGCCTAAAACAACAATAATTTTTTTTTATATACTTGACACACATGGTTCCGGAATTGACGAACTTGATCCCTCACATCATCAAAATACAATCCATACAATCAACATTTCATTTAAAAGTGAATCTTACAAAAACACATAATATTATGGTTGCATGATTAGAAGTTCATATTAAAAATATACATACATAGACATGAGTTTGCATTCCTGTCATACTAATAGCCATTACGAATTTAAACAAAAGGATCTAATAAAAGTTATACATTCAGTACATTGGTTCATACAAAATACATTATGATTTAGAATGCATCTACATGATTCCTTGCAAAAGTAGGTTCCCATACATTAGGTTTCCTAGACATTTCGTTAGTGTGACGTCCTTGCTGCAGCACAAAACATTTAAGTGAGTGCAATTAATTAATAATAATAATAATGATATTAAACGGTCTGGTAGTTAAATGAAGCATTAACATTTATAGTTTCTTCATGTACTTGGTATAAACAACATGTAGTACATATAGATACACCAATTCTTGCAACCAACCATAATCTTAAACCTGGCTATCCTCTTAAGGTATCATTTGTTGAGGTTAACCGTTCACTCACCCCGGTCATCCATTTTGGATGCCATTAGTCAAAGCTAATCAATCGTTCGATCCGGTTATCCACTCGGATGCCATTAGCCGAAGCTAATCAATCTTTCGTTCCGGTCATCCAGTCGGATGCCATTAGCCGAAGCTAATCAATCTTTCATCTCGGCCATCCAGTCGGATGCCATTAGCTGAAGCTAATCATCCATTTATCCCGGTCATCCATTTGGATGCCATTAGCCAAAGCTAATCAATCTTTGATCCCGGCCTTCCAGTCGGATGCCATTAGCCGAAGCTAATCAATCATTTATCCCGGCTATCCATTCGGATGTTATTAGCCAAAGCTAATCAATCATTTGTCTCGGCTATCCATTCAGATGCCATTAGCCGAAGCTAATCATTCACTTGTCCCGGTCATCCATTTGGATGCCATTAGCCAAAGCTAATCAACCATTTGTCAACGTTTAAGCGTTCGACAATCTAATATCTGTTCTAACACAATATGGTAACATTCATGATAAAGCATTTTATTATTCAACGTATGAAAAAGGAAGGTGCAAGTCACCTACCTGCTCCATCTGCGAGTTGTTCTGGTCTTGACGATGGTCCAATCCCAGTCGCACCACCTAAAACATCAATGGTCACAAATAAGTACATAGGTATCTTTGAATCACATTCGTCACCACACTTATTTCAAGAGTTCATATGTTTACATTCAAGTTTCCCACATTTTACATCATCATACCATGAAATTGTTACTAGCATATAATTCATTTCAGCCTAGGAGGCATATTGTAGAAATTGGCAGCGAAAACTGGTTCGCTGCAGGCTGCCAATTCAGTAGCGAAGCTGGTTTTCTGCTGGTGGCCAATTCGTCAGCAAAAACTGGTTCACTGCAAGTTGCTGATTCGGCAGCGAAAACTGGTTCGCTGCAGCTTGCTAATTCGACAATGAAAACTGGTTTGCAGACAGCTTAATTTCGGTAGCGAATGTTAATTCGCTGCAGCCGACATAGTTTTGGCAACGAATCACAATTTCGTTGTTGAACACCCAATTCGGCAGCGAATGTTAATTTGCTACAGCCGATCTAGTTTCGGCAACGAATGTTAATTTGCTGCAGAAACTCAGTTTCGTCAGCGAAACACAAATTCGCTGCAGAACACATCATTCGGCAGCGAATGCTAATTCGCTGCGGACGACACAACTTCGATAGCGAATCACAATTTCGCTACAGAAAACACGATTCGACAATGAATGTTAATTTGCTGTAGCCGACATAGTTTCGGCAGCGAACCACAAATTCGCTGTAGAACACGTCATTCGGCAGCGAGTCCTAATTCGCTGTGGACGACACAGCTTCGGCAGCGAATCACAAACTCACTGTAGAACACACAATTCGGCAGCGAATGTTAATTCGTTGCATACGATACAACATCGGCAGCGAATCACAATTTTGCTGTAGACAACTAAGTTTCGGCAGCGAATGGTCATTCGCTGCAGCCGACACAGTTTCGGCAGCGAATGTTAATTGGCTGCAGAAACTCAGTTTCGTCAGCGAACCACAAATTCGCTGCATAACACGTCATTCGGCAGCGAATGCCAATTCGTTATGGATGACACAACTTCGGTAGCGAA
Source organism: Populus alba (assembly GCF_005239225.2). Lineage (NCBI taxonomy): Eukaryota > Viridiplantae > Streptophyta > Magnoliopsida > Malpighiales > Salicaceae > Populus > Populus alba. Next base: position 11,042,592 of record NC_133294.1, on the reverse strand, counting down.
TCACAAACTCGATGCAGAACACACGATTCGGCAGCGAATGTTAATTCGCTGGAGAAACTTAGTTTCGTTAGCGAACCACAAATTTGCTTCAGAACACGTCATTCGGTAGCGAATGCTAATTCACTGCGGATGACACAGCTTCGACAGCAAATCACAAACTTGCTGCAAAACACACGATTCGGCAGCGAATGTTAATTCGCTGCAGATGACATGGCATCGACAGCGAATCACAATTTTACTGCAGATAACTCAGTTTCGGCAGCGAATGGTCATTCACTGCAGTCGACACAGTTTCAGTAGCGAATTTTAATTTGCTGTAGAAACTCAGTTTCGTCAGCAAACCATAAATTCGCTGGAGAACATGTTATTCAACAACGAATGCTAATTCGCTGCGTACGACACAACTTCGACAGTGAATCACAATTTCGCTGCAGAACACACGATTCGACAACGAATGTTAATTCACTGCAGCCGACACAGTTTCGGCAGCGAATGTTGATTCGCTGCAGAAACTCAGTTTCGTTAGCGAATCACAAATTCACTGCAAAACACATCATTCGACAGCGAATGCTAATTCACTGCGGACGACACAACTTCGGTAGCAAATCACAATTTCGCTGCAGAACACACGATTCGGCAGTGAATGTTAATTCGCTACAGCCAACACAGTTTCGACAACGAATGTTAATTCGTTACAGAAACTCAGTTTCGTCAGCGAATCACAAATTCACTACAAAACACATCATTCGGCAACAAATACTAATTCGCTGTGGACGACACAGCTTCGACAATGAATCACAAATTTGTTGTAGAACACACGATTCGACAGTGAATGTTAATTCGGTGCAGACGACACAACATCGGCTGCAAATCACAATTTCGCTGCTGAACTCATTTTTTGGCAAGAACACACACCTCACATGTTGTAACAATTACAGCATATCAGCTGTCACTAAGTTCCAGCAGAACACACACACATTGAAATCATTAATTTCAACATATACTCTTTCAACAATTTCCAACAAGACACACACATTCAATCCATTAATTTCAACACATAATCCTTCAATACTTCCAGCAGAACACACATACATTCATGCTGGCCAACCCTATAGTTAAGGCCAGGTCTCTACCATAATTTGTTATTTCCATTTTATTCACTTTTCTTTGTTAGATGTTCTGGGAATTTGGCCTCATTTCGTTTCAATTTCCTACATAGCTAGCTTAGGTCAATTTTTCTTAGGGTCTTCTTCTTCATTTTCGGTTTTGGGTCTTAAAGAGAAGAGGAAGGGAGTTTCACGACCCATACCTTTCGAATCTAACTAAGTTTGAGAAAGGTTTGACACTATTCTATCTCTTCTCCTGCTGGTTCTCCTCCTCCTTCTTCCTCTCACGTTTTCTAGCTGCTGGTTCTTCCTCCTTCTAGGCAGCTGTCAAATCTTCTCTCAAGGTCTCATCTTTCCCTTACACGTTCACAAGGCACTCTCTTCTGGTTTGGTTTAGGTTTCTATTGGGAAAGAAAAGGGGAAGAACGACATGCAATTGTTGGAGACAGCTTTGGGAAAAGGATGGGTCATCCTCTCTCTCTCTCTCTTCCTTGTATTTATACTCCCCATTAAATGAGGTGGGTTGTTTGGGGTTGGTTTAGATATGTTCTTATCCTTGTCTTGGTCTATCTAAAACTGGTTTTACCCATCCCTCTCAGCTCTGCGTCGCTGCCGATCAAGAAATCGGCAGCGAAAACTACCTTGCTGCCGATTTCTGCATCGACAGCAAAAACTGCGTCGCTGCTGATCAAGAAATCGGCAGCGGAAACTGAGTCATCAATTCTATATATATATATATATATATATATATATATATATATATATATATATTGGGTGTTTACATTCTCCCCTCCTTAATATGAATTTCGTCCTTGAAATTTAAGAAGTTTCACACTCCATACCTGGTATTTCAAATAAATTGGGGTACTTTTTCGTCATATCAGCCTCCCTCTCCCAAGTCTCTTCTTCTATTTGAGCATTTCTCCATAAGATTTTGACAATGGGGATCTTTTTGCTCCATAGCTCCTTCACTTCCTGATCTAGTATCCTTATGGGTCTCAATTCCAGTGTTAAGTCTTCCTTTACTTCTACTGGAACTTGGGGTAGAATTCGGGCGGGGTCCACGTCAGCCTTCCTTAACAAGGAGACATGGAACACATCATGGACTTTGGCTAACTGTGGGGGCAAGTCCACTTTGTAGGCTACTAGCCCTACCTGCTGTAAGATTTTGAAGGGTCAAATGAAGCGGGGAGTTAACTTCCCTTTCAATCCAAACCGTAACATGTTCTTCCATGGGGCTACCTTCAGGAACACGTGGTCCCCCATGCTAAACTCGAGAGGTCTTCTCCTCACATTAGCATACTTCTTTTGTCTATCCTGTGCGGCTTTGATGCGATCCCTGATAGTTCTCACTTTCTCTGTGGTGACTTGGACCAACTCCGCGCCATATAACTTTCGGTCCCTAATTTCCTCCCAACATAAAGGAGTCCTGCATCTCCTACCATACAAGGCTTCATATGGGGCCATCCCTATTGTGGCTTGGTGATTATTGTTAAACATGAACTCCACCAATTCCATGTGTTCCTCCCAGTTTCCTCCAAATTCTAGCACACATACCCGTAATAGGTCTTCCAAGACTTGGATGACTCTTTCTGATTGGCCATCCATTTGAGGGTGAAACACAGTGCTCATGTCCAATCTTGTCCCTAAGGCATGTTGTATGCTCGGCCAAAGTCGAGAGGTGAACCTGGGATCTCGATTTGATACAATGGACACCAGAATCCCATGGAGCCGTACCGCCTCATTTATGTAGATCTTGGCAAGTTTGTTCACCGAGTCGGTCATCTTTATAGGCAAGAATAGTGCAGATTTTGTCAACCGATCTACGATGACCCATATCACGTCATTTCCTTTCCTCCCTTTGGGAAATCCTGACACGAAATCCATGGTGATCATCTCCCACTTTCATTCTAGAATTTGTAATGGTTGTAATAGTCCCGCAGGCCTTTGGTGTTCAACCTTGACTTGCTGACATATCCCACACTTAGACACATACTCAGCTATTTCCCCTTTTATATTAGGCCACCAATAGAGGTGTTTCAAGTCTCGATACATCTTAGTGCTGCCAGGATGTATGGAGAACTTGGACTCATGTGCTTCTTATAGAACCATTCGTTTGACTGTTTCATCATTAGGCATATACAACCGTTGTCCCATCATTAAGGATCCATCATCCGCTACCCAGAATTTTGTTTCTAGCCCCGCCTCCATATTCTTCCTAATCTTGGATCCCTCTTTGTACTGGCATTGGGCATGTAGTATCTGTTCCCAATACGTTGGTCGCACCAATAGTTGGGCTACTAACCCACCTCCTGCATTAATTCCCAAATCTGCACCCATCTCTTTCAATTCCACCAATTGCCGCTCCTTTCCCACTGTTAACCTTCCCAAAGAGGCTTTATTTTTGCGACTGAGGGCATCTGCCACCACGTTTGCTTTCCCCAAGTGGTATTCTATGGTGCAATCATAATCCTTAATGAGCTATATCCACCTTCTTTGTCGCATGTTCAACTCTTTTTGCGACATCAGATACTTCAGGCTCTTATGATCAGTAAAAGTTTGGGTTCGAGACCCATACAAATAGTGTCTCCATATCCTCAAGGCAAATACTACAGCAACCAAGTCCAGGTCGTGCAACGGGTAGTTCACCTCATGAGTCTTTAATTACCTTGATGCATAGGCGATCACCTTCCCATGTTGCATCAAAACACACCCCAATCCCTTCCTTGAGGCATCACTATATACCACAAAACCCTCGATCCCTGAGGGAAGGGTTAACACTGGAGTAGTGGTGAGCCTCCTCTTCAATTCTTGGAAGCTTTTCTCATATTCTTCCGACCACACCCATTTCTTATCCTTCCTAGTTAGCTGGGTCAAAGGGGTTGCAATCAGGGAAAAACCTTCGATAAATCTCCGATAGTATCCTGCAAGTCCCAAGAAGCTACGTATTTTGGTGACCGAAGTCGGTCTTTCCCATTTCAAGACTGCTTCAACTTTTTGGGGGTCAACAAAAACACCTTTGGCTGAAATGACATGTCCCAAAAACGTCACTCTCTTCAGCCAAAATTCACATTTACTTAGTTTTGCATATAGCTAGTGATCTCTCAAGGTTTGTAAGGTTTGTCTCAAGTGTTCTTTGTGCTCCTCGAAAGAATTCGAGTACACCAGTATATCATCAATGAATACCACCACAAACTTATCCAGGTATGGTTGGAAAACTCGATTCATCAAATCCATGAAGAGGGCTGGGGTGTTCGTCAACTCGAACGGTAGCACCAAAAATTCATAGTGTCCGTAACGAGTTCTAAATGTGGTCTTTGCTACATCCGCTTCTTTAATCTTCATCTGATAGTACCCTGATCTCAGATCTATCTTCGAAAATGCCCTCGCTCCTTTTAATTGATCAAACAAATCATCTATCCGAGGTAACGGATACTTGTTTTTCATTGTTATTTTGTTCAACTGTCGATAGTCAATACAAAGTCTATGGGTTCCATCTTTCTTTCTCACAAATAGGATCGGTGCTCCCTAAGAAGAATTACTGGGCCGTATGAACCCTTTGTGTAATAATTCCTGTAATTGAGTCTTTAACTCATTCAGTTCTGCTGGAGCCATCCGATATGGTTGTTGGGCTATGGGCGGGACTCTAGGAAAAGTGTCTATAGACCCCTCTACCTCTCGCTCCGGGGGTAGTCCCGGTAGTTCTTTGGGAAACACATCTGGGAATTCCTTCACCACAGGAATATCCTTCAGTCGTGGACCTTCATCATCAGAGTTTAAGATGTATGCGAGGTATCCTATACATCCCTTTCTTAAAAGTTTTTGGGCTGTTACCACCAATATTAAGGCATTCAGTTTGAGAACTCTCTCTCCTTCAAAAGTCATTCTCTCGCCCTTAGGTGTTTGGAAAGTAACAGTTTTAGCATAACAATCTATTAGAGCCTTGTATTTACTCAACCAATTCATGCCTAGGATTATGTCAAAATCATGCAGCTCTAAGGGAATCAAGTCTACTTCTGTTTCATACCCAGATAAACTAACCCCCACATCCACATATACAATATTTGTTTCAACCATGTTTCTCATTAGAGTTCCAATTACGAACCCCTTCTCTACTATTTCTACTCCCTTTCTCAGTTTAGTGACAATTCTCTTAGCAATGAATGAGTGGGTGGCACCCAGATCAAACAACACATGCACATTAAAATCATTCAATAGTAGTGTACTTGCCACCACATCCGATACAGCCTTGGCCTCCTCTTGTGTCAGGTGGAAGACCCTCCCAAGGGTCCAATTATTTTGTGCCCTCGGTTTCCCTCGACTGGAGTTTGCTCTTGATTGAGTAGATCTCACTAACCTATTCATGGTGACTGACTGTTGGTGGCTTTGACTGGGCTGCCTATAGCTCTGTACCTATCTGGTGTTCCTTTTGGGGCAATCCCTCTTGTAATGACCTCTTCCACCATAGTAATGACACCCTTGACCAAGATACTGGTAGTTCCTCCACCTATGACCCTCTCCTCTGCACACAAAGCATCGCCCGGGGGAAACTGAGCAGTCCCCAGGGTGTTTTTGTCCACATTTTACACAAAAAGGATAGTCAACACTCTTGCGGTCACCGGTCCCAGTTGAAGAGTTTGCCCTTGAGTGCGACTGTCCAACCATCACTCTCCCACTTGACTGTTGGTGAGGCGGTAATATCAATCTCCTTTTTTTCCCGTACTGCTCAAACACTCCACGTTTTCCTTTCTCCGGGAGCGGTGGTCTGCCACTAAAATAATCCCCATCTCTCTTTTTGCTTATACCTTGATACCCTCCTTGGCTTTCTCCAATACATGCCTCTAGAGCTTGTGCAACCTCAATTAACTCCCTCATAGATTTAAAATGCAAGGCGATCAATCCTTGTCTCAAATCCTGTCGTAAACCATCTCTCAACTTCTCAATCATATATTCCTCTATTGGCACATATTGTGGGGCGAACAATGAAAGGTCATGGAATCTCCTTTCGTACTCCAATACCGACATATCACCCTGTCTTAGTGCCAAGAACTCTTGTTCTTTCACCTTGTGATGGTACTTGGAATAAAACTGATTCTCAAACTCTGTCTTGAAGTCACTCCAAGTTAGTGTCTCGGTTGCACGCCTCAGTTAAACTATTTCCCACCATGTCATGGCCCTATCAGACAGTAACTAGGTTGCATAATTTACCATCAAACCCTCGGCTATGCTTATTTGAATCATGGTCTTTTCTACCTTCCTAATCCATCTTCCAGCTATCTCTGCATCTTGTTCCCCCATATACGGTTCACAACCCATTTCCCTCATACTCTTAACTAGTCGCACTAGTGGCACCACATTATCCATGGTCATGCTAGTCATAGGGGTTGCCTGTGGAATCTGCGTGGCGGGAGTTATTTGTGTCGCCGAACTAGCCATACCCTCCATCACTGCTTTAACTATTTGTACGAGGAGTCCCGCGTTTATGTATTGTGGGGGCACACCAGTTGGAATAGTAAATGGTTGTGCTTCTGATCTTTCTCGCTGCTCTGCTACGACTGGGGGTGCTCCCTCTATCTGGTTAGGCCTCGGGTCTTCCCCCGCCACTGCATCTTCCCCCTGCAAGGTTTCGGGTGGTATTATTAGAGCATGAGATGCCGTATCATCCAAGGGATCTTCATCTTGCCAATCTTAGGCACCTTGGTTCATGCCCCTCCTTTCTAAGGAGGGCGGCTCAGTTCATGTCCCTTGTCGGGTGCGTACCATCTTGAAATTCACCGCAGCAACACAATTATTAGTGATCCTCAAGATCCAGACCAAGTGCTCTGATACCAACTGTAACAATCCGGCTTTTCAAGCCTAAAACAACAATAATTTTTTTTATATATATATACTTGACACACATGGTTCCGGAATTGATGAACCTAATCCCTCACATCATCAAAATACGATCCATACAATCAACATTTCATTTAAAAGTGAATCTTACATAAACACATAATATTATGGTTGCATGATTAGAAGTTCATATTAAAAATATACATACATAGACATGAGTTTGCATTCCTATCATACTAATAGCCATTACGAATTTAAACAAAAGGATCTAATAAAAATTATACATTCAGTACATTGGTTCATACAAAATACATTGTGATTTAGAATGCATCTACATGATTCCTTGCAAAAGTAGGTTCCCATGCATTAGGTTTCCTAGACATTTTGTTGGTGTGACGTCCCTGCTGTAGCACAAAACATTTAAGAGAGTGCAATTACTTAATAATAATAATAATAATATTAATATTAAACGATCTGGTAGTTAAATGAAGCATTAACATTTATAGTTTCTTCATGTACTTGGTATAAACAACATGTAGTACATATAGATACACCAATTCTTGCAACCAACCATAATTTTAAACCTGGCTATCCTCTTAAGGCATCATTTGCCGAGGTTAACCGTTCACTCACCCCGGTCATCCATTTTGGATGTCATTAGTCAAAGCTAATCAATCGTTCATTCCGGTCATCCACTCGGATGCCATTAGCCGAAGCTAATCAATCTTTCGTCCCGACCATCCAGTCGGATGCCATTAGCTGAAGCTAATCATCCATTTGTCCCAGTCATCCATTTGGATGCCATTAGCCAAAGCTAATCAATCGTTCGTTCCGGCCATCCACTCGGATGCCATTTGCCAAAGCTAATCAATCTTTCATCCCGGTCATCTAGTCAAATGCCATTAGCCGAAGCTAATCAATCATTTGTCTCGGCCATCCATTCGGATGTCATTAGCCAAAGCTAATCATTCACTTGTCCTGGTCATCCATTTAGATGCCATTAGCCAAAGCTAATCAACCATTTGTCAACGTTTAAGCGTTCGACAATCTAATATTTGTTCTAACATAATATGGTAACATTCATGTGAAAGCATTTTATTATTCAACGAATGAAAAAAGAAGGTGCAAGTCACCTACCTACTCCACCTGGGGTTGTTCTGGTCTTGACGATGGTCCAATCCCAGCCGCACCACCTAAAACATCAATGGTCACTGATTAGTACTTAAAAGTGCATATTTATCAAGGTTTTATATCATCATTTTGCACTTAAAGTATCAATAACTCCTTAACTAAAGCATGTTTTATAATAACAAGTCTAATACTATAAAATGCCTTAATATATGGTAAATGTTCATCTTAAATGCAGGCCTATCACATAAATCAAAGGATTGATTGATGAGTTCAAGTATGGAAATTGAAAGGACAAAAAGAGGGCCAAACTTAGAAAATAGATGTTGGTGCAGTCCAAAATGGAACACTATCGGTAATTGGGTCATATCTCGAGTTCTAGATGTCCAAATGACCTTAAATGTTTACACAGATTCAGTAAGACATAGGCCTACAACTTTTATGTTTTCATCAAGATCTAAAAAGGTCGTTTTCAAGTCCAAATTATAGCAACAACAGAGAAGTCCAAATTTGTCCTGCAGCCTGAACATTGTTCAGTGTTTGGCCCATATCTGGAGTTCTAGAAGTCCAAATGACCTCAAATTTTCACACAGATTTGTTAAGACATTTTTGTTTTATTCAGATAAGAAGATAAGGATTTTCACAAAGTCAAGAGTTGGCCACCCACTCAACAATTAGTCATCAAATCAATAATTCCGAATTTTGGCCTATAAAAGGAGGCATTTGCCATGTATTTGGGAGCTTGGTTGTTCAGATCAAATTCATGCTCTTTATTTCTCTCTTTATATTTTTTGTAATTCTTAAGTTTTTCTTTCATTAATTTCTTATTTATGCTTTTCATTTCCTTTCCTGTCCTTAGTTAACTTGTATCTTATTTATGTTCTTGTTTTGTTTATTTATGTTTCTCTTCTTCATTATGTTTAGCTAAATTTATTATGTCAAGGTGCAAAGGTTACACTAATGGTGTAAGAACAATTATGGTGTAAACTCAACATAGACCTTAATGTTTAATATTAACATGTCTTATCTTTTTATCTTACTAATACTTAATACCTTGCTTGTTAAATGGTTAATCTAGATTTGTGTTGTATAACACTTGGTACAACAAATGCTTGGCACTCTCATAGCCCAACCGTATGGTATTACCTACACCTGGGCTATGAAAGGAACTTGATTTGTTGTTAACATCATGAATTCCTGACAATATTTAAAAGTTTGGTGTTATGTAAATAAGATAATTAATATGATCATGTTAATAATTTATAATGAGATATTAATGAAAAATCATCCGATTGGAACCTCCTTCGTGTGTGCTTTCCAAATTGAGTAATAAAAGTTTATACTATACTTGTTTGAAATACCATTGGTGGATCCTCTAACCTTGACATTTGTTTTTATCATTGATTAATCCTTACATTAATCTTCCATCTCAAAGTTCTCATTAATTTCTTCCTCCTCTTCTTTTTTTTTTTTTTTATTATTATTATTAGTACTACTACAACTTAATTTCTTGTTTATGCTTTTCATTTCCTTTCCTTTTCTTAGTTAACTTGTATCTTATTTATGTTCTTGTTTTGTTTATTTATGTTTCTCTTCTTCATTATGTTTAGCTAATTTTATTATGACAAGGTGAAAAAGTTACACTAATGGTGTAAGAACAAGTATGGTGTAAACTCAACATGGATCTTAATGTTTAATATTAACATATCTTATCTTTTTATCTTACTAATTCTTAATACCTTGCTTGTTAAATGGTTAATCTAGATTTGGGTTGTATAACACTTGGTACAACAAATGCTTGGCACTCTCATAGCCTAACCTTATGGTATTACCTACACCTGGGCTATGAAAGGAACTTGATTTGTTGTTAACATCATGAATTCCTGACAATATTTAAAAGTTTGGTGTTATGTAAATAAGATAATTAATATGATCATGTTAAGAATTTATAATGAGCTATTAATGAGAAATCATCTGATTGGAACCTCCTTTGTGTGTGGTTTCCAATTGAATAATAAAAGTTTATACTATACTTGTTTGAAATACCATTAGTGGATCCTATAACCTTGACATTTGTTTTTATCATTGTTTAATCCTTACAGTAATCTTCCATCTCAAAGTTTTCATTAATTTCTTCATCTTCTCTTTTACTACTACTACTACTATTTACATTCTTGTTATATTTTATGTACGTTAAGTATGCTCTGTGTTTGATCAAGGATCCTGACATTGTTGGTCTTGCCTTGTTCATTCGCATCAGAAATCTGTTTATATTATATAATATATCTATTTGATCTTTTCATAAACTCAGTATATAGCTGGAAACCTGTGACCCGATCTTTTAGATCATTCTCAGATATAACAACGCCACGTACTAAGTATAATAATAATAATTATTATTATTATTGTTGTTGTTGTTGTTGTTGTTGTTGTTGTTGCATTGTTATTTATAATTTATACAGTTAACCTCTCTGTGGTTTTACCCTGTTCTTGCCGTGTTATTTATTACTTCGATACTCCTGCACTTGGGAGCAGACATCAATCTTTTGGTCGTGTCATTTGACGCTGAAATATTCAGCATAAAGACTACAACTCACTCACAAACTGTTGACGAAAACTAGGACCCTCCGAACTTAGAAATCAACCTCTAAACCAAGGTCAACGGCTAACGCTGAAATCTTGAGCGCACATAGACTATAGCAGACTCAGAAACCGTTGTTGAAAATTGGGTCCTTTTAGACCCAGAAATCATCATTGCAACCCAGTTGTACGGCTGACACTGAAATCTTCAGCGCACATAGACTACTGCTTCCTCAGAAACCATTGACTAAAAATGGGACCTTACAGACCTAGAAATCATCCTCGCAATCCAGTTCATCGGCTAACGCTGAAATATTCAGCTCATATAGACTACTGCTGCCTCATAAACGTTGACGAACACCGAGTCCCTATTGATCCATAAATCATCCTCGCAACCCAGTTCAACGGATGACGCTAAAAATCTTCAACGCACATAGAGTACTGCTGACTTAGAAACTGTTGATGAAAATCGAGTCCCTGCTAAACCAAAAATCATCCTCGAAACCCAAGTCAATGGCTAACGCTGAAATATTCAGCGAACCTACACTACTGCTGACTCAGAAACCATTGACGAAAACTGGGAACCACCAAACCCAGTTCTGTTGCTGACGTTGAAATATTCAGTTCAAGTAGACTACTGCTGCCTTACAAATTGTTGTTGAAAATGGGGACCCTACGAACCTAGAAATCATCCTCCAAACCAAGTTTGATGACTGACGCTGAAATCTTTAGCGCACATAGACTACTACTGACTCACAAACCGTTGATGAAAATTGCGTACCTACGGACCTTGAAATCATCCACGAAGCGAACTTCCACGCCTGACGCTGAAATATTCAGCTCACCTACATTACTGCTGCCTCAGAAATCGTTGACGAAAACTGGGACCCACCTAACCCTAAAAAATCCACCAAACCCAGTTCAACAGCTAACGCTGAAATCTTCAGCGCACATTTACTACTGCTGACTCAGAAACCGTTGATGAAAACTGATCCCTGCTGACCAAAACACCATCCTCAAAACCCAAGTCAATGGCTGGCCTTGAAATATTCATCTCACACAGACTACTTACTGCAGACTCAGAAACCGTTGATGAAAACTAGGACCCACGAACCTAGAAATCAACCTACAAACCAAGGTCGATGGCTAACGCTGCAATCTTCAGCTCACACACCCTCTCAGAAATTGTTGACGAAAACTAAGTCCTTGCTAACCCAAAATCATCCTTGAAACCCAGTCTGACGCGTGACGCTCACATATTCACCATATATAGACTATTGCTGACTCATAAACCGTTGCCAAAAATTGGATCCCACCGGACCCATAAATCATCCTCGCCACCCAGTTCTACGACTGACACTTAAATCTTCAGCACACATAGACTACTGCTGACTCAGAATCGTTGACAAAACCAAGTACTTAATGACCCAAAAATCATCCATGAAACCAAGTTTTATTGCTAAAGTTGAAATCTTCATAGCTCACAGACTACCGCTTCCTCATTAGGGTTTTTGATGCTTTTGGTTTTTGGGTTGATGCCGTCAACGCTTGATTATGGTAGGGTTTCATCTACCTTCCAGCTCTGTAATCTGGTATAGCATGATGTTGCGCACCTCATCTTTTGGTGGTATCGGTTTTTCTACTATAAATGTCCTGTTCTTCTCTTAGCTATGCCCTATTGGAAGGCTAGGTGAATTGTTCTACTGATTTGGCTGTATGATGACTAGCTTGTTGCTTCTTTATGTAGCCTGATATGCTGGGATTTTTTAAGCCCACTAGTGTATAGTTTGCTAGAGTTGTTGTGTGCTTCCCTGGCTTGTTGCTTATGGCTTGATACCAAGGTTACTTTTTCTATCCTTCATTCCTGCTGTGTTGAAGTGGTTGGTGATGTTGCTGTTGTCAGCTTATTACTTCTTCCATTACAAGAATGATTGTTGCTGCTATATGCAGCTTGGATTGCTATGGCTAGACTTTTGGTTTGCTAGAGTTGGATCTCTGGCTTGTTCTTTCTCTTCCCTTGCATGTTCTCCTTGCTGGATATGCAGGTTGCTGCTGTCGTTTGCTTGTGAGATGCTTGCTGATGGGTGGTTATGGTTTGATGGCTTTCACTATAGGTGGAGGCTCTCTTGTTGTTGCTATATGCAACTAGATATACTGTTCTTCTTAAAGCTGGCTGGATATCCCTTGGATATACTGCTTGTTTTTGGGAGTGCAGGTTGCAGGTGTTGTTAGCTTGCTTTGCTAATGTGCGGTTCCTGGTCCATATGTTGGGCTAGTGCTGGATTTTGGGTGCAGGTTTGGACCTCAGTGGAGCAGCCTTGCTGTTTGTAGCTGGTTGCTGGATTTTATACTAGCTTTTGCTAGTCTTGTTGCTGCCATATGCAGGTTGTTTGTTGTGCTTCTTAAAGCTGCAGCTGGGTTTCTTACTCTATTACAGCTGGAGTAAGGATGCATTTGATTATGTTCTTCTAGTTTGCAACAAAAGAGCCTGTGTAGCTGCAACATGCAGCTTTGTTATGCTAATCTTTACGCACCAGAACAACGGGATGTTTCTTGTTGCTGGCTTGTTAGGATTGCTGGAGCCGATGAGTGACTCTTCTCCTTGCGGGCCTGCTTGGAAAGTTGGAGGCTGTCCCTGTGGACTGCTTGTCTACTAACTGCTGGATATTAGCTTCATATCTGTAAAAGGGAGTCTGTTCCCTTGATTTTTACCTGCATGGGGGCTGTCCATGCTTCTGTATATGGGATCCTATTCCTTTTCTCGGATTGGATGGTGCTAGGGAGAATGTTCCCCTGTACTTGTCTTTTGTGTTTACTATAGTTTGTTCCATGGAGTCTATTCCCTATGCTGATATATGTAATGTTCTGCTAGTTTCCAGCTTGTACTGCAAGCTTGTCTTGCTCTTTTTAGATCTATATATTTCTTACATTTGACAAAAAAAAAAAACATAATAATAAAGAGAGCTTTGAGATGTGATATTGATATAAGGATTAAACAATGATAAAAACAATTGTCAAGGTTAGAGGATCCACTAATGGTATTAGAAATAAGTATAGTATAAACTCTTTTTATTACTCAACTAGAAACCACACACAAAGGAGGTTCCAATCGGATGATTTATCCTTAATAGTTCATTATAAATTGTTAACATGATCATATTAGTTATCTTATTTAAGTAACACCATACTTTTAAATATTGTCAGGCATTCATGATGCTAACTTATGTTAACAACAAATCAAGTTCCTTTCATAGCACAGGTGTAGGTAATACCATACGGTCAGGCTATGAGAGTGCCAAGCATTTGTTGTACCAAGTGTTATACAACACAAATCTAGATTAACCATTTAACAAGCAAGGTATTAAGAATTAGTAAGATAAAAAGATAAGTCATGTTAATAACAAACTTTCTTGGATATAAACATTAAAGTTCATGTTGAGTTTATATTATACATATATTCTAACACCATTACTGAAACCTTTTCACCTTGACATAATAAACTTAGCTAAACATAATGAAGAAGATAAACATAAATAAACAACATAAGAACATAAGTATAGTAAAGGAAATGAAAAGCATAAATAAGAGATTAAGGAAAATATAACATAAAATAAAACTTAAATATTACAAAAATATAAAGAAAATAAAGAGCATGATCTTGATTTGATGACTAATTGTTGAGTGGCTGGCCAACTCTTGACTTGATGAAAATCCTTATCTTCTTGTCTGAACAAAACTTCATTGCTAACATCAAAATTGAAAACATCTATATGCATAAAAGTTCTAGGAAATTGTCTTATCTTTCAAGGGAAAAAAATTGAGGTCATTTGGACTTCTAGAACTCGAGATATGGGTTGAATACTGAACAGTATCTAAGCTGCAGGACGGATTCAGACTTCTCTGTTGTTGCTATAATTTGGACTTGAAAACGGTCTTTTTAAATCTTAGACACCGCATGAAAGTTGTAGGCCTATGTCTTACCTTTCCTTCCATATAAAGCAAACCTAAATCTGAGATCTACAGCTCCAGATATGACCCAATTACCGAATAGTGTTCCAGTTTGGACTGTACCAACATCTCTTTTCTAAGTTAGGCTCTCTCTTTGTCCTTTCAATTTCCATACTTGAACTCATCAATCAATCCTTTGATTTATGTGATAGGCTTGCATTTACGATGAACATTTACTATATATTAAGGCATTTTATAGTATTAGACTTGATATTATAAAACATGCTTTAGTTAAGGAGTTATTGATACTTCAAGTTCAAAATGATGATATAAAACCTTGATAAAATGCACTTGTAAGTACTAATTAAGGTACATATCCATGAGAATTTTGGAAATTATGGTGTGCTTGAAACAATGGCTGTGAAGTTTGTGCATTATTATTATCACTCTTCCAACTTAAATTTGGGTGGTTTCTCCAACCAGGGTTGTATGTTTGCGAGTATGGGTTATGATTGGGCCTTTGGAAATTGTTTAAAGCATAGGCTTGTTCATGGAGGCATTCCATGAAAAAAGGCAAAGTTGGACAATCATTGGTTGCATGCTCATTCATTTCACAAATTTGACGTACAATTTCTTGAACAAATTTTAATTGACCTTTTTTTTTCAATTCTAGTGCTTCGACTTTTCTAGCTAAAGATGCCAATTTGGCTTGGAGGTCATGATCTTCCCTAAGGTTGTACATACCTCCAATAGATGTATGAGCTTGAGTTTTACCTAGTGCCTCATAAGTGTCCGTAGTGTCCTAATTTTGAGCATTTTCAGCTAGCAAGTCTAGGTACTCCATTGCTTCACTAGGGTCTTTATGTTTAAAAGTTCCATTGCACATCAATTCCACCATTTGCCTATCTTTAGGTGTTAAACCTTCATAAAATTGTGAAACCAATCTCCATGTTTCAAAACCATGATGAGGGCAAGTATTAAGCAAGTCTCGATACCTATCCCAACATTGGTAAAAAATTTCACTTGGTTTTTGAGTGAAAGTGGTGATTTGTCTTTTGAAAGAGTTGGTTTTGTGAGATGGAAAAAAACTTCTTTAAAAATTGTTGTTGCATTTCATCCTAAGCACGAATGGATCCTGACCTAAGATTTTGTAGCCATGTTTTAGCTTTATCTTTTAATGAAAAAGGGAAAAGCTTTAATGTAATGGTATTCATGCTACAATTTAAGTCATTATAGGTGTTACAAACTTCTTCAAATTCTCTCAAATGCAAGTATGAATTTTCTAGATCTAAGCCATGAAAAGAAGGTAAAAATTGAATAATGTCTGGCTTAAAATTAAAATGAGATGCATCAGGAGGGAAAACTATCCATGAGGGTGCACTTGTTCTTGTGGGATTTATATGGTCTCTAAGTGTTCTAACACGGTTATTCTCATTATGAAGTGATTGGTTATCTTCTTCGGCTATATTTTCTGAAAATGATAAGGATACCCTACAAAGTCTACCACTTAATGTACGTGACCAAACACTCATGCACGTGTAGAAAGAGAATAAAAGGAAGAACAAAATAAAAGAAACAAAGTTAGATACAAGAAAAGTGAAAAGAGAAAATAAAATAAATACTATAATTTGTACAGAATTTACCTCCTTGGCAATGACACCAAAAACTTGACACGACCAAAAGATTGATGTCTTCTCCCAAGTGTAAGAGTGTCGGAGTAATAAATAACCCGGCAAGACCAGGGTCGAACCACAGGGAGGTTAATTATATAAATTATAGACAACAATAATACAACAACAACAACAACAACAACAACAATAACAATAACAACAATAACAAACAGTAGTAGTAGTAGTAGTAGTAATAAAAAAAAAGTTGATGAGAATTTTGAGATGGAAGATTAATGTAAGGATTAAACAATGATAAAAACAAATGTCAAGTTAGAGGATCCACTAATGGTATTTCAAACAAGTATAGTATAAACTCTTATTATTCAACTAGAAACAACACACAAAGGAGGTTCCAATCGGATGATTTGTCATTAATAGCTTATTATAAATTGTTAGCTTGATTATATTAATTATCTTATTTAAGTAACACCATAAATTTAAATATTGTCAGGAATTCATGATGCTAAGTTATGTTAACAACAAATCAAGTTCCTTTCATAGCACATGTGTAGGTTATACAATACAGTTGGACTATGAGAGTGCCAAGCATTTGTTGTACCAAGTATTTTACAACACAAATCTAGATTAACCATTTAACAAGGTATTAAGAAGTAGTAAGATAAAAAGATAAGACATGTTAATATTAAACATTAAGGTCCATGTTGAGTTTATACTTATTCTTACACCATTGGCGTAACCTTTTCACATTGACATAATAAACTTAGCTAAACATAATGAAGAAGAGAAACATAAATAAACAAAATAAAATATAAGTTAGCCAAGTAAAGGAAACATAGACTATTGTTGCCTCATGAAAACTGGGACCCACCTAATCTAGAAAACATCCACTAAACACAAATCAACAGATGACGCTGAAATTTTCAGTGCATATAGACTACTGTTGCCTCAAAAACCGTTGACGAAAACTAAGTCCCTGTTAATCCAAAAATCACCCTCGAAACCCAGGTTGATGTTTGATGCTAAAATATTTAGCGCACATAGACCACTGCTGACTCAGAAACTATTAACGAAAATTGGGACCCACCGAAACAAGAAATCAACCTCGAAACCAAGGTCGACCGCTGATGCTAAAATCTTCAGCGCACATAGACTACTGCAGACTCTGAAACCGTTGCTGAAAACTGGGTCCCTCCGAACCAATAAATCATCCTCGAAACCCAGTTCTACGACGACACTGAAATCTTCAGCGCACCTAGACTACTATTGACTAAGAAACCATTGACAAAAACCGAGCCTTTGTTGAACCAAAAATCATCCTCGAAACCAAGTTTTGTTACTGATGTTGAAATCTTTAGAGCACACAAACTACTGCTTCCTTAGAAACCATTGACTAAAAGTGGGACCCTCTGGACCTAGAAATCATCCTCGAAACCTAGTTCGATGGCTGACGATGAAATATTTAGCACACCTAAACTACTGCTGACACAGAAATCGTTGACAAAAACTGGGTCCCACCCAACCCCAAAAAAATCCACCAAACTCAGTTCAACGGATGATGCTGAAATCTTCAGCGCACATAGACTAATTCTTACTCAGAAACCGTTGACGAAAACTGAGTCCCTATTGAAACAAAAATCATCATCGAAACCCAAGTTGATGTCTGATGCCAAAATATTCAGCACACCTAGACTACTGTTGACTCAAACATCATTGATGAAAACGGGGGCCCTCCAAACCTAGAAATCATCCTCCAAACCAAGGTTGACGGCTAACTCTAAAATTTGCAGCGCACATAGAATACTACTGACTCACAAACCATTGATGAAAACTGAGTCCCTACGGACCTAGAAATCATCTACGAAGCAAAGTCCCACGCCTGACGTTGAAATATTCAGCTCATATAGACTACTGCTTACTTAGAAACTGTTGACGAACACTGAGTCCCTAATGACCCAAAAATCATCCTCGAAACCCAATTCGACGACTAACGTTGAAGTATTTAGCGCACATAGACTATTGCATACTCAAAAACTGTTAACGAAAATTGTGAAGCACCGAACCCAGAAATCATCCTCCAAACCAAGGTCGACGACTGACGCTGAAATCTTCAGCACAAATAGACTACTCCTGACTCCAAAACTGTTGACGAAAACTGAGTCCCTGCTAACCCAAAAATCATTCTCCAAACACATTTCCACGGATGACACTAAAATCTTCGGTGCATACAGACTACTCCTGACTTAGAAATCGTTGATCAAAACTATGCCCCTTCGGACCCATAAATCATCCATGAAACCAAGTTCGGTTGCTGACGTTGAGATCTTCAGAGTACATAGACTACTGTTTCCTTAAAAACCATTAACTAAAAATTAGGTTCCTCCAAACCCAGGAAATCATCCTCGCAACCCAGTTCTATAGCTGACGTTGTAATCTTCAGCGCACATAGACTAGTGCTGACTGGCAAACCAATGTCAATGGTTGAGGTTGAAGTATTGAGCGTACGTACACTACTGCTGAATCAGAAATCGTTGAGGAAAACTAGGACCCACCTAACCTAGAAAACATCCATGAAACCCAGTTCAATGGATAACACTGAAATCTTCAGCACACATAGACTACTGCTGACTTAGAAACCGTTGACAAAACCTGAGACCCACCTAACCTAGAAAATATCCACTAAACCTAGTTCATTGGGTAATGCTTAAATATTCAGTTCATATAGACTATTGCTGACTCACAAACCATTGATGAAAACTGGGGCCTTTCGAACATAGAAATCATCCTTCAAACCAAGGTCGACAACTGACGCAAAAATCTTCAGCGAACATAGACTACTACTAACTCACAAACCGTAGACGAAACCTACATCCTTCAGGACCCTGAAATCATCTACGAAGTGAAGTTCCACGGTTGATGCTGAAATAGTAAGTGCACATAGACTACTGTTGACTCAGTAACCATTGATGAAAACATGGACCCACCTAACCCAGTAAACATCCAACAGATGGAGTTCAACGACTTATGCTCAAATCTTAAGCGCACATAGACTATTGCTGACTCAGATATCGTTGACGAAAACAGAGTCCATGCTGACCCAAAAATCATCATCCAAATCCATTTCCACGACTGACGCTGAAATCTTCAGCGCACATAGACTACTATTGACTTAGAAACTATTGATGAAAATTGTGCCCTTACGGACCCATAAATCATCCACAAAACCTAGTTCTGTTGTTGACGTTGAGATCTTCAAAATACACAGACTACTATTTCCTCAGAAACCATTGACTAAAAATGGGAACCTCCGGACCAAGAAATCATCCTCGCAACCTAGTTCCATGGATGACATTTAAATCTTCAGTGCACATAGAATATAGATGACTCAGAAACGTTGACGAAAACTAAGACCCGCCTAACCTAGAAAGCATCCACAAAACCTAGTTCAACGGATGACGCTGAAATCTTCAGCACACATAGACTACTACAGACTAGAAACCGTTGACAAAAACTGAGTCCATGCTGAACCAAAAATCACCCTTGAAACCCAGGTCGATGGTAGATGCTGAAATATTCAGCGCACCTAAACTATTGCTGACTCAATAACCGTTGATGAAAACTAAGACCCATCTAACCCATAAAACATCAACCAAACCTAGTTAATAGGATGACGCCGAAATCGTCAGCACACATAGACTACTACTAATTGAAAAACCGTTAACAAAAACTGAGTCCTTGCAGAACCAAAAATCACCCTCGAAACCAATGTCGATGGCTGAGGCTGAAATATTCAGCGCAACTAGACAACTACTAACTCAGAAACTGTTGAGGAAAACTGGGACCCACCTAACCTAGAAAAAAAATAATGAAATCCAGTTCAACAAATGACACTAAAATCTTCACCACACACAGACTACTACTGACTTAGAAACCGTTGACAAAAACTAAAACCCACCTACCTAGAAAACATCCACTAAACCCAGTTCAACGGAAGACGCCAAAATCTTCAGCGCACAGAAACTACTTTTGACTCAAAAACCGTTGACGGAAACAGAGTCCCTGTAAACAAAAAATCACCCTTGGAACCAAGGTCGATGGCTAATGCTGAAACATTCAGCGCACCTAGATTGCTGCTAACCTAAAAACCGTTGAGGAAACTTGGACCCACCTAACCTAGAAAACATCCATTAGATCGAGTTCCACGCCTTATGCTGAAATCTTCAGCGCACATAGACTACTACTGACTAAGAAATCATTAACGAAAATTGAGTCTCTACTAACCCAAAAATAATCCTCCAAACCCATTTCCATGGCTAAAGTTGAAATCTTCAGCACACATAGACTACTGCTGACTCAAAAACCATTAATGAAAAATGAGCCCCTGCGGACCCTTAAATCATCCACGAAAGCAGGTTCAGTTGTTGATGTTGAAATCTTCAGAGCTCATGGTCTAGTGCTTACTCGTAAATTATTGATGAAAACTGGGTCCCTCTAGACACAAAATTCATCCTCACAACCTAGTTCCATGGCTGACACTTAAATCTTCAACGCTTATAGATTACTGCTGACTCAGAAACCTTGGACCAAAAAATAATCCATGAAACCAAGTTTTGTTGCTCAAGTTGAAATCTTCATAGTATAGAGACTACTGCTTCCTCAGAAACCATAGATAAAAAATGGAACCCTTCTGACCCATAAATCATCCTCGCAACCTAGTTCCACGGCTACCACTTAAATCGTCAGCACACATAGACTACTACTGACTCAGAAACCGTTGATGAAAATTGGGTTCCTTCGGACCCATGAAATCATCCTCGCAACTAGTTTAATGGATGATGCTGAAATCTTTAGCGCACATAGACTACTACTGACTCAAAAACTGTTGACAGAAACAGAGTCCCTACAAAACCAAAAATCACCCTCGAAACCAATGTTGATGGCTGAGGCTGAAATATTAAGCGCACCTAGACTAATGATTAGTACTTAAAAGTGCATTTTACCAAGGTTTTATATCATCATTTTACACTTGAAGTATCAATAACTCCCTAACTGAAGCATGTTTTATAATAACATATCTAATAATATAAGATATCTTTAATTTATGGTAAATGTTCATCTTAAATACAGGTCTATCACATAAATGAAAGGATTGATTGATGAGTTTAAGTATTGAAATTGAAAGGACAAAGAGAGGGCCAAACTTAGAAAAGAGATGTTGGTGCAGTCTAAACTGGAACACTGTTCGGTAATTGGGTCATATCTCGAGTTCTAGATGTCCAAAAAACCTCAATGTCTTGGAAACATTCGGTAAGACATAGGCTTACAAATTTTATGTGGAGTCCAAGATTTAAGAAGGCAGTTTTCAAGTCCAAATTATAGCAACAATGGAGAAGTCTGAATTTGTCCTGCATCCCAGACATTGTTCAGTGTTCAGCACATATCTCGAGTTCTAGAAGTCTAAATGACCTCACTTTTTTTTTCTTGGAAAGATAAGACAATTTCCTATGACTTTCATGTGTATAGGTGGTTCCAGTTTTGATGCTAGCAATGATATTTTATTTAGACAAGAAGATAACGATTTTCACCAAGTCAAAAGTTGGCCACCCACTCAACAATTAGTCATCAAATCAATAGTTCTAAATTTTAGCCTATAAAAGGAGGCATTTGCCATGCATTTAGGCATCTTGGTTGTTCATATCAAGATCATGCTCTTTATTTCTTTCTTTATATTTTTGTAATGTTTAAGTTTTATTTCATTTTATATTTTCCTTAATCTCTTGTTTATGCTTTTCATTTCCTTTACTATACTTATGTTCTTATGTTGTTTATTTATGTTCTTATGTTCTTATGTTGTTTATTTATGTTTATTTATGTTCTTATGTTCTTATGTGTTTTACTATACTCATCATAGTCTTGGGAATCTGACTAAAAAAAGACCCGGTTTGCTAGTTTTTAAGAAAACTGGATGGGAAGCCTATCCCCGACCTATAGAGGGCGTTTAAGTCGTTCTTGGACATAAAACCATGGAAAGATGTGAGCCACAATCACAACTACCTATACATTCACATGCTTTATTTAAAAAAAAAAAAAACAACAAAAAAAATGAGAAGAAAGAGAGAGAGACTCTAGTTGGCTTCTATATAGGTGATATGATTGCATTTCCTTTTTCTCATCTATAAAACCTTCTTCTTCTTCCCTTCATTTCTACTCAACCCATACATTCTTCAAGCATAGATAGGTCTTGAAATGACAGGATTCTCAGCTCTTAAAATAAAAAATATTTGTGTTTTTTGTGGATCTAGTCCTTGGAAAGAAAAAGAGTTTATAGAATCCGCAAATCATCTTGGTCAGATACTAGCTGAGAGAAAGATTCATTTAGTATATGAGGGAGGCAGCCTTGGGTTAATGGGGAGTGTGTCAACAACTGCATTCTTAGGAGGCAGTCAAGTTTTGGGGGTTGTCCCCAAAGCTTTAGCACAAGGGGACATCATTGGAAAAACAATTGTAGAGGAACTACAGGTCTCCACAATATCTGATTGAATGAATACAATGTTTAACCATGCTGATGCCTTCATTGCCTTACTAGGTGGTATGGGCACATTGGAAGAGATCTTTCATATTTCCTCTTGGGCCCAACTGCACATTCACCATAAACCTATAGGTTTGTTAAATTTTAATGGTTTTTATGATAATTTGTTATTTTTTCTTGATCAAGCTGTGGAATAGCAATTTCTAACATTTTCGGCACGACAAATCATAATCTCTGCTGCTACTGCTAAACAATTGATTGACAAACTACAATCTTTCATCCCTGTAATTGATCCCTCAATGAGTCGCATAAATTGGTCAACTATGGAAAGCCACAAAAAGTTTAAATTGAATTTGAGCTTTCGTTTGTGAAACATTGTGTCTTTTGGTATTGTTAATAACACATTATTTTTTTTTGTTATTTCTTATATTTGTTTAAGTATGTTTCAGGTTTGTTAGTGTTCATTGTTTCAGGTGATGTCTTCTATATTCCATCTTTCTACCTTAGGACATTGAGGACAATGTTTCGTTTTGGTTGGGGGGAGAGGGTAGTAGTTGACATTAAAAAAAAAATTACTAACTGTTTTTGCTATTATTAAAACCATTTGACAAAACTATTATTACTAGGATGACAGAGTAAGGGAGAATTTTATTGACTCTTGAGACGCATCTTAGTAAACATTTTCCAATGGTTATTTGCAATATTTATAATAAGGTCTATCAGAATACTTCTTGAAATATTCAGGTTTACAAACTCTCGTATTGTTATCACTTGATTATGCTCATATGTTCATTTAACAAGTATTCTTAAATCTTCATTTTCACACACACACACACACTTTAACATATGATTGTGGGTTGCACATTAGATTATTACATTTTTTATGTTCTTTTGTTAAAGGTAACAGCTAAGGGAAAGGGATAGTATATAATATGAAAAAAATAAAAACAAAAAAAACAAAAACAAAACAAAATAATAATAATAATTAAAAGGTAGATAAGTTTGGTTTCGTAGCCTCCCTAACCTAAGCAATTAAGCCTGAAGGGGTGTTTTAACACTTAATACCCTAAAGTTAACTGACTTGAGAGCTATTGGTCCAACGCTTGCTACATGAGTTGAGGAGAAAAGCTTAAGGGAATCAAAAACTTGACACAACCAAAAGATTGATGTCTTCTCCGAAGTGCAGGAGTGTCGAAGTAATAAATAACCCGGCAAGACCGGGGTCGAACTACAAAAGGTTAATTGTATAAATTAATAATAATAATAATAATAATAATAATAATAATAATAATAATAGAGAAGAAGAAGAAGAAGAAGAAGTTGATGAGAATTTTGAGATGGAAGATCAATGTAAGGATCAAACAATGATAAAAACAAATGTCAAGATGAGGATCCATTAATGGTATTTCAAACAAGTATAGTATAAACTCTTATTATTCAACTGGAAACCACACATAAAGAAGGTTCCAATCACATGATTTGTCATTAATACCTCATTATAAATTGTTAACATGATCATATTAATTATCTTATATAAGTAGACCAAACTTTTAAATATTATCAGGAGTTCATGATGCTAACTTATGTTAACAACAAATCAAGTTCCTCTCATAGCACAAGTGTAGGTTCTCCCAAGTGCAGGAAATATTTTTCTCATCTCTTGTTTATGCTTTTCATTTTCTTTACTATATTTATGTTCTTATGCTGTTTATTTATGTTTCTCTTCTTCATTATATTTAGCTAAGTTTATTATGTCAAGGTGAAAAGGTTACACTAATGGTGTAAGAATAAGTATAGTATAAACTCAACATAGACCTTAATGTTTAATATTAACATGTCTTATCTTTTTATCGTACTAATTCTTAATACCTTGCTTGTTAAATTCTTAATCTAGATTTGTGTTGTATAACACTCGGTACAACAATTAGTCATCAAATCAATAGTTCCTAAGGGACACTTAATATTTCAGCTTCAGCCATCGACCTGGGTTTCGAGGGTGATTTCTTGGTACGGAGGGACACAACTTTTATCAACGGTTTCTGAGTCAACAATAGTCTATGTGCGATGAAGATTTCAGCATAAGTCGTTGAACTAGGTCTAGTGCATGCTTTCTGGGTTAGCTGGGTCCAAGTTTTCATCAACGGTTACTGAGTCAGTAGTAGTCTAGGTGCGTTGAAAATTTTAGCGTCAGCCATCGACTTGGGTTCCAAGGGTGATTTTTGGTTCAGCAGGGACTCATTTTTTATCAAATATTTCTGAGTCAACAATAGTCTATGTGTGCTGAATATTTCAGCGTCATCCGTGGAACTGGGTTTGGTGGATGTTTTCTGGGTTAGGTCGGTCCCAATTTTCCTTATCGGTTTTTGAGTTAGCAGCAGTTTAGGTGCGCTTAATATTTCAGTGTCAGCCATCGACCTCAGTTTCGAGGGGGATTTTGTTCTACAAGGACTCAGTTTTTCTCAACAGTTTTTAAGTTAACAGTAGTCTGTGCGCCGAAGATTTCAGTGTCAGCTGTAGAACTGGGTTGCGAGGTTGATGTCTTGGTACAGAGGGACACAGTTTTCATCAATGGTTTCTGAGTCAACATTAATCTATGTGCAGTGAAGA
Source organism: Populus alba (assembly GCF_005239225.2). Classification (NCBI taxonomy): domain Eukaryota; kingdom Viridiplantae; phylum Streptophyta; class Magnoliopsida; order Malpighiales; family Salicaceae; genus Populus; species Populus alba. The sequence continues at coordinate 11,017,231 of NC_133294.1, read as the reverse complement.
TTTCAGCATAAGTCGTTGAACTAGGTCTGGTGGATGCTTTCTAGGTTAGGTGGGTCGAAGTTTTCATCAATGGTTACTGAGTCAGCAGTATTCTATGTCCGCTGAATATTTCAACGTCAGCCATCGACCTCGATTTCAAGGGTGATTTTTGATTCAGTAGGGACCCAGTTTTCGTCAATGGTTTCTAAGTAAATAGTAACCTATGTGTGCTGAAGATTTCGACGTCATCCGTTGAATTGGGTTTGGTTGTTTTTTTTGGATTAGGTAGGTCCTAGTTTTCCTCAACGGTTTCTGAGTTAGTAGTAGTCTAGGTGCCCTTAATATTTCAGCGTCAGCCATCAATCTAGGTTTCGAGGGTGACTTTTGGTTCAGCAGGGACTCTGTTTTCATCAATAGTTTTTGAGTTAGCAGTAATGTGTGCTGAAGATTTCAGCGTCATCCGTTAAACTAGGTTGCGAGGATGATTTCCTAGGTTCGAAGGAACACAATTTTCATCAACGATTTCTGAGTTAGCAGTAGTCTATGTGTGCTAACGATTTAAGTGTTAGCTGTGGAATTTGGTTGTGAGAATGATTTCTAGGTTAAAAGGGTTCTATATTTTATCCATGGTTTCTAATGAAGCAGTAGTTTGTGTACTATGAAGATTTCAACTTCAGCACCATAACATGGTTTTGTGGATGATTTTTGGGTCATTAAGTACTCAATTATCGTCAACGGTTCTTAGTCAGCAGTAGTGTATGTGCACTGAAGATTTAAGTGTCAGCAATGGAACTGGGTTAGGAGGATGATTTCTATGTCTGGAGGGACCCAGTTTTCATCAATAATTTACGAGTAAGCACTAGACCATGAGATCTGAAGATTTTAACGTCAGTAGCTGAACCTGGTTTCGTGGATGATTTAAATGTCAGTAGGGGCACAATTTTCATCAACGGTTTCTGAGTCAGCAGTAGTCTATGTGCGCTGAAGAATTCAACGGTAGCCGTGGAAATGGGTTCGGAGGATTATTTTTGGGTCAGCAAGGACTCAATTTTCATCAACGGTATCTTAGTCAGCAGTAGTCTATGTGTGCTGAAGATTTCAGCATAAGTCGTTGAACTCGGTCTAATGGATGTTTTCTAGGTCAGGTGGGTCCATGTTTTCCTCAATGGTTACTAAGTCAGTAGTAGTCTAAGTGCCTTGAATATTTCAGTGTCAACCATCAACTTGGGTTTCAAGGGTGCTTTTTGGTTCAGCAGGGTCTCTATTTGCGTTAACGGTTTCTAAATCAATAGTAGTCTATGTGTGTTAAAGATTTCGGTGTCATCCATTGAACTGGGTTTAATGGATATGTTATAAGTTAGGTGGGTCTTAGTTTTCATCAATGGTTTCTAAGTTAGCAGTAGTCTATGTGTGTTGAAAATTTCAGCATCATCCATTGAACTGGATTTTGTGGAAGTTTTCTGGGTTAGATGGGTCCCTGTTTTCCTCAACGGTTTCTAAGTCAATAATAGTTGATTAGTACTTAAAAATGTATTTTTATCAAGGTTTTATATCATCATTTTGCATTTGAAGTATCAATAAGTCCTGAACTCAAGCATATTTTATAATAACATATCTAATAATATAAGATATCTTTAATTTATGGTAAATGTTCATCTTAAATGTAGACCTATCACATAAATGAAAGGATTGATTGATGAGTTTAAGTATTGAAATTGAAAGGACAAAGAGAGTGTCAAACTTAGAAAGGAGATGTTGGTGCAGTCCAAACTGTAATATTGTTTGTTAATTGGGTCATATCTCGAGTTCTCCCCTGACCAAAAAATAATCCTCCAAACCCATTTCCACTACTGACGCTGAAATCTTCAGCGCACATAGACTACTGTTGACTTTGAAACCATTGATGAAAACTATGCCCCTACGGATCTATAAATCATCCACGAAACCAAGTTGAGTTGCTGACATTAAAATCTTCAGAGCTCATGGACTATTGCTTACTCCTAAATTATTGATGAAAATTGGGTCCCTTCAAACCCAAAAATCATCCTCGCAACCTAGTTCCATGGCTGACATGTAAATTTTAAGCGTATATAGACTATTGATGACCTAGAACCGTTGATGAAAACTGAGTCCTTAATGACCCAAAAATCATCCACAAAACCAAGTTCTGTTGCTGAAGTTGAAATCTTTATAGCACACAGACTACTGCTTCCTGAGAAACCATGGATAAAAAATGGAACACTCCTGACCTAGAAATCATCCACAGTTCCACGGCTAACACTTAAATCTTAAGCGCACATAGACTATTGCTGACTCAGAAACCGTTGATGAAAATTAGGTTCCTCCGAACCCAGGAAATCATCCTCGCAACCCAATTCTACAGCTGACGTTGAAATCTTCAGCCCACATAAACTAGTGCTGACTCAAAAACTGTTGACGAAAACTTAGTCCCTATAGAACCAAAAATCACCCTTAAAACCAATGTCAATGGTCGAGGCTGAAATATTGAGCACACCTAGACTATTACTGACTCAGAAACCATTGAGGAAAACAGGGACCCATCTAACCTAGAAAACATCCACGAAACCCAGTTCAACGAATGACGCTGAAATCTTCAGCACACATAGACTACTGATGACTTAGAAACCGTTGATGAAAACTAAGACCCACCTAACCTAGAAAAATATCCACAAAACCCAGTTCAATGGATGACACCGAAATCTTCAGCACACATAGACTACTTCTAACTCGGAAACCGTTGACGAACATTAAGTCCCTACTAAACCAAAAATCACCCTTGAAACCGTAAGCGATGGCTGACGCTAAAATATTCAGCGCACCTAGACTACTGATGACTCAGTAATCATTGATGAAAACTAAGACCCACCTAACCCAGAAAACATCCATCAAACCCAGTTCAACTGATGCCGCTGAAATCTTCAGCGTACTTAGACCAGTGGTGACTCAGATACCATTGATGAAAAATTAATCCCTGTTGACCTAAAAGTAATCCTCCAAACCCATTATCATAGCTGACGCTAAAATATTCAGTGCACATAGACTAATGTTGACTTAGAAATCATTGACGAAAACTGAGTCCCTTCTGAACATAAAATTATCCTTCAAACTCATTTCCACGGCTGACGCTGAAATCTTCATTGCACATAGACTATTGCTGACTTTGAAATCGTTGATGAAAACTGTGCCACTACAGACCCTTAAATCATCCACGAAACCAGGTTCAGTTGCTCACGTTGAAATCTTCAGAGCTCATGGACTATTGCTTAATCGTAAATTATTGATGAAATCTGGGTCAATCTAGACACAGAAATCATCCTCGCTAAAACTTAGTCGCTACAGAACCAAAAATCACCCTCGAAACCAATGTCGATGGCTGAGGGTAAACTTAGTCCCTCGAAACCAAAAATCACCCTCGAAATCTTCATTACATAGACTACTACTGACTTAGAAACCGTTGACAAAAATAGAGTCCCTGTTGAACCAAAAATCACCTTTAAAACCTAGGTTGATGGTTGATGATGAAATATTCAGCGCACCTAGACTACTACTGACTTAATAACCATTGACGAAAACATGGACCCACCTAACCTAGAAAACATCCATTAGACCGAGTTCAACGACTTATGCTGAAATCTTCAGCTCACATAGACTACTGCTAACTAAGATACCGTTGATGAAAATTGAGTCCCTGGTGACCTAAAAATAATCCTCCAAACCCATTTCCACAGCTGACGTTAAAATCTTCAGCACATATAGACTACTGCTGACTAAGAAACTGTTGATGAAAACTGTGCCCCTACGGACCCTTAAATCATCCACGAAACCAGGTTTAGTTGCTGACGTTGAAATCTTCAGAGCTCATGTTCTAGTGCTTACTTGTAAATTATTGATGAAAAGTGGATCCCTCTAGACACAGAAATCATCCTCACAACCCAATTTCATGGGTGACACTTAAATTTTTAGCGCATATAGACTACTGCTGACTCAGAACCGTTGACGAAAATTAAGTACTTAATGACCCAAAAATAATCCACGAAACCAAGTTCTGTTGCTGAAGTTGAAATCTTCATAGCATACAGACTACTACTTCCTTAGAAAGCATGGATAAAAAATTGAACCCTTCTTACCTAGAAATCATCCTCGCAACCCAGTTCCACGGCTAACACTTAAATTGTCAACACACATAGACTACTGTTGACTCAAAAACCGTTGATGAAAATTGGGTTCCTCCGGACCCAGGAAATCAACCTCGCAACCCAGTTTAATGGATGACTCTGAAATCTTCAGCGCACATAGTGTTGCGATGTCGCGGTCGCACAAATTAATTACCCTAGCTTAAAACACACAAGATAGTATAGAGCAAGCAAGGGGTCGATCCCACGAGGAAGTTTCAAGTCAGATTTTTATGTTGTACGTTATGTAATTGGGGGGATTTGATTTGCAATAATTTAAACTATGGCAGAAATTAAACTAGCAAACAAAATCAATTGAAATTGAAATATATCAAGAAAACAAACCTTGGTTGCAAGCACACATCCACCAACGGAAATTAGAACCGATCCTTGAAACGAAACTCCAGTTTATATTATGAATTTTATCTTTTCTTAATATTGGTTAATTAACGGATCCGCCGTATAACTAGCCCTAACCAACAAACAATCACAGTGTCCGCACTAATGATTTAATCCAATGATAGCTTTAAGATCTAGATAAATTCATTAATCTTAACAACCAAGTTGTCAATTTGTGTTGCTATGATCGAATGTTCTCCCTAAGTTTAATAACGTAGTTCCGCTACAATTATCAAGCTTAGTTGCTTCACAAGTTTATATACCACAACTCCGGTTTTGATATCAAACTTAGCAATAGATTGTTCACAATAATAACTTAGAGTCTGCTCTAGCAATTATCAACAACAATCATAGGAAATATGCATAGGAAAACAAACATACTCATTCATAACATAAACTGAAAATAAAAGGAAGAATAAATCTCACAGTTCTTGAAATCCGAAGGTTTGTTGTGTCCTTGCAACCAAGAAAACGAGCTTAGCCTTACATATCGATTGAACAACTACTCCTAAAGATGAAAGAATACATAATTTCTGATTTGTAGAGAGGAGAGTTTGTGTTTCCTCACATCTTGCTCTTTCTTTCTTCTTCTACCTCCTTCTACTCACCCTCTATTTATACACAAATTGTAAGTAAGAAAATCAAAGTTCAAGTGTGAACATCAATAGATGGTGGTAGTGTGAAGGCGGCTGGCGGCTGCTGGCTGGCTGCTGGCTACTGGTTTGAGGTTGGTGGCTGCCTTGAGGTTGGTGGCTGCCTTCCTTGACCTTCTAGAATATTTACTAGAGGAGCTAAATTGCTGGTCGGTTTGGATGCTTCTGGAAGAAATTTGGATTCGTTTCTTCACGCAACCTGCTTGCTGGCAGAATTCAGCTGTCATCTTTAAAAAATCATATCTCCCTCATATGACATCGTTTTTGGCTGAAATTTGGAGCGTTTATAGATCTTTGAGTAAGGAATCCAAAAAAATTGAGTTTGCATCAATTGGACTTCTGAAGTTCCAGATATTGAATTTTGAATAGGCAAAGGTCAACATTAGCAGACTGCGAGATTTGACTTTGAAGGATGTGATTTCCATGATCTTTCTCTTTTTATTTTTCTTGCATTACATTTCCAGAAATTTATGGATGTTAGCTTTTTAATGCCACTGGAATCACTTCATTTCGATCTCTGGAACTCACGCTCTGCACAAAATACCGATTGAACGTCAAATCTGCCAATTACCTCCAATTTACTCCTTTTTGCATCTTTCATCCAAAAATGCCTTCAAAACATAAAACAAAGAATATTAAGGCATTTTATATAAATAACATATGCAAAACACTAGTTAAATACGGGTGAAACTATCGAATAATATGGTTACATCAAATACCCCCACACTTAGCTCTTGCTCATCCTCGAGAAAGGATAAATAAAATTAAATTGAAAATAACTATGATCAATCTCTTAATCTCTCATCAATGTCTAAGAGTACAAGCATTATAAACAAGAATACAATCATGAAGGATAAATAGTATAATTCTTATGAATTTATTTACATGCAAACTTCAAAACTCAATCAATCATCTGGATTTAAATGAAATCTATGCCATGCCAAAGTGATAGGTCCTCTCCTTGATATACACTCCAACACTCATGTGTTTAGGATTTATGTGTTTAAATCTCTCAAATTCAATCAAAGAGTATGTCCTACCATAAGCTTGCTTTTCAATCTCATCTCCATTAGCAACTTATTACAAGTATTACATGAATCAAACGGTCTTATTTTCCGGTTGTAATGGGGCTGAGGTTAAGGTGAGGTAAAAGAAAACAAAAGGAAAGGTTCAAACCAAAGAAAGTAGAGCATTCTAAAAAATGATACTTCAAACAAGATATTTCATCAAAACTCATAATTTTTTTCATCTTTAATCACCAATGCTTAACTCCTTTTGATTTCAAGCTCTTTCAACATAAAACCTTAAGAACATAAAGGAATACTTTTTTTTTTATTTTTTTTTTGTTTTTCTTTTGGCAACTTTGCCCATCTTTTCATCAAGCATCACTTCTTTCTTTTCACATAATTTCCAACCATAATTCCATGAGATATTACAAGTATATGCTCTACTAATCCTTGGCCAGGGGAAAAGAAAAACATATATAAAGTTAAGGCTTATACATGGATAAAGAAAAGAAAAGATAAACAAGCTCAAAACGGGCTCACTAAGGATAATATGCTTTAGGTTGGCTTTTTTGGCTTGAGGGGTTAAAATTCCTAATGCCTTTATCATCTTCATGTATATTTGTAATGGGATATAATCTCAATAAGATATGAAGCAAGTTCTAGAGATACATATCATTGAAAGAATGCACACTCAAAGAATATAATCTTGAAGGCTCAAAAGCTTGCATTGGTATAACACTATAAAGTTAACATGGCATATTCTCAAAGTCAATCCATAAACCAATTAAACCTTAAAATTTGCATGCATACTCCTTCATTTGATTTATATCTTCATCTATCTCAATTAATTTTCATATATAATACTGATATTCTCAAAAACCAATGGGAGTTAAAAAGATCAAACACAATTTTTTTTTTTTTAAAGAACAACAAAGAAAACTAAAATAAGAAAACCAACAACAAATAAAACTAAAATAAGAAAACCAAAATTCTCTCAATACCCCCACACTTAAAACACAACATTGTCCTCAATGTTGAAATAAAAGCAAAGGAACATAAGAGAATGACAAAGATAAAGTAAAATACGAAAAATAAAAGATAAGGAAAAAGAAAGCAAATCTGATTTTTTTTTCTTTTTATGCTGGGTTGCCTCCCAGTAAGCGCTTTTGTTTTATGTCATTGGCTTGACATGTTGCATGCTCATTCTTCATAGATTGGTTCAGCTAACTCTGCAGAAGCGGTGAGTTCTGTCGTCCAACCTTCGTAGAAAGGTTTCAAACGATGCCCATTGACTTTGAGTATGTTGTTAGTTTCTAAACTTGTAATTTCAACTGCACCATAAGAAAAAACATTAGAAACAACAAATGGTCCAATCCAATGAGAGCGTAACTTTCCAGGAAAAAGTTTCAAATGCGAATGATAAAGAAGGACTTTGTCTCCAACATGAAACTCCTTTCTTGTAAGCATTCGGTCATGAAGATTCTTAGTCTTTTCTTTGTAAATCCTTGCATTCTCGTAAGCATCATTTCGAATTTCTTCCACCATAATTCCAATCTTTTTGGGCACTAAAAGGATAGGCGCCACCCATTCACTGTTTGTGATGGGGTAAATGAATCTTGCATCATGAAGGACAATTTGCAAAGCTTGCAAATCCAATGTTGATTCATACATGTTTTTGGGAACACACACGTGCCTCTCCATCTCTTCTATCTTGGTGAAATCATAGCCATAACTCAAACTTATGCTTAATCCATCTTCGCAATCAAAATCAAAAACTTGCTGCACACACTTATCAACTTGGTCATAACATGTGATAGAATAAACATTGCTATAAGGATATGTCATTGCATCATGAAAATTAAATTCAATTTTTTCATCTCCTACCTCCATAGACAAGGTATCCTTACCACAATCAATCTTTGTGTTGGCAGTTTTCAAGAATGGTCTCCCAAACAATATAGGAGTGCTGGTTGATGAATCACAAGAATCATGTTCCATATCAAGAATATAAAAGTCACATGGAATAACCAAACTATCAATCTTGACTAGGACATCTTCTATCACACCAAGTGGGTAAACAAAACTACGATCCGCAAGTTGTATGACAATACTAGTTTTATCTAAAGGCTCAAGACTAAGAGAATCATAAACATGTTTAGGCATAACACTAATGGATGCACCTAAATCGTATAACGCACTTTTAAAACTAGCATTACCAATAACACATGGGATAGTAAACGCACCTGGGTCTTTTTGCTTCAAAGGCATATTCTTTTGAACAACAGCAGATACAACTTCACCCATACTTACCGTTTCATGACCTTTCAGTTTGAAAGCTCTCTTGGTAGTACACAACTCCTTTAAGAATTTGGCATACTTGGGAATTTGCTTGATAGCATCAAGCAAAGGAATGTTCAGTTCCACTTTCTTGAAAACTTCTAAAATCTCTTTTTCTTTGTCTTCTTTCTTGGACTTAGAAGAACTCACAAGAAAGGGTGGAATTGTTTTAAAACTAGAATTCATTGAGTGAGGAGTTACCTTTGGAGTGTTGGTCTTTGTTTCAGTTTGTGGAGGAGGAGGATCACTACAAGATTTCACAGTTTTACCGACGGAAATATTCCGTCGGTGTGTGATAGAACTTTCGTCGGTAAAGTATTTACCGACTATATTACCGACGGAATACTCCCGTCGGAATACCTTTTGTCGGTGATTCCACATTCCGTCGCTATATCGGTCGGAAATACAAAAAAAACTTTTACCGACGGGTTTACCGACGGACCGTGCGCGCCAAAAAAAAAAAGTTTCCCGCTTGGCATATACCGACGGAATATTTTCCATCGGTGTTATAAAAATACCGACGAACGAACTCCGTCGGGAAAAGTGTCGGTGATATTTTATACCGACCGAATATTTCTGTCGGTAAATACGACGGATTTGTTCCGTCGGTGACGGTGGCAGGCACTGTCGAATTCCGACGGAGTTTTTCCGTCGGTAAATCCCTGTGTAATTGTTTTTTTTTAATTGTTTTTTAATTATTTTTAAAAAATAATATAAATTAATGGTAATACAAACCAATTATGCAAATAAAATTTATATTAAGCAACAAAAACTCAAAGTGAAATAATATTCATTAAAAAATGAATGTGTTTCAAAAAAACATTAAACAAAATTTTAAATGTAAATAATGTTTATTAAAAATTAATATAAAGGTGGAGGAGGAGGAGGAGGATGGGGGTTAGGCGGCCAAAAAGGATTAAGCGCACATGTTCCACCTTGTGTCATGTTCATGACCATTTGTCGAAGCTCTTCATAGGCCGCTCTTTGTTGTTCAGACTCTGCTCTGTGTTGTTCGTTCGCCAATCTTTGCTCTTCTTTGAGTTGTGTGTATGCCTCTGATAGGTGGTCGCACCTTTGCTGCAAGGCCACAAACTCCTTAGATTGGGAGCTCGATACAGATTGGGAGCTCCCAGCGGTTGAAGCAGTACCGGTCGACCGCAAGTTGGCCGCGGTAGTGTTGGAGAGCCCGTAAACCCGATTTTTATCGAGTCCACCTGACGATTCAGCCTCCATCCACAAATCCGGATCGAATTCCGGATGGGTCGATAGATCGTCCCCGTATCTCTCCCTCAACCGATTATTATAGGTCTCCTGAAAAAAAAATCATCATATTCAATTCAATAAACATAATAATAACTTACAAAATAAAATGGTTGAACAAACATACCACAAAATGTTGAGCACGGTTGTCAACGAACTGTTGCGTCCCCTTTTGGCGGTCATGACTTCGCACGTGCGTCTCCACAAACAGCTCCATAGGGCTCGGCTGACGTCCAAGAGACGTAGCCTATAATGAAAAAAATGTATTAACAACAAATTAATTGAACGATATATTTCATTTAAATTAATCTTACCATCCGTTTCGCATGTGCAGAAAACAGAACGGAGCCACCGGTGTGCGTTGTCACCGAGCCATGAATTGGCCGATTCTGGTTGCCAGCACCGGACTGTGAGCGTCGAGTAAACCGCTCAGACGTCACGTGCTGAAGATAGTGCGACCATATATCTTCCGGGATGTATATTGGTTTGAAATCCCTCCAAACCGCAACATCGTTCCAGCCTTGGAACCCTTTATCCCTCGCTGTTTTTTTTTTGCTTTTTTCTGGGTGTCATACCAAAAATCACGCAACCTAATTCACGCACGAAAAAATTACATTTCGAAACATAAATAATTATGTAAAAAGAAGTCGTATTTTTTTCGATGTTATCTAATTGCCGCGTGATTTTCCCACACCCTCCTCACAACAGTGTCATGTTCATCGTCCCGGTAGAATCGATGCTGTATATAAAAAAATAATTTTTTAAAATGTTAATAATTTATTTACAATTATAACTAGAATTTATTAGAAATAAGCTGAAAATTATATATTAACACGAACCTCAAATCTACGAAACCATGCATTGATTTGAGGCATCCATTCAGGATGTCTGGATATCTGACTCCATTGAAACAATGGAATCTCCATCGACGCTTTAAATGCCGATGATATTACTCGGGCGGCCTCAATGTTTGTGAACCTGAAAAGAAATGAAATTAATTTGTGATTACTTCATAAATTATGTTTTAAATTTGTTTTTTTTATATATAAAAAAAATAAAACCTTAACAAACTTACATTGAAAGATCGTCCTTCCACTGTGCCTCGTACTGGCGGGTAAATTGATTCCGCTTCGAAGGCACGCCGCTTCTGCGATGTGAAACATCACTGGAAGAGGCAGCATCGGTTGACGGCGCAGGTGGTGTAGGTGCCTCTTCTTGAGAGGCACCTAAGGAAACATCATCATCGCTGCTAGACGAACTTGATTCGACTGGACGTGAACGACCAGCTCTGGTTTTCATTCTGCGCATCTAAACAATTTTATATTAATAATTGTATAATAAAATTCAAATGTTAAAAAAAAATTGGCAGCACCTCCCCTATACTGGATACTACCCAAATCCACAAACCTGCAAATATTAACAATAGCCACAACCAATTGAACCAATCTATACTAATTATTCCAACATATTCAACTATTAATCCTAAGATAAATTCAACGTTAACAATTACAATTCACAAATTAATCAATAATTATATTCAAAACAATAAAAAATATGACAAAAAATAAATTCAATAAATTCAACAAATTATAATTCAACAAATTAATCATTACAATTCAACATTAACAATTATAATTCAACAAATTAATCAATAATTATATTCAAAACAATAAAAAATATGACAAAAAATAAATTCAATAAATTCAACAAATTAATCATTATAATTCAACATTAACAATTATAATTCAACAAATTAATCATTATAATTATGACAACAAAACAATAAAAAAAATTCAAAATATTCAAAAAAAAAACCTACATCAATAAAAGGAACGAAATATACATACCTTAATAATGTGACAAATTCAAAACTTTATCTACATTACCCAAAAAAACACCAAAACAACAAAACAACAAAAATAAAAACAACTAAAAATAAATTAAAGTAAATAAATTAAATTGGAAATCGATAATTATTCCAACAAACGCAATTATTAATTCTAAGGTAAATTCAACATTAACAATATTAATTCAATAAATTAATCAATAATTATATAGGCAATACAACAATAAATTATATTCAATAAATTAAAAAAAAATATAGACTAACAATTAAATAACAAATATTCAACAAATTCAAAAAAATTCAAATATTCAACTTTAACTAATTCTAAGTTAAATTAACTAATAACAATTCTAACAACACAACACAACACAAAAAATATTCAAAAAATTTAAAAAAAAAAACCTACATCAAGAAAAGGAACGAAATATACATACCTTAATAATGTGTCAAATTCAAAACTTTATCTACATTGCAACAAAAAACACCAAAACAACAAAAATAAAAACAACAAAAAATAAAATAAAATAAAATAAATTATAAAAAAACACATACCTTTTAATATGATGAAGATTTACAACACCAAATCTTGCTAGAGATTAAAGGTGAAAGTGTTTAAGGATTGAGGGGAAAAATGAAAAATCTTAGGTGAAAAACGGAGGAGAAGCGAAGCAGCGGGGAGAAGAAGAAAAAATGAGGGGAAGCGGTGGGGGCTGGAACTTATAGGTCAGTTTTACCGACGGAATCACCGACGGAATTAATTCCGTCGGTAAAAGGTAAAAAATTCCGTCGGTAACAGGTCAAAAATCCGTCGGTATTTTTTGAATTTCGCCCCGAATTTTTAAAAGCCCTCCATTTTTTTCGCAGTCCGTCGGTGATTCCGTCGGTAATCTGACAAGTTCAGAGGCGCATTAATTCACACACTTTGGAAATCACGCGGTCCGTCGGTATTTCTGTCGGTAATATGTGTGACCGACAAAATACCGACGGACCAATTCCGTCGGTATACCCGTCGCTGATTGTGGCATTTTGTTGTAAATATTTTCGAACTCTCTGTGAGATACCGACGGATTCTAATCCGTCGGTATACCCGTCGCTGATTGTGGCATTTTGTTGTAAATATTTTTGAACTCTCTGTGAGATACCGACGGACTAGAATCCGTCGGTATACCCGTCGCTGATTGTGGTATTTTGTTGTAAATATTTTCGAACTCTCTGTAAGATACCGACGGACTATAATCCGTCAGTGTATGCGTCGATGAAGCCGTCGGTAATTTTGTCGGTGTTGGTGGCATTTCGCGTAATTAATTTCGAACTCTCTGTGAGATACCGACGGATGACTATCCGTCGGTATGGACGTCGGTAAGATTGCATGATGTAGGAAAGGTTGTCTTTGTATTGCCTTTTTACCTTTCTGCAGAAACTTAACTGATAAACTGTCCATTACATAAACACAATAACCACATTGCTTAAACAGTAAATATTGTGTTTTACAAAATACATCATCTATAATCTAAATTACATGAGACAAATGTTTTTACATAGGGCTTCATTTTCATAATTAGTCGGAATTTTCTTCTTCTTCCTCATCAGTTGAATTGTCATCATCTTCATCGCAATCTTCAATATGGATTTCATCTTCATCATCGACATTTGCTTCTCCGCTAGAGCTGAGAACAACATGCAACTCCTCTCCGTCAATATCAACAAGACTATCATCGAGAACTCGAAAATTTGAATTTTCTTCCAATTCAATCGAAGGAGCAACTCGATATGGTTCAACCAACTCACGAACTTGAAAGACTTCATCTCGCACACTTGTGTCTTCGTTCTCATCCTGAACAACCTCGACACGACCCCGTGGTTTCGTTTTTAAAACGGAAAACCAATCAACTCCTAAACGATCCTTTCTAAATGAAGGGGTGTATGTGTAATAAACTTGTTGACATTGCTTTGCGAAAACAAAGACATCGTTTATGTTGCGGAGTCTAGCTTTTGAGTTGATTTCGACCAGACCATGGTGCGGATCAACTCTGATTCCTCTGTCCGTTGTGTCATACCAATAGCATTTGAATAAAAACACTTTATTCTGCTCGCTATGATATTGCAGTTCGAGGACCTCTTCTAATCTACCATAGTAGTCAACTTCTAACTGGCTACTTGTGGATCCCTTAACATAAACACCGCAGTTGTATGTCTTTCTTCCTTGCCCGTATTCTTCAGTATGGAAAACATATCCATTGACAAAATACCCGTTGTAGCACCTAACTTTTCTTTCAGGGCCGAGGCTTAGTGAAGACAATGACTTGGGCGCACTCCTTCCCATTTGATAAACCTTGTAAATGAAATGTACATCAATACACGGTAAATGAACGAGAATCTCGTAATGACATGCATACGTTAGAATGAGTTTGTGATAGTGCTTACATGTGTTCTGAACCATGTGGCAAATTGTTCATCTTGTAATTGAAAGATCTGGGATTCGGTCAGCTGCGAGTTATTGGAGAGCAAATATTGTCGATGTTGCCTGCAAGTGATAATGAGTGTATGATATTACAATATATAATTAACAGTATATTACTGACAAAGTTTAATTAGTATTACACATATATAGACTTACTGAATAAATGGTATCAGCTCATCACAGTTAAATAGAACATAGTTGTGTGCTTGTTTGAATTCTATTTCCGACAAATATCTTCCTCTTACGGCATTTTTAGGTGTGGGTCGTCCAGTATTGGAGAATATTGACAAGTTCCCATTGGAAGGCACTTCACCGCCATCGTCATGCCGTGGAACGCGATTGATTCTTGTTCTCAGATGAGGTTCGAAATAGTACGAGATAAATGTTGATATCTCTTCAACAATATAGGCCTCAGATATCGAAGCCTCAACATGCGCCTTGTTCTTAACCTTTTTTTTTAGATTAAACAAGTACCTGCATTGAAGTACAATTCAAGTATTTTCAAATAAGAAAAACATAGAAAATACTTTAAGATATGAATTCCATTGCAACTATAATATCTCACCGTTCGAATGGGTACATCCATATATACTGGACCAGTCCTCCAGCTTTTGCCTCGAACGCTAGATGTATAGGGAGATGCTCCATTGAGTCAAAAAATGAAGGAGGGAATATCATCTCAAGTTTGCATAGTGTCTCGATGATATTCGTTTGAAGCATCTCAATGTGCTCAACATTCATCTTGCTGGAGCATATATCTCTGAAGAAATGACTGATCTTCGTTAGTGCATCCCATATTCCCTTTTGCAACAAATCACGAAAAGCTAATGAGATGAGTGTTTGCATAAACACGTGGCAGTCATGGCTCTTCATTCCATACAATCTGCAGTCCTCTATGTTAACAAGCCTTGATATGTTCGATGCATGTCCATCCGGGAAACGCAGACTCTTAAGCCATTTGTAGACTAGCAGTTGTGCCTTTTTCTCTAACACGAAGCTTACCCTTGGTTTTGCAACCCGTGACTCGTCATAAACCAACTCCATATTTTTACGGTTACAGTATAAAGCTATATCCAATCTAGCCTTCATGTTGTCCTTTGTCTTCCCCTTCACATCCATGACGGTGTTGAAAATATTCTCAAACACGTTCTTTTCGATGTGCATGACGTCAAGGTTATGGCGGAGAAGATTAGTCTTCCAATACGGAAGCTCCCAAAAGATACTTCGCTTTACCCAATTATGGGTCAAACCAAAACCAGGAAACTTTTGCTTACCTGATTGAAGGCCAAACACAATGTCATCGTACTCTGATACAACATGATGCAATTCTTCACCAGAAAGACGTGGGGATGCAACATCTTTTTCAACTCTACCAACAAAGAAATCTTTTCTGTTCTTTCTGAACCTGTGATTAAGTGGCAAGAAGCGACGGTGACAGTCAAAAAAAGAAGCTTTACCTCCGTTTGCTAGCGTGAATGCCTTGTTGTTTTCCATGCAGTATGGACATGCGAGTTTCCCATGCGTGCTCCAACCAGAAAGCATTTCATAAGCTGGAAAATCACTGATAGTCCACATCAAAGCCGCCCTCATAAGGAAATTTTGTTTCCTCGATATATCATAAGTCAGAGATCCGGAGGACCACAACTGCGCCAGCTCATCTATCAAGGGTCGAAGACAAACATCTATATTCCGCCCCGGGCTGCTTGGACCGGGTATGACAGTAGATAGAAACATGAACTCCGACCTCATACACATTCCCGGTGGCAAGTTATAAACTGTGATAATGACCGGCCAACAAGAATAGGGAGCAGCAAATGACCTAAATGGGTTGAACCCGTCTGTGCACAACCCAAGTCGAACATTCCTTGATTCAGCAGAAAAGTCAGGATGAACACTGTTAAAGCGTTTCCACGCTTCGCCGTCAGAAGGATGCACCATCACACCATCAACGACATCGTGTGTTTGGTGCCATGTCATGTGCTCAGCAGTCCTTGGTGACATAAATAACCTCTGCAGTCTAGGTGTGATCGGGAAATATCTAAGTTTTTTATATGCCACTAGAGTCTTCCCCCTGCCAATTCTGGGTTTGTAACGGGAATGCCCGCATGTCATGCACTCGGTCATCTCAGCATTTTCAAGGTAGTATAACATACAGAAGTTAGGGCACATGTCAATTTTCTGGTATCCTAAACCGAGAGGTTTCATCATGGACTTCGCAGCATAGAAATTCTCTTTGAGCCTGTTCCTTTCAGGTAAAATGCTTCTTGCCCAATCAATAATTTTGTCATACCCAGCCTCACTCAACCCGTGATCTTACTTGATGGTGAACACCTGTGCCACGACCGATAATTTACTGTGGTTTGTGCAGCCATCCCATAATGGTTCGTCAGAATCTTTCAACAAATCAAAAAACCTAGCTGCCTCTGCATTAGGTTCTTCTTCTACGATTGGACATTGATTGACATTATCTTGATTCATTCTCATTGCATCCATAACCATGTTTCTGTAAGGATTAGTGTTGTCATTTGCCGCTTCATGCACGTTGCTAGCACTAGAAGTTGACCCAACCACCGTTTCTCCCATTCTCCTATTACTAACAAATACCTCTTCATGTGCATACCAACACTCGTAATCCTCCACAAACCCTTTATGTAGAAGATGCATCATTACAACATCTGGATGCAGATACTTTTTATTTTGACACTTCCTGCATGGACACCTAATACCGCCTCCAGTAAAATTTCTGGGAATAGATGTTGCGAAATTAATAAAACCCTGAACCCCGTTACAATAATCCATCCTCCGCAATCCTTGGGGTGAATCTAGATACATCCATGATCGATCATCCATGACTTCTATCGAACCTCTATAAAAAGGACCCATTAAGCAAGCTCTTAATTATTTCAAAACATAACATGTAATTCGGTAATTCTACAAATTAAGTTTTAACAATTTTCAAACAAATACAATCTTACAAAAATCTAAAACAAACCATAACAAGTATAAAATTATACATTCATATACTACAAGTTTGTTTGAGAAATAACAATAAAACATGTACATCTACTAAAAAAAAATACATATACTAAAAAAACAATAAAATTGACATTTAAATGTTAAAATTTTGAAAGATAGAATTACTTACAAAAAATGATAAAATCCGTCGGTAAATCAGAACACGGATGTTGTGACAACAAAACTTCAAGAAATACAACTTGTTGTGCTGAGATGAGGAAGATTTTTGTTTTGGGGCCAGGGGGGCTGGTTATTTTACAGATGGGGAGGGTTAGGATTAGGAAGAAGAAGGAGAAATAAGGGAGGAGAGTGACGGCTTTGATATATTCACTTTTGCCGACGGACTTACCGACGGTTTTATTCCGTCGGTGAATCCGTCGACGAAACCGTCGGTACTTCTGACGCGCAATCAACACGTCACCGCACGGACCTGCTATTCAAATCCCTCGGTGATTCCGTCGGTATTTTTGACGGTGCACCGGTCACGTCACCGGTACGGATCTGGCATTTCAAATTCGTCGGTGATTCCGTCGGAAAAATCACCCGCCAAAACCTCCGCGCCACCTACCCGCCCTTTTTTCATTAATTCTGAATTTTCTGTCAGTAATTCGGTCGGTAATTACCGACGGACGTACCGTCGGTAATTACCGACGAATATTGTCCGTCGGTGATTTCGGCCGAAAAATACCGACAGAAAAAAGTCCGTCGGTATTTCCGTTGGTATTTAGCGAATTTCTGGTGGTGGATGATGTTCCTTCTTTGTACTCAATTCAGTTTCTATCTCTTCTTCTTCCTTCATCTCAATTTGTTTTGACCTTTTCTCTTCAAGTTCTTTCCCACTTCGCAGCATGATCGCACTAACATTCTCTTTTGGATTAAATGCTTGGGAGGGCAATTTTCCATTCATTTGTGCTTCCAATTTCCCTACACTTGAAGCTACTTGCCCCATTTGCTTTTCCAAGTTGTGAATACTTGACCTTGTTTCCTGTTGAAAAGACATGATATTTTGTTGCAAGGTAACAATATTAGAAGCCAAAGTTTTCATCATCTCACGAAGATCATCATTGGATGACGACCCCATAACATTGGAGTTTATGAATGGAGGGGGTTGTCTTGCTTGATAATTCTGTTGGGGCTGAAATCCATTAGGATGGAATTGTCGGCCTTGATTGCCTTGTTAAGGTTGGTTCCCATACCATAGGTTAGGATGATCTCTCCATCCAGGATTGTACGTGTGGGAAAAAGGATCATACTTACGCTGAGGTTGTCCGCTGAATGCTCCATCAATTGCATGAGTTTGTTCAAAGTAATCTTCTTGCATTGTTGGGCACATATCCGAAGCATGTCCTTGAAAGGAGCATATGCTACAAACTTTCACTTGCTGCACATTTCCACAAGCCAAAGAACGCACAAGAGAAGTAAGATCATTAACTTTATTTTCAAGGTTAGAAATACTTACCTCATTTACTCGTTTGTTGGAGAAGTCTCCACGAGTGCCAAACTGTTTTGAGTTGGCTGCCATGTTTGAGATCAATTGGCGTGCAGCCTCGGGTGTCTTATCCACCAATGCGCCTCCACTTGTAGCATCAATGACACTACGGTCAATAGGTATCAATCCTTCATAGAAATATTGAATGAGCAGCTGATCGGGTATTTGATGATGAGGGCAATGAATGCATAGTTGCTCAAATCTTTCCCAATACTCGGAGAGAGTCTCTCCATGAGATTGCCGAATCCCACATATTTCTTTCCTTATGTTGGCAACTCGAGATGCTGGGAAATATTTCTCAAGGAAAATCTTCTTCATGGCATTCCAAGTTCCAATAGATCCTGGGAGAATAGAGAAAAGCCATGCCTTTGCTGCCCCCTTTAAAGAGAAAAGGAAAGCTTTCAACTTAACTTGTTCTTCATCAACTCCATTCGGTTTCATGCCAACACAAACCATATGGAACTCCTTGAGATGAGTATGAGGATCTTCTCCTGCAAGACCATTAAATGTTGGTAACAAATGTATAAAACCAGATTTGAGCTCAAAGTTTACATTATTGTCAATGTTTATGCACAATGGTTGATTTTCCACGTGAGGAGCAGCAAGCTCCTTGAGTGTTTGCTGTCGTGCAATCGCCATGTTGTTGAGGTGAACTTCCTTTCTTAACCTACGTAAAGTGCTTTCTATTTCAAGATCAACCTGCACTAGACTCTGATTAGTAGAACGGGTTACTGGCATCAATCGCTAAGAAAACTCAAAAGAAAATAACCACACAAGAGATAAAAAAAATATGCAAATTATATGAAAATCCTATGCTAAAAAAACTAAAACTACCTAAAAAACCTTAGAAAACAGTGGAATTTGGCCTCGATAGGGTGGGGCTAGTGACCACTAGTCTTGTTCAGAACGTCGTTTCACTTCAGAAAACAAAGGCTAAAAACCTAATTCCACAAACAATTTTGTCTTCAACAGTACCGCTGCGGCAAGTGAACAGTAACTCCGCAAGCAAAAAATTATGTTTTTTTTTTTTTTTTTTCAGAAATGTAAATAAGAATCACAACAACTAAAAATAACAGTACAAGCACAAGAATCAACTAAAATTACTTCCCAGGCAACAGCACCAAAATTTGTTGCGATGTCGCGGTCGCACAAATTAATTACCCTAGCTTAAAACACACAAGATAGTATAGAGCAAGCAAGGGGTCGATCCCACGAGGAAGTTTCAAGTCAGATTTTTATGTTGTACGTTATGTAATTGGGGGGATTTGATTTGCAATAATTTAAACTATGGCAGAAATTAAACTAGCAAACAAAATCAATTGAAATTGAAATATATCAAGAAAACAAACCTTGGTTGCAAGCACACATCCACCAACGGAAATTAGAACCGATCCTTGAAACGAAACTCCAGTTTATATTATGAATTTTATCTTTTCTTAATATTGGTTAATTAACGGATCCGCCGTATAACTAGCCCTAACCAACAAACAATCACAGTGTCCGCACTAATGATTTAATCCAATGGTAGCTTTAAGATCTAGATAAATTCATTAATCTTAACAACCAAGTTGTCAATTTGTGTTGCTATGATCGAATGTTCTCCCTAAGTTTAATAACGTAGTTCCGCTACAATTATCAAGCTTAGTTGCTTCACAAGTTTATATACCACAACTCCGGTTTTGATATCAAACTTAGCAATAGATTGTTCACAATAATAACTTAGAGTCCGCTCTAGCAATTATCAACAACAATCATAGGAAATATGCATAGGAAAACAAACATACTCATTCATAACATAAACTGAAAATAAAAGGAAGAATAAATCTCACAGTTCTTGAAATCCGAAGGTTTGTTATGTCTTTGCAACCAAGAAAACGAGCTTAGCCTTGCATATCTATTGAACAACTACTCTTAAAGATGAAAGAATACATAATTTCTGATTTGTAGAGAGGAGAGTTTGTGTTTCCTCACTTCTTGCTCTTTCTTTCTTCTTCTACCTCCTTCTACTCACCCTCTATTTATACACAAATTGTAAGTAAGAAAATCAAAGTTCAAGTGTGAACATCAATAGATGGTGGTAGTGTGAAGACGGCTGGCGGCTGGCGGCTGGTGGCTGGCTGGTGGCTACTAGCTTGAGGTTGGTGGCTGCCTTGAGGTTGGTGGCTGCCTTCCTTGACCTTCTAGAATATTTACTAGAGGAGCTAAATTGCTGGTCGGTTTGGATGCTTCTGGATGAAATTTGGATTCGTTTCTTCACGCAACCTGCTTGCTGGAAGAATTCAGCTGTCATCTTTGAAAAATCATATCTCCCTCATATGACATCTTTTTTGGCTGAAATTTGGAGCGTTTATAGATCTGTGAGTAAGGAATCCAAAAAAATTGAGTTTGCATCAATTGGACTTCTGAAGCTCCAGATATTGAATTTTTAATGGGCAAAGGTCAACATTAGCAGACTGCGAGATTTGACTTTGAAGGATGTGATTTCCATGATCTTTCTCTTTTTATTTTTCTTGCATTACATTTCCAAAAAGGTATGGATGTTAGCTTTTTAATGCCACTGGAATTACTTCATTTCGATCTCTGGAACTCACGCTCTGCACAAAATACCGACTGAACGTCAAATCTGCCAATTACCTCCAATTTACTCCTTTTTGCATCTTTCATCCAAAAATGCCTTCAAAACATAAAACAAAGAATATCAAGGCATTTTATATAAATAACATATGCAAAACACTAGTTAAATGCGGGTGAAACTATCGAATAATATGGTTACATCACATAGACTATTGTTGACTCAAAAACTGTTAACGAAAACTTAGTCCCTACAGAACCAAAAATCACCCTCTAAACCAATGTTGATGGCTGAGGCTGAAATATTGAGTGCACCTAGACCAATGTTGACTCAGAAACCGTTGACAAAATAGAGTCCCTGCTGAACCAAAAATCACCCTTGAAACCCAAGTCGATGGCTGACGCTGAAATATTCAGTGCACCTGGACTAATACTGACTTAGTAACCTTTGACGAAAACATGGACCCACCTAACCTAGAAAACATCCATTAGACCGAGTTCAACGACTTGTGCTGAAATCTTCAGGGCACACAGACTACTACTGACTAAAATACCGTTGATGAAAACAGAGTCCCTACTGACCCAAAAATCATCCTCCAAACCAATTTCCCCCGCTGACGCTGAAATATTCACCGCACATAGACTACTATTGACTCAGATACCATTGCTGAAAATTGAGTCCATGCTGACCAAAGAATTATCCTTCAAACCCATTTCCGCTTCTAACACTGAAATCTTCAGTGCACATAGACTACTACTGACTTTGAAACCGTTGAGTGAAAATTGTGCCACTGCGAACCCTTAAATCATCCACAAAACCAAGTTCAATTGCTGACATTGAAATCTTCAGAGCTTATGGACTATTGCTTACTCGTAAATTATTAATGAAAACCGGGTCCCTTCAGACACAGAAATCATCCTCGCAACCCAGTTCCATGGGTGACACTTAAATCTTCGGCGCATATAGACTACTGCTGACTTAGAACCTTTGACAAAAACTGAGTACTTAATGACCCAAAAATCATCCACGATCCGAAGTGCTGCTGCTGCAGTTGAAATCTTCATAGAACACATACTAATGCTTCCTCAAAAACCATGGATAAAAAATGGAAACCTTCTGACCTAGAAATCATCCTTCCAACCCAAGTTCCACAGCTAACACTTAAATCGTCAGCACACATAGACTATTGCTGATTTAGAAACCGTTGATGAAAATTAGGTCATATCTGGAGCTATAGATCTTGGATTTTAACAATGACATTTTGTTCAGATAAGAAGATAAGGATTTTCATCAAGTCAAGAGTTGGCCACCCACTTAATAATTAGTCATCAAATCAATAATTCCAAATTTTGGCCTATAAAAGGAGGCATTTGCCATGTATTTAGGCATTTTGGTTGTTCAGATCAAGATCATGCTCTTTATTTTCTTTATACTTTTGTAATGTTTAAGTTTTATTTCATGTTATATTTTCCTTAATCTCTTGTTTATGCTTTTCATTTCCTTTACTATACTTATGTTTATCTTCTTCATTATGTTTAGCTAAGTTTATTATGTCAAAGTGAAAATGTTTCACTAATGGTGTTAGAATATGTATAATATAAACTCAACATGGACTTCAATGTTTATATCCAAGAAAGTTTGTTATTAACATATCTTATCTTTTTATCTTACTAATTCTTAATAACTTGCTTGTTAAATGGTTAATCTAGATTTGTGTTGTATAACACTTGGCACAACAAATGATTGGCACTCTCATAGCCCAACCGTATGGTATTACCTACAACTGTGCTATGAAAGGAACTTGATATGTTGTTAACATAAGTTAGCATCATGAATGCCTGATAATATTTAAAAGTATGGTGTTACTTTAATAAGATAATTAATATGATCATGTTAACAATTTATAATGACCTATTAAGGATAAATCATCCGATTGGAACCTCCTTTGTGTGTGGTTTCTAGTTGAGTAATAAAAAGAGTTTATACTATACTTATTTGTAATACTATTAGTGGATCCTCTAACCTTGACAATTGTTTTTATCATTGTTTAATCCTTATATCAATATCACATCTCAAAGCTCTCTTTATTTTTTTTTGATCGAATGTAAGAAGTATATAGATCAAAAACCAAGCAAGACAAGCTTGCAGTACAAGCTGGAAACCAGCAGAGTTCAGAATATATACATAAATACAAAAAGGGAATAAACTTCCCATAAAACAGAAACTGAAAATCAGCGAAATACATGCTGAAAACAGCAGGCCTAATCCTAACAGCACCCCCGGCCAGACCAGCTAACCGAGGGAGAGAAAACAAGCAGCATCTTATCCCCAGCGAGAGAAGCCAGGAATGAAATATTCTGCATAAAACAACAACAGCAGCACCAAAAGGGTGTATAGCATCGAAACTAGCATTGCATCAGCACTGCATCAGCCCTACATCAGCACCCATGCAGAAATAAGCTGCGTGAAGTAGCACCCGGCCAGCCCCAAGGGCCATGACAAAGCTCTTCTGTAGCATACCGGAAGAGCATACTCTAATGCAATCCTACGCCAGCTCAAAAGATGGAGTAGGCCACCCAGCTGCAGCTAGAAGAGGTGCAGCAAACAACCTGCATATAGCAGCAACAAACTAACAAACCTCTCAAGACAAAGGTTGATAGAGCAAAGGAACATGCAATGAGGAGACTTCATCATCAGCAATGAATCTACCCAATGCAGCAGTAACAAGAAGCCAGAGAGGAATCCCCGACTGTCCATGTGAACGAAGGTAATCTCAGGCTGCATAAAGCAGCAACAAATAATCCACAGTAGACAAAGAAATCCTCAACAAGCAGGACTCCACTCATATCCAAAGCCACATCCACTGCTATACTCGAGCTGCACAGAACCAGCCAACCAGAGACTATAGGGGCATACAAGCAGACTAAGCTGACAGCATCAGCAGGAGCAACAGGATGAAGAAACCAAACAGTGGCTTACCAACATCCCAACATAAGGCTCCCCGGTCCACTAAGCAGCACGTTTGTCTCCAGCGGCTAACAGCAGTTCAGTTAAGCAGAGTAGACATGGAAGAAGATAAGCTGAGTCACCAACCACTTCAACCCAGCAGAAAAGCCAGGGAAGTACACAGCAAGGGCTCAAAGAAACCCAGCATACCAGGCTACATAAAGTAGCAACAAGCTAAACATCCATTCAGCCCAATCAAAGCAATGCACCCAGCCAAAATTACCGAGCCAGAAGGGAGATGAAACCCTACCGTAATCAGGCGTTGATGAAATCAACCCATATACCAAGAGAATCAAAAACCCTAACCCATCTAGTGCTAATGGAGAAGGCATCGCCGATGGTTGAATAGTACAAAAGAAAAACAAGAGACCCCATCGGGTCCCATAAGAAACAGATCTGGGATAATAAGAGAGTGGAGAGAAAGAATCAAACCTCCATCTAATTCAGAGCTACCAGATCATAAACAGGATCCCTTTCAGCAGAGACAGGAGCCCGATCTCTCCATGGCATGATTGACCAGCGAAATCCCCATCATCGGGAAAGTCAAGCCGTACACCCATTAGGTTTAGAGGAGAAGCACATCGCGGGGTCGCTGATTGCTGGAAAAGGGACACCAATGTTGGACTGATTACGGGAGACATGAGGAAAGAGCCTCACGGAGTTCAGTAGCAGCAAATCGGGAGGAGAAACTTCAAGGGAAGGAGAGCATCTCTCTCTAAATTCTATCTCCTGCTTAACTAACTCGACTGAGAGCCTCAAAGCTCTCTTTATTATTATTATTATTAGTAGTAGTAGTAGTAGTAGTAGTAGTACTATTATTATTATTACTATTGTTGTTGTTGTTGTTGTTATTTATAATTTATATAGTTAACCTTCCTGTGGTTCGACCTTGGTCTTGCTGGGTTATTTATTACTTCGACACTCATGCACTTCGGATAAGACATCAATCTTTTGATCGTGTCAACTACTGCTGACTCAGAAACCATTGATGAAAATTGGGTTCCTCTAGACCCAGGAAATCATCCTCGCAACCCAGTTCAACATATGACACTGAAATCTTCAGCGCACAAAGACTACTACTGACTCAAAAACTGAGTCCCTGCTGAACCAAAAATCACCCTCGAAACCCACGTCAATGGTTGACGCTAAAATATTGAGGGCACCTAGACTACTGCTGAATCAGAAACCGTTGAGAAAAACTGGAACCCACTTAACCCAAAAAAAAAATGACCAAACCCAATTCAACAGATAACGTAGAAATCTTCAGCACACATAGACTACTGCTAATTCAGAAATCGTTGACGAAAATTGAGTCCCTGCTGAACCAAAAATCACCCTTGAAACCCAGGTCGATAGCTGACACTGAAATCTTCAGCGCATATAGACTACTGCTGACTCAAAAACCGTTGACGAAAACTATGTCCCTCCGTACCTAGAAATCATCTATACAACCCAGGTTGACGGCTGACGCTGAAATCTTTAGCCCATATAGACTAGTGCTGTCGGAGAAACCATTGACAAAAATTGTGTCCCTCCTCACCCAAAAATCATCCTTGAAACCCAAGTCAACGGTTGACGCTAAAATCTTTAGCGCACATACACTACTTCTGATTTAGAAATCGTTGATGAAAACTGCATCACTACTGACTCAGAAATCTTCACCGAAACCCATTTCTTCGACTGACACTTAAATAATTAGCGCACAAAGACTACTACTACTCATGCAAAAACAGTTGATGAAAATTGAGTCCCTACGACTCATAAACTATCCACGAAACCAAGTTCTATGGTTGATGTTGAAATCGTTAGAGCACATAGACTGCTACTGACTCAGAAATCGTTGATGAAAATTGTGTCCCTATGAACCCAATAATCATCCAAGTAACCCAGTTATACGACTGACATTGAAATCTTCATAGCACATAGATTACTGCAGACTCACAAACCATTGACAAAATATGAGTCCAAGCATACCCAAAAACCATCCACGAAACCAAATTATATGGCTGACGTTGAAATCTTCTGAGCACATAGACTACTACTGACTCAGAAGACGTTGATGAAAAATGAGTCCATGCGGACCCAATAATCATCCAAGTAACCCAGTGTTGATGAAAAATCTTCAGCACGTATTAATTAGTACTGAAAAGTGCATTCTCATTAAAGCTTTATATCATCATATTGCACTAAAGTATCCTTAAATTCTAACAAAAGCATGTTTTATAATAACAAGTCTGATAATATAAGATATCTTTAATTTATGGTAAATGCTCATTTTGAATCTCACAATACAAAGGATTGATTGATGTGATTAACTATTGAAAGTGAAGAGACAAAAAGAGGACTAAACTTAGAGAAGAGAAGCTTGTTCAATTCAAATTGCAGCACCATTCAGTTATTGGGTTATAATTGGAGTTGTAGACCTTGGATTTATGTCTGATTTATCTTGATGGAAAGCTAAGACATAGACCTAAAACTTTCATGAAAAGTCCAAGGTTCAAATCTCCCGTTTTCAAGTTGAAATCTTAGCATTAAAAGAGACGTTTGAATCTATCCTGCAGCCCAGACACTATTTGATGTTCAGCCCATATCTCGAGTTCTAGAAGTCTAAATAAGCTCTGGGTTTTTTTTTTTTGTTGAAAAGTTGAGACAATTTGCCACAACTTTCATGAAGACTATGTGCTTGAATTCTAATGTTAGTAATGATGTTTTGGCCAGTCAACAATATCAATAACCAACCAACAATATAAATAACCAGCCAACAATGTCAAAAACTAGCCACCAAATCAATGGTTGGCCACCAACTAAATAGTTAGTCATCTAATCAATAGTTTTGAATTAAAGCCTATAAAAGAAGGCATTTGCCATGTATTTAGGCATCTTGTTTTTCAGATCAAGATCATCTTCTTGCTTTCTCTCTTTGTAATTTTCAAGTTTTCTTTCATGCTATATTAATCTCTTGTTTATGGTTTTTCATTTCCTTTCCTATACTTAGTTAACTTATATCATAATCATGATCTTATATTGTTTATTCATGTTTCTCTTCTTCATAATGTTTAGCTAAATTTATTATGTCAATGTGAAAAGGTTTCACTAGTGGTGTTAGAATAGGTATAATATAAACTCAACATGGACTTTAATGTTTATATTCAAGAAAGATTGTTATTAGCATGTTTTATCTTTTTATCTTACTAATTCTTAATACCTTGCTTGTTAAATGGTTAATCTAGATTTATGCTATATAAGACTTGGTACAATAAATGATTTATCCTTCATAGTCTTCAGCTGACATTGTTGTTATGAGAGAAACTTGATTTGTTGTTAACATAAGTTAGCATCATGAATACATGACAAAATTTGCAAGTATGGTGTTACTTAGATAAGACGATTAATATGATCATGTTAATAATTTATAATGAGCTAATAACGATAAATCATCCGATTGGAACCTTCTTTGTGTGTGGTTTCCAGTTGAGTAATAAAAAGAGTTTATATTATATTTATTTGAAATACCATTAGTGGATCCTCTAACCTTGACAACTGTTTTTATCTTTGATTAAATCTTTACATCAATATCACATCTCATAAGTTCTTCTCAACTTTTCTCACCAGTTAAAAAAAGAAAAAAAATAGAGAAAAGCGGATAGAGAGAGTTGAAGATTTTGGAGAAAAACCAATAAAGCTCCGTTGGCCATATCTCTGGAATCCACCGTTGGATCATGCTGAGTTTTGGATATGTTGTTCTTATTACAATCCTCTACTACCTGACCTGAGGGATTGGAAAGAACACAATTTGTTTGACAGAAATAATCATCGAACATTTCTTGGAAAACAAAAAGGAAATGCACCTGCAGGGCAATTTGGTCGCCGACCAATTTCTCTCTCGTCCACCGTTGGATCATGCTCATTCTTGGATATGTGGTGTGCCTAGATGTTGCCTTCATTTTTTGTTGGTGGATATCCAAAACACATTCTTCGGCAAGGTTTCATGCATGTTGAATAGTAGCTCGTCCATTTTAAGCTAAGCTCGGTTTTATGCAGATCTAGGGAGATCTAACCGTTGGATCATTATGATTTTGAGATATATTATGCAGAACTTTATGATATGTAGTCTGACCGTTGGGTGTAAAATAATAATCAGAGGTTGATGACGTATTGTGTTTTGAATCTATTGCTAGTTTTGGCAAAATGTAGTAAGCTTGATTAAATACATGTTTTGATGAAATTAGAATTGTGTGGGTGTAGGTTTTATAGAAGATGTAATGGTAAAATATGTTCTTATTATTAGTATTATTATAGATTAATTATGTATTCTTTATATGAGGGGAATAATGATTATTGTGTAAGAATAGTAAGGAACATTGCTATATGAACATATTGATTGAATACAAAGCTAACTTGTTGGTTGTGTGGATATAAATGGGGTGGAACCATGAAGAAAATGAAATGAAATAAATTTGGAAAATAAAACATATTTAAAGCTAGCCATAAGTATTTTTGGCAAATTGATTAGTTAATGAAGATTATCATGGATTCCAACTAGTAGGGTGAAATTGTTGTTGTGATAATGATCTAAGAATATTAATTGTTAAGGTTTGCCGCATATGTTTAATCGACGAGGAGAAAGCGAAAGAAAATGAATAGTTCATCATTTTTTTGTATTAGTAATAATAATAGGAGAAATCCCAAAAGGAATGAGTTTCCTTATTTTGGTCTAATCTTGCTATATTGTACAGGTAAGGAAATTGTTTGAATTTTTTGCTTTAGAATTGGTTTGAATTTGTGATTTAATGATGCCAAATGACCTTGGATGATGTTGTTTTTACATGAAAATAAGTTGGAAGTTGAAAAGGATTTCTAAGGAATGAAAATCCTCGTTGTCCAAAATTTTAGCTATAAATGAGGGGCTATTGTGATTGTTGATTTTGAACCTTAAAACAAAATAAGTTGTATTTCCATGTTTTAGCCTTTCATAGAGATAAATCACACCCAAAACTGAGTTTATAGCTCTAGTTATGATTAAGACACTAGATAGTGCTTTGGGTTGGTTAAGCTAAATTGATCGGAATTAGATAATTTTTAATCTTTGCTTGAAATTGTTGTTGAGTGATGGTTTTGATAACAAAATTATAAGAATGAATATAAACATGAAAATGAGTAAGAGTATGAGATGTTAAAGCAAATTCCTTGTGATTGGTTTGAGAATACTAGTTGAATGAGAATTAAATGAAGATGTGATGTTGGTTGTATTGTTGATAAAAATTAAATCCCTAGTGGTACAGGGGGAGCTGTGGAGACTAGACAATTGCATGGAGTGGCAGCACGTGCACCTATTCTAGGTAGGTGATTCATCACCTTATTTTGTAATTATTAGTTTTTCTTAAATATATGTGTTGTGTGTTTAATTGATGTTAAAAGAATGAAACAAATGAATAAGTTGAGTGATTATTACAAATGAGAATTATTGGTAATTTAAGATAAATTACCGAAATTATTTGGCTAACAAAAGAGGTTAGCCGGATGTGGGGTAATTCGTATGGAATTACTGGATTAATTGACGTTAGAGGTTAGCCAGATGCTAGGTAATTCGTATGGAATTATTGGATTGATTTTGGCAAACAAGATGGGTTAGCAAGATTTCTTGGGTAATTAAGAGAATTACCGGGTTTATTGGTTAACAAGGAAATTAACTGGATATGGGTAATTCATATGGAATTACCAAATTAATTGGCTAACAAAAGAGATTAGCCGGATGCTAGGTAATTCCTATGGAATTACCGGATTGACTTTGGCAACCAAGATGGGTTTGCTAGATTTCTTGGGTAATTAAGAGAATTACCGGGTTTATTGGTTAACAAGGAAGTTAACTAGATTTGGGGTAGTTCGTATGGAATTACAGGATTGATTGACTAACAAAAAAAGTTAGCTGAAGGCTGGGTAATTCATATGGAATTACCAGATGTACTGGTAACCGAGGAAGGTTAACCAAATATGTGGGTAATTATATGAAATTACCAGAATTACTGGCAATCGAGATGAGTTAGCCGGATAGTTAAGTTTTGAAAAGATTATGTGAATTAATTTATTGAAGTTAGAAGTAGTAAATTCTAAATGTTATGAGTAAAATAATTAATATATGACTAAGATATTAAGTAAATTAATTAATGTGGTTATTGGGTAGACACAATGATTTGGAGATTGGAGAGGGATTGATAGATAATTTGTTATCATAGTGTTGGTGGCTAAGGATACATTATAATGATACTTAACACCATAATGATGGTGGCTAAAGGTATAAATTGATACTTGGCACTGTGATGAGGGTGACCAAGGTTATCTGAAGGAAGTTTAGTGATCGTAGTGTTGATAACTAAGATTGTGTGCAAATGATACTTGGCAACCATGGTTACAATGCATATGATGTTAATAAGAAAAATGAAAGGGGTTCGGTATGAATGGAAGAATCAAATGGCATTGATTAGCTATCCAGGTTTAGATTGCTAATGGTATCAATGAGGTTTCATTGGTGCCAGTATTTCTTAAATTGATTAGTCTAGCCCAATATTAGAAGAGTAAGGATACTAATGAGATTTATTAGTTTCGGCGATTACCTTATAGCAACAGATTCAGAAAAGGGAAAATATTGATTAATTATTCCAAAAGAGTGAGATAAGCTAATGATACCAAGAGAGGAATATCTTGATATCAAGTGAGAATTGATTTATACGGAGATGGTGTTCGCAAATTGTTAAGTTGTGTTGAGATTTCCAAGATGGAATTATTCTTGGCAAATGAAATAGGATATTGGTAATAAATGGAAAATATATGTTGTAAAAGAGGTTTATGCCTAATTTTATATATCAAAATAAATTTCATAGAGATTATTGTCTGCCATTGTTATTGCTTGTTACTATCTTATATATTTATGTGTACATGTTAATTTCTATTTTCAGGTCTATCAGGGTCGCGTCAAGGGTAATACTAGTTTAGTTATCTTTTGCTTTTGACCATGAAAATTATTTGTAAATTAAAAGACTTTATCTCCTAAAACTTGAGATGTAATCTTAATTTGTAAATTTGAATGTATGTCTTTAATCTGATGGTTGAAACTCTTAGTACCTATTTGACCATGCATGTTTATAGTTGAAATTGAATATTTCATTTGAACTACATTATATGATGTTATTGAATAAGATGTGTTGTGTTGATGATAATGCTAATGAGTTGGGTTGAGACCCAGGATGATTGGGTTGTGATTTTGAGTTATGAGATGTGCGATATTATAAGTGTAAATAGGATATATGTCGATAAGTTGGGACCTACCAGTATAGGGGAGACTTTGCCGAAATTTTGGTATAAATTTTGGTGGAACCTGTATATCAAAAAAAAAAATTACCTGGAAATTTCCAATATATTGCAAAAAAGAAGGTAGAAAAATCAAGGTTGTTACAAAAATCTTCAAAGCATATAGACTACTGCTGACTTAGAAACTGTTGATGAAAACTACGTCCCCGTGGACCCAAAAAAATCCACGAAACCCAGTTCAACATCTAATGCTGAAATCTTCAGTGCACATAAACTACTACTGACTCTGAAATCGTTGACAAAAACTGAGTCCCTCCGAACCCAGAAATCATCCTCCCCATCCAGTCCGGTAAGGCACCGCAATACTAGTCAATAGAGGTTATACGAATTTTGTTATTTACTTCTTTTTGACTTGTGGACTTCCTATTTGGTTAGGATTCTTTTTCTACAGGGATATGGCAGCTAGTTTTGGGAATTTCCTAGTTCCACAAAGATCTTTAATCAGCTGCAATATAATCTCCAAGTGTGACAATGATTCATTAATGTTTCAAAATACTTTTCTTATAAGAATTCCTTATTCCTCCTAGCTACACAAGGAAAGAAGGGCTAGTGGTATTTAATGACAAGTTAGTTATTATATTTTTTTTTCATGTTTGGGCTTAATTAATACTTTGTTTTTAGTTGGAATCCAAGGCTTGTTTTGAGTTATGAGCTTTTCAGTTTAGGGTATATGGGTCAATTCAGCCCATAAGGGTAGATCCATTAAGGTTACTTTTAAGAACTATTTAAACACATGTAACCTAAATTTCAGCAGCCCTTAATGATTATTACTTCTAAATTTTTTAGTTTTAACGTGTGAGAGTGATTCTTGCATTCTTCAATTCTTGAACGAACTGAATCTGACTTATTGAAGATTAACTGGCTTTGTGGCATCATTCTACTCATTCCAATAGTGTTGGTGTCTTGGGGCAAGTTTTCATTGTGTCACACTCCTATCAAATCTATTTTGGCTTTCTAGGATCAGATCTCAATCTTGATTGTGGTTGCATGACCACATGATCACGAGGTTTTCATCAGACACGAATAAAGTTTATGATACGAAAACTCTGATTTGAACTAAATCTATACCGTAGAGGGTTTAAATTTGAGGTTATTCCAATATCATTTGGTATAGGTTTCAATTATGGTACTTAAAATCAGGTAATGTGTTAGATTTATAACAGGATATAAAAATGTGTTTACTACTATTTATTTTGACCTATTTAGTTTATTATGTTATTTTTGGATTATTTAGGAGTCAAATAAGTTTTATCATTAATTCTTGGCTTCTGTTTTATTTCAATTCTTCGTATCGTCCATATTTCATATGAATTCCCTTTGTTACTCACGAAATTGTAATTGTAGTTTTGTTTTATAGTATCTTATTCATTGTTTAGTAACTTTATATGTATTTATTGCGTTACAATAACCATTAACCGTGGTTCGTTGATTTCAAGTTTCGAAGAACTGTAAGAAGGTGAGCCGAGAGGTAAAAGGCGTAGTGAGAACAGTTGAGTGAACAACCTTGAATCTTGTGAAACATGAGCGTTGTAAGGATATATTTTTCTTGCTACTAATCAATATTTTCATATTCAAATATGTCTGAAAATAACGACTCCACGACACCGAAAGCACATAACACCTTTAAGGTGCAAGCTTTCACCTAACAACTTGGGCTTCTTACTAAGGTGACAAAGGATCTGAAAGATGAGATGGGTTAAATGAGACAATAAGGCAATAAGATGGATGGATTGAGAATGGGGTCTAATTGGAGAGGAAAAACTATCCAAAGGGCCATAAGGAATGTTAAAACTAACTTTGTTGATTTTACAGATGAAAACGCATATGTACATGATGATGACCATGACTTCACATCCGAGGGTAATAGAGATTAATTTGTGATGCGAACCTTATGATCTTATGGTCATGCAACCCACAATTAAGATTGAAATCTAATCTCGAAAAGCCGAAAATGGTATGGTAGGAGTGTGACACAATGAAAACCTATCCCAAGGCACCAACACTCTTGGAATTGAATCGAATGACACCACGAAACTGATTAATCTTTGATTAGTCATTTTCAGTTCTTTCAATAATAAAGAAAAGAGAGAGAGAGGTTAGAGAGAGGTTAGAGAGGAAAGATACATAGGGGCGGTGCTCCGATAGCCATATCTCCGGCGACCACGGTTGGATCAAGCCAAGATTTGGATATGTTGTGCACTGAACTATTGTCTACATTCTGACTGGAGGGATCTTCTAAAGCTGCCGCCGTTTAAGAATTCTGGACAATTGAAATTTTCTGGAAAACCCCCTAGTGCTGTCAGAGTCGCCGGCCGATTTTGCCTTGTTATACCGTTGGATCCAGACTATTTTTTGGTATGTTGTGAACATCTATATTGCCTCCAATATGTCCAGAGGGATCTTCCATATTGGATTCCTCCTGCGGAAGCTAGCCATTTGAACATTTCTGGAAAAATCCTTCTCAGAACAGTCAGAGCCGCCGGCATATTTCTCCTTTTTCCACCGTTGGATCAAGCTTATTTTTGGATATGTGATGCGTCTGGTTATGATACACATTCTGAACGGTGGAGATTAGAAATTAAGCCTCCAACAACGTTTTCTACATGTTCAACAGAAGGTCGTCATTCTGAGGTCAGTTTCGATATAATCAAGATCTGCAGAGATCCAACCGTTAAACTGTGCTGCTTTTTTAATATGTTATACATAACATGTGTATCTACCTTTGAACCGTTGGGATTTTTTACCGAACAGATCGTTGTTCCAATCATAGTGCTGGTTGCTTATTAGTGCTTCTTGGACTGAGTTTGTGTCCTTAGAACGTTCTATCTAGTATTTGTATGCTGCCACATTGTCTTTGTATTCTGCTGTCGAATTTGTTCCAATGGCTAGCTCTGACATTGAACAACACAATGGAGTTAAATCTGGCCATACCTTACAATTAGAGCTCCAAGCTATGCTAAATAGTCATGACATGAATCCTGTGTTGGGTTCTAAAGTTGATGAGTTGAAGGTTGGGTCTAAGCAACAAGAACAGCTACACCTTAGCCCCAAATTGAATTTTTTAAATGCTTTGAAGGGCTCTGATGTTGATGACAATAAGGGTAGGATGTCCCTTGATATGAATCCAGTCCGTAACTTGCATTTTGCTCCCCTTGCAATAACTGATGGTCGTGTGACAGTAGCTCCTCCACTTGATGTGTTTGAGGATGGCTGTGAACTTTGGAAGTCCACTCTAGTTGGTCATTTCGTGGGTCAGAAATTACCCTATCCTGTTGTTAATTCTATTGCCAAAAGAATATGGGGCTCCCATGGTCTATCCGAAGTTTTATCTTCTGATAATGGATTCTTTCTCTTCACTTTTGATTCTGTTGATCACGCCACTAATGTTCTGGAGAGAGCCCCATGGCACATGGCCAATAGACCTTTGGTGCTTAAACGTTGGCATCCGAACATGCAATTTTTGAAAGATGATCTGGATAGAGTTCCGGTATGGGTTAAGCTCTATAATGTTCCTCTAGAGTATTGGATTGTTAAGGGGTTGAGTTGTGTAGCGAGTGCTATTGGGGTTCCCCTTCATGCTGACCTTACTACATTGTTGCGTAAAAGGCTTAGCTACGCAAGAGTTTGCGTTGAGATAGAAGCTTCGAAAACGCTGGTGAAGGAATACGACCTTCGCTGTCCAAATGGGTTATTCATAACAATTTCAGCGGATTATGAATGGATACCTTCAAGGTGCAGTAATTGTAATGTCTTTGGACATACCACAGCGATATGTGCTACCAGTAAAGTTAATGATCGTACAATGGGGGTAGAGGGCAAAAGGAAAATAGGAGTTGTGAACTCTAAACCCGCAGATAATAAGCAGAATCAGCTTCAATGGTAGGTAGTTGGTAAACGAAATAAGGGTGTTACGATTGGTGAGAATGATTGTTTGGCATCTAAAGAGCTTAATTGTAATGAGAATGGTTGTTTAGCATCTGCTTTACATATTGCTGATTGTAATACGAATGAAACTGCGACATCAGATGTGCCCAATGCTGGTTGTTATGAAGATGAAAATCCTACCTCTCCTCTTGTTTTGAAGAGCTTACGAGCAGACATTGTGCCGGAGGAAGGGGATGCATGTACTTCTTTAGATCAAAGTTCAACCATTTGTAATACAATTGCTTATGCAACCATGAACCCTGTTAGTCATGAGGTGAATGTTGATATTGGAGCTATGGGAGGTGATACAGGCAAGGAAGATGATGATAAGGAGTCGACGTCACTGATCCCAACAAGTCCACAAAGTCCGATTTCTTCTGACGGGGAAACTTTTATTAATCATTTAGCTAGCAAGGCTAGAGACTCTCTAGAGAAAAAGAAAACGGGTTCTCCAGGCTTTTCAAAGAAGAGTAAGAAATCTGGCTCCTCGAGGGGGGCAAGTCAAGGTAATCAGTGTGTTGCTGTTTGGTACTCCTCTCTATTTCCCTATGATTATTGGATGTTGGAATGTTAGAGGTTTGAATGATCCCATAAAGCATTCAGAACTGCATCAGCTCATCCATCAAGAGAGGATGGTTTTTTTTGGTTTGGTTGAAACTCGGGTTAGAGACAGGAATAAAGATAATGTTTCGTAACTTCTTCTGCCTAATTGGTCATTCTTGTATAATTATGATTTCTCTTGTCGTGGTCGTATTTGGGTTTGTTGGAATGCTGATTTGGTGAAGGTGGATGTTCTGGGAATGTCAGACCAGGCTATCCATGTTTCTGTCATGATATTAGCTACCAATATCTGTTTTAATACTTCAATCATTTACGGAGACAATAATGCATCCTTACGTGAGGCTTTATGGTCTGATATTGTGAGTCGTAGTGATGGATGGGAGTCAACCCCATGGATTCTCATGGGCGACTTTAATGCTATCCGCAACCAGTCAGAGAGGTTAGGAGGGTCTTCTACGTGGGCTGGTCATATGGACAGATTGGAAACATGTATACGTGAAGCGAAAGTGGATGATCTTCGGTATTCAGGTATGCATTATACTTGGACGAACCAATGTCCTGAGAATATGATTATGCAGAAACTAGATAGAGTGCTTGTGAATGAGAAGTGGAATATGCGCTTCCCATTGTCGGAAGCGAGATTCTTGCCTGCTGGCATGTCAGATCATTCTCCAATGGTGGTAAAAGTCACTAGCAATGTTCAGAACATAAAGAAACCATTCAGATTCTTCGATATGTGGATGGATCATGACGAGTTCATGCCCTTGGTGACGAAAGTATGGGATCAGCATTCGGGAGGTTGTCCAATGTATCAACTGTGTTGCAAACTAAGGAAGCTAAAACAGGAACTTAAACATTTCAATAAGACTCACTTCTCCAATATTTCTGATAGAGTCAAAGATGCAAAAAATCACATGGATAAGGCTCAACAAGCTCTGCACACAGAGCCTGAGGATCCAACATTGCGTATGCGAGAAAGAGATGCTATTCGTAACTATGCTTCTACTGTCAGGGAAGAAGAGAGTTTTTTCAAACAAAAGGCAAGGATACAATGGCTTAGCTTGGGGGATCAGAATACTAGCTACTTCCACAAATCAGTAAATGGTAGACATAATAGAAATAAGCTTCTCTCGGTTACAAGGGAGGATGGAGAAGTCACTGAAGGACATGAGGCAGTCAAATCAGAAGTAATTGCATACTTCCAGCGTGTATTGGGAGTGAAACAGATGCCTAGGGTCCTGAACGAGGAAGTGATGCAATCGGCAATTAATTACAAACTGTCGTCAACTCAACAACATGTACTAGCACAAGATGTAACAAGAGAGGAGATTAAGCATGCTATGTTTAGTTTGAAAAACAACAAAGCTCCTGGTCCGGATGGCTTCAACGCAGGTGATGTGCATCATGGGAATTATAATCCATCTCGTAAAGCTGAATCTAATATGCAAGAGGATTCAGATGGTCCAATGACAAGAGCGAGAGCGAAACAACTACAACGGGCCTTGACGAATCAAATTGCAATGATTGAAGCTGCGTCAGAGTTAAAAATTAGCAATCAGTTTGAAATTGGTTCAAGGGTGCTTATTTGCCTACAATTGGAACTTGGAGCGAAACAGCTTCAATCATTGCAATTTGATTCGTCAAGGCCCGTTGTAGTTGCTTTGCTCTCGCTCTTGTCATTGGACCATCTGAATCCTCTTGCATATTAGATTCAGCTTTACGAGATGGATTATAATTCCCATGATGCACATCATCAGCCCCGGGTTGAAAATGATTTGTCCTCAAATCAGAATCGTCATCATCATCCAAGTACGGAGATAAGTCTTTCACATTAAAAGTAGCTGATACGTTGTAATCACCAGGAAGATCTACCTTATACGCATTGTCATTCACCTTCTCTATAATACGAAATGGACCGTCAGCTCTTGGCATCAACTTGGACTTACGTTTGCTTGGAAATCTGCCCTTGCTAATATGAATCCAAACAAGATCTCCAGGTTCAAACCTGACCATCTTTCGCCCCTTGTTAGCTTGTTTAGCATACTTTGTTGTTTTCTCCTCAATATGTAGTCGAACCTGCTCATGTAGTTTCTTCATCAATTCTGCCTTTCTAATTCCATCCATAGATGTCCTCTCATCAATTGGAATATGAACAAGATCAATAGGAACACAAGGATTAAAGCCATAGACAACCTTAAATGGTGAAAATTTTGTAGCCCCATGCACACTACGATTATATGCAAACTCCACAATCGACAAACAAGTATCCCAACTCTTCAAATTCTTATGTATAACAGCTCGTAACAAAGAAGATAAAGTTCGGTTTACTACCTCAGTTTGTCCATCAGTTTGTGGATGACATGCCGTACTGAAAAGTAACTTTGTTCCAAGTTTCCTCCAAAGAGTCTTCCAAAAGTGGCTTAAGAACTTTGTATCACGATCAGAGACAATGCTTTTAGGAATTCCATGCAAACGAACAATCTCTTGAAAGAACAAATCAGCAACATGTACTGCATCGTCAGTTTTCGTACAAGGAATGAAATGGGACATTTTGGAGAATCGATCAACCACCACCATTATTGAATCCTTCCCACGTTGTGTTCTCGGTAGTCCAAGTACAAAGTCCATGCTAATGTCCATCCATGGTTGCTCTGGAATAGGCAGTGGCATATATAGTCCATACGCATTCTCTTTACCTTTAGCTCTCTTGCAAATAGCACATCTTTCAATCACCTTGTGTACATCCCGTAACATACTAGGCCAAAAAAAATGTTCTTTCAGCAGCTCATAAGTCTTCTTCTCCCCAAAATGACCACTAAGACCACCACTATGAGCCTCTCGCACAAGCAACTCCCGTAACAAACCTGAAGGAATACACATTCTGCCCATTTTGAACAAGTAACCTTCATGCATAAAGAACCCATCACAAGCTCCCTTTGCACATTCGGCAACCACTTTAGCAAAGTAGGAATCATTGGCATACTGATCCTTCACCTGTTCAAAACCCATCACCCTTGCATTCAACATAGAGATCAGTGCATACCTCCTAGAAAGAGCATCAGCAACCACATTAACTTGCCCTTTCTTGTACTTTATGACATAAGGAAATGACTCCATGAACTCCACCCATTTAGCATGTCTTCGATTCAACTTGTTTTGCCCCTTAAGATACTTCAAGGCTTCATGATCAGTATGTATAACAAATTCTTTAGGCAACAAGTAGTGCTGCCATACCTCCAGAGCCCGAATCAAAGCATAGAACTCCTTGTCGTAAATAGAGTAGTTCAAACGCGCTCCATTTAACTTTTCACTGAAGAATGCAATCGGTCTCTTTTCTTGCATCAAAACAACACCAATTCCAACCCCGGAAGCATCGCACTCTATTTCGAATGTTTTAGCAAAGTCTGGAAGTGCTAAAACTAGAGCAGTACACAACTTTTCCTTAATTATCTCAAAAGCTTTCTGGGCATCTTCACTCCATCTAAACTCCTTCCCTTTTTTCAAGCATTCTGTCATAGGAGCAACAATAGAGCTGAAGTCTTTCACAAATCGCCTGTAGAAAGAAGCTAAACCATGGAAACTCCTCACATCAGTGATACTAGCAGGTTTTGGCCAGTCTCGAATTGCCTCAATTTTCTCCTCATCAACTCTAACTCCCCTGCTAGAGATAATATATCCAAGAAACACGACACTTTCTTTACAGAAGTAACACTTTGTGAGTTTCCCATACAACTTAGAATCTTGCAAAGTCTCAAACACAACTCTAAGATGCTTCACATGATCGTCAAAGCTCTTGCTATACACTAGGATGTCGTCAAAATATACTACAACAAACAGCCCAATATACTTCCTTAAAACATGATTCATAAGCCTCATAAATGTACTAGGCGCATTAGATAACCCAAACGGCATAACCATCCATTCATATAACCCCTGTTTAGTTTTAAATGCTGTTTTCCATTCATCTCCCTCTTTCATTCTAATTTGGTGATAGCCACTCATCAAATCGACTTTAGAAAACAATGCAGCACCATGCAACTCATCAAGCAAATCATCAAGTCTGGGTATAGGAAATCGATACTTAACTGTTATTTTGTTGATAGCGCGGCTGTCCATGCACATCCTCATGGTACCATCCTTCTTCGGTACAAGCAAAGTAGGTACGGAACATGGACTAAGTGATTCTCGCACATAGCCCTTCTCTAAGAGCTCACTGACCTGCCTTTAAATCTCTTTCGCTTCCTCTGGATTACATCTGTATGCTGGTCTATTAGGAAGTGAAGCTCCCGGCACCAAATCAATTTGATGCTCAATACCACGAATAGGTGGTAATCCTTTAGGTAATTCATCTGGAAACACATCTTTAAATTCTTCAAGTAATTCCTTAATCTATCTTGGTAAGTCCAATCCTTCTACTTGTAGTAGTTGCTTTGCCCAGACCATGAAAACAAGCCCTGTTGTGGCTAATGCTTGTTTGATGTCTCCTTTTTTGGCTAACAACAACCCCTTTCGTGATGTCACCTCCTTTTGTTGGCTTCGTAACTGATCCTCTCTAACTTGTTGAGAACTCAGTGGTAACAAGTTCACCTTCTTTCCATTCAGCATAAAAGAATAAGTGTTCTTTCGTCCATTGTAGGTCACATCCTTATCAAACTGCCATGGACGACCCAGCAACAAATGGCTAGCTGACATTGGTGCAATGTCACATAAAACCTCGTCGTGATAGGTTTTAATGGAAAAAGGTACACGAACTTGCTTTGTCACTCGAATCTCCCCATTCTCATTCAGCCATCGCAAACTATAGGGTCTGGGATGTGGAAGGGTATTTAAACCCAATTTCTCCACCAAGGTAGTTGACGCAACATTAGTGCAACTTCCATTATCAATGATCATCCCGCACACCTTATCTCGAATCTGACATCGAGTATGAAAGATGTTCTCGCGTTGCTCATCACTAACGTCAATTTGTGCATTCAGAACCCGTTGAACAACCAACAAATCTCCCTTCATTAGTTCGAAATCCTCTTCTTGTTCAGCCACTTGTACCTGATCTTCGTCTTCAGTTTCAACCTCATCTCCACTGATCAGCTCTCCATGATCCCCATGCAAAATCATCACCCTTTTATTTGGACATTCCAAAGCAATATGCCCATGTCCCAAGCACTTGAAGCACTTGATGTCCCGAGACCTCCTAGGGTGTTGAGGTTCTGTCACCTTCTCCTTTCCCTTCAAAGAATCAAAACTGGTATTCCCCTTGCTAAACTCCACCTTCTCATCTCGTTTAGGCGTGCTCCATGTTCGTGTAGGCGTAGAAACAGCCCTTGTCGCGCTTGACGTAGTTACACTAGTTTGGACACCTCCTCGTCTCTGCTGCCTCTCTACTTGGGTTGCAAGCTTTATAACTTCCTCAAGGAAGATGTACGGTTGTAACTCAACAACATTAGTTATATCCTTCCTCAACCCTCCAAGAAATCTAGCTATTGTTTGCTCTTGAGGTTCCATCAATTCACATCGAATCTGCAACAATTCAAACTCTTTCACATACAAACGTGTGTTAGTTAAATTTGTCTACTTGCTTTATTAAAAGTCTAGTTTTTAGGCTTGACTTCTGTCATGTTGAATTCACCTAACTTTGGAGGGATGTTCCAAAGATAAATATGTATTAGAATATGAAATAAACACTTTTGGCCAAGATTTGAAAACTTAATTCAGAGAATTAAGAGTTGTTCTTCCAAATTCATTTTGTGAAGAACCCTACCTGACTTATCACTCTTCAATCACAAAGAGTGTGGCGTCGAAATCCTAGATTGATCTTTGTGGCGTCCAGATCGACTTATCAAAGTATCATTCTAGTCTATCCTCCATCTTATTTACCTTAAATCACTACAATCCAACCTAAATACCAAAAGAAAGACAACACAACCAGACCCATCCTTCATCCATTTTCATTAGAATCATTGTTGCCGATTTTCAAATCATTCACGACACATCAGCAGGTTTCTTCAAAAGAATGTGGCACATAGTGGGGGAAGATGTAATCAACGATGTTAGCTCCTTCTTTCAGACTCGTAGAATGCTTAAAGAAATGAATGCTACATCCATTTCCCTTATCCCTAAAGTTGCTAATCCTACGAGGTTGACAGATTTTCGTCCTATATCTTGCTGCAATACAGTATACAAATGCATCGCGAAGATTCTAGCTGGGAGAATGAAAGTTGTTTTACCATCCTTAGTAGGTCCGTATCAAACAGCTTTTATCTCTGGACGGAGAATCAACGACAATATTCTTTTGTCTCAGGAACTAATGAAAGGCTATCATACAACTACGGGTCCTGCTCGTTGTGCTATGAAAGTAGACCTGATGAAGGCTTATGACTCGGTTCGGTGGGATTTCATTGATGCTACGTTAATAAAAATAGGATTCCCTAGAACAGTCATTGATTGGATCATAGTTTGTCTTACATCATGTCAATTCTCAATCAACGTCAACGGTGAACTTGCGGGTTACTTCCAAGGGGGGAGAGGGCTGAGACAAGGTGATCCATTATCTCCATATTTGTTTGTCCTATGCATGGAAATCCTGTCAGGGCTGTTCTGCAATATAAGTGCCAACCAAAACTTCAAGTTCCACTGGAGATGCAAGAAGGACAGAATTTCTCATCTTTGCTTTGCCGACGACTTGATGATATTCAGCAAAGGGGATGTACATTCAATTCGTATGATCAAAAATGTACTCACAGAGTTTCAAGTTCTATCAGGTCTATATCCAAATCCAAACAAAAGTGACATCTTCTTGAGTGGTCCGTTAGGTGCTGAGAGGGAACAAATTATCAGTATTCTTGGGTTTAGAGAGGGGGAGCTTCCTATGAAATATTTGGGAGTGCCTCTTATCTCGTCCAGACTAAAGGCTGTTAATTGTAAGGACCTCGTGGATAGAATTACCGCTAAAGTTTGACATTGGACCTGCAAAACACTCTCTTTCGTAGGGCGAGTACAACTGATTAACTCAGTCTTATTCTCCATCCAGGTCTATTGGGCATCTCTATTCCTATTACCTGGGGAAGTAGTGGAAAATGTTGAGCAAATTATGAGATCCTTTCTTTGGTCAGGTTCAGATATGAGCACTACTAGGGCTAAAGTGGCTTGGGATCAGGTATGTCTTCCAAAAAAGGAGGGGGGGCTAGGCATAAAAAGGATAGCAGAATGGAACA
Source organism: Populus alba (assembly GCF_005239225.2). Taxonomy (NCBI): domain Eukaryota; kingdom Viridiplantae; phylum Streptophyta; class Magnoliopsida; order Malpighiales; family Salicaceae; genus Populus; species Populus alba. The sequence goes on along the minus strand of NC_133294.1, from coordinate 10,973,953 downwards.
AGATTGCCTTGTTGAAACATATTTGGAACTTGTGCAATGACTCAGATGGCTCAATCTGGTCTACTAGGATCAGATCCAATCTCTTGCGAGGTAGGAATTTCTGGACAATCAAGGCGCCAGGAAGCTGCTCTTGGGCTTGGGGAAAGATTTTAAAGCTCAGATCCTTAGCATGGCCGAAGATGAAGCACATCATCGGAGATGGAATGACAACCTCTCTATGGTTTGACAATTGGCATCCTCACAGCCCGCTTGCTGATACTTACGGTGAACGTTTCATCTATGATTCAGGTATGGAACACAATGCAAGAGTGAACGTGCTGATTAATCACTTAGAATGGAGAATTCCTATCACTCATGCAATAGGCTGGCACCCCATTATAGAAGCTATTCCTTCCACATCTACTCCTAAGGGGCAAAAGGATGAGATTTTTTTTTTTTTTGGTAAGCTGACTTATGTATTAAAAGAAAATGATACAAAGAATATAATGGGCATACCCAAGATTTACAATGTGGACAGAAACGAAAACCAACAAATGGCTACAGGCTAGCCACACAACAAAACAAAAACTTAGACCACCTAGATATGCTAGGGGTACAAAAACAACAAGCTAAACATCAAATTAAGAGTCCATGTTATTGACCCTCCAAAGTCTTTGGATCCTTATGTTTTCATCTGTTTGTTGAACATTCCTCATCAAAACAAGCTTATCGCGAATGATACATTCGATTTGATCAAAAACCAAATTCGAAGCTTTAGACACATCTGCAAAGATCCTTGCGTTCCGTTCTTGCCAGATACAATACACTGTAGCTGCGAAACCCAGTTTACGAGAAAAGTTGACGAAACTTTTGCCATGCCAAGAGACAGTGGCCAATCGAATCCATTCATCCAAGCTTTTTGTCATTCTTGGAATGTCGCATCTGTCACAAACATTCCACCATAATGCTTTTGCAAAGGAGCATTCAAAGAACAAGTGGTTGTGATCTTCATTATTGCGGAGACAAAGTGAGCACCTATTGGGACCATGAATACCAAACCGATGAAGTCTATCCTGCGTTGAGAGTTTCCGTTGGATAGCCACCCAAAGAAGAAATGCATGTCTTGGGACAACATTCTTAAACCACACGATGTCATGCCAATCAACCATTTGATGATGAATTCTTAGTTGTTCCCTAGCTACTTTGACCGAGAAACTTTGATTTGGCGAATCCAACCAAACAATCTCATCCTTTTGTCACTGTCTCTTGGCATGGCAAAAGTTTCGTCAACTTTTCTCGTAAACTGGGTTTCGCAGCTACAGTGTATTGTATCTGGCAAGAACGGAACGCAAGGATCTTTGCAGATGTGTCTAAAGCTTCGAATTTGGTTTTTGATCAAATCGAATGTATCATTCGCGATAAGCTTGTTTTGATGAGGAATGTTCAACAAACAGATGAAAACATAAGGATCCAAAGACTTTGGAGGGTCAATAACATGGACTCTTAATTTGATGTTTAGCTTGTTGTTTTTGTACCCCCTAGCATATCTAGTTGGTCTAAGTTTTTGTTTTGTTGTGTGGCTAGCCTGTAGCCATTTGTTGGTTTTCGTTTCTGTCCACATTGTAAATCTTGGGTATGCCCATTATATTTTTTGTATCATTTTCTTTTAATACATAAGTGAGCTTACCAAAAAAAAAAAAAAAGTTCTTTCAATAACAAAAGGATACAAGAATCACTCTTACACGATCATTTAAGAAAACTTCATAATTATTATTGATCAAAAGGTTGTCGAAACTTAGGCTTCCAAGAACTGATTCCAACGGTCGGATTAAGAATTATGATTGTTACTATAAAAGTTGACAGTTGCGCATTTTACATCAGATTCTGAATCTAATTGTTTTTTCATTCCCTGGATTGTATTATTTTCTCTCTCTTCAAGATGATTTGTTCTCGAATCTCTAACAGGAATAAGGGACAAATTTTTAGTCTCATTTTAAAGCCTTTGGACTTCTTTTCTTGCCAACAATCGTCTCCAACAACTTTGGATGAAGGTAGCAGCCCTTCTCTTTCGTCTATCATCATTGCGACATCTTTGATCCTCTCCTTTTGAAGCTTGTTGGGCATCGACTAATGTCGTTAACACATAAAGTTCTTATTGCATCTCCCCTAGAATACAAGATAAACTCTTGGTTTCTTTTTTTAGAACACTATTCTCTTTATTTCTCTCCCTTTGATACCACCTTTCCTTTTAAATCCTCCTCTTCTTTTGAATCCTCCTCTTCTTTTGCCATAATACCTCATCAGAATACTTGAAATCCTTATTGTAATACTCCCTTTCCATTTTTTTTTTTTTGATATCATAACCTAAAACAAAAGCTAATCACAGTAAAGAAAGTAAGGAGACACTGAGGACTGAAAACTAACACAAAATTACATAATTATTCAATTGATAAACGTAACAAACCCCTTTAGAGTTTAGACCCAAATCTGGACCCTAAATCAAATGACTTCCAAATGTTCTGAAATTTGATATTTCGAGTGAATTCACCCCAAAAAACCAGAATATTAAGTTTGATTTAATTTCAAATTGATTTGATATATGAACATGAAACTGACACAAATTTGTCCCTTTAAAACCTAAATTTCAAACCTAAACCAAACACTGTTCAAATGAGTTGAAAATTGATATAATGTGTGATTTCACCCAAAATAACCAGAATATTAATTTTGACACAATTACAATATGGTTTCATAAGTGAACGCAAAACAGAAGCAAAACAAACCTCTTTTTCCTAAAAAGAAATTCTGGACATAAAGAATAATATGACAACTTTTTGTTTTTTAATCCCAAAAGAGTCAATTCAATGCAACTAATCAAGAATAATGTAGGAAGAAGACAATCTAACTGAAACTGATTCGAAACAAGATCAAACGCAAAACAAAGACAACACAAAGAAAAATTGACGCGAAAGGTAAAAACAAAAATACAAGAAATAAAAGGATATAACCTAATTAATAGAGCCAAGCTCATATACCAAATGATGTGGACCAGCCCATTAACATCAGCAAGGATCCATTACATGTTCCAAATGGTCCAATGACTCAGTCCAAGATAAAGGCATTGAATGTTTCAACCAAGTTAGAATTGAAAGGTCCATTAGAGTATCAAGAGGAGACTCTAGTACATCTTATCCATGTGCAAGGGGGGTCCAATACAATCTTATTTGGGCCATAAGATGAGGACAACAAAGAAAACAAAAGAATCCTACTACAACTTGGAAACAACATGGGTAGCTACCTTTTCCTTTTGTTTCTAGGATTAAGGGGCTGCATGGAAGGCTATAAATCAGCCATGATCACAAGGTTCACATTAGTCGGTATCAGAGCTAAGCTCTAAAATAAGGTCATATCCTTTAGTTATTTTTGATTTTTTAGTGTTCCTTTTAGTTTTTAAGTGTTTGCGTTCATCTTCTTATTCTTTGTGTCCACGTCATCTAAGCAAAAAAGAAAAAAGGTTATATTTCATCTTATTACTTCACATTTTGTCTATTAGGGGCAAGATCACATCATATGTCCAATTTGAACTTATTCTGACATCGTTTGCTTGAGGTTTTAATTCAAAGTTCAATTTTGTCGTAGAAACACTACTCTTAGTAAACCATAAGAAAATCATCTCATAATCAATTGCAACTTCATATTATGTCTATTGAGACTAAGATCACAACATATATAAAATTTGGGATTATTTAGATATGGTTTGCTTAAGGTTTTAATTTGACGTTCAATTTTGTTGTAGAAACACTACTTTTAGTGAACTATAAGTAAACCACCTTAGAACCAATTGAAAGTTCATATTCTGTGTATTTGGGATGATATCGCTTGATATATTAAATTTCGACTTATTTTGATATCGGCTTCTAGAGGTTTTAAATGGAGCTCAATTCTGCCGCAAACTGATCATACCAGGGGTTTTAGGATGAGATCGCACCATGTATTTTGTTGTTTCTTTAGTATTAGAATACAAAATATTGATTTTTGACAACATTTCAAGATCCTTTGGTCTGGATTTCAATTCTATTACATAAAAATTGTGTAACAAGTTAGATTTGCGTCGAGTTTCAAAACGTGATCCTTATTGTTTAGTTTTGTCCAAATATTTTTGTTTCTATTATATTTGGGTTATCTAGGAGTCAAGTAATTGTTTTCACTAATATTCGCTTCTATTTTATTTTGTTTCGCCACAATCTGTATGAATTTGTGCTACTCGTGAAATCTTAATCGTAGTTTTGTTTTGCTTTGTTTTCAGTATATTTATTGATTCTTGAGTCTAAAAATTATAATTAGAGTGCACTACAAAGGCCACTAACTTTGATTTGTTGATTTCAATTCCTACAGAACCAAAAGAAAGCAAGTTATGAGGTAAAAGGCGTAGTGAGTTTATTAGAGTGAAAAGCCTTGATTTGTTTTTTTTGTGATACACAAGAGGTGTGAGGATATATTTTGTGCTACTAACCAAATTTTGCAGATTCAAAGAATGTCTAGAAATAATGAGTCAGCGACACAAAACACAAACGTAGCTTTCCAATTATAAGCCATGAGCCAACAACTCGAGTTGTTGTCTAGGATGTACAAGGATCTGAAAGATAAGGTGAATGCTATAAAGCAACATAATAGTGGGGTTGATTGCCGAGGAAATACGGTCCGTGTAGCCGTATGGAATGTTAGATCTGATTTTGAAGAGTTTGTTGACGAAAACACAGATACGGGTGAAGAGGACTATGATTTTACATCTATTGGCCAAGGGATCAAGTCTAGACCAAACAGGGCTAGAAGGAATGTGAATTTCTGTGTGGCATAGGGAATTATGAAGAAATGGATGGGGACTTGGACACCATTAAACTAAAACTTCATAACTTTCAAGGTAAAAACAATCCTGAGGCTTATTTGGAATCGGAGAGAAAGGTAGATTGGATTTTTGATTGCTATAGCTATTCCGAACAAAAAAAAAGGTGAAATTGGTGATAATTGAGTTTACGGAGTATGCATTGATTTAGTGGGATCAAATTATAATCAGTAGGAGGAATGGGGAGCGACTTGTTCAAACATGGAGGGAGATGAAAGTCTTAATGAGGAGAACGCTTTTGTGCAAACCACTATTATAAAGACTTATATCTGAAGCTTCAAGGTTTGAATCAAGGTTATAAGACAATTGATGAATATCACAAAGAGATGGAGATAACAATGATTTGAGGCAATGTTGTTGAGGATAGAGAAGCCACCATGGCTAGATTTCTTAATGGGTTGAATCTGGACATTGCCAATGTTGTTAAGCTCTAGCCCTATGTGGAGCTAGAGGACATGGTTCACATGGCTACGAAGGTGGAGAGACAACTTAGGAAGGGATATGTTCGGCCAGCATTTAATTTGGGTTCTTCATCATCTTGGAAGCCAAATCTAAAGAGAGAGGGTATTGTCAGGCCGAGGTCCTTTATTCCTTCCCAGAACCAAACACCCAAAGGCTAAAGATGATGTCCCTACTAGTGCCAAAGGTAAATCTAAAACTCAACCTAAACATACTCGTGATGTTAAATGTTTCAGGTGTCAGGTGTCAAGGACATAGACATTATGCTTCAAAGTGTCTAAACAAGAGAATCATGATGATTAGAGATAATGGTGATATGGAATTTGAAAGTGACAAATCTAATTATGAAGGCATGCCACCATTGGAGGATAGTGATGGGTATGAGTTAGCATTACTAGTTGAGGAGTCCTTGGTTATAAGGCAAACACTTCAGGTTCAGGTCAAGGAAGATGAAACTAATCGACAAAGGGAGAATATCTTCCATATGGTTTGTTATGTACAAAGCAAGGTGTGTGGTTTATTTTATTTTGTTAGCTACAGCCCAAGGCTTGTTTGGGCTTAATTCATACTTTGTTTTAAGCTAGGATCCAAGGCTTGTTTGGATTAAGTTATGGGCTTTTCATTTTAGGGTTTTGGGCCAGTTTTGAGTGGACCTCATATAAGTCCACATAAGGGGTTCATTAGGGTTAACTTTTCAATAACTATTTAAACTCATGTAGGCCAAAATTTCGGCAGCTTTGATGATTATTATTCTGAATTTTTCAGTTTTAACGTGTGAGAGTGATTCTTGCATTCTTCAGTTCTTGAACGAACTGAATTCGACTTATCGAAGATTAACTGGCTTCGTGGCGTCATTCTACTCATTCCAATAGTGTTGGTGCCTTGGGGCAGGTTTCCATTGTGTCGCACTCATATCAGACCTATTTCGGCTTTCCGGGATCAGATCTCAATCTTGATTGTGGGTTGCGTGACCACGTGATCACGAGGTTCGCATCACAAATAGGAAGTCCACAAGTCAAATGGAAGTAAATAACAAAATCCGTATAGCCTCTGTTGACCAGTATTGGGGTGCCTTCCCGAACTCCGATTGACCTGCAATTTTAACCCAAGGTAGTAAGATATGTCTGGAGAGTCCACATAAAATATTAGCCCAATCCAACGGTTGGATTAAGAATTATGACTGTTGCCATAAACCTGGACTGTTGTGCTTTTTACGCCAAAATCCGAATCTGACCCTACTTGGGTCGTATCATAGGGCTGAACCGTATCAACTAGGCACAATATGATCAAGATCATTAGTATTAAAGTAAGCCTCTTTGTACACAAGTAAGATCATTGGCTTGTTAGTGAAAAATGCAGATCTGACCTCACCCTCTCTAGCATAAAAATTGGGTTGTTTCTTTAGTTTTTCCACACAATTCTCATCACACTTGCTGACTTTCTTCACTCCTCTTGTCTTACCTCCACTCTCGGCCAGATTTGGGTGTTTTTGAGTTGTGGTCGAATGGTTTGATTTGTTTGGAGTGTTGGCCGAATATTTGCTTGTGTTTGGATGGGTGGCCGAATGGGTTGTAGTGGTTTGGGTTATAGCCGAATCTGATGGTCTTCTCTCCCCTTGTTCCTCACCTTGATTTTCTCTCCCTATCGCTCATGCTCACTTTTTAGCTTTATTTGATCATCATACACCTGTTTGGGTGTAAGAGGTACAAGAGTGATGGTTTTACCATCTTTTACAATGGTATACCTATTTTTAACCCCATCATGAATTGCCTTCCTATCATATTGCCATGGTCTCCCCAACAAGATGTGACTTGCTTGCATTGGTACCACGTCGCACAGAACTTCATCAACATATTTCCCAATCGAAAATGGAACCACAACCTGTTTAGTCACTTTCACTTCACCACTATCATTCAGCCATTGCAATCTATATGGTTTAGCATGCTTAGCAGTACACAAATTCAGTTTACTAACAAGGGTGGCACTGCAAACATTAACACAGTTTCCACTATCTATAATTAAACCACACACCTTTCTTTGTACGTAACAACACATATGGAAGATGTTCTCCCTTTGTTCATTAGTATCATCTCCGTTGACCTGAACCTGAAGTGTTCGCCTTATAACCAAGGACTCCTCAACCGGTAATGCTAACTCATCCCCATCACTATCCTCCAATGGTGGCATGCCTTCACAATCAGAACTGTCACTTTCAGATTCCACATCACCATTATCTCTAATCATCATGATTCTCTTGTTTGGACACTCTGAAGCATAATGTCTATGTCCCTGACACCTGAAACATTTAACATCACGAGTACGTTTAGGTTGAGTTTCAGATTTACCTTTGGCATCAGTAGGGACATCAACTTTAGCCTTTGGTGGTTCAGTTCTAGAAGGACCAAAGGATCTTGGGCGGACAGTGCCCTCTCTCTTTAGATTCGGCTTCCAAGATGATGACGAACCCGAATTAAACGCTGGCCGAGCATGCCCCCTCCTAAGTTGTCTCTCCACCTTCGTCGCCATGTGAACCATGTCCTCTAGCTCCACATAGTGTTGTAGCTCAACCACATTAGCAATGTCCCGATTCAACCCATTAAGAAATCTAGCCATGGTGGCTTCTCTATCCTCAACAACATTAGCCCGAATCATTGCTATCTCCATCTCTTTGTGATATTCATCTACTATCTTATAACCTTGATTCAGACCTTGGAGCTTCAGATATAAGTCTCTATAATAGTGGTTTGGCACAAATCGTCTCCTCATTAAGACTTTCATCTCCCCCCAAGTCTGAACAGGTCGCTCGCCATTCCTCCTCCTACTGATCACAATCTGATCCCACGAAATCAACACATACTCCGTAAACTCAATTATCACCAATTTCACCTTTTTCTGTTCAGAATAGCTATGGCAATCAAAAATCCAATCCACCTTTTTCTCCCACTCCAAATAAGCCTCGGGATCGTTTTTACCTTGAAAGGTAGGAATTTTCAGTTTAATGGTGTCCAAGTCCCCATCCATATCTTCATAAGTGCTCATGCCATGGAAATTCACATTCCTCCTAGCCCTGTTCAATCCGGACCTGATTCGTTGGCCAGCTGATGCAAAATCATAGTCATCTTCACCCCCATCTGCGTTTTCATCAACAAACTCTTCAAAATCAGATCTGACATTCTGTGTCGCCATACGGACCGTATTTCCCCGTCGATCAGCCCCACTATTCTGTTGCTTTATCGAATTCACCTCATCTTTCAGATCCTTGTACGTCCTAGACAACAGCTCAAGTTGCTGGCCTATGGATCGCAATTGGAAAGCTACGTCAACGTTTTGTGTCGTTGATTCGTTATTTTCAGACATCTTTGAATCTGCAAAATTTGGTCAGTAGCACAAATATATCCTCACACCTCTCGTGTATCACACAAACAAAAATTAAGGCTTTTCACTCTATTAAGCTCTCTACGCCTTTTACCTCACAACTTGCTTTCTTTTGGTTCTTTAGGAACTGAAATCAACAAATCAAAGTCAATAGCCTTCGCAGCGCACTCTAAATATAATTTTCAGACTCAAGAATCAATAAATATACTGAAAACAAAGCAAAACAAAACTAGGATTACGATTTTGCGAGTAGCAATGCAAATTCGTACGAATTGTGGACGAAACGAAGACACGAAATAAAACAGAAGCGAATGTTAAGAAAACAATTACTTGACTCCTAGATAATCCAAATATAGCAGAAACAAAAATATTTGGACAAAACTAAACAACAAAGATCATGTTTTGAAACTTGAGGCAAATCTAACCTATTACGCAATTTTACGTAACAGAATTGAAACCTAGACCAAACGATCTCCAAATGACCTCAAATTCAATATTTAGTATTGTAATACTATGACAACACCAAAAATCAATTTATAGGTCGTTCTATAATGTCTAGGTACCCAAACCCCTTGTATGATCAGTTTGCAGCAGAATTGAACCTCCAATTAAAACCTCCAGAAACCGATATGAAAATAATCCAAAACTTAATATGTGATGCAATCGCATACCAAATACTCAGAATATGAAGTTTCAATAGATTCCAAGGTGTTTTACCTAAGGTTCACTAAGAGTAGTGTTTTGCGGCAGAATCGAAACTCGAATTAAAACCTCAAGCAAATAATATCAGAATAAGCCCAACTTTGATATATCATGCGATCCCACCCCCAATAGACTGAATATGAAGTTTAAATTGATTCCGAGGTGGTTTGCTTATGGTTCACCAAGATTTGTGTTTCTGCGGCAAAAATTGAATGATCCTTCAAATTTCAACTAATCACTCTTTTCTCTATTTCTTTCTGATTTTTTTTTTCTTTTTAACAAACTGATATGATTAGAGGCAGTAACAAGATGAAATATAAACTTTTTTTTTTTTGCTTAGATGACACAGACGCGAAGATGGATGCAAACACTAAAAAACTTAAGGGACACTAAAAAAAAACGAAAATAACAGAATGATATGACCTTGTTTCGGAGCCTAGCTCTGATACCAACTGATGCGAACCTCGTGATCACGTGGTCACACAACCCACAATCAAGATTGAGATCTGATCCCGGAAAGCCGAAATAGGTCTGATATGAGTGCGACACAATGGAAACCTGCCCCAAGGCACCAACACTATTGGAAGGAGTAGAATGACACCACGAAGCCAGTTAATCTTCGATAAGTCAGATTCAGTTCGTTCAAGAACTGAAGAATGCAAGAATCACTCTCACACGTTAAAACTGAAAAATTCAGAATAATAATCATCAAAGCTGCCAAAATTTTGGCCTACATGAGTTTAAATAGTTCTTGAAAAGTTAACCCTAATGGACCCCTTATGTGGACTTATATGAGGTCCACTCAAAACTGGCCCAAAACCCTAAAATGAAAAGCCCATAACTTAATCCAAACAAGCCTTGGATCCTAGCTTAAAACAAAGTATGAATTAAGCCCAAACAAGCCTTGGGCTGTAGCTAACAAAATAAAATAAAGCCCTTATCTCATGGCCCAAATAAGGTTGTATTGGACACCTCTTGCACATGGATAAGATATACTAGGATCTCCTCTTGATACTTCAATGGACCTTCCAATTCTGACTTGGTGGAAATGATGCGGATCAGCCCAACACCAAGCGTAATCATGCCAACGATCCATTGGAGGTACCAATTGGGCCAATCACAAGAGCTAGGGCAAAGAAGCTTAAAAAAGCATTGAAGAGCTAGGGCAAACAACCTTTAATTCATCTAGTTCATGTCCAAGAAGAGCCCAATTCATGTGGAACAAGGGGTTGATATGTCCGGCCCAATACCAGCCTTGTTAGGCTTGTTTTATTTCCTAATGCTACAAGGATAAAAAGCCAGCAATTTATTCTCCTAATTAAGTAAGGAAGTTGGCCATATCTTATTCCTAAAGAGGGGAGGACTATTTAATGCTTTTCCTAACATAGGAAGGAAAGTAATTAAATCAGCAACAAAGAAGGAAATTTATCCAAGCTAATCAAGGACATCAAAGGAAAGGGGGCAGCAACACAAATTTGATTCTAGCATATTTAGGATGGTAATTTTCGGATTTTTATTATTTTCTTCTTAGTTTTTGGGTTATTATTACTTATTTGGGTCAATTGTAAGTGGGCTTCATATAAGTCCACCTAAGGGGGGCCATTAGGGTTTCTTTAAGTTTAGAGTCAGTATAAATAGAGGCATAACCAAACATGTAAGGTTACACAATTTTCATATCAATAAACTTCTTTGCTGCACTTGTTGTGTGTTGGTGGGATAATCTCCCTTCCTTGGTTCTCTAAAGAACTGAAAATGACTTATCGAAGAACAACTGGCTTCGTGGCGTCATCTTTATACTTCTCGTTCGCGAATCAATATTCGATGGGTAGGGGTTTACGTTTCCAATAGTGCTGGTGCCTAGGTACAAGTTATCTTTGTGTCACACTCCTATCAAACCTGATTTACTTGGCTTTCCGGGAATTGGTGTCTTTGCGTGTGGGTTGCGTGACCACGTGATCACGAGGTTCGCATCATTTGGTATCAGAGCTTGGCTCCATTAATCAGGTTATATCCTTCTGAAATTTTCGTTTCATATTGTTTCCGCAGAAAAAAAAAAAAATTCCTTAGTGTCCAATTTCTTCTTCTTTTGATTTGGTATCATATATATAAAAAAAGGGGTTATTTCATTTGGTTCCTGACCAAAATATATCGGTGGCATAAAAAAAAACAAAAAAAAAGGAAAAAAAAAAAGTCATTCGTTTGTTTCTGCCGCAGAAAACTAAACAAAGAAAAAAATTTGACCAAATCAACTCAGAATGAGCTCAAATTTGATTCTCTTATTACTGGGACCCTAATCGCACCACATATTGATTTTTGGGTCAGTTGGATATCGTTTACTTTGGGTTTCAAATTCGGGTCTGATTAGGTCTGATTCATAACGTTTTTGCGTCATTCTATCAAACCTTATCGTAAGTTGCTAAAACTTTATATTCTGTCTATTTGGGTTGGTAGATCGCAGTTTCGTTTTGCTTGTTTTCTGGTTTTTATTGCTTCTTGAGTCATATATATAGATATATTTGGATTGCGCTTCCAAGTTGGTTTTATTTGGTGTTGGTTTCAGTTTCGCAACAACCGTAAGAAGGTGAGACGAGAGGTGTGAGCGTGTGAGGACATTCAGAGTGTTTGAGCGAAACACGAGCGACGTGAGGATATTTTTTTTTACCACTGACTAATTTTTGCAGGTATTATCATGTCAGATCAAAACAACACACCACCCTATCCCAAGGGAGAACTTACGTTCCAAATGCAAGCCATGACATAAATGATTGAGAGGATGAATTTTGTGATGGGAAACGTGTGTGATAGACTTGATAGGGTGGAGAAACATGGTAATGAGGCTGGTACAAGCACCCAAAATGTGAGGAAGCTTGGGGCTGAACCGAAAGCAAACAGTGGCAGTAGGGCCGAAAGGGCAAGGTGGGCTGATTATGAGGATTTTGAGGAGGCTGTTGATGATATTGGTGATGGTGGTTTTGAGGATGAGGCCATAGGCCATCGGGAAGGTTTTCGGCAGCCTAGAAACCGAAGGGATTTTGGGAATAGAACTAGGGGCCAATTCGACCAAAGGGAAAATTTCCGTAGTGTTGGGGGACATGCTAATTTAGATGGTGATTTGGATTCTATTAAACTGAAAAATACCTGCTTTTCAAGGTAAAAACGATCCCGAGGCATATTTGGAGTGGGAGAAAAAGGTGGATTGGATTTTTGATTGCCATAACTATTCGGAGGCAAAGAAAGTGAAATTGGTTGTCATTGAATTCATGGATTATGCACTGATTTGGTGGGATCAGAATGTTATTAGTAGAAGGAGGAGTGGAGAGAGGCCGGTAGTGTCGTCGGAGGAGATGAAAGTGTTGATGAGAAGGCGATTTGTGCCTAACCACTATTATAGAGATTTGTATCTGAAATTGCAGGGTTTAAATCAGGGTTCTAGGTCCGTGGATGAGTATTTCAAGGAGATGGAGATCGCCATGATTCGGGCCAATGTGATTGAGGATCGGGAAGCTACTATGGCTAGATTTCTAAATGGGCTGAATAGAGACATTGCGAATGTTGTAGAATTACAACATTGTGTGGAATTATAGGACATGGTCCATATGGCAACGAAGGTGGAGAGGCAAATAAAGAGAAGGGGCAATACACGTTTTCAGACCAATTCGGCATCATCTTCCTCAATATGGAGGCCGAATTTTAAGACAGAGGGGGCTGCCCAACCAAAGCGTTATGCAAGGGCAGAACCACCAAAGGCCAAAAAGGATACTCATACGGATGGGAAAGGTAAATCTGAATATCAACCTGCTCGTGATAGAGATATTAAATGCTTTAAGTGTTTAGGGAAGGGGCACATTGCATCTCAGTGTCCAAACCGAAGAGTTATGCTTACAAGAGACAATGGGGAGGTTGAATCTGAAAGTGACAAATCTGAAAGTGAAGAGATGCCACCTTTGGTGGATTGTAGTGATGAGGAGATTGCATATCCTGTTGAGGGAGAGGCCTTGGTTATAAGGCGTGCGCTGAACATGCAAATCAAAGAAGATGATGTAGATCAGCAACGGGAAAATATATTTCACACTCAATGTCATATCCAAAACAAGGTATGTAGCATGATAATTGATGGAGGTAGTTGTGCTAATGTTGCTAGTGATACCCTTGTGAAGAAATTGAATCTGAGTTGTATTAAGCATACGAGGCCTTATAGATTGCAATGGTTGAATGAATGTGGTGAAGTGAGGGTTACTAAGCAGGTTTTGATTGCGTTTGCTATTGGGAAGTATTCTGATGAGATTTTGTGTGATGTAGTCCCAATGCATGCTAGTCACTTACTTTTGGGGCGTCCATGGCAGTTTGATCGGAAAGCGATTCATGATGGGTTTAGAAATAGGTTCACTATTGTAAAGGATGGTAAAACCATCACTCTTGTACCTCTTTCTCCAAAACAAGTGTATGATGATCAAATCAAATTAAAAAAAGAATGTGAGGATGGGAAGAGTGAAAATTCACGTGAGGACAATGGTGAGAGAAAACCATCAGATTCGGCTAAACCTAAATCATTAATAAAACCGGTTGAGAGTGGAGGTAAAAACCGAGGAGTGAAGAAAGTAAGCTTGTGTGATGATAGTAGTGTGGAAAAATTAAAGAAACAACCTAATTTTTATGCAAAGGGATCTCAAATCAGATCTGCATTTTTCACTAATAAGCCAATGATCTTACTTGTGTATAAGGAGGCTTATTTTAACACTAACGATCTTGATTCTGCTATTCCTAGTGTGGCTGTTTCTTTGATGCAGGAGTTTGATGATGTATTTCCTGAAGACATCCCTAATGGATTACCACCATTAAGGGGGATTGAACATCAAATTGACCTTGTGCCTGGAGCTTCGATTCCTAACCGTCCAGCCTATAGAAGCAACCCCGAGGAGACAAAGGAGCTTCAAAGGCAAGTAGATGAGTTGATGATGAAGGGTTACATTCGTGAGAGTATGAGTCCTTGTGTTGTGCCAGTGCTACTTGTGCCTAAAAAGGATGGAACATGGAGGATGTATGTTGATTGTCGTGCCGTCAATAACATAACGGTAAAGTATCGACATCCTATTCCTAGGCTTGATGACATGCTAGATGAGTTACATGGATCATGTATTTTCTCTAAGATTGATCTAAAAAATGGGTACCATCAAATTAGGATGAAAGAGGGTGATGAGTGGAAAACTGCATTTAAGACTAAGCATGGGTTGTATGAATGGTTAGTCATGCCGTTTGGACTTACGAACGCGCCTAGCACGTTTATGCGTTTAATGAATCATGTATTGCGTGCGTTTATAGGTAAGTTTGTTGTTGTGTATTTTGATGACATTTTGATCTATAGCAAGAACTTAAATGAGCATCTTGATCATTTGCGTAATGTACTTAGTGTGTTGCGTAGTGAGCAATTATATGCTAATCTTAAGAAGTGTACCTTTTGTATGGGAAAAATTGTGTTTCTTGGCTATGTCGTCACTTCGCAGGGTATCGAGATGGACAAGGAGAAATTTAAGGCCATCCAGGATTGGCCTACACCAAAATCGGTAAGTGAGGTAAGGAGTTTTCATGGACTTGCGAGTTTTTATAGAAGGTTTGTGAAGGATTTTAGTACTATTGCTGCACCTTTAACTGAAATTGTTAAAAAGTCTGTTGGATTCAAATGGAATGATGAACAGGATAAGGCTTTTAATTTGTTGAAAGATAAACTTTGTTCGGCACCTGTTTTAGCTTTGCCAGACTTTACGAAAGCTTTTGAAGTTGAATGTGATGCGTCAGGTATTGGTATAGGAGCTGTGTTAATGCAGGATAAAAGGCCCATTGCGTATTTCAGCGAAAAACTTAATGGGGCAGCTTTGAATTACCCTACATATGACAAGGAGCTCTATGCCTTGGTAAGAACTCTAGAGACGTGGCAGCATTACCTGTGGCCCAAGGAGTTTGTGATACATTCTGATCATGAATCATTGAAGCACTTGAAAGGGCAAGGTAAGTTGAGTAGAAGACATGCCAAATGGGTGGAATTTATTGAAACATTTCCGTATGTGATCAAGTATAAGCAAGGAAAAGAAAACATTGTGGCTGATGCACTTTCGCGCAGGTATGTTCTTTTATCTACTTTGGATGCTAGATTTCTAGGATTTGAACACACAAAAGAATTGTACAAGGATGATAGTGATTTTGCTAATGTTTACAATGCTTGCGAAACTTCGGCTTTTGGGAAGTTTTATAGACTTGATGGATATTTGTTTAAAGAGAGTCGATTGTGTGTTCCATTAAGTTCTATGCGTGAATTGCTTGTACGTGAAGCACATGGGGGCGGTTTGATGGGGCATTTTGGTGTTGTTAAGACTTTGGATGTGTTGCATGAGCATTTTTATTGGCCTAAAATGAAAAGGGATGTGCAGCGCATATGTGATAAATGCATAACTTGTAGGAAAGCAAAGTCTAGGACTCAACCACATGGCTTGTACACCCCTTTACCTGTACCTAAGGAGCCATGGGTAGACATTTCGATGGATTTCGTCTTAGGTTTACCTAGGTCAAAACGGGGTAGGGATTCAATCTTTGTAGTTGTTGATAGGTTTTCAAAGATGGCACACTTTATTCCATGTCATAAAACCGATGATGCCACTAACATTGCTGATTTGTTCTTTAGGGAGATAATACGACTTCACGGGGTCCCTAAGAGCATTGTTTTTGATAGAGATGTTAAGTTCCTTAGCTATTTTTGGAAGGTGTTATGGGGAAAATTGGGTACTAAACTGTTTTTTTCAACTACTTGTCACCCCCAAACAGATGGACAAACCGAAGTAGTTAATAGGACCTTAACACAACTTTTGCGTGCTGTTTTTTTTTTTGGTAAGCTGACTTATGTATTAAAAGAAAATGATACAAAGAATATAATGGGCATACCCAAGATTTACAATGAGGACAGAAACGAAAACCAACAAATGGCTACAGGCTAGCCACAACAAAACAAAAACTTGGACCAACTAGATATGCTAGGGGTACAAAAACAACCAGCTAAACATCAAATTAAGAGTCCATGTTATTGACCCTCCAAAGTCTTTGGATCCTTATGTTTTCATCTGTTTGTTGAACATTCCTCATCAAAACAAGCTTATCGCGAATGATACATTCGATTTGATCAAAAACCAAATTCGAAGCTTTAGACACATCTGCAAAGATCCTTGCATTCCGTTCTTGCCAGATACAATACACTGTAGCTGCGAAACCCAGTTTACGAGAAAAGTTGACGAAACTTTTTCCATGCCAAGAGACAGTGGCCAATCGAATCCATTCATCCAAGCTTTTTGTCATTCTTGGAATGTCGCATCTATCACAAACATTCCACCATAATGCTTTCGCAAAGGAGCATTCAAAGAACAAGTGGTTGTGATCTTCACTTTTGCGTGCTGTTATTCAAAAGAACTTAAAGAATTGGGAAGATTGTTTGCCATTTATAGAGTTTGCATATAATCGTAGTGTGCACTCTACTACTGAATTTTCACCATTTGAAATTGTGTATGGGTTTAACCCTTTAACTCCAATGGATTTGATTCCTTTGCCTATTGATGAAAGGGTTAGTTTGGAAGGTAATCGTAAAGCACAGGTGGTGAAGACACTCCATGAGAGTGTTCGGCAACAGATTGAAAGGAGGAATCGTGTGTATGCGACCAAAGCCAATAAGGGGCGCAAACATGTTGTCTTTCAGCCTGGCGATTGGGTTTGGGTGCATATGCGCAAGGAGAGATTTCCGGCCCATAGAAAATCAAAGCTACAACCACGAGGAGATGGGCCATTTCAGATCGTTGAGAGGATCAATGACAATGCTTATAAAGTTGATTTGCCAGGTGAGTATGGTGTTAGTGCTACCTTTAATGTTTCTGATCTTACTTTGTTTGATGTAGGTGATGATTCGAGGTCGAATCCTTTTGAAGAGAGAGGGGATGATGCGGATCAGCCCAACACCAAGCGTAATCATGCCAACGATCCATTGGAGGTACCAATTGGGCCAATCACAAGAGCTAGGGCAAAGAAGCTTAAAGAAGCATTGAATGGGCTTGTTCAGAACTTATGGAGCAAGATGGACCTAGAAGGGCTTGGGACATTTAAGGAGCATGAAGAACAGCCTTTAATTCATCTAGTTCATGTCCAAGAAGAGCCCAATTCATGTGGAACAAGGGGTTGATATGTCCGGCCCAATACCAGCCTTGTTAGGCTTGTTTTATTTCCTAATGCTACAAGGATAAAAAGCCAGCAATTTATTCTCCTAATTAAGTAAGGAAGTTGGCCATATCTTATTCCTAAAGAGGGGAGGACTATTTAATGCTTTTCCTAACATAGGAAGGAAAGTAATTAAATCAGCAACAAAGAAGGAAATTTATCCAAGCTAATCAAGGACATCAAAGGAAAGGGGGCAGCAACACAAATTTGATTCTAGCATATTTAGGATGGTAATTTTCGGATTTTTATTATTTTCTTCTTAGTTTTTGGGTTATTATTCATCCTAGCTACACAAGGAAAGAAGGGCTGGTGGTATTTAATGACAAGTTACTTATTTTTATTATTTTCTTTCATGTTTGGGCTTAATTAATAGTTTGTTTTCAGCTAGGATCCAAGGCTTGTTTGGATCAGGTTATGGGCCTTTTAGTTTAGGGTTTTGGGCCAGTTTTGAGTGGACCTCATATAAGTCCACATAAGAGGTCCATTAGGGTTAATTTTTCAAGAACTATTTAAACTCATGTAAGCCACAATTTCAGCAGCTTTGATGATTATTATTCTGAAATTTTCAGTTTTAACGTGTGAGAGTGATTCTTGCATTCTTCAGTTCTTGAACGAACTGAATCTGACTTATCGAAGATTAACTAGCTTTGTGGCGTCATTCTACTCGTTCCAATAGTGTTGGTGCCTTGGGGCAGGTTTCCATTGTGTCGCACTCATATCAGACCTATTTCGGCTTTCCGGGATCAGATCTCAATCTTGATTGTGGGTTGCGCGACCACGTGATCACGAGGTTCGCATCACTAGTGTTGCTATTTCTTTGTTGCAGGGATTTGATGATGTGTTCCCCGACGATACTCCTAGCAGATTACCACCATTGAGGGGGATAGAGCATCAGATTGATTTCGTACCCGGAGCTTCAATTCCTAACCGACCAGCTTATAGATGCAATCCCGAGGAGACGAAGGAGCTTCAAAGGCAAGTTGATGAGCTGATGGAAAAGGGCTACATTCGTGAGAGTATGAGCCCCTGCGCTGTACCCGTGCTACTTGTGCCAAAGAAGGATGGAACATGGAGGATGTGTTGATTGGCGGGCCATCAACAACATAACGGTAAAATATAGACATCCCATTCCTAGGCTTGATGACATGTTAGATGAGTTACATGGATCCTGTATTTTCTCTAAAATTGACTTGAAAAGTGGGTACCATCAAATTAGGATGAAAGAAGGTGATGAGTGGAAAACAGCATTTAAGACTAAACATGGTTTGTATGAATGGTTAGCAATGCCGTTTGGACTTACAAATGCATCTAGTACATTTATGCGCTTAATGAATCATGTTTTGCGTGCATTTATAGGTAAGTTTGTGGTTGTGTATTTTGATGACATTTTGATATATAGCAAGAACTTAACCGAGCATCTTGATCATTTGCGTAATGTACTTAGTGTGTTGCGTAGTGAGAAATTGTATGCTAATTTTACAAAGTGTGCCTTTTGCATGGAAAAAAATTGTGTTTCTTGGCTATGTTGTAACTGCACAGGGTATCGAGATGGATGAGGAGAAAGTTAAGGCCATCCAGGATTGGCCTACACCCAAATCGGTAAGTGAGGTAAGGAGTTTTCATGGGTTAGCTAGTTTTTACAGGCGTTTTGTAAAAGATTTCAGGACAACAGCTGCCCCTTTAAATGAAGTTGTTAAAAAATCAGTTGGGTTTAAATGGGGGGAGGAACAAGAATTGGCATTTGTTCTTTTGAAAGAGAAATTATGTTCTGCACCTGTTTTGGGTTTACCTGACTTTACGAAAGCATTTGAAATAGAATGTGATGCGTCTGGAATAGGAATAGGTGCTGTTTTGATGCAGGATCGGAGACCTATTGCGTATTTCAGTGAGAAGTTAAGTGGAGCGACCTTAAACTATCCAACTTACGATAAAGAACTCTATGCATTGGTAAGAGCACTTGAGACATGGCAGCATTACTTGTGGCCAAAAGAGTTTGTAATCCATTCGGATCATGAGTCCTTGAAACATCTGAAAGGACAAGGTAAGTTGAATAAGAGGCATGCAAAATGGGTTGAATTCATTGAAACTTTCCCTTACGTAATCAAGTATAAGCAAGGGAAAGAGAACATCGTAGCTGATGCACTCTCGCGCAGGTATGTTCTTTTACACACCATGAATACTAGATTGTTAGGTTTTGAATATGTGAAGGAATTGTATGATAATGACTCTGACTTTGCTGAGATTTATAATGCATGTGGACATTCGGCTTTCGGTAAGTTTTATTTGATGGATGGTTATTTGTTCAAAGAGAATAGATTGTGTTCCTGCTAGTTCTTTGCGTGAATTGCTTGTTCGTGAAGCACATGGGGGTGGTTTAATGGGCCACTTTGGGGTGGCGAAAACCTTGGATGTATTGCATGAGCATTTCTATTGGCCAAAGATGAAAAGAGATGTGCAACGAATTTGTGAACAGTGCATTGCTTGTAGAAAGGCAAAATCTAGAGTACAACCGCATGGACTATATACACCACTACCTGTGCCTACTGAACCTTGGGTAGATATCTCTATGGACTTTGTTTTAGGTTTACCTAGGTCAAAGAAAGGTAGAGACTCTATCTTTGTTGTGGTTGATAGGTTTTCTAAAATGGCGCATTTCATTGCATGCCATAAAACAGATGATGCATCTCATATCGCAGACTTGTTCTTTAGAGAGATTGTACGTTTGCATGGCATTCCTAAGAGTATAGTGTCAGATCGTGATGTTAAGTTCCTTAGTTACTTTTGGAAGACCTTATGGGGAAAGTTGGGAACTAAACTCTTATTTTCGACAACATGCCATCCTCAAACAGATGAACAAACTGAGGTAGTGAATAGAACATTATCCCAACTTTTACGTGCTGTAATTCAAAAGAATTTGAAAAGGTGGGAAGAATGTTTGCCTTTTGTTGAGTTTGCTTCTAATAGAACTGTGCATTCAACTACTACTTTTTCTCCTTTTGAAATTATTTATGGTTTTAATCCACTAACTCCTATGGACTTAATTCCTTTACCTTTTGAAGAAAGGGTAAGTTTAGATGGTGAAAAGAAGGCAAAGATGGTGAGAGAACTCCATGAGGGAGTTCGACTACAAATAGAGAAAAAGAACAGACTTTACGCTTCTAAAGCAAATAAGGGACGTAAACTGGTTGTTTTCCAACCTGGTGATTGGGTATGGGTGCACATGCTTAAGGAACGATTTCCTAACCAAAGGAAATCAAAATTACAGCCTCGTGGTGATGGTCCTTTTCAGGTTTTAAAGAGAATCAATGACAACGCATACAAAATTGACCTTCCAGGTGAGTATAGTGTTAGTGCTACCTTTAATGTTGCTGATCTTACTTTGTTTGACACAGATTTTGATTCGAGGTCGAATCCTTTCGAGGAGAGAGGGGATGATGCGGACCAGCCCAGAAACACCAGCAAGGACCCATTACATGTTCCAAATGGACCAATGAATCGGTCCAAGACAAAGACATTGAAAGACACATTGAATGCATTGGTTTTGAAGGTTTCCACCAAGTCAGAATTGGAAGGTCCATTGGAGTATCAAGAGGAGATCCTAGTACATCTTATCCATGTGCAAGAGGGGTCCAATACAACCTTATTTGGGCCATGAGATAAGGGCTTTATTTTATTTTGTTAGCTACAGCCCAAGGCTTGTTTGGGCTTAATTCATACTTTGTTTTAAGCTAGGATCCAAGGCTTGTTTGGATTAAGTTGTGCACTTTTCATTTTAGGGTTTTGGGCCAGTTTTGAGTGGACCTCATATAAGTCCACATAAAGGGTCCATTAGGGTTAACTTTTCAAGAACTATTTAAACTCATGTAGGCCAAAATTTCGGCAGCTTTGATGATTATTATTCTGAATTTTTCAGTTTTAACATGTGAGAGTGATTCTTGCATTTTTCAGTTCTTGAACGAACTGAATCTGACTTATCGAAGATTAACTAGCTTCGTGGCGTCATTCTACTCATTCCAATAGTGTTGGTGCCTTGGGGCAGGTTTCCATTGTGTCGCACTCATATAAGACCTATTTCGGCTTTCCGGGATCAGATCTCAATCTTGATTGTGGGTTGCGTGACCACGTGATCACGAGGTTCGCATCACTGCAGCTGCGAAACCCAGTTTACGAGAAAAGTTGACGAAACTTTTGCCATGCCAAGAGACAGTGGCCAATCGAATCCATTCATCCAAGCTTTTTGTCATTCTTGGAATGTCGCATCTGTCACAAACATTCCATCATAATGCTTTCGTAAAGGAGCATTCAAAGAACAAGTGGTTGTGATCTTCATTATTGCGGAGACAGAGTGAGCACCTATTGGGACCATGAATACCAAACCGATGAAGTCTATCCTGCGTTGAGAGTTTCCGTTGGATAGCCACCCAAAGAAGAAATGCATGTCTTGGGACAGCATTCTTGAACCACACGATGTCATGCCAATCAACCATTTGATGATGAATTCTTAGTTGTTCCCAAGCTACTTTGACCGAGAAACTCTGATTTGGCGAATCCAACCAAACAATCTCATCCTTTTGCCCCCTAGGAGTAGATGTGGAAGGAATAGCTTCTATAATGGGGTGCCAGCCAATAGCATGAGTGATAGGAATTCTCCATTCTAAGTTATTAATCAGCACGTTCACTCTCGCGTTGTGTTCCATACCTGAATCATAGATGAAACGTTCACCGTAAGTATCAGCGAGCGGGCTGTGAGGATGCCAATTGTCAAACCATAGAGAGGTTGTCATTCCATCTCCGATGATGTGCTTCATCTTCGGCCATGCTAAGGATCTGAGCTTTAGAATCTTTCCCCAAGCCCAAGAGCAGCTTCCTGGCACCTTGATTGTCCAGAAATTCCTACCTCGCAAGAGATTAGATCTGATCCAAGTAGACTAGATTGAGCCATTTGAGTCATTGCACAAGTTCCAAATATGTTTCAACAAGGCAATCTTGTTCCATTTTGCTATCCTTTTTATGCCTAGCCCCCCCTCCTTTTTTGGAAGACATACCTGATCCCAAGCCACTTTAGCCCTAGTAGTGCTCATATCTGAACCTGACCAAAGAAAGAATCTCATAATTTGCTCAACATTTTGCACTACTTCCCCAGGTAATAGGAATAGAGATGCCCAATAGACCTGGATGGAGAATAAGACTGAGTTAATCAGTTGTACTCGCCCTGCGAAAGAGAGTGTTCTGCAGGTCCAATGTCGAACTTTGGCGGTAATTCGATCCACGAGGCCCTTACAATTAACAGCCTTTAGTCTGGTCGAGATAAAAGGCACTCCCAAATATTTTATAGGAAGCTCCCCCTCTCTAAACCCAAGAATACTGATAATTTGTTCCCTCTCAGCACGTAACGGACCGCTCAAGAAGATGTCACTTTTGTTTGGATTTGGATATAGACCTGATAGAACTTGAAACTCTGTGAGTACATTTTTGATCATACGAATTGAATGTACATCCCCTTTGCTGAATATCATCAAGTCGTCGGCAAAGCAAAGATGAGAAATTTTGTCCTTCTTGCATCTCCAGTGGAACTTAAAGTTTTGGTTGGCACTCATATTGCAGAACAGCCCTGACAGGATTTCCATGCATAGGACAAACAAATATGGAGATAATGGATCACCTTGTCTCAGCCCTCTCCCCCCTTGGAAGTAACCCGCAAGTTCACCATTGACGTTGATTGAGAATTGACATGATGTAACACAAACCATGATCCAATCAATGACTGTTATAGGGAATCCCATATTTGTTAACGTAGCATCAACGAAATCCCACCGAACCGAGTCATAAGCCTTCATTAGGTCTACTTTCATAGCACAACGAGCAGGACCCGTAGTTGTATGATAGCCTTTCATTAGTTCCTGAGACAAAAGAATATTGTCGCTGATTCTCCGTCCAGAGATAAAACCTGCTAGTATCACTGATGTGAGGAGTTTCCATGTTTTAGCTTCTTTTTACAGGCGATTTGTGAAAGACTTCAGCTTTATTGTTGCTCCTATGACAGAATGCTTGAAAAAAGGGAAGGAGTTTAGATGGAGTGAAGATGCGCAGAAAGCTTTTGAGCTAATTAAGGAAAAGTTGTGTACTGCTCCAGTTTTAGCACTTCCAGACTTTGCTAAAACATTCGAAATAGAGTGCGATGCTTCCGGGGTTGGAATTGGTGCTGTTTTGATGCAAGAAAAGAGACCGATTGCATTCTTCAGTGAAAAGTTAAATGGAGCGCGTTTGAACTACTCTATTTACGACAAGGAGTTCTATGCTTTGATTCGGGCTCTGGAGGTATGGCAGCACTACTTGTTGCCTAAAGAATTTGTTATACATACTGATCATGAAGCCTTGAAGTATCTTAAGGGGCAAAACAAGTTGAATCGAAGACATGCTAAATGGGTGGAGTTCATGGAGTCATTTCCTTTTTTTTGGTAAGCTGACTTATGTACCAAAAAAAAGACTTATGTATTAAAAGAAAATGATACAAAGAATATAATGGGCATACCCAAGATTTACAATGAGGACAGAAACTAAAACCAACAAATGGCTACAGGCTAGCCACAACAAAACAAAAACTTGGACCAATTAGATATGCTAGGGGTACAAGAACAACCAGCTAAACATCAAATTAAGAGTCCATGTTATTGACCCTCCAAAGTCTTTGGATCCTTATGTTTTCATCTGTTTGTTGAACATTCCTTATCAAAACAAGCTTATCGCGAATGATACATTCGATTTGATCAAAAACCAAATTCGAAGCTTTAGACACATCTGCAAAGATCCTTGCATTCCGTTCTTGCCAGATACAATACACTGTAGCTGCGAAACCCAGTTTACGAGAAAAGTTGACGAAACTTTTTCCATGCCAAGAGACAGTGGCCAATCGAATCCATTCATCCAAGCTTTTTGTCATTCTTGGAATGTCGCATCTATCACAAACATTCCACCATAATGCTTTCGCAAAGGAGCATGGAGTCATTTACTTATGTCATAAAGTACAAGAAAGGGCAAGTTAATGTGGTTGCTGATGCTCTTTCTAGGAGGTATGCACTGATCTCTATGTTGAATGCAAGGCTGATGGGTTTTGAACAGGTGAAGGATCAGTATGCCAATGATTCCTACTTTGCTAATGTGGTTGCCGAATGTGCAAAGGGAGCTTGTGATGGGTTCTTTATGCATGAAGGTTACTTGTTCAAAATGGGCAGAATGTGTATTCCTTCAAGTTCGTTACGGGAATTGCTTGTGCGAGAGGCTCATAGTGGTGGTCTTAGTGGTCATTTTGGGGAGAAGAAGACTTATAAGCTGCTGAAAGAACATTTTTTTTGGCCCAGTATGTTACGGGATGTACACAAGGTGATTGAAAGATGTGCTATTTGTAAGAGAGCTAAAGGTAAAGAGAATGCGTATGGACTATATATGCCACTGCCTATTCCAGAGCAACCATGGATGGACATTAGCTGATGCGAACCTCATGATCACGTGGTCACGCAATCCACAATCAAGATTGAGATCTAATCCCGGAAAGCCGAAATAGGTCTGATATGAGTGCGACACAATGGAAACCTGCCCCAAGGCACCAACACTATTGGAACGAGTAGAATGACGCCACGAAGCCAGTTAATCTTCGATAAGTCAGATTCAGTTCGTTCAAGAACTGAAGAATGCAAGAATCACTCTCACACGTTAAAACTGAAAAATTCAGAATAATAATCATCCAAAGCTGCCGAAATTGTGGCTTACATGAGTTTAAATAGTTCTTGAAAAATTAACCCTAATGGACCTCTTATGTGGACTTATATGAGGTCCACTCAAAACTGGCCCAAAACCCTAAACTAAAAAGCCCATAACCTGATCCAAACAAGCCTTGGATCCTAGCTGAAAACAAACTATTAATTAAGCCCAAACATGAAAGAAAATAATAAAAATAAGTAACTTGTCATTAAATACCACCAGCCCTTCTTTCCTTGTGTAGCTAGGATGAATAAGAAATCCTTATAAGAAAAGGATTCTGAAACATTAATGAATCCTTGCCACACTAGGAGATTATATTGCAACTCATTAAAGATCCTTGTGGAACTAGGAAATTCCCAAAACCAGCTCCCACATCCTTGGAGGAAAAGAATCCTAATCAAATAGGAAGTCCACAAGTCAAATGGAAGTAAATAACAAAATCCGTACAGCCTCTGTTGACCAGTATTGGGGTGCCTTCCCGAACTCCGATTCACTTGAAATTTTAACCCAAGGTAGTAAGATATGTCTCGAGAGTCCACATAAAATATTAGCCCGATCCAACGGTCGGATTGAGAATTATAACTGTTGCCGTAAACCTGGACTGTTGCGCTTTTTACACCAAAATCCGAATCTGACCTTACTTGGGTCGTATCACAGGGCTGAACCGTATCATTAGCATGGACTTTGTACTTGGACTACCAAGAACACAACGTGGGAAGCATTCAATAATGGTGGTGGTTGATCGATTCTCCAAAATGTCCCATTTCATTCCTTGTACGAAAACTGACGATGCAGTACATGTTTGCTGATTTGTTCTTTCAAGAGATTGTTCGTTTGCATGGAATTCCTAAAAGCATTGTCTCTGATCGTGATACAAAGTTCTTAAGCCACTTTTGGAAGACTCTTTGGAGGAAACTTGGAACAAAGTTACTTTTCAGTACGGCATGTCATCCACAAACTGATGGACAAACTGAGGTAGTAAACCGAACTTTATCTTCTTTGTTACGAGCTGTTATACATAAGAATTTGAAGAGTTGGGATACTTGTTTGCCGAATTGTGGAGTTTGCATATAATCGTAGTGTGCATGGGGCTACAAAATTTTCACCATTTGAGGTTGTGTATGGCTTTAATCCTTGTGTTCCTATTGATCTTGTTCATATTCCAATTGATGAGAGGACATCTATGGATGGAATTAGAAAGGCAGAATTGATGAAGAAACTACATGAGCAGGTTCGACTACATATTGAGGAGAAAACAACAAAGTATGCTAAACAAGCTAACAAGGGGCGAAAGATGGTCAGGTTTGAACCTGGAGATCTTGTTTGGATTCATATTAGCAAGGGCAGATTTCCAAGCAAACGTAAGTCCAAGTTGATGCCAAGAGCTGACGGTCCATTTCGTATTATAGAGAAGGTGAATGACAATGCGTATAAGGTAGATCTTCCTGGTGATTACAACGTATCAACTACTTTTAATGTGAAAGACTTATCTCCGTACTTGGATGATGATGGCGATTCTGATTTGAGGACAAATCATTATCAACCTGGGGTTGATGATGTGCATCATGGGAATTATAATCCATCTCGTAAAGCTGAATCTAATATGCAAGAGGATTCAGATGGTCCGATGACAAGAGCGAGAGTGAAAAAACTACAACGGGCCTTGACGAATCAAATTGCAATGATTGAAGTTGTGTCGGAGTTAAAAATTAGCAATCAGTTTGAAATTGGTTCAATGGTGCTTATTTGCCTACAATTGGAACTTGGAGATGGGAAAAGCCCTTAATGGTTCTTTTCATGCTGGGCTACTTGTATTTGGATTGATAATGCAAGTGAAGGAATTGATGCTGTTTACGGTCAGAACAGTAGATGGATTTGAACCCGAATTTGAAGTCATCCAATGCATGTGAAAACAAGATTTATGTAGGTAAAATTCAAGTTCAGAAAGTGATCTTTCTATATTGTCCAACCATGATTGCATTGGACTTTTCTGTCAAAAGTTATGGCTGTTTTAAATTCCGTCTGCATATGTTTTAGAAATGTAAAAAAAAACGTGTGTTAGTTAAATTTGTCTACTTGCTTTATTAAAAGTCTAGTTTTTAGGCTTGACTTCTGTCATGTTGAATTCACCTAACTTTGGAGGGATGTTCCAAAGATAAATATGTATCAGAATATGAAATAAACACTTTTGGCCAAGATTGAAAAACTTAATTCAGAGAATTAAGAGTTGTTCTTCCAAATTCATTTTTGTGAAGAACCCTACCTGACTTATCACTCTTCAATCACAAAGAGTGTGGCGTCGAAATCCTAGACTGATCTTTGTGGCATCCAGATCGACTTATCAAAGTATCATTCTAGTCTATCCTCCATCTTATTTACTTTCAAATCACTACAATCCAGCCTAAATACTTTTTTTTTGGTAAGCTGACTTATGTATTAAAAGAAAATGATACAAAGAAAATCCAGCCTAAATACCAAAAGAAAGACAACACAACCAGACCCATCCTTCATCCATTTTCATTAGAATCATTGTTGCCGATTTTGACTCATTCACGGCACATCATCTTATCATTCAAAAGTATGTACGCAAGTGGTTAGTACGGCGTGCTTATTTGAAATTCTTGTTAGTCACTACTTCTATATAGTGTTGTTGGAGAAAGGTGTTAGCAATAAGGGGATTCTGAAAGCTTAAAACAAGAGGCTTAAAATAAGAGGCTTAAAATAAGTGGGTTGCGTGACCACGTGATCACAAGGTTCGCATCAAAGGGTTCAGTAGGTTTTTCCAAAAATAAAAAGAGATTTGGTTCCTTGCGAGGGGGCAAGTTGAGGTAATCATTGTGTTGCTGTTTGTTTTTCTCTCTTCATTTTATATGTATATTAGTTGTTTGAATGATCCCTTAAAGCATTCAAAATTACATCATCTTGTCCAGAAAGAAAGAATGGCTCTCTTAGGTTTGATTCAGACTTAAGTTAGAGAAAGAAAAAATAAAGTGTTTCTAGTCTTCTTCTTTATTCTTTCTTGTAAAATTATGATTACTAATGTCATGGGCGGATTTGGGTATGTTGGGATGCTAATGTTGTTAAAGTGGATATGGTGGGTTACTTGGGTCAAATTATTCATGTTTGTGTTATTGTGTTAGATACCAATACTTACTTCAATGCCTCAATCATATATGAAGATAATAGTTCATCTAAAAGAGAGGCTTTATAAACTGATATTGTAAGTCGTGCTGATAATTGGGAGTCCACCCCTTGGATTTTTATGGGTGACTTTAATGTTATTCATTCTATAGATGAGAAGAGAGATGGTACTATGTTGTAGTTGGCATGGTATAATGACCTTAATAATTGTCTCACTCAATCATGTTTGAAGGATATTAGATTCACTAGTTTTGTGTTTACTTGGGACTAATCGGCAATATGATAATCCTATCTTGAAGAATTTGGATTGAGGGCTTGTTAATGTGAAGTGAAAGTGTGAGTTCACAGGTTTTGAAACTTATTTTCTTTCTTTTGGTATCTTGGATCATTCTTTGATGCTTGTTATGCTTACAGACATGTCTAAAAGGAAAGTTTCTTTCAAGTATTTTAATTTTTAGGCTAATCATTCTTAATTTCAATAGACTATTGGCGAGACTTGGAAGGAGGAAGTAACTAGTACATCGAAGTTTATCTTGTGTAAAAAGTTAAGGCGTGTAACATCCCTCCTATACCGGAATAAAAACAACAATCTCATGTCAATCGAAAAACATAGTAAATAATTTTTTTTTTTCTTTTTTATATTCATGGTCTTCGTATTAAAATCTACCAAAATTTCGATGGAGTCCCCCTATACCGTAAGGTCTCAAGTTATCGACATGTAACCTGTTTATAGTTCTAATAACTTGCATCTCATAACTCAAACCCAACCCAATCATCCTGGGTTTTAATTCCACAAATATTATCACACCTATCAACCACAATATTTATGATATACATTATATAATAAAATATTATTATGGATGGATAAAAATATAAACTCATAAACATGAAATATATTTATATGAACTACAGAGTTAAGTTCATTTATTTAAGTTTAAACATTAATTATACAGATTAAGTTATACAAGCATTTTTATGTTTATAAAATATAAAGGTATACTCCCTAGAACCTAGATTACAAGAAGGGAAAATAAGCTAGGATCTACTCTTGTCGTGCATCCAATAATCCTGAAACAAAATACATATTATTGACTTATGAATATCACAATAAATATAACAACACGAATATTTAACAATTTCAAAAGGGTAACATGCATTCATATTTTGTTCACTTCTCCCTTCTAGTTTTCATTAGAATCTCTTCTTTATTCAACTATTAATAATCGTTCCCTCTTCCACTATCAACCTCTATTCCAGACATTATAAGATCAAACATGATTATTTTTGCTTAACACATTACAGATACCTATTTCACTGGTATCATCATTATCACCCCGTAGGAGTTGTTGCAAGGTAATCCCCTTACTCGGGATCCTACCATACACTAAATGTATGCTAGCCAATACATTAATGATTGATTAGTACTTAAAAGTGCATTTTTATCAAGGTTTTATATCATCATTTTGCACTTGAAGTATTAATAACTCCTTAACTAAAGCATGTTTTATAATAACATACCTAATAATATAAGATACCTTTAATTTATGGTAAATGTTCATATAAATGCAGGCCCAAAACTAGCTGCCACATTTTTGTAGGAAAAGAATCATAACCAAATAGGAAGTCCACAAGTCAAATGGAAGTAAATAACAAAATTTGTACAGCCTCAGTTGACCAGTATTGCGGTCCCTTCCCGAACTCCGATTAACCTGAATTTTTAACCCAAGGTAGGCATGCATGTCTGGAAAGTCCACATAAAATTTTACCTCGATCCAACAGTTGGATTGAAACTTATGACTGTTGTCGTAAACCTCGATCGCTACGATTTGTACGCCAAAATCTGTATCACAAGGCTGAACCGTATCGTTCTGATGTGCATCATGGGAATTAAAGCTACAACAGGCCTTCACGAATCAAATTGGAATGATTGAAGCTGCATCGGAGTTAAAAATTAGCAATCAGTTTGAAATTAGTTCAAGGGTGCTTATTTGCCTACAATTAGAACTTGGAGATGGGAAAAACCCTTAATGGTTCTTTTGATGCTGGGCTACTTTAATTTGGATTGATAATGCAAATAAGTGAAGGAATTGATGTTGTTTACGGTTAGAACAGTAGATGGATTTGAACCCGAATTTGAAGTCATTCATTGCATGTGATAACAAGACTTATTAAGGTGAAATTCAAGTACAGAACGTGATCTTTCTAGATTGTCCAACCATGATTGCGTTGGACTTTTGTGTAAAAAGTTATATTTGTTTTAAATTTGGTCTGCATATGGTTTCAAAAAGGTTAAAAAAACGTGTGTTAGTTAAATTTGTCTAGTTACTAAATTAAAAGCCTAGTTTTTAGGCTTGACTTTTGTCATGTTGAATTTTCCTAACTTTGGAGGGAATCACATTCCCTCCCTCTTCAAGAAGATTCGTCCTCGAATCTTGAATAGGATTAATAGCGACTTCAGTATCCTCTTGTTTAAACCTTCGGAATTCTCTTATTGCTAACACCTTTCTCTAACAACACTTGTTTAAACATATTTGGAACCTGTGCAATGACTCAGATGGCTCAATCTAGTCTACTTGGATTAGATCCAATCTCTTGCGAGGTAGGAATTTCTGGACAATCAAGGCGCCAGGAAGCTACTCTTGGGCTTGGGGAAAGATTCTAAAGATCAGATCCTTAGCATGGCCAAAGATGAAGCACATCATCGGAGATGGAATGACAAACTCTCTATGGTTTGACAATTGGCATCCTCACAGCCCGCTCGCTTATACTTACGGTGAACGTTTCATCTATGATTCAGGTATGGAACACAACGCGAGAGTGAACGTGCTGATTAATAACTTAGAATGGAGAATTCCTATCACTCATGCTATTGGCTGGCACCCCATTATAGAAGCCATTCCTTCCACATCTACTCCTAAGGGGCAAAAGGATGAGATTGTTTGGTTGGATTCGCCAAATCAGAGTTTCTCGGTCAAAGTAGCTTGGGAACAACTAAGAATTCATCATCAAATGGTTCATTGGCATGACATCGTGTGGTTCAAGAATGTTGTCCCAAGACATGCATTTCTTCTTTGGGTGGCTATCCAACGGAAACTCTCAACGCAGGATAGACTTCATCGGTTTGGTATTCATGGTCCCAATAGGTGCTCACTCTGTCTCCGCAATAATAAAGATCACAACCACTTGTTCTTTGAATGCTCCTTTACGAAAGCATTATGGTGGAATGTTTGTGACAGATGCGACATTCCAAGAATGACAAAAAGCTTGGATGAATGGATTCGATTGGCCACTGTCTCTTGGCATGGCAAAAGTTTCGTCAACTTTTCTCGTAAACTGGGTTTCGCAGCTACAGTGTATTGTATCTGGCAAGAACGGAACGCAAGGATCTTTGCAGATGTGTCTAAAGCTTCGAATTTGGTTTTTGATCAAATCGAATGTATCATTCGCGATAAGCTTGTTTTGATGAGGAATGTTCAACAAACAGATGAAAACATAAGGATCCAAAGACTTTGGAGGGTCAATAACATGGACTCTTAGTTTGAAGTTTAGCTGGTTGTTTTTGTACCCCTACCATATCTAGTTGGTCTAAGTTTTTGTTTTGTTATGTAGCTAGCCTGTAGCCATTTGTTGGTTTTCGTTTCTGTCCTCATTGTAAATCTTGGGTATGCCCATTATATTCTTTGTTTCATTTTCTTTTAATACATAAGTCAGCTTACCAAAAAAAAAATAACATGGACTCTTAATTTGATGTTTAGCTGGTTGTTTTTGTACCCCTAGCATATCTAGTTGGTCTAAGTTTTTGTTTTGTTATGTGGCTAGCCTGTAGCCATTTGTTGGTTTTCGTTTCTGTTCACATTGTAAATCTTGGGTATGCCCATTATATTCTTTGTATCATTTTCTTTTAATACATAAGTCAGCTTACCAAAAAAAAAACTGTATAGAAGTTGTGACTGCCAAGAATTTCAAATAAGTACACCATACTAACCACTTACATACATCCTTTTGAACGATAATCACAGCGGCTCTCCTTCGTCTTTCATTCTTTTGGCATTGTACATCTATTTCCCATGAAGCTTGAAGACCATAGAATAATTTTCTACACTTATCAACTTCTTATTCTAAAGCCCCCAAATTGTGGTTTAGTTTTTCGTATCATTGATCTACAATCATCCTTTGTTCCCTCTCCCTTGGTGAATACATGACACAGACAAGAAAAAAAAACAAGAAGACGAAGACAAAAATAAAGTTTTTAACAAGAAAAACATTGATTTAGACTCGAGAGTACGAATCTGACTTTTGTTTGAACCAGAACTTATAAAAAAAACAAACAAATGCAAAAGTGATGAAAATGACTCAAACAACAGCCAAATATCAAAATATGATGATAGTATAATGGAAGGAACGAAATCAACAGAAACAAAACAAGTTTTGAAAGACAACACAAAAAGACAAAACCTGATTTTGAAACCTAAAGAAAACAAAATCCAGATGACCTCAAATTTAATATACAGTATTAGGATACCAATAAAACACAAATCTCAGTTTATAGGTTGTTCTAGTATGTCTAAGTACCCAAACCCCATGTATGATCAGTTTGCGGCAAAATTGAACCTCCAATTAAAACCTCCAGAAGACGATATCAAAATAAGACCAAATTTAATAACACTGAAAAACTTAAAGGAAAACTAAAAAAAAAAAATAACAGAAGGATATGACCTTGTTTCGGAGCCTAGCTCTGATACCAACTGATGCGATAAGTTAGATTCAATTCGTTTAAGAACTAAAGAATGCAAGAATCACTCTCACATATTAAAACTGAAAAATTCAGAGGTAATAATCATCCAAGCTGCTGAAATTTTGGTTACATGTGTTTAAATAGTTCTTAAAAGTAACCCTAATGGATCTACCCTTGTGAGCTGAAATGACCCCATACAAAACTGACTCAAAAACCCTAAAATGAAAAGCCCATAACCTGATTCAAACAAGCCTTGGACCCTAACTCAAAACAAACTTTTAATTAAGCCTAAACATGAAAGAAAATAAGAAAAATAACTAATGTGTCATTAAATACCACCAGCCCTTCTTTCCTTGTGTAGCTAGGATGAATAAGGAATCTTTATAAGAAAAGGATTTTGAAATATTAATGAATCCTTGCCACACTTGTAGATTATATTGCAGCTCATTAAAGATCCTTGTGGAACTAATAAATTCCCAAAATCAGCTGCCACATCCTTGTAGGAAAAGAATCCTAACCAAATAGAAAGTCCACAAGTAAAATGAAAGTAAATAACAAAATTGGTACAACCTCTCTTGACTAGTATTGCGGTGCCTCCCCAAACATCGATTAACCTGAATTTTTAACCCAAGGTAGGAAAATATGTCTTGAGAGTCCATATAAAATTTTACCTCGATCCAACGGTCGGATTGAAAACTATGATTGTTGCCGTAAACCTGGACTGTTGCACTTTTTACTTCAAAATCTATATCATAAGGCTGAACTGTATCATTGGGGATGATTATTAATTCTGTATTTTTAGTTTTAACGTGTGAGAGTGATTATTGCATTCTTTAGTTCTTGAATGAACTGAATCTGACTTATCGAAGATTAACTAGCATCGTGGCGTCATTCTACTCATTCCAATAGTGTTGGTGCTTGGGGCAGGTTTCCATTGTGTCACACTCATATCAGACCTATTTCGGCTTTCTGGGATCAAATCTCAATCTTGATTGTGAGTTGCGTGATCACGAGGTTCGTATCATGTAGATCTTGGATTTAGGTCTTTTCTTTATGGATGGAAAGCTAAGACATAAGACTAAAACTTTCATGAGTCCAAGATTTAAAAAGGCCATTTTCAAGTCCAAATTGTAGCAACAACGGAGAAGTCCAAATCTGCCCTACAGGCGAGACACTGTTTATTGTTCAGCCCACATCTCGAGTTTTAGAAGTCCAAATGACCTCAATTTTTTTTTGTTTTTGGAAAGCTGAGACAATTTTCTAGAACTTTGATGATTCAAGTCTATTCGAATTATGATGTTAGCAATGACGTTTTGTTCAGACAAAAAAATAAGGATTTTCACCAAGTCAAGATGTGGCCACCTGACACGACCAAAAGATTGATGTTTTCTCCCAAGTATAGGAGTGTCGAAGTAATAAATAACCCGGTAAGACCGGGGTCGAACCACATGGAGGTTAATTGTATAAATTATAAACAACAATAATACAACAACGACAACATGAATAACAATAATAGTAATAGTAATAGTAATAGTAATAGTAATAGTAATGAAGAAGAAGAAGAAGTTGATGAGAACTTTTAGATGAGAGATTAATGTAAGGATTAAACAATAATAAAAATATATGTCAAGGTTAGAGGATCCACTAATGGTATTTCAAACAAGATAGTATAAACTCTTATTACTTAACTGGAAACCACACACAAAGGAGGTTCCAATCGGATGATTTGTCATTAAAATAACTCATTATAAATTATTAACATGATCATATTAATTATCTTATTTACGTAACACCAAAATTTTAAATATTGTCAGGAATTCATTATGCTAACTTATGTTAACAACAAATCAAGTTCCTTTCATAGCACATGTGTAAGTTATTCCATTTGTTGTACCAAGTGTTATACAACACAAATCTAGATTAACCATTTAACAAGCAACGTATTAAGAATTAGTAAGATAAAAAGATAAGACATGTTAATATTAAACATTAAGGTTCATGTTGAGTTTACACTATACTTATTCTTACACCATTAGTGTAACATTTTCACCTTGATATAATAAACTTAACTAAACATAATGAAGAAGAGAAACATAAATAAACAAAACAAGAACATAAATAAGATACAAGTTAACTAAGTAAAGGAAAGGAAATGAAATGCATAAATAAGATATTAATGAAAGCAAAACTTAAGAATTACAAAAAAAAATATAAAGAGAGAGAGCAAGAGCAAGTTCCTGATCTGAACAATCAATCCCCTAAATACATGGCAAATGCCTTCTTTTATAGGCCAAAATTCAGAATTATTGATTTGATGACTAATTGTTAAGTTGGTGGCCAACTCTTGACTTGGTGAAAATCTTTATCTTCTTGTCTGAATAAAACATCATTGCTAGCATCAGAACTAGATCCACCAATACTTATGAAAGTTATAGGAAATTGTCTTAGCTTTTCATGAAAAAACAATTGAGGTCATTTGGACTTCTAGAACTCGAGATATGGGCTGAACACTGAATAGTGTCTGGGCTGTAAGATAGATTCAAACTTCTCCGTTGTTGCTATAATTTGGACTTGAAAATGGCCTTTTTAAATCTTGGACTCCACATGAAAGTTGTAGTCCTTTGTCTTACTAAATCTGTGTAAACAATTCAAATCATTTGGACATCTAGAACTCGAGATATGACCTAATTACCGAATAGTATTCCAGCTTGGACTGCACCAACATCTCTTTTCTAAGTTTGGCCCTCTCTTTGTCCTTTCAATTTCAATACTTGAACTCATTAATCAATCCTTTCATTTATGTGATAGGCTTGCATTTAAGATGAACATTTACCATAAATTAAAGGCATCTTATATTATTAGGTATGTTATTATAAAACATGATTTAGTTGAGTTATTGATACTTCAAGTGCAAAATAATGATATAAAACCTTGATAAAAATGCACTTTTAAGTACTCATCACACCCCCCAACCAGCTTATTACTAGTCCCTAATAATCAAAGCGTTAAAATAGAAAAACAATTTGCAAGTTCCACAAAGCAAGGCATTCATCATTCAACTTCCATTAATCTATCCATATAAACAAACTTTCATTAAATTTATATTCCTGCTTCATATATCTTAAACAAGATATTAATAAACCTTGTTTTTATGTGCTCAATGTATGAAAACATAGATGATGGGGATTTTGTTGGAAGAAAACAATATTATGTTCTAATGTTAAGGTTAACTTTCTTGGGTTGGGATTATTATTTATTTATTATTATTATTTCTTTTTCTTTTTCTTTCTTTTTTTTGTTTTTTATTGTCACAATGCATCTTTAACCCATGTAACGAGTTTTCGGCTAATGACTTCCAGACCAGTTGGTCTTAGGGCATTAGGTGTTGAGACATGATTAGTACTTAAAAGTACATATTTATCAAGGTTTTATATCATTATTTTGCACTTAAAGTATCAATAACTCCTTAACTAAAGCATGTTTTATAATAACAAGTCTAATACTATAAAATGCCTTAATATATGGTAAATATTCATCTTAAATGCAGGCCTATTACATAAATCAAAGGATTGATTGATGGATTCAAGTATGGAAATTGAAAGGACAAAGAAAAGGCCACACTTAGAAAAGAGATGTTGGTGCAGTCCAAACTAGAACACTGTTCGGTAATTGGGTCATATCTCAAGTTCTAGATGTCAAAATGATCTCAAAGTTTTACACAAATTCAGTAAGACATAGGGCTACAACTTTCATGTGGACATCAAGATCTAAGAAGGCTGTTTGCAAGTCCAAATTATAGCAACAATGGAGAAGTCTGAATCTGTCCTACAGCCCGAACATTGTTTAGTGTTTGGCCCATATCTGGAGTTCTATAAGTCCAAATGACCTCCATTTTTTTTTTTCTGGAAAGCTGAGTCAATTTCCTACAACTTTAATGTTTTCAAGTGGTCTTAGTTTTGATGCTGGTAATTTATTTTTATTTAGACAAGAAGATAAGGATTTTCACAAAGTCAAGAGTTGGCCACCCACTCAACAATTAGTCATCAAATCAATAATTCTGAATTTTGGCCTATAAAAGGAGGCATTTACCATGTATTTAGGGATTGATTGTTCAGATCAGGAACTTGCTCTTGCTCTCTCTCTTTATATATATTTTTTTGTAATTCTTAAGTTTTGCTTTCATTAATATCTTGTTTGTGCTTTTCATTTCCTTTTCTTTCTGTAGTTAACTTGTATCTTATTTATGTTCTTGTTTTTTTTTATTTATGTTTCTTTTCTTCATTATGTTTAGCTAAGTTTATTATGTCAAGGTGAAAAGGTTACACTAATGGTGTAAGAAGAAATATAGTGTAAACTCAACATGGACCTTAATGTTTAATATTAACATGTCTTATCTTTTTATCTTACTAATTCTTAATACCTTGCTTGTTAAATGGTTAATCTAGATTTGTGTTGTATAACACTTGGTACAACAAATGCTTGGAACTCTCAGAGCCCAACCGTATGGTATTACCTACACCTGTGCTATGAAAGGAAGTTGATTTATTGTTAACATAAGTAAGCATCATGAATTCCTAAAAATATTTAAAAGTTTGGTGTTAAGTAAATAAGATAATCAATATGATCATGTTAACAATTTATAATGAGCTATTAATGACAAATCATTCGATTGGAATCTCCTTCGTGTGTGGTTTCCAAATTGAATAATACGAGTTTATACTATACTTGTTTGAAATATCATTAGTGGATCCTCTAACCTTGACATTTGTTTTTATCATTGTTTAATCCTTACAGTAATCTTCCATCTCAAGGTTCTCATTAATTTCTTCCTCTTTTACTACTACTATTACTACTACCATATGTGTTTGATCAAGGATCTTGACATTGTTGGTCCTGCCTTGTTCATTCGCATCAGAAATCTGTTTATTTTTTTTTTGGTAAGCAAAATCTGTTTATATTATATAATATATCTTTTTGATCTTTTCATAAACTCAGTATATAGGCTAGAAACCTGTGACCTGATCTGTTTATATTATGTAATATATTTCTTTGGTCTTGATGGGTTATTTATTACTTCGACACTCCTGCACTTAGGAGAAGACATCAATCTTTTGGTCGTGTCAAGACACCCCTACGACCTTAATAACTCGGGTTTTAGATACTGATACGTAGATAGTGCAATGTTTGATTCCCTTAAGCTTTTCTCCTTAACCCATGTAACAAGCTTTGGGCCAATAGCTCCCAAGTCAGTTGACTTTAGGGTATTAGGTGTTAAAACACCAATTCGAGCTTAATTGCTTAGGTTAGGGAGGCTACAAAACCAAACTTATCTACATTTTTATTATCATCAATATTATCAATTTTGTTTTGAAAACTATATACTATCCCTTTCCTTTAGTTGTTACCTTTAACAAAAGAACATAAATAATGTAATAATCCAATGTGCAACCCACAATCATATGTTAAAGCGTGTGTGTGAAAATAAAGGTTTAAGAATACTTGTTAAATGAGTATATGAGCAGGATCAAGTGATAACAATGTGAGAGTTTGTAAACCTGAATATTTTAAGAAGTATTTTGATAGACCTTGTTAAGAATGTTTAATAAGATGCATCTCAAGAGTCGCTTTAACAGAAGAACTCCTTTTACTCTGCCATCCTAGTAACAACAGTTTTGCAAATAGTTTATGAAATAAAAAACACAGTTAGTTTTTTTTTTTAAATATATCAACTACTACCCTTTCCCCTCAACCAAAATGAGACATTGTCCTCAATGTTCTAAGGTAGAAATATAGAGTATAAAAGACATCACTTGAAATAGCGAACACTGACAGACCTGAAACACACTTAAACAAATATAAAAAATAACAAAACATAATAATAAAACCAAAAGACAGTTTTTACAAACGAAGGCTCCAATCCAATCTAAGCTTTTTACGGCTTTTCTTAGTTGACCAATTTATACGACTCATAAAGGGATCAATCACAAGGATGAAAGATTGTAGTTGGTCATTAATTGTTCACCAGTAGCAGCAGAGATTATGATTTGTTGTGCTGAAGATGTTAGAAATTCCTCATTGTCGGGAATGCATTTTTGAAATTTTGATCAAGACAATATTTGAATAGGTACAGGTCATCCCAACAAAAGTTTTGCACGTCGCTCAAAAACTTTCTTTTATCTTCGGTACTCTAGTGAGTTAGCAAAAATCTTGAAACAATAAAATTTATATTTTTAGCAAACCAGGGCATTGAACTAAGAGAAAGTAAGGATTCGTTAGGAAAGTAATCATCGATTGGTGTGATGTCGGATGTCAAATATGTTATCACTCTGGACAAAAGATCTACATCAACATTTTCGGTGCCTTTTTCACCCGTGATTTCTTCCCAAGAATAAATCATTTGCAAATCTTCAGATTCATCAAACTCAGTTTTACTCAAAGTAGATTCAAGTTGATCATGAACTAATTCTTCAATAAAATCTACTTCTTGTAAATCATTATCATCTCCAAGTTGTTTGTAGATGTTGAAAATATTCATCTCTAATGTCATGTTTCCAAATGATAGCTTCATCAATCCATTCCTACAATTAATCAATGCATTAGAAGTTGCAAGAAATGAATTACATGCTTCAACAGGTTGCGTGTCCAAGATAATAAAATCCACAGGATAAATGAATTTATCGACTTGTACTAACACATCCTCAGCTATTCCTCTAGGCACTTTTATAGATCTATCGGCAAGTAAAAGAGTTACAGAAGTTGGTTTTAACTCACCTAGATTTAGACTCTGAAAAACTGAATATGCAAGTAAATTCACACTAGCTCTAAAATCAAGTAAAGCTCTTTTAATTTTATGCTCTCCAATGAAGCAAGAAATTGTAGGATAACCAGGGTCTTTATATTTCACAGCATTATTGTTCTGAAGAATGGCAATTACTTGTTCGGCTAGAAAGGCTTTTTTTTTCACATTCAGTTTTCTCTTCACAGTGCACAAATCTTTCAAAAATTTAGCATAAGAAGGAACCTATGTAATAGCATCCAACAAAGGTATATTGATCCTTACATGTTTGAAAGTTTCAAAGATTTCAAAGTTATGATTAACTTTTCTTTGTTTGGTCATGGCATGAGGAATTGGAAGTGATGGCGGAGAATCAGTATTT
Source organism: Populus alba (assembly GCF_005239225.2). Classification (NCBI taxonomy): domain Eukaryota; kingdom Viridiplantae; phylum Streptophyta; class Magnoliopsida; order Malpighiales; family Salicaceae; genus Populus; species Populus alba. The sequence continues at coordinate 10,933,500 of NC_133294.1, read as the reverse complement.
TCTTTACAATGTTCAGATTAAACCCCTTCCTTACCCTCAGAGATTGACTCATCATCTTTCTCACAAGGTTCAAGAGTGGGTTTTTCAACAACCTTACCACTGCAAAGAGTGATGACTGATTTGACTTGATCCATATGTGTTGGCTTCCAGAACTACGTGCATTTGCATTATATTGCCCTTTTTGATTTTACTGTGGTTGAGATGAAAACTTACCTTTCTCTTGGAAACTAAGAGCATATGTTAACTTTGCAAAAGTATCTTTAAAATTTGTCATGCCTTGAGCAAGTTGAGTGTTGATTGCCTCTTGCTTTTCAATGAATGCATGCAATGTTTCCTCAAGATTTCTTCTAGGAGGTGGAGCATAAGGAGGTGCATATCCATGAGAATTTTGAAAATTATGATGTGCTTGAAACGGTGGTTGTGAAGTTTGTGCATTATTATTATCACTCTTCCAACTAAAATTCGGGTGATTTCTCCAACCAGGGTTGTATGTTTGCGAGTATGGGTTATGATTGGGCCTTTGGAAACTGTTTAAAGCATGGGCTTGTTCATGGAGGCATTTCTTGAAAGAAGGCAAAGTTGGACAGTCATTGGTTGCATGCTCATTTGTTTCACAGATTTGACATATAATTTCTTGAACAGATTTTAATTGACCACTCTTTTTCAATTCTAGTGCTTTGACTTTTCTAGCTAAAGGATGCAAACTTGGCTTGGAGGTCATGATCTTCTGATATGGTTCAGCCCTGTTGCTTGATCGCTTTTTATGATCGACTTGTTTTAACTCGCAAGTGCACGAGTGTGCGATGTAGCAATTAACTCGGTTAGATTGAGGTCATATCCACAAAGAGCTAGATCTAGAAATTAAGCTAGGTAACAACAAAAAAACTCAAGAGAAATTAAGTTAACAATAACTTGGTTGAAAATAATTGATGGATTTGTTTTCAAAGATGAAAAAGTGTAAATAGATTTTAAATGACAAGAAAAAGTAAGTCTTGGTCCAAATCAATTTCAATGGTGATGTGTTGGTGATTTCTTCAACATATATAATATACTCAACCTAATATCAACGATGGTGATATTAGATCGGAAGATATTACAATGAAGTTTAAAAAGATATTATTTATTCTGTCTTTAAGTGGTCACTTCCCTTTTGATGCGAATACAAACATTTGTGATGAATGCACCCGGTTACTCACAAAGTCATAAACTTAAAGTGCTTTTGCATACTCATATTTCAAGCTATCGTTTGACGTAAAGATAAACATTTGTGATGAATACCCCTAGTTACTGAGAAACTCAAAACATTGGAGTAGATAGAACTTTGTACACAAAAATTTATTTAATTGTCTAATAATTATTACTATATTTACTTAAACCTTGTTTAGGACTAGATCAAAAGGGATAATCACAAGTAAAGCATCACACTCATCTTTCATGCATAATCACACAACTCACACAGCTTTTACAAGGAAAGATGTACTTCAATAATCTTTAAAAAAAGTATGTTATATCTTGCTTTATAAGATATTATCTATCCCAAATTAAAGCATGCAATGTTCAACACAATAATTACTCCAAAAATGTAATGTTGATCCTAAACAAGTCTCATTCATATACGAATGCAAGTTTTTTTTTTTTTTTTTAACAAGCATGGTTATCTCAAGCATTCAATATAATCAAATATCTAAAATTAAGTTTTACATTATCCTTAATGTTAAAAAGAAAGAAAGAAAAGTATGAAGATTAGAAAACTGTTATTCCCCTCTTTTTTTTCAAGGATGAATGTTTGATTGAATTGGACAAGAGCTAACTTCTTGCTTGATTTTTTTTTAACCTGCATATCACAACTAAAAGAAAACATTGTTTTTTTTTTTTTTAAAAATAATGAACCTCACACCCCCCAACTTAAAATACTACATTGTCCCTAAAGCATGAACAAGAAAATATAAGAGATGGAAGAAAGAAAAAAAAATAAAAATGAAAAAAAATAAAATAAAAATAAAAATAAAAACTCATTACTTCTGATACTACAATGGTATTGGATCTTCAAGATCCAATGTCTCAACTTCAGCCACAACATTTTCAAGATAAGATTTCAATCGATGACCATTTACTTTGAAAACATTTCCATTCTTAGGATTTTCTACCTCAAATGCACCATGCTCAGAGATGGATTTAATCACAAATGGACCAATCCATTTTGTCCTCAACTTCCCAGGAAAGAGATGTAATCGTGAATTATACAAGAGAACCTTTTGACCAATATGAAAGGATTTTCTAAAAATATGTTATCATGCAAAGCTTTCATCTTATGTTTTGAAATTTTTGCATTTTCAAATGCATCATTTCTCAGCTCCTCTAATTCATCCAATTGAAGCTTTCTATTTTTGCCAACTTTGTTTTCATTGTCATTGATTGCCGGATGGCCCAATATGCATGGTGCTTAATCTCAACAGGGAGATGACAAGGCTTTCCATAAATTAGCCTATAAGGAGACATTCCTAAAGAGGTCTTGTAAGCAGTGCGATATGCCCACAAAGCATCAACTAGTCATAGGGACCAATCTTTACGGTTTGGATTGACTGTTTTCTCTAAAATGTTTTTATCTCTCTATTTGCCAACTCAGCTTGGCCACTAGTCTGTGGGTGATAGGGGGTACTGACCTTGTGAATTACACCATATTTTCTCAACAAAATCCCAACAGCCTTGTTACAAAAATGTTTTCCCCCATCACTAATCATAGCCCGGGGCATGCCAAAACGAGAGAAAATATTTTCTTTCAAGAATTTTACCACAACTCAATAGTCATTAGTTCGAGATGCAATGGCCTCCACCCATTTAGACACATAATCAACAACTACAAGGATGAATTGGTAACTAAAAGAACTTGGAAAAGGTCCCATGAAATCAATCCCCCAACAATCAAATATTTCCAAAACAAGAATGGGGTTAAGGGGCATCATGTTACGCCTAGTGAGGTTACCTAATCGTTGGCATCGGTCACATGCAACACAAAAGGCATGGACATCTTTGAACATAGTGGGCCAATAAAAACCACACTGCAAGATCTTGGTAGTGGTTTTCTTGGAAGAGAAATGCCCACCACATGCTAATGCATGACAAAAATTAATGACACTTGGAATTTCATGATCAGGGATGCACCGCCTAAAAATTTGGTCAGGGCAATATTTAAATAGGTAGGGGTCATCCCAAAAAAAAGTACGCACGTTGCGTAAGAATTTTTGTTTATCAAGTTTAGACCAATGAGAAGGAATCTGACTTGTGGCTAGGTAATTTGCTATGTCAGCATACCATGGAGAGCCAATGTAGGAAACAGTACTTGCACAAAATAAATTTTCATCAGCAAAGAATTCATTTATTGGAGATTCATCAATTATGGTCTCATAGCTTGAAAGACGGGACAAATGATCAGCCACTACATTCTCTACTCCCTTTTTATCTCGAATTTCAAGGTTAAACTCTTGGGGTAGGAGGATCCATCGAATCAAACGTGGCTTGGCATCCTGTTTTGTGAGCAAGTATTTCAATGCTGCATGATCAGTGAAAACAATAACAAGAGATCCAACCAAATAAGACCTAAACTTGTCTAATGCAAAAACCACAGCTAAAAGTTCTTTTTCGGTTGTAGTGTAATTCAATTGAGCATCATTCAAAGTCTTACTAGCATAATAAATGACATGAGGCTTCTTATCTTTTCTTTGCCCTAAAACAGCCCCTACCGCAAAATCACTAGCATCACACATCAGTTCAAATGGTAAAGACCAATCAGGAGCTTGCATGATTGGTGCAGTGGTCAATAACCCTTTAAGCATTTCAAAAGCTTCTTGACATTTTGATGTCCAATCAAATTGAACATCTTGTGACAACAAGTTACACAATGGTTTGGCAATGGTACTAAAAGAATGAATGAATCTTCGGTAAAAACCAGCGTGTCCTAAAAAGGATCTCACATCTTTCACAGTCCTAGGGGTAGGTAATTTTTGAATGACTTCAACTTTTGACTTATCTACCTCTATCCCTTTTGAAGAGACAATGTGACCTAAGACAATGCCATGTATCACCATAAAATGGCACTTCTCCCAATTGAGTACAAGATTACTCTCTTCACATCTTTCAAGAACTTTTTCTAAATGCATTAGACACAACTTATAAGAATCCCTATAAACTGAAAAATCATCCATGAAAACTTCCAAACAATTTTCCACCATGTCACTAAAGATACTCATCATACACCTTTGAAAAGTGGTTGGTACATTACACAAGCCAAAAGGCATTCTTCTATAAGCATAGGTACCAAAAGGACAAGTGAAAGTGGTTTTTTCTTGGTCTTCTAAGGAAATCTCAATTTGGTTGTACCCTGAGTATCCATCAAGAAAACAATAAAAAGCTCTTCCGGCTACTCTTTCAATCACTTGGTCTAAAAATGGAAGCGGAAAATGGTCCTTCCTAGTCACCATGTTCAACTTACAATAATCAATGCACATACGCCATCTAGTTTGGATTCTAGTTGGTACTAGCTCATTATTTTCATTCTTCACTACCGTGACTCCAGATTTTTTAGGGACAACTTGGGTTGGACTAATCTATTTTGAGTTTGCAATGAGGTAAATGATACTTGCATCAAGTAGCTTAAGCACTTCACCTCTCACTACTTCCTTCATGTGTGGGTTCAATCGTCTTTGCATTTGCCTCACAGATTTAACCTCTTCTTCAAGATAAATTCTATGTGTACATAAAAGAGGGCTAATTCCTTTCAAGTCAGTGATTGTCAACCCAATTGCTTTCTTGTGTTTTCTCACCACTCTCAAAAGTTCTTGTTACTACTCTATGCTAAGTTTTAATGAAATCATAATAGGATATGATTCATCTTCCCCTAGAAATGCATACTTAAGATCACTCGGTAAAGGCTTCCTTTTTGGTTTATAAGGTTGGACAAGAGATGCCTCAACTTTCACTTGGGGTGAAATCAAAGGCTCAAATAATGGGGTCCATTGACCTATTGACATAATAGGCATTGGATCTAGATAAGTCTCGAGTTCTCTTCCTCATCAACACATTCCAAAGAATAAAGTCTTTCATCATGAATTAAAGTTCTTTCCAATAGATCATTTACCCATTCTCTCTCAAAGTGTTCTTGACAAATTGTTTGGATCAAATCTACCTCTCTAATGTCCTCATGTTCACCAATTTGTTTGGAGACATTGAATATGTTCATCTCCACAATCATATTCCCAAAAGACAATTTCATCACCCTATTCCTACAGTTAATTAAAGCATTGGATGTAGCTAGGAAAGGTCTACCTAAGATGACTGGGATGAGAACATTAGAACCTTGAATAGGTGCGGTGTCTAACACTACAAAATCAACAGGAAAGTAGAATTTATCTACTTGGACCAACACATCCTCAACAATACCCCTAGGAATCTTGATTGACCTATCAGCTAATTGAAGGGTGATTCGAGTAGGCTTGATTTCTTCTAAACCTAACTGTTCATAAACAGTGTAGGGTATCAAATTCACACTTGCTCCTAAATCCAACAAAGCTTGGTCTATCTTATGACTTCCAATAATGCATGAAATGGTAGGACAACCAGGATCTTTATATTTGGGAGGGGTCTTGAACTGGATGATGGCACTAGCATGCTCAATTAGAAAGGCTCTTTCTTTCACATTCAATCTCCTTTTGACTGTGCATAAGTCCTTAAGGAACTTTCCATAAGATGGGACTTGTTTAATTGCATCAAGGAGTGGAATGTTGACTTTCACTTGTTTGAACAATTCATAGATTTCCGAGTTCATAAGATCATGTTTAGGTTTCCCTAACCTCTGTGGAAATGGTGCTCTAGGAACAAATTCTAAATCACTCATTTTGACTCTAATTTTTCTTGAATCATCTCCTTTCTCACTCATCTCTTTTTCATTTATCTCGCCTTCTTTGTCACTCAAACTCTCATTTGTCACTTGTGTTTTGATTCCCTCTTCACTTTCCCTAGATTTCTCCTCCACAATACCTCTAGGAATCCCAAAACCTATAGCTTTGTCAATAATCTTTCCACTTCTAAGGGTAGTGATGGCTTGGACTTGTTCATGGTTTGAAGGTTCAATAAGTGAGGATTCACTCATGTGTACCTGACCTCTAGGATTTGGCATTGGTTGAGCTAGGATCTTTCCCTTCTCTTGAATGCTTAGTGTTTGAGTCAACTTAGTTAGTTGACTTCGAATGTCATCTAAGGTCCTATTGGTCTGGTCTTGAAATTTGTAAGCTTGGTTGTTGATTCCTCCTTGCGTTTGCATGAATTGTTGAAGAGTATCCTCTAGGGATCTCTTATGAGGTGGTTGGTACGTGTTATGTGTGGGAGCATGAAATGGTTGGGGTGGAGGTTGAAATGTTTGAGGTACTGAAGAGCCCTCATTTCTCCATCCAAAATTTAGGTGGTTCCTCCATCCAGGATTATAGGTCTCAGAGTAGGGATTGCCTACTTGGTTTGAAAATGGCTTTCTAACATTACTTGAATTAGAAGTTTGGCCATATAACACTTCCTTGAAGGCTGGAATGGTAGGACACTCAGTTGTCCTATACCCTTTGCTTTCACAAACAACACAACTTTCCTCTTGTTGTTCACTCATGACATGCACTTTTTTTTTTTTAATCTCAAGAGACTCTAGTTTCATAGCCAATGAGGCTAATCTAGCATTGAGATCATCAATCTCTTTCAATTGGAACTTCCCACTTGAATGAGAAATGATGTTTCTAGACTCAACATGAAGTGGGAGAGAAGTCTCCCATTACTTTGTGTTTTCAGCCAATTGATCAAAAAAATCGAAGGCTTCACTTGGTTCTTTGTCATAAAACTCACCATTACACATGGTTGACACTAGCTTTTTAAAATCTGCGGTAAGGGAATCATAGAAGAAACTCACTAACCTCCACATCTCAAAACCATGGTGGGGGCATGCATTTAACAAGTCTTTGAACCTTTCCCAAGCTTGGTGAAATGACTCATTTGGACTACAAGAAAAATTCATCATTTGACGTTGTAAGGCTGCCGTCCTATGAGTGGGTAAGTATTTTTTTCAAAAACTCAGCTTGCATTTCTCTTCATGTACCTATAGACCTAGGATGCAAGGAGTTTAACCAAAGCTTAGCTTTATCCTTTAGAGAGAATGGGAACAATTTAATCCGAATAGTTTCCTCAGTGCATGTTCTATCAATAAAAGTATTACATACCTCTTCAAAGTCTTTAATATGTGTGTATGGATTTTCAGAATCCATACCGTGAAATGTGGGAAGAAGTTGAATCATGCCCGGTTTCAAATTGAAAGCTTGTTGGTTAAGAGGCAAGATAATACACGAAGGTGTACTTTGTCTAACTGGGTGAAGATACTCTCTAAGAGTTCGAAAATTAGATTGATCATTGAATTGTGGAGGTCCATTACCTTGAACACTCCCTTCACCCTCTACATCTTCAACATTAGCCATGATAAAAAATAATAATAATATAACAATTATATGAATACGAAAGGAAAGGAAAAAAGAAAAAGAAAAAGAAGATTGCAAATAAAAGTAAATGAAACGTAAAAGATAAAGTAATAGCTCAAAAATAAAAATACAACAAATTAAGAAATTCACTCTCCAACTAATAATCAATATTAACAACAATAAACATTAAAAGATAATTATAACAAGCATGAATAAAAAGGCGGTAATACCGGCCAAGCACTTCAAACAATAAATATAAGAAAAATAATAACAATAAAAAAAATAAAATAAAATAAAATAAACAAGAGGCGGTAATACCGGCCAAACACTTCAGACAATAAATATTAGAGAAATAATAACAACAAAATAAACAAGAGGCGGTAAAACCAGCCTTATAATATAAACAATAAATATTAGAAACTAATTAGAATAGACAATAAAAGAAAAATGGTTGAACCAACCAAAATCCAACAATTAATAGTCCAATCCACAGTCCAATATCCGAAAAGTTGAGGTCAATTTTTTTTTTTTTAGGCGGTAAAACCAGCCATTTGATTTTTTATTTATATGAATTTTTTTTTGTTTTCCAATAATCAAATATAAATTTGTTACCTTTGCTTGCTAGCTCCCCGGCAACGACGCCAAATATGCTTGACCACTTTTTATGATCGGCTTGTTTTAACTCGCAAGTGCACGAGTGTGCGATGTAGCAATTAACTCGGTAAGATCGAGGTCATATCCACAGAGAGCTAGATCTGGAAATAAAGCTAGGTAACAACAAAAAAACTCAAGAGAAATTAAATTAACAATAACTTGGTTGAAAATAATTGATGGATTTGTTTTCAAAGATGAAAAAGTGTAAATAGATTTTAAATGACAAGAAAAAGTAAGTCTTGGTCCAAATCAATTTTAATGGTGATGTGTTGGTGATTTCTTCAACATGTATAAGATAACTCAACCTAATATCAACGATGGTGATATTAGATCGGAAGATATTACAATGAAGTTTAAAAAGATGAAGATTGATTATTGCTTAAGAATGAACAAGTACTTTCATATTAAGTAAGACATTGAATCAAGCAATCTCTATACCAAAACTAAGGTTTGTGCATAAAAATTCAAGATTATAACACTACCTAAATGATTTCTAAAATTTCTTTGCAATAATAAAACATTCATGAAGAAAATAGAAGATAAACATTAAGATTCATTCATATCTTAAAGAACTCACCTCAATCACCATCATCTTTGATTTGGATCCAAGAAAGAGATTAGCCAACCATGATTATTTATAAGAACACTTTAATAAACATGAAATAAATTCAATCAAACTGAAATAATAAGTTTTACAAACTAAAGAACCAAAATCTACAAAGAAGAACACAACACAATTTTAGTAAAAATTCGGACACAAATCTGACTCTAACTTTGTACAGAAATTAGACCATCTTCTAAGCCTCTTCTGGAGATGGCTATTAGATACATATTTATAGGCCATTCTGTTAGCTTTCTATATCATTAAAGAACAACTCATTTGAACATCTGAGTCAAAATTTATGGGCAAAACACCGAAAGGTGTTCTGGAAAATTAAATCAGGCCAGCTTGGAGAACACTTTGGTGCACGTTTTTCTTCCTCCTTTATGAGCTGTCTCTTTCTTCTTTTTGACCCAAAATAATATCACAATGTCCCCTCCAGCTTTCCATCCATGTGCTTGCCATCTTAGATCAATGAATTGCCCAAAATAAATCAAATGTTATTTGTTGTGTGGACATGTAAGATCATGGATTGTGCTTGGGCTGATTTGGAGGCTGATTTGGGGCCGAGTTTCAGCATCAAATAAGTATACAAATGTACCTATTATTTGGGCTAAGATTGACATTGAAACCTTGGGTGTTTGATGGTTGAATTTTGCACACAACATAAGGCAAGTTTGGGCTTGAAATAGATCATATGATATTCTTTTCTAGAATTGGAATAAAATTGATTTTTGGGACAAATTTGGAGCACTTATTTGAACCAAGATTTGCTTCAATCTTCAACTAAATTTCTCTTCAATTCTTTGTTCTGAATTCCGACGTTGAATTTTCTGAAATAATTCATTTAAGCTCCAAAAACCTATCGAAACATTAAAAGAAACTTCATTACTAAAAAGCACATCACTTATTATAAAAAACCAAAATAAAAACAATAAATACATATGTAAAATAAAAGACTTAATGATACTTTTGATGAACAATCACCTGTGAGACGACCCAAGTAAGGTCAGATTCGGATTTTGGTGTAAATAGCACAACAGTCAAGGTTTACAGCAATAGTCATAAGTCTCAATTCGACCGTTGGATCGGGCTAATATTTTATGTGGACTCTCCAAACATGTTTTACTACCTTGGGTTAAAAAGTCAGTCAATCGGATTTTGGGAAGGAACTGCAATACTAGTCAATGGAGGCTATACGAATTTTGTTATTTACTTCCATTTGACTTGTGGACTTCCTATTTGGTTAGGATTCTTTTCCTACAAGGATGTGGCAGCTTATTTTGGGAATTTCCTAGTTCCACAAGGATCTTTAATGAGCTGTAATATAATCTACAAGTGTGGCAGTGATACGGTTCCGCCCTATGATACGACCCAAGTAAGGTTAGATTTAGATTTTGACATAAAAAGCGCAACAGTCCAGGTTTACAGCAACAGTCATAATTCTCAATTTGACTTTTGTATCGGGCTAATATTTTATGTGGACTCTCCAAACATGTTTTACCACCTTGGGTTACAAATGCAGGTCAATCGGAGTTCGGGAAGGAACCGCAATACTAGTCAACGAAGGCTGTACGAATTTTGTTATTTACTTCCATTTGACTTGTGGACTTCCTATCTGGTTAGGATTCTTTTCCTACAAGGATGTGGCAGCTGGTTTTGGGAATTTCCTAGTTACACAAGGATCTTTAATGAGCTGCAATACAATCTACAAGTGTGGCAGTGATTCATTAATGTTTTCGAATCCTTTTCTTACAAGGATTCCTTATTCATCCTAGCTACACAAGGAAAGGAGGGCTGGTGGTATTTTTATTATTTTCTTTAATCTTTGGGCTTAATTAAAACTTTGTTTTGAGCTAGGGTCTAAAATTTCAGCAGCTTTGATGAATATTATTCTGAATTTTTCAGTTTTAACGTGTGAGAGTGATTCTTGCATTCTTCAGTTCTTGAACGAACTGAATCTGACTTATCGAAGATTAACTGGCTTCGTGGCGTCATTCTACTCATTCCAATAGTGTTGGTGCCTTGGGGCAGGTTTCCATTGTGTCACACTCATATCAAACCTATTTCGGCTTTCCGGGATCAAATCTCAATCTTGATTGTGGGTTGCGTGACTACGTGATCACAAGGTTCGCATCATCTTCCGTAAGATTATACATACCTCCACTAGATGTATGAGATTGGGTTTTACTTGGTGCCTCATAAGTGCCTGTAGTGTCCTAATTTTGCGTATTTTCAGCTATTAAGTCTAGGTACTCCATTGCTTCATTAGGGTCTTTATCTTTAAAAGTTCCATTGCACATCTTTAGGTGTTAACCTTTCATAAAATTGTGAAACCAATCTCCATGTTCCAAAACCATGATGAGGGCAAGTATTAAGCAAGTCTTAATACCTATCCCAACATTGGTAAAATATTTCACTTGGTTTTTGAGTGAAAGTGATGATCTGTTTTTTGAAAGAGTTGGTTCTGTGAGATGGAAAAAACTTCTTTAAAAATTGTTGTTGCATTTCATCCCAAGCACGAATGAATCCTGACCTAAGATTTTGTAGCCATGTTTTAGCTTTATCTTTTAATGAAAAAGAAAAAAAGCTTTAATCTAATGGTATTCATGCTACAATTTAAGTCATTATAGGTGTTACAAACTTCTTCAAATTCTCTTAAATACAAGTATGGATTTTCTAGAACTAAGCCATGAAAAGAAGGTAAAAGTTGAATAATGTCTGGCTTAAAATTAAAATGAGATGCATCAGGCGGGAAAACTATGCATGAGGATGCACTTGTTCTTGTGGGATTCATGTGGTCTCTAAGTGTCCTAACACGGTTATTCTCATTATTCTCATTATGAAGTGATTGCTTATCTTCTTCAGCCATATTTTCTGAAAATGATCAGGATACCCTACAAAGTCTACCACTTAATGTACATGACTAAACTTTCATGCACGTGTAGAAAGAGAATAAAAGAAAGAAAACAAAACAAAAGGAAACAAAACAAAAGGAAACAAAACAAAAGAAACAAAGTTAGATACAAGAAAAGTGAAAAGAGAAAATTAAATAAATACTATAATTTGCACAAGAATTTACCTCCCCGGCAATGGCGCCAAAATATTTAGGTTTAATTTTAAGTTGGCATCATATAAGAGTCCACATACCCTTATGTTTGTTTCACTCAAGAGTTAGTATAAATAATGGCATAACCAGATGACACGACCAAAAGATTGATGTCTTCTCCCAAGTGTAGGAGTGTCGAAGTAATAAATAACCCGGCAAGACCGGGGTCGAACTACATAGAGGTTAATTGTATAAATTATAGACAACAATAATACAACAACAATAATAAAAACAACAATAAAAACAATAATAGTAATAGTAATAGTAATAATAATAATAATAATAATAATAATAATAATAATAATAATAATAATAATAATAATGAAGAAGAAGTAGAAGAAGTTGATGAGAACTTTGAGATGAGAGATTAATGTAAGGATTAAACAATAATAAAATCAAATATCAAGGTTAGAGGATCCACTAATAGTATTTCAAACAAGTATAATAGAAACCACACACAAAAGAGGTTCCAATCGGATGATTTGTCATTAATAACTCATTATAAATTATTAACATGATCATATTAATTATCTTATTTACATAACACCAAACTTTTAAATATTGTCAGGAATTCATGATGCTAACTTAAGTTAACTACAAATCAAGTTTCTTTCATAGCCCAGGTGTAGGTACCATACGGTTGGGCTATGAGAGTGCCAAGCATTTGTTGTATGATTAGTACTTAAAAGTGCATATTTATCAAGGTTTTATATCATCATTTTGCACTTAAAGTATCAATAACTCAACTAAAGCATGTTTTATAATAACAAGTCTAATACTATAAAATGCCTTATTATATGGTAAATTGATGTGCATCATGGGAATTATAATCCATCTTGTAAAGCTGAATCTAATATGCAAGAGGGTGCAGATGGTCCAATGATAAGAGCGAGAGCAAAACAATTACAACGGGCCATGACGAATCAAATTGCAATGATTGAAGCTGCGTCGGAGTTAAAAATTAGCAATCAGTTTGAAATTGGTTCAAGGGTGCTTATTTGCCTACAATTGGAACTTGGATATGGGAAAAGCCCTTAATGGTTATTTTCATGCTGGGCTACTTGTATTTGGATTGATAATGTAAGTGAAGGAATTGATGTTGTTTACGTTCAGAACAGTAGATGGATTTGAACTCGAATTTGAAGTCATCCAATGCATGGGAAAGCAAGATTTATATAGGTAAAATTCAAGTTCGGAACGTGATCTTTCTAGATTGTCCAACCATGATTGCATTGGACTTTTGTGTCAAAAGTTATAGCTGTTTTAAATTTGGTCTGCTTATGTTTCAGAAATGTCAAAAGAAAAACGTGTATTAGTTAAATTTGTCTATTGACTTTATTAAAAGTCTAGTTTTTAGGCTTGACTTCTGTCATGTTCAATTCACCTAACATTGGAGGGATGTTCCATTGATAAATATAGTATCAGAATATGTAATAAACAGTTTTTGGCCAAGATTTGAAACTTAATTCAGAGAATTAAGAGTTGTTCTTCCAAATTCGTTTTGTGAAGAATCCTACCTGACTTATCACTCTTCAATCACAAAGAGTGTGGCGTCGAAATCCTAGACTGATCTTTGTGGCGTCCAGATCGACTTATCAAAGTATCGTTCTAATCTATCCTTCATCTTATTTACCTTAAATCACTACAATCCAGCCTAAATACCAAAAGAAAGACAACACAACCAGACCCATCCTTCATCCATTTTCGTTAGAATCATTGTTGTCGCTTTTCGAATCATTCACAGCACATCATAAATGTTCATCTTAAATGCAGGCCTATCACATAAATCAAAGGATTGATTGATGAGTTCAAGTATGGAAATTGAAAGGACAAAGAGAGGGCCAAAATTAGAAAAGAGATGTTGGTGCAGTCCAAACTAGAACACTTTCGGTAATTAGGTCATATCTCGAGTTCTAGATGTCCAAATGACCTCAAATTTTTACACAGATTCAGTAAGACATAGGCCTACAACTTTCATGTTTTCATCAAGATCTAAGAAGGCCTTTTTCAGTCCAAATTATAGCAACAACAGAGAAGTCCGAATCTGTCCTGTAGCCTGAACACTGTTCAGTGTTTGGCCCATATCTGGAGTTCTAGAGTCCAAATGACCTCAAATGTTTACACAAATTTGTTAAGACAATTTCTTGCAACTTTCATGTTTTCAAGTGGACCCAGTTCTGATGCTAGCATTTTCGTTTTATTCAGACAAGAAGATAAGGATTTTCACAAAGTCAAGAGTTGGCCACCCACTCAACAATTAGTCATCAAATCAATAATTCTGAATTTTGGCCTATAAAAGGAGGTATTTGCCATGTATTTGGGAGCTTGGTTGTTCAGATCAAGTTCATGCTCTTTATTTCTCTCTTTATATATTTTTTTTGTAATTCTTAAGTTTTGCTTTCATTAATATCTTGTTTATGCTTTTCATTTCCTTTCCTTTCCTTAGTTAACTTGTATCTTATTTATGTTCTTGTTTTGTTTATTTATGTTTCTTTTCTTCATTATGTTTAGCTAAGTTTATTATGTCAAGGTGAAAAGGTTACACTAATAGTGTAAGAACAAGTATAGTGTAAACTCAACATGGACCTTAATGTTTAATATTAACATGTCTTATCTTTTTATCTTATTAATTCTTAATACCTTGCTTGTTAAATGGTTAATCTATATTTGTGTTCTATAATACTTGGTACAACAAATGCTTGGCACTCTCATAGCCCAACCGTATGGTATTACCTACACCTGGGCTATGAAAGGAACTTGATTTGTTGTTGACATCAATTAACATCATGAATTCCTGACAATATTTAAAAGTTTGGTGTTATGTAAATAAGATAATTAATATGATCATGTTAATAATTTATAATGAGCTATTAATGACAAATCATCCGATTGGAACCTCCTCCGTTTGTGGTTTCCAAATTGAGTAATAAGAGTTTATACTATACTTGTTTGAAATACTATTGGTGGATCCTCTAACCTTGACATTTGTTTTTATCATTGTTTAATCCTTACATTAATCTTTCATCTCAAAATTCTCATTAATTTCTTCATCTCCTTCTTTTATTACTACTACTACTACTATTTGTATTACTACTATTACTACTACTACTACTACTACTACTACTACTACTACTATTACTATTATTGTTCTTATTGTTGTTATTATTATTGTTATTATTGTTGTTATTCTTGTTGTTGTTGTTGTTGTCTTGTTATTTATAATTTATACAATTAACCTCTCTGTGGTTCGATCCCGGTCTTGCCGGGTTATTTATTACTTCGACACTCCTGTATTTAGGAGAAGACATCAATCTTTTGGTCGTGTCATTATACCAAGTGTTATACAACACAAATCTAGATTAACCATTTAACAAGCAAGGTATTAAGAATTAGTAAGATAAAAAGATAAGACATGTTAATATTAAACATTAAGGTTCATGTTGAGTTTACACTATATTTATTCGTACACCATTAATTTAACCTTTTCACCTTGACATAATAAACTTAGGTAAACATAATGATATCACAATCAAAGACAAGAAAGACACCGAAAATATTGTCGTAGATCAATTTTCAAGATTGACAACATATTCGAAATCTGACATCACATCAATCGATGACCACTTTCCTCATGAATCTTTACTTTCTGTCTTTACAATGCCTTGGTTTGCTAATATTGTTAATTTTCTTGTTTCAGAACAATTACCAGCTCATTGGAGTACCGAAGACAAAAGAAGTTCTTGAATGAAGTGAAGAACTTTTCTTGGGATGACCCTTATTTATTCAAATATTATCCTGATCAAATATTTCGAAGATGCATTCCTGACAATGAGGTAAGTAGTGTCATTAAATTTTGTCATTCTGAAGCATGTGGGGTCATTTCTCATCAAGAAAGACAACTACAAAAATCTTACAAAGTGGATTTTATTAGCCACTCATGTTCAAGGACTCACATGCATTCTGCAAGACTTGTGAAAATTGTCAAAAGTTAGGATCAATTTCAAAACGTCACATGATGCTTTTAAATCATATCCTTGTCATTGAGATCTTTGACTGTTGGGGTATAGATTTCATGGGTCAATTTCCTTCATCATTTGGTTTCTTGTACATATTAGTCGCGGTAGATTATGTTTCAAAATGGATACAGGCAATTCCAATTCAAAACAATGATCACAAAACAGTGATAAAGTTTTTGAAAGAAAATATTTTAAGTTGATTTGGAATTCCTCGAGCCATAATAAGTGATGGTAGAACATATTTTTGCAACAAGCCATTTGAGTCTTTAATGAAGAAATATGAAATCACACACAAAGTTGCCACTCCTTATCACCCTCAAACCAGTGGACAAGTAGAGCTTGCTAATAGGGAGATTGATTAGTACTTAAAAGTGCATTTTTATCAAGGTTTTATATCATTATTTTGCACTTCAAGTATCAGTAACTCCTTAACTAAAGCATGTTTTATAATAACATACCTAATAATATAAGATACCTTTAATTTATGGTAAATATTCATCTTAAATACAGGCCTATCACATAAATGAAAGGATTGATTTATGAGTTTAAGTATTGAAATTGAAAGGACAAAGAGAGGGACAAACTTAGAAAAGAGATGTTGGTGCAGTCCAAACTGGAACACTGTTCTGTAATTGGGTCATATCTCAAGTTCTAGATGTCCAAATGACCTCAAATTTCAGGCCAGATTTGGTAAGACATTGGCCTACAACTTTCATGTTTTCATCAAGATCTAAGAAGGCCGTTTTCAAGTCCAAATTATAGCAACAACGGAGAAGTATGAATCTGTCCTGCAGCCTAGACACTATTCGGTGTTCAGCCCATATCTCGAGTTCTAAAAGTCCAAATGACCTCAATGTTTTATCCTGGAAAGCTAAGACAATTTCCTATAACTTTCATAAGTATAGGTGGATCCAGTTCTAATGCTAGCAATGACGTTGTATTCAGACAAGAAGATAAGGATTTTCACCAAGTCAAGAGTTGGCCACCCACTCAACAATTAGTCATCAAATCAATAGTTCCAAATTTTAGCCTATAAAAGGATGCATTTGCCATGCATTTGGGGTTGGTTGTTCAAATCAAGAACTTGCTCCTGCTCTCTCTCTTTATATTTTTTTTTTTTTGCAATTCTTAAGTTTTGCTTTCATTAATGTCTTGTTTATGCTTTTCATTTCCTTTTCTTTACTTAGTTAACTTGTATCTTATTTATGTTCTTGTTTTGTTTATTTATGTTTCTCTTCTTCATTATGTTTTAGCTAAGGTTATTATGTGATGCGAACCTCGTGATCACGTGGTCACGCAACCCACAATCAAGATTGAGATATGATCCCGGAAAGCCGAAATAGGTCTGATATGAGTGCGACACAATGGAAACCTGCCCCAAGGCACCAACACTATTGGAATGAGTAGAATGACGCCACGAAGCCAGTTAATCTTCGATAAGTCAGATTCAGTTCGTTCAAGAACTGAAGAATGCAAGAATCACTCTCACACGTTAAAACTGAAAAATTCAGAATAATAATCATCCAAGCTGCCGAAATTGTGGCTTACATGAGTTTAAATAGTTCTTGAAAAGTTAACCCTAATGGACCCCTTATGTGGACTTATATGAGGTCCACTCAAAACTGGCCCAAAACCCTAAACTGAAAAGCCCATAACCTGATCCAAACAAGCCTTGGACCCTAGCTCAAAACAAAGTTTTAATTAAGCCCAAACATTAAAGAAAATAATAAAAATAAGTAACTTGTCATTAAATACCACCAGCCCTTCTTTCCTTGTGTAGCTAGGATGAATAAGGAATCCTTATAAGAAAAGGATTCTAAAACATTAATGAATCCTTGCCACACTAGGAGATTATATTGCAACTCATTAAAGATCCTTGTGGAACTAGGAAATTCCCAAAACAAGCTGCCACTTCCTTGTAGGAAAAGAATCCTAACCAAATAGGAAGTCCACAAGTCAAATGGAAGTAAATAATAAAATCCGTACAGCCTCCGTTGACCAGTATTGCGGTTCCTTCCCGAACTCCGATTGACCTGAATTTTTAACCCAAGGTAGTAAGATATGTGTGGAGAGTCCACATAAAATATTATCCCGATACAATGGTCAGATTGAGAATTATGATTGTTGCCCGTAAAACCTGGACTGTTACGCTTTTTACGCCAAAATCCAAATCTTGACCTTACTTGGGTCGTATCACATGGCTGAACCGTATCATTCCCTCCCTCTTCAAGAAGATTCGCCCTCGAATCTTGAATACGATTAATAGTGACTGCAGTAGCCTCTTGTTTAAGCCTTCGGAATCCCCTTCTTGCTAACACCTTTCTCCAACAATACTGTATAGAAGTAGTGACTGACAAGAATTTCAAACAAGCACGCCGTACTAACCACTTGCGTACAAACTTTTGAATGATAACCAAAACGACTCTCCTTCGTTTTTCATCCTTTTGGCGTTGTACCTCTTTTTCCCATGAAGCTTGAAGATCATAGACTAATCTTCTACACTTATCAACTTGTCGTTCTAGAACCCCCAAACCATGACTTAGTTTTTCACATCGTTGATCTACAATCCTTCTCTGTTCCCTCTCCCTTAGTGAATACATGACATAGATAGGGAAAAAAAACAC
Source organism: Populus alba (assembly GCF_005239225.2). Classification (NCBI taxonomy): domain Eukaryota; kingdom Viridiplantae; phylum Streptophyta; class Magnoliopsida; order Malpighiales; family Salicaceae; genus Populus; species Populus alba. Next base: position 10,914,994 of record NC_133294.1, on the reverse strand, counting down.
AAGACAACGAAAAGAATAGAGTTTATAACTGGAAGAACACTGATTTAGATTCGACATTACGAATCTGACTTTTGTTTGGACCAGAACTTATCGGGAAAAAAAAAACAAACAAACAAATGTGAAAGTGATGAAAAGGACTCAAACAACAGCCAAATATCAAAATATGATGATAGTATAATGGCAGGAACGAAATCAACAAAAACAAAACAAGTTTTGAAAGATAACACCAAACAGACTCGTTACGACAAAACAAGACCCAATTGAGGAACCTAAAGAAAACGACATCCAAATGACCTCGAATTTAATATCTAGTATTAAAATACTATGAAAAAACCAAAACTCAATTTATAGGTCGTTCTCTTATTTCTAGGTACCCAAACTCCTTGTATGATCAATTTGCGGCATAATTGAACCTCCAATTAAAACCTCCAGAAACCGATATCAAAATAAGCTCAAATTTAATATATGGTGCTATCTCATCCCCAATACACATAATATGAAGTTTCAATTGATTCTAAGGTGGTTTGCTTATGGTTCACTAATAGTAGTGTTTCTGCGGCAGAATTGAACCTCAAATTAAAACCTTAAGCAAACAATATCAGAATAAGCCCAAATTTGACATATGATGCTATCCCACCCCCAATAGACTGAATGTGAAGTTTAAATTGATTCGGAGGTGGTTTTCTTATGGTTCACCAAGATTTGTGTTTCTACGGCAAAAATTGAATGATCCTTCAAAATTTCAACTAATCACTCATTTCTCTATTTCTTTCTCTTTTTTTTTCTTTTTAATAAACTGATATGATTAGAGACAGTAACCAAATGAAATATAAACTTTTTTTTTTTTGCTTAGATGACGCAGACTCGAACAACAAGAAGATGGACGCAAACACTGAAAAACTTAAGGGAATACTAAAGGAAAAAAAAACGAAAATAACAAAATGATATGACCTTGTTTCGGAGCCTACCTCTGATACCAACTGATGCGAACCTCGTGATCACGTGGTCACGCAACCACAATCCAAGATTGAGATATGATCCCGGAAAGCCGAAATAGGTCTGATATGAGTGCGACACAATGGAAACCTGGCCCAAGGCACCAACACTTATTGGAATGAGTAGAATGATGCCACGAAGCCAGTTAATCTTCGATAAGTCAGATTCAGTTCGTTCAAGAACTGAAGAATGCAAGAATCACTCTCACACGTTAAAACTGAAAAATTCAGAATAATAATCATCAAAGCTGCCGAAATTGTGGCTTACATGATTTTAAATAGTTCTTGAAAAGTTAACCCTAATGGACCCCTTATGTGGACTTATATGAGGTCCACTCAAAACTGGCTCAAAACCCTAAACTGAAAAGCCCATAACCTGATCCAAACAAGCCTTGGATCCTAGCTGAAAAAAAAGTATTAATTAAGCCCAAACATGAAAGAAAATAATAAAAATAAGTAACTTGGTCATTAAATCTGACCTTACTTGGGTCGTATCACAGGGCTGAAACCGTATCATTCCCTCCCTCTTCAAAGAAGATTCGCCCTCGAATCTTGAATAGCATTAATTGTGACTTCAGTAGTGATGCAGACCAGCCCAGAAACACCCAGCAAGGACCCATTACATGTTCCAAATGGACCAATGACAAGAGCTCACCGACCTGCCTTTGAATCTATTTCGCTTCCTCTGGATTACATATGTATGCTGGTCTATTAGGAAGTGAAGCTCCCGGCACCAAATCAATTTGATGCTCAATACCACGAATAGGTGGTAACCCTTTAGGTAATTCATCTGGAAACACATCTTTAAATTCTTCAAGTAATTCCTTAATCTGTCTTGGTAAGTCCAATCCTTCTACTTATAGTAGTTGCTTTGCCCAGACCATGAAAACAATCCCTGTTGTGGCTAATGCTTGTTTGATGTCTCCTTTTTTGCTAACAACAACCCCTTTCGTGATGTCACCTCCTTTTGTTGGCTTCGTAACTGATCCTCTCTAACTTGTTGAGAACTCAGTGTAACAAGTTCACCTTCTTTCCATTCAGCATAAAAGAATAAGTGTTCTCTTCGTCCATAGTAGGTCACATCCTTATCAAACTGCCATGGACGACCCAACAACAAATGGCTAGCTGACATTGGCGCAACATCACATAAAACCTCGTCGTGATAGGTTTAATGGAAAAAGGTACACGAACTTGCTTTGTCACCCGAATCTCCCCATTCTCATTCAGCCATCGCAAACTATAGGGTCTGGGATGTGGAAGGGTATTTAAACCCAATTTCTCCACCAAGGTAGTTGACGCAACATTAGTGCAACTTCCATTATCAATGATCATCCCGCACACCTTATCTCGAATCTGACATCGAGTATGAAAGATGTTCTCGCGTTGCTCATCACTAAGGTCAATTTGTGTATTCAGAACCCGTTGAACAACCAACAAATCTCCCTTCACTGGTTCGAAATCCTCTTCTTGTTCAGCCACTTGTACCTCATCTTCATCTTCAGTTTCAACCTCATCTCCACTAATCAGCTCTCCATGATCCCCATGCAAAATCATCACCCTTTTATTTGGACATTCCGAAGCAATATGCCCATGTCCCAAGCACTTGAAGCACTTGATGTCCCGAGACCTCCTAGGGTGTTGAGGTTCTGTCACCTTCTCCTTTTCCTTCAAAGAATCAGAACTGGTATTCCCCTTGCTAAACTCCACCTTCTCATCTCATTTAGGTGTGCTCCATGTTCGTGTAGGCGTAGAAACAACCCTTGTTGCGCTTGACGTAGTTACACTAGTTCGGACACCTCCTCGTCTCTGTTGCCTCTCTACTCGGGTTGCAAGCTTTATAACTTCCTCAAGGAAGATATACGGTTGTAACTCAACAACATTAGCTATATCCTTCCTCAACCCTCCAAGAAATCTAGCTATTGTTTGCTCTTGAGGTTCCATCAATTCACATCGAATCAGCAGCAACTCAAACTCTTTCACATACTCTTCCACACTCAAAGATTCCTTGTCGCAAAGTCTGAAAGTCTGATGTATAGCTCCTGTTTTAAAGTAATCAGGAACAAATCTCTTCTTCATCACTCTTTTCATAGTTGCCCATGTTGTAATCCCCTCCTCTCCATCCCTTCTCCTCTGAATCTTTACATTTTCCCACCATAAAAGAGCATAATCTGTAAACTCAAGTGCTGCCACCTTGCACTTCCTTTCTTCAGATATTCATACCATTCAAACAACTTTTTAACCTTCTGAATCCACTCCAAGTATTCCTCAGGTGAACTACTTCCTCTAAACGGTGAAATCTTAAGTTTGAGACCATTAGGAGAATTATAATTCTGCCTTCTTGGTCTGACCCTATCATCAGCCTCATCATCCCTATTTGGATCTTCATCAGCTTCTATAATATCATTTCGTGGCACCCTAAATGCTTGCCTCGGTTGGGGGTTGCAAATTATTTCTTTGCCTCCTTTGCATAAGGGTATTCAATTGTTCATGAATTCCAGTCATCTCATCCCGAATCTCAGCATGAGATCGTTGTAAAGCCCATAACCTGTGCCTGTTTCCAAACTTAACCCTCTTTGGCAAATCTTCTTTATCTCCAACCATAGTTTAAGTCTATCAACCTCAATTCCAGCAAACCTTTTCTTGTTGTTGTTGTTTTTTGGCTCCTGTCTTATATCACAACTGATGCTCTGATACCAGATGATGTGCCATGAATGATTCAAAAATCGACAACAATGATTCTAACGAAAATGGATGAAGGATGGTTTTGGTTGTGTTGTCTTTCTTTTGGTATTTTAGGCTGGATTGTAGTGATTTAAAAGTAAATAAGATGGAGGATAGACTAGAATGATACTTTGATAAGTCAATCTGGACGCCACAAAGATCAATCTAGGATTTTGACGCCACACTCTTTGTGATTGAAGAGAGTGATAAGTCAGGTAGGGTTCTTCACAAAAACGAATTTGGAAGAACAACTCTTAATTCTCTGAATTAAGTTTCATATCTTGGCCAAAAGTGTTTATTACATATTCTGATACATATTTATCTTGGAATATCCCTCCAAAGTTAGGTGAATTCAACATGACAGAAGTCAAGCCTAAAAAAACTAGACTTTTTAATAAAGTAAGTAGACAAATTTAACTAACACATGTTTTTTTTTGACATTTCTAAAACATAAGCAGACCAAATTTAAACAGCCATAACTTTTTTTTATATTTATCTTTGCAATTTGATTCGTCATGGCCCGTTGTAGTTGTTTTGCTCTCGCTCTTGTCATTGGACCATCTGCACCCTCTTGCATATTAGATTTAGCTTTACGAGATGGATTATAATTCCCATGATGCACATCAGAACTTTTTTTTTTTTGGTAAGCTGACTTATGTATTAAAAGAAAATGATACAAAGAATATAATGGGCATACCCAAGATTTACAATGAGGACAAAAAAGAAAACCAACAAATGGCTACAGGCTAGCCACAACAAAACAAAAACTTGGACCAACTAAATATGCTGGGTACAAAAACAACCAGCTAAACATCAAATTAAGAGTCCATGTTATTGACCCTCCAAAGTCTTTGGATCCTTATTTTTCATCTGTTTGTTGAACATTCCTTATCAAAACAAGCTTATCGCGAATGATACATTCGATTTGATCAAAAACCAAATTCGAAGCTTTAGACACATCTGCAAAGATCCTTGCATTCCGTTCTTGCCAAGATACAATACACTGTAGCTGCGACCCAGTTTACGAGAAAAAGTTGACGAAACTTTTTCCATGCCAAGAGACAGTGGCCAATCGAATCCATTCATCCAAGCTTTTTGTCATTCTTGGAATGTCGCATCTATCACAAACATTCCACCATAATGCTTTCGTAAAGGAGCATTCGAAGAACAAGTGGTTGTGATCTTCATTATTGCAGAGAACAGAGTGAGCACCTATTGGGAACCAAATGAATACCAAACCGATGAAGTCTATCCTGCGTTGAGAGTTTCCGTTTGGATAGCCACCCAAAGAAGAAATGCATGTCTTGGGACATTGCATTCTTGAACCACACGATGTCATGCCAATCAACCATTTTGATGATGAAAATTCTTAGTTTGTTCCCAAGCTACTTTGACTGAGAAACTCTGATTTGGCGAATCCAACCAAACAATCTCATCCTTTTGCCCCTTAGTGAGTAGAGGTGGAAGGAATAGCTTCTAAAATGGGGTGGCCAGCCAATAACATGAGTGATAGGTAATTCTCTCATTCTAGTTATTAATTCAGCACGTTCACTCTCGCGTTGTGTTCCATACCTGAATCATAGATGTTACGTTCACCGTAGGTATCAGCGAGCGGGCTGTGAGGATGCCATTGTCCAAACCATAGAGAGGTTGTCATTCCAATCTCCGATGACGTGCTTCAATCTTCGGCCATGCTAAAGGATCATGAGCTTTAGAAATCTTTCCCCAGCCCAAGAGCAAGCTTCCTGGCGCCTTGAATTGTCCAGAAATTCCTACTCGCAAGAGATTGGATCTGATCCAAAGTAGACCAGATTGAGCCATCTGAGTCATCATGCACAAGTTCCAAATATTTTCAACAGGCAATCTTGTTCCATTCTGCTATCCTTTTTATGCCTAGCCCCCCCTCCCTTTTTTGGAAAGAACATACCTGATCCCAAGCCACTTTAGGCCCTGGTAGTGCTCATATCTGAACCTGACCAAAGAAAGGATCTCATAATTTGCTCAACATTTTTCACTAACTTCCCCAGGTAATAGGAATAGAGATGCCCAATAGACCTGGATGGAGAATAAGACTGAGTTAATCAGTTGTACTCGCCCTGCGAAAGAGAGTGTTCTACTGGTCCAATGTCGAACTTTGGCGGTAATTCGATCTCACGAGGCCCACATAACAGCCTTTAGTCTGGACGAGATAAGAGGCACTCCCAAATATTTCAATAGGAAGCTCCCCCTCTCTAAACCCAAGAATACTGATAATCTGTTCCCTCTCAGCTCCTAACGAACCGCTCAAGAAGATGTCACTATTTTTGTTTGGATTTGGATATAGACCTGATAGAACTGAAACTCTGTGAGTACATTTTTTGATCATACGGATTGAATGTACATCCCCTTTGGTTGAATATTCATCAAGTCGTCGGCAAAGCAAAGATTGAGAAATTCTGTCCTTCTTGCATTCTCCAGTGGAACTTGAAGTTTTGGTTGGCACTCATATTGCAGAACAGCCCTGACAGGATTTCCATGCATAGGACAAACAAAATATGGATGATAATGGATCACCTTGTCTCAGCCCCTCCCCCCCTTGGGAAGTAACCCGCAAGTTCACCATTGACGTTGATTGAGAATTGACATGATGTAACACAAACCATGAAATCCAATCAATGACATTGTTCTAAGGGAATCCCATTTTTTATCAACGTAGCATCAAACGAAATCCACCGAACAGAGTCATAAGCCTTCAATCAGGTCTAAACTTTCATAGCACAACGAGCAGGACCCGTAGTTGTGTGATAGCCTTTTCATTAGTTCTGAGACAAAAGAATATTGTCGCTGATTCCTCCGTCCAGAGATAAAAGCTGTTTTGATACGGACCCTACTAAGGATGGTAAAACAACTTTCAATTTCCCAGCTAGAATCTTCGCGATGCTAAATTTGTATAGCTGTAAAGTCGCAGTAAGAATTATAGGACCCACTACCTGCCATTGAAGCTGATTCTGCTTATTATCTGCATGTTTAGAGTTCACAGCTCCTATTTTCACCCCTTTTGCCTCTGCCCCCATTGTACGATCACACTTTACTGGTAGCACATATCGCTGTGGTATGTCCAAAGACATGCAATTATTGCACCTTGAAAGGAATCCATTCATAATCCGCTGAAATTGGTTATGAATAAACCCATTTGGACAGCGAAGGTCGTATTCCTTCACCAGCGTTTTCGAAGCTTCTATCTCAACGCAAACTCTTGCGTAGCTAAGCCTTTTACGCAACAATGTAGTAAGGTCAGCATGAAGGGGAACCCCAATAAGCACTCGCTACACAACTCAGCCCCTTAACAGTCCAATACTCGAGAGGAACATTGTAGAGCTTAACCCATACCGGAACTCTATCCAGATCATCTTTCAAAAATTGCATGTTCGGATGCCAACGTTTAAGCACCAAAGGTCTGTTGGCCATGTGCCATGGGGCTGCTCTCTCCAGAACATTAGTGGCGCGATCGACAGAATCAAAAGTGAAGAGAAAGAATCCATTATCAGAAGATAAAAACTTTCGGAATAGACCGTGGAGCCCCATATTCTTTTAGCAATAGAAATTAACAACAGGATAGGGTAATATTTCTGACCCACAAAATGACAACTAGAGTGGATTTCCAAAGTTCACAGCCATCCTCAAACACATCAAGTGGATGGAGCTACTGTCAACAATCGACCATCAGTTTTGCTGGGGGAGCAAAATGCAAGTTACGGACTGGATTCATATCAAGGGACATCCTAACCCTTATTTTCATATCAACATCAGAGCGCCTTCAAAGCATTTAAAAAATTCAATTTGGGGCTAAGGTGTAGCTGTTCTTGTTGCTTAGACCCAACCTTCAACTCATCATCCTTTAGAACCCAACACAGGATTCATGTCATGACTATTTAGCATGTCTTGGAGCTCTAATTGTAAAGTATGTCCAGATTTAACTCCATTGTGTTGTTCAATGTCAGAGCTAACCATTGGACAAATTTGACAGCAGAACACAAGACATTTGGCAGCATACAAATACTAGAAAAAACTCAAGTCCAAGAAGCACTAATAAGCGGACCAGCACTATAATTGGAACACCGATCAGTTTCAAACATCAACGGTTCAAAGGAAGATAACACATGTTATGTATAACATAATTCAAAAATCAAGCAACAGTTTAACGGTTCAACAGAAGGTTTCTTCTCAGGTCAGTTTCGTAGGTTAATTAAGATCAAGGTAAATCCTTTCATAGCCAGGTGTAGGTAATACCATACGGTTGGGCTATGAGAGTGCTCAAACATTTGTTGTACCAAGTGTTTATATACAACATAAATCTAAGAATTAACCATTTTAACAAGCAAGGTATTAAGAATTAGCAAGATAAAAAGATAAGACATGTTAATATTAAACATTAAGATCCATGTTGAGTTTACACTATATTTATTCTTACACCATTAGTGTAACCTTTTCACCTTGACATAATAAGCCTTAGCTAAACATAAATGAAGAAGAGAACAATAAATAAACAAAAACAAGAAATAAAGAAAATACAAGTTAACTAAGTAAAGGAAAGGAAATGAAAAGCATAAACAAGATATTAATGAAAGCAAAACTTTAAAAATTACAAAAAAATAATAAAAGAGAGAAATAAAGAGCAATGAACTTGATCTGAACAACCAAGCTCTCACAATACATGGCAAATGCCTTCCTTTTATAGGCCAAAATTCAGAATTAATTGATTTGATAAATAATTTTGTTTGTTGAGTGGGAGGCCAACTTTTGACTTAGTGAAAATCCTTATCTTCTGTCTGAATAAAACAAAAATGTTACCATCCGAACTAGGTCCACTGAAAAATATGAAAGTTGTAGGAAATTGACTCAGCTTTCCAAAGGAAAAAAAAATAGAGGGTCATTTGGACTTCTAGAACTCTAGATATGAGCCAAACACTGAATAGTGTTCGGGCTTGCAGGACAGATTCGGACTTCTCCGTTGTTGATATAATTTTGGAACTTTGAAAATGGCTTTTTTCTTAGATCTTGATGAAAACATGAAAGTTGTAGGCCTAATGTCTTACTGTAAATCTGTGTAAAAATGTAAGGTCCATTTGGACATCTAAACTTGAGATATGACCCAAATACCTGAACAGTGTTCCATTTTGGACTGCACCAACATCTCTTTTTTAAGTTTCACCCTCTCTTTATCTTCAAACGAATTTAAAATTTTAGTAGTTGAATTCATCAATCAATCCTTTGATTTATGTGATAGGCCTGCATTTAAGATGAACATTTACCATAATAATTAGGGCAATTTTATAGTATTAGACTTGTTATTATAAAACATGCGTTAAGGGTTATTAATACTAAAGTGCAAAATGATGATATAAAACCTTGATAAATATGCACATTTATTAAGTACTAATAACAATCGACTTCGGTTCTTGCCGGGTTATTTTATGTACTTTGACACTCCTGCACTTGGGATAAGACTTCAACTCTTTGAATCGTGTTAGCTACCTCTACCCAGAAGAGAAAGCCATGCAACAATACTAACCTAAGATCGACATCTAAAAGGAATGAGGCATTTAGAGAAAATATCATAACTATTTGCGCTAAAGAGAAAGGACACTAAAAAAAGTAAATGATCAACATCTTCACTACCACCCCCATATACAAGGACCTGTTAACCTGAATCATACTAGCTGTCTAGACCAACAATAGTCCAAGTTTTCTTAAAAAAAAAAAAACACATGCATTGAACCTGTCTAGAATGGGAGCCTTGTTATCTTTAAGAATGAGAAAAAACCTTATGAATTTTCCTCATCACTAATTGGATTATCAAGAGTCATGATTTATCACCTATGAAAGGCCTCACTACTAAGATAATAATCAATGCAAGAATCTGACCACCCCCCCCAAAAAAGAGAAAAAAAAAAGATTCCTCAAAGTATGTTAACAAATGGTGGCATTTACCTTGCTATGGTTCTTGTAATAGAAGTGTATTATCATCAATGAAATTAATAAATGATTTTACTTTGGCATTGGGGATGATTCTTGACCAAGTTGAAGAAGACCTTTGGAATTCTTATCCCCTAAATGCAACCATTGAACTCAAGATTTCTACCTAAGGAAGCTCTCTTTGGTTTGAGCAAGTCTCACATAGTCCTTAACCTATGTAGACTGCATCTTTATGAAAAAATCCAAATAAAGAGGAATCTCTTAGATCAAACATTGAACATCTTCCATGACTTTTCTTTCATAAAAAAACCTTATCCAATCTTAAAAAAAAACTTATTAAAGTCTCTCAAAACACCCTTAACATGCTTTGTAAATCTCAGGAAAATTAAGGCTAGATTAAATTAAAGAAAATAAACTAAACTAAAAAAGAAGTGAGGGCAAAATGAATACCACTTAAAGAAAATGGGGCCTAAATGAAAATAAGAATAATTATAGAGCACAAATACTCCTCTTCTCATAAAAAAAAAACATATGCATCTATCATAAAGAAAGAAAAAGAGGGAGTTTTTGTATATATTTTACAAATCAAGAAAAGAAACAGAAAAATTCCAAAGAACCCATCCAAGATTAAGGGTTATACATAAAATAATCAATGTGGGCAAGGGATTGATAAGAAAATTTGAAAAACAAGAAAAGAAAAGGGGAGGGCCAGCTGTCATTAGGAAGAAAAGGAGGGAGTTGAAGATTGAATACCTTGATTCGTACCGGGTAAGGTGTGTTCGAAACATGGTTTTATGAGCCAATTATAAATTGATGCCTAGATGTTGAATTGTAGTTTAGAGTTCTTAGACTTGAAGTGAGGAAACAGTATGAGTTTGTTTAAATTAAATAAACTTCATGTGTTGTGTGTAAATTGAAATGTTGACGAATCTGGACAATTTTGTCTTTTCACTTTCAGAGGGATTTCGAGTAGGAGGATGAAGGAATTAGGATCAGATTCCTCATAGAAAATTATAGTTTTAGATGTTGAGTAACTAAGGAAATTAGTCTTGATCAATTTGAAGTTATAGAACTCCAGTTATGGGTCACCAACTGAAACTGGGTCATGACGACCTTGTAGGGTAATAGGTCTGGTTCGTTGATAAATAATTTTGACTACCTTGGAGTAGAACTGGGTTCTCCTTACCGAAACTGGTCATGACAGACCTTGTAGGGTAATAGGTCTGGTTCATTGATAAATAATTTTGACTACCTTGGAGGTAGAACTGGGTTCTCCTTCCTTCAAAGAACTGTAGCCTCATGTCTTAGCTTTCCAAACAAGATCAATCTTGCTTGAAAACGGAGTTCTATAACTCTAGATATAGTTAAAAATTTGAGTAGAGGTCAGACATTAATAGTTCAATGTCTATACAGTAACAGTAACAGTAACAGTAACAGTAACAGTTCAATGTCTAGACAGTAACAGTAACAGTAACAGTAACAGTAACAGTTCAATGTCTAGACAGTAACAGTTCAATGTGTAGACAATAACATTTGCATAGTAAACATTTCAATATCTAGACAGTGACAATTCGGGATTTAAAACGGAAACCGTTTAAATATAAAGAAAGGAATGATAATTATATGATGCGAACCTCGTAATCATGTGGTCACGCAACCTATAATCAAGATTGAGATCTAATCCCAGAAAGCCGAAATGGGTCTGATAAGGAGTGTGACACAATGGAAACGTGTCCTAAGGACCGACACTATTGAATGAGTAGAATGACGCACGAAGCCAGTTAATCTTCGATAAGTCAGATTCAGTTCTGATGTGCAATAGAGTATAGAGAGAGGTTAGAGAGGAAAGATTCAAAGGGGCGGTGCTCCAACAGCCATATCTCCGGCGACCACCGTTGGATCAAGCCAAGATTTGGTTATGTTGTGAACTGAACTATTGTCTACATTCTGACCGGAGGGATCTTCTAAAGCTTCCGCCGTTTAAGAAATCTGGACAATTGAAATTTTCTGGACAAACCCCCTAGTGCTGTCAGAGTCGCCGGCCCGTTTTGCCTTGTTATACCGTTGGATCCAGACTATTTTTGGTATGTTGTGAACATCTATATTGCCTACATTCTGTCCAGAGGGATCATCCATATTGGATTCCTCTTGCGGAAGCCAGCCATTTGAATATTTCTGGAGAAATCCTTCTCGGAATAGTCAGAGCCGCCGGCATATTTCTCCTTCTTCCACCGTTGGATCAAGCTTATTTTTGGATATGAGATGCATCGGGTTATGATACACATTCTGAACGGTGGAGATTAGAAATTAAGCCTCCAGCAACGTTGTCTACATGTTCAACAGGTTAAAGGTCGTCATTCTCAGGTCAGTTTTCGGTTATAATTAAGATCTGCAGCGATCCAACCGTTAAACTGTGCTGATTTTTGATATTGTTATACATAACATGTGTATCTTCCTTTGAACCGTTGGGAATGTTTGAACTGATCGGTGTTCCAATCATAGTGCTGGTCGCTTATTAGTGCTTCTTGGACTGAGTTTTTTCTAGTATTTGTATGCTGCCAAATTGTCTTTGTGTTCTGCTGTCAAATTTGTTCCAATGGTTAGCTCTGACATTGAACAAACACAATGGAGTTAAATCTGGACATACTTTACAATTAGAGCTCCAAGACATGCTAAATAGTCATGACATGAATCCTGTGTTGGGTTCTAAAGGTGATGAGTTGAAGGTTTGGGTCTAAGCAACAAGAACAGCTACACCTTAGCCCAAATTGAATTTTTTAAATGCTTTGAAGGGCTCTGATGTTGATGAAAATAAGGGTAGGATGTCCCTTGATATGAATCCAGTCCGTAACTTGCATTTTGCTCCCCCCGCAATAACTGATGGTCGTGTGACAGTAGCTCCTCCACTTGATGTGTTTGAGGATGGCTGTGAACTTTGGAAATCCACTCTAGTTGGTCATTTCGTGGGTCAGAAATTACCCTATCCTGTTGTTAATTCTATTGCTAAAAGAATATGAGGCTCCCACGGTCTATCCGAAGTTTTATCTTCTGATAATGGATTCTTTCTCTTCACCTTTGATTCTGTCGATCGCGCCACTAATGTTCTGGAGAGAGCCCCATGGCACATGGCCAACAGACCTTTGGTGCTTAAACGTTGGCATCCGAACATGCAATTTTTGAAAGATGATCTGGATAGAGTTCCGGTATGGGTTAAGCTCTATAATGTTCCTCTCGAGTATTGGACTGTTAAGGGGCTGAGTTATGTAGCGAGTGCTATTGGGGTTCCCCTTCATGCTGACCTTACTACATTGTTGCGTAAAAGGCTTAGCTACGCAAGAGTTTGCGTTGAGATAGAAGCTTCGAAAACGCTGGTGAAGGGAATACGACCTTCGCTGTCCAAATGGGTTATTCATGTAACAATTTCAGCGGATTATGAATGGATTCCTTCAAGGTGCAATAATTGCAATGTCTTTGGACATACCACAGCGATATGTGCTACCAGTAAAGTTGATGATCGTACAATGGGGGGCAGAGGGCAAAAGGAAAATAGGAGCTGTGAACTCTAAACATGCAGATAAATAAGCAGAATTAGCTTCAATGGCAGGTAGTTGGTAAACGAAATAAGGGTGTTACGATTGGTGAGAATGATTGTTTGGCATCTAAAGAGCTTAATTGTAATGAGAATGGTTGTTTAGCATCTGCTTTACAGAGTGCTGATTGTAATACGAATGAAATCTGCGACATTAGATGTGCCCAATGCTGGTTGTTATGAAGATGAAAATCCTACCTCTCCTCTTATTTTGAAGAGCTTACGAGCAGACATGGTGCCGGAGGAAGGGGATGCATGTACTTCTTTAGATCAAAGTTCAACCATCTGTAATGCAACCATGAACCCTGTTAGTCATGAGGTGAAATGTTGATATTGGAGTTATGGGAGGTGGTACAGGTAAGGAAGATGATGATAAGGAGTCGACGTCACTGATCCCAACAAGTCCGCAAAGTCCGATTTTCTTCTGACGGGGGGAAACTTTTAATTAAATCAGTTAGCTAGCAAGGCTAGAGACTCTCTAGAAAAAAAGAAAACGGGTTCTCCAGGCTTTTCAAAGAAGAGTAAGAAATTCTTGGCTCCTCGAGGGGGGGCAAGTCAAGGTAATCCATGTGTTGATGTTTGGTACTCCTCTCTATTTCCCTATGATTATTGGATGTTGGAATGTTAGAGTTTGAATGATCCCATAAAAGCATTCAGAACTGCGTCAGCTCATCCATCAACGAGAGGATGGTTTTTTTTGGTTTGGTTGAAACTCGGGTTAGAGACAGGAATAAAGATAATGTTTTCGCAACTTCTTCTGCGTAATTGGTCATTCTTGTATAAATTATGCATTTCTCTTGTCGTGGTCGTATTTTGGGTTTTGTTGGAATGCTGATTTGGTGAAGGTGGATGTTCTGGGAATGTCAGACCAGGCTATCCATGTTTCTGTCATGATATTAGCTACCAAACTATCTGTTTTATACTTCAATCATTTACCGGAGACAATAATGCATCTGTACGTGAGGCTTTATGGTCTGATATTGTGAGCCGTAGTGAGGATGGGAGTTCAACCCCATGGATTCTTATGGGCGACTTAATATGCTATCGCAACCAGTCAGAGAGGTTAGGGGGGTCTTCTACGTGGCTGGTCATATGGACAAGATTGGAAACATGTATACGTGATAGCGAAAGTGGATGATCTTCGGTATTCAGGTATGCATTATACTTGGACGAACCAATGTCCTGAGAATATGATTATGCGGAAACTAGATAGAGTGCTTGTGAATGAGAAGTGGAATATGCGCTTCCCATTGTCGGAAGCGAGATTCTTGCCTGCTGGTTATGTCAGATCATTCTCCCATGGTGGTAAAAGTTCACTGGCAATGTTCAGAACATAAAGAAACCATTCAGATTCTTCGATATGTGGTGGATCATGACGAGTTCATGCCCTTGGTGAAGAAAGTGTGGGATCAGCATTCAGGAGGGTGTCCAATGTATCAAACTGTGTTGCAAACTAAGGAAGCTAAAGCAGGAACTTAAACATTTCAATAAGACTCACTTCTCCAATATTTCCGATAGGAGTCAAAGATGCAAAAGATCACATGGATAGGGCTCAACAAGCTCTGCATACAGCGCTCTGAGGATCCAGCATTGCGTATGCGAGAAAGAGATGCTTGTTCGTAACTATGCTTCTACTGTCAGGCGGAAGAGTGTTTTTTCAGACAAAAGGCAAGGATACAATGGCTTAGCTTGGGGGATCAGAATACTAGCTACTTTCACAAATCAGTAAATGGTAGACAGAATAGAAATAAGCTCTCCTCGGTTACAAGGAGGATGGAGAAGTCGCTGAAGGACACGAGGCAGTCAAATCAGAAGTAATTGCATACTTCCAGCGTGTATTGGGAGTGAAACAGATGCCTAGGGTCCTGAACGAGGAAGTGATGCATCGGCAATTATTTACAAATTGTCGGCAACTCAACAGCATGTACTAGCACAAGATGTTCACAAGAGAGGAGATTAAGCATGCTATGTTTAGTTTGAAAAACAACAAAGCTCCTGGTCCAGATGGCTTTCAACGCAGGTTTCTTCAAAAGAATGTGGCACATAGTGGGGGAAGATGTAATCAACGCTGTTAGCTCCTATCTTCCAGACTCGTAGAATGCTTAAAGAATTGAATGCTACATCCATTTCCCTTATCCCTAAAGTTGCTAATCCTACGAGGTTGACAGATTTTCGTCCTATATCTTGCTGCAGATACAGTATACAAATGCATCGCGAAAGATTCTAGCTGGGAGAATGAAAGTTGTTTTACCAATCCTTAGTAGGTCCGTATCAAACAAGCTTTTATCTCTGGACGGAGAATCAGCGACAATATTCGTTTGTCTCAGGAACTAATGAAAGGCTATCACATCAACTACGGGTCCTGCTCGTTGTGCTATGAAAGTAGACTGATGAAGGCTTATGACTCTGTTCGGTGGGATTTCCGTTGATGCTACGTTGATAAAAATGGGATTCCCTAGAACAGTCATTGATTGGATCATGGTTTTGTGTGTACATCATGTCAATTCTCAATCAACGTCAACGGTGAACTTGCGGGTTACTTTCCAAGGGGGGAGAGGGCTGAGACAAGGTGATCCATTATCTCCATTATTTGTTTGTCCTATGCATGGAAATCCTGTCAGGGCTGTTCTGCAATATGAGTGCCAACAAAACTTCAAGTTCCACTGGAGATGCAAGAAGGACAGAATTTCTCATCTTTGCTTTGCCGACGACTTGATGATATTCAGCAAAGGGGATGTACATTATCCGTATGATCAAAATGTACTCACAGAGTTTCAGGTTCTATCAGGTCTATATCCAAATCCAAACAAAAGTGACATCTTTCTTGAGCGGTTCGTTAGGAGCTGAGAGGGAACAGATTATCATATTCTTGGGTTTAGAGAGGGGGAGCTTCCTATGAAATATTTGGGAGTGCTCTTATCTCGTCCAGACTAAAGGCTGTTAATTGTAAGGGCCTCGTGGATCGAATTACCGCACAAAGTTCGACATTGGACCTGTAGAACACTCTCTTTCGCAGGGCGAGTACAACTGATTAACTCAGTCTTATTCTCCATCCAGGTCTATTTGGGCATCTCTATTCCCTATTACCTGGGGAAGTAGTGAAAAATGTTGAGCAAATTATGAGATCCTTTCTTTGGTCAGGTTCAGATATGAGCACTTACCAGGGCTAAAGTTGGCTTGGGATCAGGTATGTCTTCCAAAAAGGAGGGGGGCTAGGCATAAAAAGGATAGCAAATGAACAAGATTGCCTTGTAGAAAACATATTTGGAACTTGTGCAATGACTCAGATGGCTCAATCTGGTCTACTTGGATCAGATCCAATCTCTTGCGAGGTAGGAATTTCTGGACAATCAAGGCGCCAGGAAGCTGCTCTTGGGCTTGGGGAAAGATTCTAAAGCTAAGATCCTTAGCATGGCCGAAGATGAAGCACGTCATCGGAGATGGAATGACAACCTCTCTATGGTTTGACAATTGGCATCCTCACAGCCCGCTCGCTGATACCTACGGTGAACGTTTCATCTATGATTCAGGTATGGACAACAACGCGAGAGTGAACGTGCTGATTAATAACTTAGAATGGAGAATTCCTATCACTCATGCTATTGGCTGGCACCCCATTTTAGAAGCTATTCCTTCACCTCTACTCCTAAGGGCAAAAGGATGAGATTGTTTGGTTGGATTCGCCAAATCAGAGTTTCTCAGTCAAAGTAGCTTGGGACAACTAAGAATTCATTCATCATCAAATGGTTGATTGGCATGACATCGTGTGGTTCAAGAATGCTTGTCCCAAGACATGCATTTCTTCTTTGGGTGGCTATCCAACGGAAACTCTCAACGCAGGAATAGACTTCATCGGTTTGGTATTCATGGTCCCAATAGGTGCTCACTCTGTCTCTCCGCAATAATGAAGATCACAACCACTTGTTCTTCGAATGCTCCTTTGCGAAAGCATTATGGTGGAATGTTTGTGATAGATGCGACATTTCCAAGAATGACAAAAGCTTGGATGAATGGATTCGGTTGGCCACTGTCTCTTGGCATGGAAAAAGTTTCGTCAACTTTTCTCGTAAACTGGGTTTCACAGCTACAGTATATTGTATCTGGCAAGAACGGAATGCAAGGATCTTTGCAGATGTGTCTAAAGCTTCGAATTTTGGTTTTTGATCAAATCGAAATGTATCATTCGCGATAAGCTTGTTTTTGATAAGGAATGTTCAACAAACAGATGAAAACATAAGGATCCAAAGACTTTGGAGGGTCAATAACATGGACTCTTAATTTGATGTTTAGCTGGTTGTTTTTGTACCCCTAGCATATCTAGTTGGTCCAAGTTTTTGTTTTGTTGTGGCTAGCCTGTAGCCATTTGTTGGTTTTCGTTTCTGTCCTCATTGTAAATCTTGGGTATGCCCATTATATTCTTTGTATCATTTTCTTTTAATACATAAGTCAGCTCTACCAAAAAAAAAAAAAGAAAGGAACTTGATTTGTTGTTAACATCAGTTAACATCATGAATTCCTGACAATATTTAAAATTTTGGTGTTATGTAAATAAGATAATTAATATGATCATGTTAATAATTTATAATGAGCTATTAATGACAAATCATCCGATTGGAACCTTCTTAGTTTTCCCTTCTGATGCATCTCATTTTAATTTTAAGCCGGGCATTATTCAACTTTTACCTTCTTTTCATGGCATAGATCTAGAAAATCCATACTTGCATTTGAGAGAATTTGAAAAAGTTTGTAACACCTATAATGACTTAAATTGTAGCATGAATACCATTAGATTAAAGCTTTTTCCTTTTTCATTAAAAGATAAAGCTAAAACATGGCTACAAAATCTTAGGTCAGGATCCATTCCTGCTTGGGATGAAATGCAACAACAATTTTTAAAGAAGTTTTTTCTATCTCACAGAACAAACTCTTTCAAAAGACAAATCACCACTTTCACTCAAAAACCAGGAGAAAAAATTTTACTAATGTTGGGATAGGTATCGAGACTTGATTAATACTTGCCCTCATCATGGTTTTTTGAAACATAGAGATTGGTTTCACATTTTATAAAGGATTAATACCTAAAGATAGGCAAATGGTGGAATTGATGTGCAATGGAACTTTTTGAAGATAAAGACCCTAATGAAGCAATGGAGTACCTAGACTTGCTAGCTGAAAATGCTCAAAATTAGGACACGGGCACTTATGAGGCACCGGGTAAAACTCAACCTCATACATCTAATGGAGGTATGTATAACCTTGGGGAAGATCATGACCTCCAATCCAAGTTTGCATCTTTAGCTAGAAAAGTCGAGGCACTAGAATTGAAAAGGAGTGGTCAATTAAAATCTGTTCAAGACATTGTGTGTCAAATCTGTGAAACAAATTAACATGCAACCAATGACTGTCCAACTTTGCCTTCTTCAAGGAATGCCTCCATGAACAAGCCCATGCTTTAAACAATTTTCAAAGCCCAATCATAACCCATACTCGCAAACATACAATCCTGGTTGGAGAAATCACCCAAATTTTAGTTGGAAGAGTGATAACAATAATGCACAAACTTCCAAAATTCACATGGATATGCACCTCTTTATACTCCACCTCCTAGAAGAAATCTTAAGGAAACATTGCATTCATTCATTGAAAAGCAAGAGATAATCAACACTCAACTTGCTCAAAGCATGATAGGTTTTAAAGATACTCTTGCAAAGTTAACATCTGCTTTGAGTTTTCAAGAGAACGGTAAGTTTCCATCTCAACCACAGTAAAATCCAAAGGAGAAATACAATGTAAATGCAAGTAGTTCCAGAAGTCAACACATGGATCAAGTCAAATCAGACATCACTCTTCGCAGTGGTAAGGTTATTGAAAAACCCACTCTTGAACCTTGTGAGAAAGATGATGAATCAATCTCTGAGGGCAAGGAAGGGGTTGAATCTGAACATTTCTGGAAAAATCCTTCTCAGAACAGTCAGAGCCGCCGGCATATTTCTCTTTCTTCCACCGTTGGATCAAGCTTATTTTTGGATATGTGATGCGTCTGGTTATGATACACATTCTGAACGGTGGAGATTAGAAATTAAGCCTCCAGCAATGTTTTCTACATGTTCAACAGAAGGTCGTCATTCTCAGGTCAGTTTCGATATAATCAAGATCTGCGGAGATCCAACCGTTAAACTGTGCTGCTTTTTTAATATGTTATACATAAACATGTGTATCTACCTTTGAACCGTTGGGATTTTTTACCGAACAGATCGTTGTTCCAATCATAGTGCTGGTTGCTTATTAGTGCTTCTTGGACTGAGTTTGTGTCCTTAGAACGTTCTATCTAGTATTTGTATGCTGCCATATTGTCTTTGTATTCTGCTGTCGAATTTGTTCCAATGGCTAGCTCTGACATTGAACAACACAATGGAGTTAAATCTGGCCATACCTTACAATTAGAGCTCCAAGCTATGCTAAATAGTCATGACATGAATCCTGTGTTGGGTTCTAAAGTTGATGAGTTGAAGTTGGGTCTAAGCCAACAAGAACAGCTACACCTTAGCCCCAAATTGAATTTTTTAAATGCTTTGAAGGGCTCTGATGTTGATGACAATAAGGGTAGGATGTCCCTTGATATGAATCCAGTCCGTAACTTGCATTTTGCTCCCCCTGCAATAACTGATGGTCGTGTGACAGTAGCTCCTCCACTTGATGTGTTTGAGGATGGCTGTGAACTTTGGAAGTCCACTCTAGTTGGTCATTTCGTGGGTCAGAAATTACCCTATCCTGTTGTTAATTCTATTTCCAAAAGAATAGGGGGCTCCCATGGTCTATCCGAAGTTTTATCTTCTGATAACCAGTCAGAGAGGTTAGGAGGGTCTTCTACGTGGGCTGGTCATATGGACAGATTGGAAACATGTATACGTGAAGCGAAAGTGGATGATCTTCGGTATTCAGGTATGCATTATACTTGGACGAACCAATGTCCTGAGAATATGATTATGCGGAAACTAGATAGAGTGCTTGTGAATAAGAAGTGGAATATGCGCTTCCCATTGTCGGAAGCGAGATTCTTGCCTGCTGGCATGTCAGATCATTCTCCCATGGTGGTAAAAGTCACTAGCAATGTTCAGAACATAAAGAAACCATTCAGATTCTTCGATATGTGGATGGATCATGACGAGTTCATGCCCTTGGTGACGAAAGTATGGGATCAGCATTCGGGAGGGTGTCCAATGTATCAACTGTGTTGCAAACTAAGGAAGCTAAAGTAGGAACTTAAACATTTCAATAAGACTCACTTCTCCAATATTTCCGATAGAGTCAAAGATGCAAAAGATCACATGGATAAGGCTCAACAAGCTCTGCACACAGAGCCTGAGGATCCAACATTGCGTATGCGAGAAAGAGATGCTGTTCGTAACTATGCTTCTACTGTCAGGGCAGAAGAGAGTTTTTTCAAACAAAAGGCAAGGATACAATGGCTTAGCTTGGGGGATCAGAATACTAGCTACTTCCACAAATCAGTAAATGGTAGACAGAATAGAAATAAGCTTCTCTCGGTTACAAGGGAGGATGGAGAAGTCGCTGAAGGACACGAGGCAGTCAAATCAGAAGTAATTGCATACTTCCAGCGTGTATTGGGAGTGAAACAGATGCCTAGGGTCCTGAACGAGGAAGTGATGCAATCGGCAATTAATTACAAACTGTCGTCAACTCAACAACATGTACTAGCACAAGATGTAACAAGAGAGGAGATTAAGCATGCTATGTTTAGTTTGAAAAACAACAAAGCTCCTGGTCCGGATGGCTTCAATGCAGGTTTCTTCAAAAGAATGTGGCACATAGTGGGGGAAGATGTAATCAACGTTGTTAGCTCCTTCTTTCAGACTCGTAGAATGCTTAAAGAAATGAATGCTACATCCATTTCCCTTATCCCTATATCTTGCTGCAATACAGTATACAAATGCATCGCGAAGATTCTAGCTGGGAGAATGAAAGTTGTTTTACCATCCTTAGTAGGTCCGTATCAAACAACTTTTATCTCTGGACGGAGAATCAGCGACAATATTCTTTTGTCTCAGGAACTAATGAAAGGCTATCATACAACTACGGGTCCTGCTCGTTGTGCTATGAAAGTAGACCTGATGAAGGCTTATGACTCGGTTCGGTGGGATTTCATTGATGCTACGTTAATAAAAATGGGATTCCCTAGAACAGTCATTGATTGGATCATGGTTTGTGTTACATCATGTCAATTCTCAATCAACGTCAACGGTGAACTTGCGGGTTACTTCCAAGGGGGGAGAGGGCTGAGACAAGGTGATCCATTATCTCCATATTTGTTTGTCCTATGCATGGAAATCCTGTCAGGGCTATTCTACAATATGAGTGCCAACCAAAACTTCAAGTTCCACTGGAGATACAAGAAGGACAGAATTTCTCATCTTTGCTTTGCCGACGACTTGATGATATTCAGCAAAGGGGATGTACATTCAATTCGTATGATCAAAAATGTACTCACAGAGTTTCAAGTTCTATCAAGTCTATATCCAAATCCAAACAAAAGTGACATCTTCTTGAGTGGTCTGTTAGGTGCTGAGAGGGAACAAATTATCAGTATTCTTGGGTTTAGAGAGGGGGAGCTTCCTATGAAATATTTGGGAGTGCCTCTTATCTCATCCAGACTAAAGGCTGTTAATTGTAAGGACCTCGTGGATAGAATTACCGTTAAAGTTCGACATTGGACCTGCAAAACACTCTTTCGTAGGGCGAGTACAACTGATTAACTCAGTCTTATTCTCCATCCAAGTCTATTGGGCATCTCTATTCCTATTACCTGGGGAAGTAGTGAAAAATGTTGAGCAAATTATGAGATCCTTTCTTTGGTCAGGTTCAGATATGAGCACTACTAGGGCTAAAGTGGCTTAGGATCAGGTATGTCTTCCAAAAAAGGAGGGGGGGCTAGGCATAAAAAGGATAGCAGAATGGAACAAGATTGCCTTGTTGAAACATATTTGGAACTTGTGCAATGACTCAGATGGCTCAATCTGGTCTACTTGGATCAGATCCAATCTCTTGCGAGGTAGGAATTTCTGGACAATCAAGGTGCCAGGAAGCTGCTCTTGGGCTTGGGGAAAGATTTTAAAGCTCAGATCCTTAGCATGGCCGAAGATGAAGCACATCATCGGAGATGGAATGACAACCTCTCTATGGTTTGACAATTGGCATCCTCACAGCCCGCTTGCTGATACTTACGGTGAACGTTTCATCTATGATTCAGGTATGGAACACAACGCGAGAGTGAACGTGCTGATTAATCACTTAGAATGGAGAATTCCTATCACTCATGCAATAGGCTGGCACCCCATTATAGAAGCTATTCCTTCCACATCTACTCCTAAGGGGCAAAAGGATGAGATTGTTTGGTTGGATTCACCAAATCAGAGTTTCTCGGTCAAAGTAGCTTGGGACCAACTAAGAATTCATCATCAAATGGTTGATTGGCATGACATCGTGTGGTTCAAGAATGTTGTCCCAAGACATGCATTTCTTCTTTGGGTGGCTATCCAACGGAAACTCTCAACGCAGGATAGACTTCATCGGTTTGGTATTCATGGTCCCAATAGGTGCTCACTCTATCTCCGCAATAATGAAGATCACAACCACTTGTTCTTTGAATGCTCCTTTGCGAAAGCATTATGGTGGAATGTTTGTGACAGATGCGAAATTCCAAGAATGACAAAAAGCTTGGATGAATGGATTCGATTGGCCACTGTCTCTTTGGCATGGCAAAAGTTTCGTCAACTTTTCTCGTAAACTGGGTTTCGCAGCTACAGTGTATTGTATCTGGCAAGAACGGAACGCAAGGATCTTTGCAGACGTGTCTAAAGCTTTGAATTTGGTTTTTGATCAAATCGAATGTATCATTCGGCATAAGCTTGTTTTGATGAGGAATGTTCAACAAACAGATGAAAACATAAGGATCCAAAGACTTTGGAGGGTCAATAACATGGACTCTTAATTTGATGTTTAGCTTGTTGTTTTTGTACCCCTAGCATATCTAGTTGGTCTAAGTTTTTGTTTTGTTGTGTGGCTAGCCTGTAGCCATTTGTTGGTTTTCGTTTCTGTCCACATTGTAAATCTTGGGTATGCCCATTATATTCTTTGTATCATTTTCTTTTAATACATAAGTCAGCTTACCAAAAAAAAAAGAATCTGAACATTGCAAAGAAAATACTGATTTCCCACCAACACTTCTATTTCCTCATGCCATGACCAAACAGGAAGCAATTGATGATGAAAAAGGCACCGAAAATGTTGTTGCGGATCATTTGTCAAAGTTGACAATAGATTCGACATCTGACATCACACCAATCAATGATTACTTTCCTGATGAATCTTTACTTTCTCTTAGTTCAATGCCTTGGTTTGCTAAAAATAACAATTTTCTTGCTTCAGGATTTTTGCCAACTCATTTGGATAACCAAGATAAAAGTTTTTGAGCGATGTGCAAAACCTTTATTGGGATGACCCTTACTTATTCAAATATTGTATTGATCAAATATTTCAAAGATGCATTCCCGACAATGAGGAATGCAAGAATCACTCTCACACGTTAAAACTGAAAAATTCAGAATAATAATCATCAAAGCTGCCGAAATTTTGGCCTACATGAGTTTAAATAGTTCTTGAAAAGTTAACCCTAATGGACCCTTTATGTGGACTTATATGAGGTCCACTCAAAAGTGGCCCAAAACCCTAAAATGAAAAGCCCATAACCAGATCCAAACAAGCCTTGGACCCTAGCTCAAAACATAGTTTTAATTAAGCCCAAACAAGCCTTGGGCTGTAGCTAACAAAATAAAATAAAGCCCCTGATATTAATCCATGTTCTTCTTTCCAAACATGAAAGAAAATAATAAAAATAAGTAACTTGTCATGAGATACCACCAGCCCTTCTTTCCTTGTGTAGCTAGGATGAATAAGGAATCCTTATAAGAAAAGGATTCTGAAACATTAAATGAATCCTTGCCACACTAGAAGGTTATATTGCAACTCATTAAAGATCCTTGTGGAACTAGGAAATTCCAAAACCAGCTCCCACATCCTTGGAGGAAAGGAATCCTAATCAAATAGGAAGTCCACAAGTCAAATGGAAGTAAATATCAAAATCCGTACAGCCTATGTTGACCAGTATTGGGGTGCCTTCCCGAACTCCGATTGACCTGATATTTGAACCCAAGGTAGTAAGATATGTCTGGAGAGTCCACATAAAATATTAGCTTGATCCAACGCTCGGATTGAGAATTATGACTATTGCCGTAAACCCGGACTGTTGCGCTTTTTACCCCAAAATCCGAATCTGACCTTACTTGGGTCGTATCACAGGGCTGAACCGTATCACTTTTTGGTTTTATTATTGTGTTTTGTTGTTTCTTATATTTGTTTAAGTGTGTTTCAGGTTTGTCAGTGTTCGTTATTTCAGGTGATGTCTTCTATACTCTATCTTTCTACCTTAAGATATTGAGGACAATGTCTCATTTTGATTGGGGGGAAAGGGTAGTAGTTGATATTTAAAAAAAAAAAAAACATTTTTTTCTAGTTCATAAACTATTTGTAAAACTGTTGTTACTAGGATGGCAGAGTAAAAAGGAGTTCTTTTGTTAAAGTGACTCTTGAGACGCATCTTAGTAAACATTCTTAACAAGGTCTATCAAAATACTTCTTGAAATATTCAGGTTTACAAACTCTTGTATTATCAGCACTTGATTCTGCTCATATGCTCATTTAACAAGTATTCTTAAATCTTCATTTACACATACACATTATAACATATGATTGTGGGTTGCACATTGGATTATTACATTATTTATGTTCTTTTGTTAAAGGTAACAACTAAGAGAAAGGGATAGTACATAATTTGCAAAAATAAAAATAAAAAATAAAAACAAAAAAATAATGATAATAAAAAGGTAGATAAGTTTGGTTTCGTAGCCTCCCTAACCTAAGCAATTAAGCTCGAAGGGGTGTTTTAACACTTAATACCCTAAAGTCAACTGACTTGGGAGCTATTGGCCCAACGCTTGTTACTGGGTTGAGGAGAAAAGCTTAAGGGAATCAAACATTGCACTATCTACATATCAGTATCTGTAACACAAGTTGCTAAGCTCGTAGGGGTGTCTCAACACCTAATGCCCTAAGACCAACTTGATGCGAACCTCGTGATCACGTGGTCACGCAACCCACATGCAAAGACACCAATTCCCGGAAAGCCAAGTAAATCAGGTTTGATAGGAATGTGACACAAAGATAACTTGTACCTAGGCACCAGCACTATTGGAAATGAAAAACCCCCACCCAACGAATATAGATTTGCGAATGAGAAGTATAAGGATGACGCCACGAAGCCAGTTGTTCTTCGATAAGTCGTTTTCAGTTCTTTAAAGAACCAAGGAAGGGAGATTATCCCACCAACACACAAGTGCTGCAAAGAAGTTTATTGATCTAAAAATTGCGTAACCTTACATGTTTGGTTATGCCTCTATTTATACTGACTCTAGACTTAAAGAAACCCTAATGGACCCCCCTTAGGTGGACTTATATGAAGCCCACTTACAATTTACCCAAATAAGTAATAATAACCCAAAAACTAATAATAAAATAATAAAAATCCTTTGATGTCCTTGATTAGCTTGGATAAATTTCCTCCTTTATTGTTGATTTAATTACTTTCCTTCCTATGTTAGGAAAAGCATTAAATAGTCCTCCCCTCTTTAGGAATAAGATATGGCCAACTTCCTTACTTAATTAGAAGAATAAATTGCTGGCTTTTTATCCTTGTAGCATTAGGAAATAAAACAAGCCTAACAAGGCTGGTATTGGGCCGGACATATCAACCCCTTGTTCCACATGAATTGGGCTCTTCTTGGACATGAACTAGATGAATTAAAGGCTGTTCTTCATGCTCCTTAAATGTCCCAAGCCCTTCTAGGTCCATCTTGCTCCATAAGTTCTGAACAAGCCCATTCAATGCTTCTTTAAGCTTCTTTGCCCTAGCTCTTGTGATTGGCCCAATTGGCACCTCCAATGGATCGTTGGCATGATTACGCTTGGTGTTGCGCTGATCCGCATCATCCCCTCTCTCTTCAAAAGGATTCGACCTCGAATCATCGCCTACATCAAACAAAGTAAGATCAGAAACATTAAAGGTAGCACTAACACCATACTCACCTTGCAAATCAACTTTATAGGCATTGTCATTGATCCTCTCAAGGATCTGAAATGGCCCATCTCCTCGTGGTTGTAGCTTTGATTTCCTATGGGTCGGAAATCTCTCCTTGCGCATATGTACCCAAACCCAATCGTCGGGCTGAAAGACAACATGTTTGCGCCCCCTTATTGGCTTTGGTCGCATACACACGATTCCTCCTTTCAATCTGTTGCCGCACACTCTCATGGAGTGTCTTCACCACCTGTGCTTTACGATTACCATCCAGACTAACCCTTTCATCAATAGGCAAAGGAATCAAATCCATTGGAGTTAAAGCGTTAAACCCATACACAATTTCAAATGGTGAAAATTCAGTAGTAGAGTGCACACTATGATTATATGCAAACTCTATAAATGGCAAACAATCTTCCCAATTCTTTAAGTTCTTTTGAATGACAGCACGCAAAAGTTGTGTTAAGGTCCTATTAACTACTTTGGTTTGTCCATCTGTTTGGGGGTGACAAGTAGTTGAAAACAACAGTTTAGTACCTAATTTTTCCCATAACACCTTCCAAAAATAGCTAAGGAACTTAACATCTCTATCAGAAACAATGCTCTTAGGGACCCCGTGAAGTCGTACTATCTCCCTAAAGAACAAATCAGCAATGTTAGTGGCATCATCAGTTTTATGACATGGAATAAAGTGTGCCATCTTTGAAAACCTATCAACAACTACAAAGATTGAATCCCTACCCCGTTTTGACCTAGGTAAACCTAAGATGAAATCCATCGAAATGTCTACCCATGGCTCCTTAGGTACAGGTAAAGGGGTGTACAAGCCATGTGGTTGAGTCCTAGACTTTGTTTTCCTACAAGTTATGCATTTATCACATATGCGCTACACATCCTTTTTCATTTTAGGCCAATAAAAATGCTCATGCAACACATCCAAAGTCTTAACAACACCAAAATGCCCCATCAAACCACCCCCATGTGCTTCACGTACAAGCAATTCACGCATAGAACTTAATGGAACACACAATCGACTCTCTTTAAACAAATATCCATCAAGTCTATAAAATTTCCCAAAAGCCGAAGTTTTGCAAGCATTGTAAACATTAGCAAAATCACTATCATCCTTGTACAATTCTTTTGTGTGTTCAAATCCTAGAAATCTAGCATCCAAAGTAGATAAAAGAACATACCTGCGCGAAAGTGCATCAGCCACAATGTTTTCTTTTCCTTGCTTATACTTGATCACATACGGAAATGTTTCAATAAATTCCACCCATTTGGCATGTCTCCTACTCAACTTACCTTGCCTTTTCAAGTGCTTCAATGATTCATGATCAGAAAGTATCACAAACTCCTTGGGCCACAGGTAATGCTGCCACGTCTCTAGAGTTCTTACCAAGGCATAGAGCTCCTTGTCATATATAGGGTAATTCAAAGCTGCCCCATTAAGTTTTTCACTGAAATACGCAATGGGCCTTTTATCCTGCATTAACACAGCTCCTATACCAATACCTGACGCATCACATTCAACTTCAAAAACTCTCTTAAAGTCTGGCAAAGCTAAAACAGGTGCTGAACAAAGTTTATCTTTCAACAAATTAAAAGCCTTATCCTGTTCATCATTCCATTTGAATCCAACAGACTTTTTAACAATTTCAGTTAAAGGTGCAGCAATAGTACTAAAAACCTTCACAAACCTTCTATAAAAACTCGCAAGTCCATGAAAACTCCTTACCTCACTTACCGATTTTGGTGTAGGCCAATCCTGGATGGCCTTAACTTTCTCCTTGTCCATCTCGATACCCTGCGCAGTTACGACATAGCCAAGAAACACAATTTTTCCCATACAAAAGGTACACTTCTTAAGATTAGCATATAATTGCTCACTATGCAACACACTAAGTGCATAACGCAAATGATCAAGATACTCATTTAAGTTTTTGCTATAGATCAAAATGTCATCAAAATACACAACAACAAACTCACCTATAAACGCACGCAATACATGATTCATTAAATGCATAAACGTGCTAGGCGCGTTCGTAAGTCCAAACGACATGACTAACCATTCATACAACCCATGCTTAGTCTTAAATGCAGTTTTCCACTCATCACCCTCTTTCATCCTAATCTGATGGTACCCACTTTTTAGATCAATCTTAGAGAAAATACATGATCCATGTAACTCATTTAGCATGTCATCAAGCCTAGGAATAGGATGTCGATACTTTACCGTTATGTTATTGACGGCACGACAATCAACACACATCCTCCATGTTCCATCCTTTTTAGGCACAAGTAGCACTGGCACAGCACAAGGACTCATACTCTCACGAATGTAACCCTTCATCATCAACTCATCTACTTGCCTTTGAAGCTCCTTTGTCTCCTCAGGGTTGCTTCTATAGGCTGGACGGTTAGGAATCGAAGCTCCGGGCACAAGGTCAATTTGATGTTCAATCCCCCTTAATGGTGGTAATCCATTAGGGATGTCTTCAGGAAATACATCATCAAACTCCTGCATCAAAGAAACAGCCACACTAGGAATAGCAGAATCAAGATCGTTAGTGTTAAAATAAGCCTCCTTATACACAAGTAAGATCATTGGCTTATTAGTGAAAAATGCAGATCTGATTTGAGATCCTTTTGCATAAAAATTAGGTTGTTTCTTTAATTTTTCCACACTACTATCATCACACAAGCTTACTTTCTTCACTCTTTGGTTTTTACCTCCACTCTCAACCGGTTTAATTAATGATTTAGGTTTAGCCGAATCTGATGGTTTTCTCTCACCATTGTCCTCACGTGAATTTTCACTCTTCCCATCCTCACATTCTTTTTTTAATTTGATTTGATCATCATACACTTGTTTTGGAGAAAGAGGTACAAGAGTGATGGTTTTACCATCCTTTACAATAGTGAACCTATTTCTAAACCCATCATGAATCGCTTTCCGATCAAACTGCCATAGACACCCCAAAAGTAAGTGAGTAGCATGCATTGGGACTACATCACATAAAATCTCATCAGAATACTTCCCAATAGCAAACGCAATCAAAACCTGCTTAGTAACCCTCACTTCACCACATTCATTCAACCATTGCAATCTATAAGGCCTCGTATGCTTAATACAACTCAGATTCAATTTCTTCACAAGGGTATCACTAGCAACATTAGCACAACTACCTCCATCAATTATCATGCTACATACCTTGTTTTGGATATGACATCGAGTGTGAAATATATTTACCCGTTGCTGATCTACATCATCTTCTTTGATTTGCATGTTCAGCGCACGCCTTATAACCAAGGCCTCTCCCTCAACAGGATATGCAATCTCCTCATCACTACAATCCACCAAAGGTGGCATCTCTTCACTTTCAGATTCAACCTCCCCATTGTCTCTTGTAAGCATAACTCTTCGGTTTGGACATTGAGATGCAATGTGCCCCTTCCCTAAACACTTAAAGCATTTAATATCTCTATCACGATTAGGTTGATATTTAGATTTACCTTTCCCATCCGTATGAGTATCCTTTTTGGCCTTAGGTGGTTCGGCCCTTGCATAAGGCTTTGGTTGGGTAGCCCCCTCTGTCTTAAAATTCGGCCTCCATATTGAGGAAGATGATGCCGAATTGGTCTGAAAACGTGTATTGACCCTTCTCTTTATTTGCCTCTCCACCTTCGTTGCCATATGGACCATGTCCTCCAATTCCACACAATGTTGTAATTCTACAACATTCGCAATGTCTCTATTCAGCCCATTTAGAAATCTAGCCATAGTAGCTTCCCGATCCTCAATCACATTGGCCCGAATCATGGCGATCTCCATCTCCTTGAAATACTCATCCACGGACCTAGAACCCTGATTCAAACCCTGCAATTTCATATACAAATCTCTATAATAGTGGTTAGGCACAAATCGCCTTCTCATCAACACTTTCATCTCCTCCCATGACACTAACCGGCCTCTCTCCACTCCTCCTTCTACTAATAACATTCTGATCCCACCAAATCAGTGCATAATCCGTGAATTCGATGACAACCAATTTCACTTTCTTTGCCTCCGAATAGTTATGGCAATAAAAAATCCAATCCACCTTTTTCTCCAACTCCAAATATGCCTCGGGATCGTTTTTACCTTGAAAAAGAAGGTATTTTCAGTTTGATAGTATCCAAATCACCATCTAAATCAGCATGTCCCCCAACACCACGGAAATTTTCCCTTTGGCCAAATTGGCCCCTAGTTCTATTCTCAAAACCCCTTCGGTTTCTAGGCTGCCGAAAACCTTCCCGATGGCCTATGGCCTCATCCTCAAAACCACCATCACCAATATCATCAACGGCCTCCTCAAAATCCTCATAATCAGCCCACCGTGGCCTTTCGGCCCTACTGCCACTGTTTTCTTTCGGTTCAGCCCCAAGCTTCCTCACATTTTTGGGTGCTTGTACCAGCCTCGTTACCACGTTTTCTCCACCCTATCAAGTCTGTCACACACGTTTCCCATCACAAAATTCATCCTCTCAATCATTTGTGTCATGGCTTTGCATTTGGAACGTAAGTTCTCCCTCGGGATGGGGTGGTGTGTTTTTTTTTTTTGGTAAGCTGACTTATGTATTAAAAGAAAATGATACAAAGAATATAACTCATTTTCCCTCGGGATGGGGTGGTGTGTTGTTTTGATCTGACATGATAATACCTGCAAAAATTGGTCATTGGTAAAAAAAAAAATATCCTCACGTCGCTCGTGTTTCGCTCAAACACTCTGAATGTCCTCACATGCTCACACCTCTCGTCTCACCTTCCTACGGTTCTTGCGAAACTGAAACCAACACCAAATAAAACCAACTCGGTAGCGCAATCCAGATATATATATATATATATATATATATATATATATATATATATATATATATATATATATATATATATATATATATAACTCAAGAAGCAATAAAAACCAGAAAACAAGCAAAACAAAACTGCGATGATAGTCTCACGAGTCTATCCGAAATATGAACGAAACTGAAGACTCGAATAAAAAAAAGAAAAAAACAGAAAAACAAAATATGAAAAATGATGAAACAACACCTAGATATGTTGGATATGAGGAAAATAAACTGTAAGAAACGAAAGCAAACAAAAAGAAAGCGAATTTTCAAAAAGTTGACGCAAAATTGACTCATTTACGACGAGTTAAGTCCGGATCTGGAACCTAAAGTCAATGATGTCCAATTGAGCTAAAATTTCAGATATAGTGCTCTACCAACCCAAATAGACAGAATATAAAGTTTTAGCAACTTACGATAAGGTTTGATAGACTGACGCAAAAACGTTATGAATCAGACCTAATTAGACCTGAATTTGAAACCCAAAGTAAAACGATATCCAATTGACCCAAAAATCAATATGTGGTGCGATTAGGGTACCAGTAATAAGAGAATTCAAATTTGAGCTCATTCTGAGTTGATTTGGTCAAATTTTCCTTTGTTTAGTTTTTCTGCGGCAGAAACAAACGAATGACTTTTTTTTTTTTTTCCTTTTTTCTTCTCTTTTTTTTTTTTATGCCACTGATATATTTTGGTCAGGAACAAAACGAAATAAATTTTTTTTTTTTTTTTTGCTGATATGATACCAAATCAAGAGAAGAAATTGACACTATGGAATTTTTTTTTTTTTTTTTTTTGCGGGAAACAACAAGAAACGAAAATCTCAGAAGGATATAACCTGATTAATGGAGCCAAGCTCTGATACCAAATGATGCGAACCTCGTGATCATGTGGTCACGCAACCCACACGCAAAGACATCAATTCCCGGAAAGCCAAGTAAATCAGGTTTGATAGGAGTGTGACACAAAGATAACTTGTACCTAGGCACCAGCACTATTGGAAACGAAAAACCCCCACCCAATGAATATAGATTCACGAATGAGAAGTATAAGGATGACGCCACGAAGCCAGTTGTTCTTCGACAAGTCATTTTCAGTTCTTTAGAGAACCAAGGAAGGGAGATTATCCCACCAACACACAAGTGCTGCAAAGAATTTATTGATCTAAAAATTACGTAACCTTAAATGTCCCAAGCCCTTCTAGGTCCATCTTGCTCCATAAGTTTTGAACAAGCCCATTCAATGCTTCTTTAAGCTTCTTTGCCCTAGCTCTTGTGATTGGCCCAATTGGCACCTCCAATGGATCGTTGGCATGATTACACTTGGTGTTGCGCTGATCCGCATCACAACTGGTCTGGGAGTCATTAGCCTAAAACTCGTTACATGGGTTAAGGATACATTGTGTTTCAAGTTGTATGTGTATATAAATAAATAAATTGATGCGGACCAGCCCAGAAACACCAGCAAGGACCCATTACATGTTCCAAATGGACCAATGACTCGGTCCAAGACAAAGACATTGAAAGACGCATTGAATGCATTGGTTTTGAAGGTTTCCACCAAGTCAGAATTGGAAGGTCCATTGGAGTATCAAGAGAAGATCTTAGTACATCTTATCCATGTGCAAGAGGGGTCCAATACAACCTTATTTGGGCCATGAGATAAGGGCTTTATTTTATTTTGTTAGCTACAGCCCAAGGCTTGTTTGGGCTTAATTCATACTTTGTTTTAAGCTAGGATCCAAGGCTTATTTGGATTAAGTTATGGGCTTTTCATTTTAGGGTTTTGGGCCAGTTTTGAGTGGACCTCATATAAGTCCACATAAAGGGTCCATTAGGGTTAACTTTTCAAGAACTATTTAAACTCATGGAGGCCAAAATTTCGGCAGCTTTGATGATTATTATTCTGAATTTTTTCAGTTTTAACGTGTGAGAGTGATTCTTGCATTCTTCAGTTCTTAAACGAACTGAATCTGACTTATCGAAGATTAACTGGCTTCGTGGCGTCATTCTACTCATTCCAATAGTGTTGGTGCCTTGGGGCAGGTTTCCATTGTGTCGCACTCATATCAGACCTATTTCGGCTTTCCGGGATCAGATCTCAATCTTGATTGTGGGTTGCGTGACCACGTGATCACGAGGTTCGCATCAGTTTCCCCTCTCTCCTCGAAAGGATTCGACCTCGAATCAAAATCTGTGTCAAACAAAGTAAGATCAGCAACATTAAAGGTAGCACTAACACTATACTCACCTGGAAGGTCGATTTTGTATGCGTTGTCATTGATTCTCTCTAAAACCTGAAAAGGACCATCACCACGAGGCTGTAATTTTGATTTCCTTTGGTTAGGAAATCGTTCCTTACGCATGTGCACCCATACCCAATCACCGGGTTGGAAAACAACCAGTTTACGTCCCTTATTTGCTTTAGAAGCGTAAAGTCTGTTCTTTTTCTCTATTTGTAGTCGAACTCCCTCATGGAGTTTCTCTCACCATCTTTGCCTTCTTTTCACCATCTAAACTTACCCTTTCTTCAAAAGGTAAAGGAATTAAGTCCATAGGAGTTAGTGGATTAAAACCATAAACAATTTCAAAAGGAGAAAAAGTAGTAGTTGAATGCACAGTTCTATTATAAGCAAACTCACAAAAGGCAAACATTTCTTCCCAACTTTTTCAAATTCTTTTGAATTACAGCACGTAAAAAGTTGGGATAATGTTCTATTCACTACCTCAGTTTGTCCATCTGTTTGAGGATGACATGTTGTTGAAAATAAGAGTTTAGTTCCCAACTTTTCCCCATAAAGGTCTTCCAAAAGTAACTAAGGAACTTAACATCACGATCTGACACTATACTCTTAGGAATGCCATGCAAACGTACAATCTCTCTAAAGAACAAGTCTGCGATATGAGATGCATCATCTGTTTTATGGCATGCAATGAAATGCGCCATTTTAGAAAACCTATCTACCACAACAAAGATAGAGTCTCTACCTTTCTTTGACCTAGGTAAACCTAAAACAAAGTCCATAGAGATATCTACCCAAGGTTCAGTAGGCACAGGTAGTGGTGTATATAGTCTTTTTTTTTGGTAAGCTGACTTATGTATTAAAAGAAAATGATACAAAGAATATAATGGGCATACCCAAGATTTACAATGAGGACAAAAACGAAAACCAACAAATGGCTACAGGCTAGCCACAACAAAACAAAAACTTGGACCAACTAGATATGCTAGGGGTACAAAAACAACCGGCTAAACATCAAATTAAGAGTCCATGTTATTGACCCTCCAAAGTCTTTGGATCCTTATGTTTTCATCTGTTTGTTGAACATTCCTTATCAAAATAAGCTTATCGCGAATGATACATTCGATTTGATCAAAAACCAAATTCGAAGCTTTAGACACATCTGCAAAGATCCTTGCATTCCGTTCTTGCCAGATACAATACACTGTAGCTGCGAAACCCAGTTTACGAGAAAAGTTGACGAAACTTTTTCCATGCCAAGAGACAGTGGCCAATCGAATCCATTCATCCAAGCTTTTTGTCATTCTTGGAATGTCGCATCTATCACAAACATTCCACCATAATGCTTTCGCAAAGGAGCATTCGAAGAACAAGTGGTTGTGATCTTCATTATTGCAGAGACAGAGTGAGCACCTATTGGGACCATGAATACCAAACCGATGAAGTCTATCCTGCGTTGAGAGTTTTCGATGGATAGCCACCCAAAGAAGAAATGCATGTCTTGGGACAGCATTCTTGAACCACACGATGTCATGCCAATCAACCATTTGATGATGAATTCTTAGTTGTTCCCAAGCTACTTTGACTGAGAAAACTCTGATTTGGCGAATCCAACCAAACAATCTCATCCTTTTGCCCCTTAGGAGTAGAGGTGGAAGGAATAGCTTCTAAAATGGGGTGCCAGCCAATAGCATGAGTGATAGGAATTCTCCATTCTAAGTTATTAATCAGCACGTTCACTCTCGCGTTGTGTTCCATACCTGAATCATAGATGAAACGTTCACCGTAGGTATCAGCGAGCGGGCTGTGAGGATGCCAATTGTCAAACCATAGAGAGGTTGTCATTCCATCTCGATGACGTGCTTCATCTTCGGCCATGCTAAGGATCTGAGCTTTAGAATCTTTCCCCAAGCCCAAGAGCAGCTTCCTGGCGCCTTGATTGTCCAGAAATTCCTAACCTCGCAAGAGATTTGGATCTGATCCAAGTAGACCAGATTGAGCCATCTGAGTCATTGCACAAGTTCCAAATATGTTTCAACAAGGCAATCTTGTTCCATTCTGCTATCCCTTTTTATGCCTAGCCCCCCCTCCTTTTTGGAAGACATACCTGATCCCAAGCCACTTTAGCCCTGGTAGTGCTCATATCTGAACCTGACCAAAGAAAGGATCTCATAATTTGCTCAACATTTTTTCACTACTTCCCCAGGTAATAGGAATAGAGATGCCCAATAGACCTGGATGGAGAATAAGACTGAGTTAATCAGTTGCACTCGCCCTGCGAAAGAGAGTGTTCTACAGGTCCAATGTCGAACTTTGGCGGTAATTCGAGCCACGAGGCCCTTACAAGTAACAGCCTTTAGTCTGGACGAGATAAGAGGCACTCCCAAATATTTCATAGGAAGCTCCCCCTCTCTAAACCCAAGAATACTGATAATCTGTTCCCTCTCAGCTCCTAAAGAACCGCTCAAGAAGATGTCACTTTTGTTTGGATTTGGATATAGACCTGATAGAACCTGAAACTCTGTGAGTACATTTTTGATCATACGGATTGAATGTACATCCCCTTTGCTGAATATCATCAAGTCGTCGGCAAAGCAAAGATGAGAAATTCTGTCCTTCTTGCATCTCCAGTGGAACTTGAAGTTTTGGTTGGCACTCATATTGCAAGAACAGCCCTGACAGGATTTCCATGCATAGGACAAACAAATATGGAGATAATGGATCACCTTGTCTCAGCCCTCTCCCCCCTTTGGAAGTAACCCGCAAGTTCACCGTTGACGTTGATTGAGAATTGACATGATGTAACACAAACCATGATCCAATCAATGACTGTTCTAGGGAATCCCATTTTTATCAACGTAGCATCAACGAAATCCCACCGAACAGAGTCATAAGCCTTCATCAGGTCTACTTTCATAGCACAACGAGCAGGACCCGTAGTTGTGTGATAGCCTTTCATTAGTTCCTGAGACAAAAGAATATTGTCGCTGATTCTCCGTCCAGAGATAAAAGCTGTTTGATACGGACCTACTAAGGATGGTAAAACAACTTTCATTCTCCCAGCTAGAATCTTCGCGATGCATTTGTATACTGTATTGCAGCAAGATATAGGACGAAAATCTGTCAACCTCGTAGGATTAGCAACTTTAGGGATAAGGGAAATGGATGTAGCATTCATTTCTTTAAGCATTCTACGAGTCTGGAAGAAGGAGCTAACAGCGTTGATTACATCTTCCCCCACTATGTGCCACATTCTTTTGAAGAAACCTGCGTTGAAGCCATCTGGACCAGGAGCTTTGTTGTTTTTTCAAACTAAACATAGCATGCTGAATCTCCTCTCTTGTGACATCTTGTGCTAGTACATGCTGTTGAGTTGCCGACAATTTGTAAATAATTGCCGATTGCATCACTTCCTCGTTCAGGACCCTAGGCATCTGTTTCACTCCCAATACACGCTGGAAGTATGCAATTACTTCTGATTTGACTGCCTCGTGTCCTTCAGCGACTTCTCCATCCTCCCTTGTAACCGAGAGAAGCTTATTTCTATTCTGTCTACCATTTACTGATTTGTGAAAGTAGCTAGTATTCTGATCCCCCAAGCTAAGCCATTGTATCCTTGCCTTTTGTCTGAAAAAACACTCTTCCGCCCTGACAGTAGAAGCATAGTTACGAACAGCATCTCTTTCTCGCATATAGTCCATGCGGTTGTACTCTAGTCCATGCGGTTGTACTCTAGATTTTGCCTTTCTACAAGCAATGCACTGTTCACAAATTCGTTGCACATCTCTTTTCATCTTTGGCCAATAGAAATGCTCATGCAATACATCCAAGGTTTTCGCAACCCCAAAGTGACCCATTAAACCACCCCCATGTGCTTCACGAACAAGCAATTCACGCAAAGAACTAGCAGGAACACACAATCTATTCTCTTTGAACAAATAACCATCCATCAAATAAAACTTACCGAAAGCCGAATGTCCACATGCATTATAAATCTCAGCAAAGTCAGAATCATTATCATACAATTCCTTCACATATTCAAAACCTAACAATCTAGTATTCATGGTGTGTAAAAGAACATACCTGCGCGAGAGTGCATCAGCTACGATGTTCTCTTTCCCTTGCTTATACTTGATTACGTAAGGAAAAGTTTCAATGAATTCAACCCATTTTGCATGCCTCCTATTCAACTTACCTTGTCCTTTCAGATGTTTCAAGGACTCATGATCTGAATGGATTACGAACTCTTTTGGCCACAAGTAATGCTGCCATGTCTCAAGTGCTCTTACCAAAGCATAGAGTTCTTTGTCGTAAGTGGGATAGTTCAAGGTCGCTCCACTTAACTTCTCACTGAAATACGCAATAGGTCTCTGATCCTGCATCAAAACAGCACCTATTCCTATTCCAGACGCATCACATTCTATTTCAAATGCTTTTGTAAAGTCAGGTAAAGCCAAAACAGGTGCAGAACATAATTTTTTTTTCAAAAAAACAAAAGCCAACTCTTGTTCCTCCCCCCATCTAAACCCAACTGACTTTTTAACAACTTCATTCAAGGGCGCAGCTATTGTGCTGAAATCTTTCACAAAACGCCTGTAAAAACTAGCTAACCCATGAAAACTCCTTACCTCACTTACCGATTTTGGTGTAGGCCATTCCCGGATGGCCTTAACTTTCTCCTCATCCATCTCGATACCCTGTGCAGTTACAACATAGCCAAGAAACACAATTTTCTCCATGCAAAAGGCACACTTTTTAAGATTAGCATACAATTTCTCACTACGCAACACACTAAGTACATTACGCAAATGATCAAGATGCTCAGTTAAGTTCTTGCTATATATCAAAATGTCATCAAAATACACAACCACAAACTTACCTATGAAAGCACGCAACACATGATTCATTAAACGCATAAACGTACTAGGTGCATTTGTAAGTCCAAACGGCATTACTAACCATTCATACAAACCATGCTTAGTCTTAAATGCTGTTTTCCATTCATCACCTTCTTTCATCCTAATTTGATGGTACCCACTTTTCAAGTCAATTTTAGAGAAAATACAGGATCCATGTAACTCATCTAACATGTCATCAAGCCTAGGGATGGGATGTCTATACTTTACCGT
Organism: Populus alba; assembly: GCF_005239225.2. NCBI lineage: Eukaryota > Viridiplantae > Streptophyta > Magnoliopsida > Malpighiales > Salicaceae > Populus > Populus alba. The sequence continues at coordinate 10,876,260 of NC_133294.1, read as the reverse complement.
TATGTTGTTGATGGCTCGGCAATCAACACACATCCTCCATGTTCCATCCTTCTTTGGCACAAGTAGCACGGGTACAGCACACGGGCTCATACTCTCACGAATGTAGCCCTTTTCCATCAACTCATCAACTTGCCTTTGAAGCTCCTTCGTCTCCTCGGGATTGCTTCTATAAGCTGGTCGGTTAGGAATTGAAGCTCCGGGTACGAAATCAATCTGATGCTCTATCCCCCTCAATGGTGGTAATCCGCTAGGAGTATCGTCAGGGAACACATCATCAAATCCCTGCAACAAAGAAATAGCAACACTAGGCACAATATGATCAAGATCATTAGTATTAAAGTAAGCCTCTTTGTACACAAGTAAGATCATTGGCTTGTTAGTGAAAAATGCAGATCTGACCTCACCCTCTCTAGCATAAAAATTGGGTTGTTTCTTTAGTTTTTCCACACAATTCTCATCACACTTGCTGACTTTCTTCACTCCTCTTTGTCTTACCTCCACTCTCGGCCAGATTTGGGTGTTTTTGAGTTGTGGTCGAATGGTTTGATTTGTTTGGAGTGTTGGCCGAATATTTGCTTGTGTTTGGATGGGTGGCCGAATGGGTTGTAGTGGTTTGGGTTCTAGCCGAATCTGATGGTCTTCTCTCCCCTTTTTCCTCACCTTGATTTTCTCTCCCCATCGCCTCATGCTCACTTTTTAGCTTTTATTTGATCATCATACACCTGTTTGGGTGTAAGAGGTACAAGAGTGATGGTTTTACCATCTTTTACAATGGTATACCTATTTTTAACCCCATCATGAATTGCCTTCCTATCATATTGCCATGGTCTCCCCAACAAGATGTGACTTGCTTGCATTGGTACCACATCGCACAGAACTTCATCAACATATTTCCCAATCGAAAATGGAACCACAACCTGTTTAGTCACTTTCACTTCACCACTATCATTCAGCCATTGCAATCTATATGGTTTAGCATGCTTAGCAGTACACAAATTCAGTTTACTAACAAGGGTGGCACTGCAACATTAACACAGCTTCCACTATCTATAATTAAACCACACACCTTTCTTTGTACGTAACAACGCGTATGGAAGATGTTCTCCCTTTGTTCATTAGTATCATCTTCTTTGACCTGAACCTGAAGTGTTCGCCTTATAACCAAGGACTCCTCAACCGGTAATGCTAAACTCATCCCCATCACTATCCTCCAATGGTGGCATGCCTTCACAATCAGAACTGTCACTTTCAGATTCCACATCACATTATCTCTAATCATCATGATTCTCTTGTTTGGACACTCTGAAGCATAATGTCCATGTCCCTGACACCTGAAACATTTAACATCACGAGTACGTTTAGGTTGAGTTTCAGATTTACCTTTGGCATTAGTAGGGACATCAACTTTAGCCTTTGGTGGTTCAGTTCTAGAAGGACCAAAGGATCTTGGGCGGACAGTGCCCTCTCTCTTTAGATTCGGCTTCCAAGATGATGACGAACCCGAATTAAACGCTGGCCGAGCATGCCCCCTCCTAAGTTGTCTCTCAACCTTCTTCGCCATGTGAACCATGTCCTCTAGCTCCACATAGTGCTGTAGCTCAACCACATTAGCAATGTCCCGATTCAACCCATTAACAAATCTAGCCATGGTGGCTTCTCTATCCTCAACAACATTAGCCCGAATCATTGCTATCTCCATCTCTTTGTGATATTCATCTACTGTCTTATAACCTTGATTCAGACCTTGGAGCTTCAGATATAAGTCTCTATAATAGTGGTTTGGCACAAATCGTCTCCTCATTAAGACTTTCATCTCCCCCAAGTCTGAACGGGTCGCTCGCCATTCCTCCTCCTACTGATCACAATCTGATCCCACCAAATCAACGCATACTCCGTAAACTCAATTATCACCAATTTCACCTTTTTCTGTTCAGAATAGCTATGGCAATCAAAAAATCCAATCTACCTTTTTCTCCCACTCCAAATAAGCCTCGGGATCGTTTTTACCTTGAAAGGTAGGAATTTTCAGTTTAATGGTGTCCAAGTCCCCATCCATATCTTCATAAGTGCTCATGCCACGGAAATTCACATTCCTCCTAGCCCTGTTCGGTCCAGACCTGATTCCTTGGCCAGCTGATGCAAAATCATAGTCATCTTCTCCCGCATCTGCGTTTTCATCAACAAACTCTTCAAAATCAGATCTAACATTCCGTGCAGCCATACGGACCGTATTTCCCCGTCGATCAGCCCCACTATTCTGTTGCTTTATCGAATTCACCTCATCTTTCAGATCCTTGTACGTCCTAGACAACAGCTCAAGTTGCTGGCCTATGGATCGCAATTGGAAAGCTACGTCAACGTTTTGTGTCGCTGATTCGTTGTTTTCAGACATTCTTTGAATCTGCAAAATTTGGTCAGTAGCACAAATATATCCTCACACCTCTCGTGTATCACACAAACAAAAATGAAGGCTTTTCACTCTATTAAGCTCTCTATGCCTTTTACCTCACAACTTGCTTTCTTTTGGTTCTTTAGGAACTGAAATCAACAAATCAAAGTCAATAGCCTTCGCAGCGCACTCTAAATATAATTTTCAGACTCAAGAATCAATAAATATACTGAAAACAAAGCAAAACAAAACTAGGATTACGATTTTACGAGTAGCAATGCAATGCAAATTCGTACGAATTATGGACGAAACGAAGACACGAAATAAAACAGAAGCGAATGTTAAGAAAACAATTACTTGACTCCTAGATAATCCAAATATATCAGAAACAAAAATATTTGGACAAAACTAAACAGCAAAGATCATGTTTTGAAACTCGAGGCAAATCTAACCTATTACGCAATTTTATGTAACAGAATTGAAACCCAGACCAAACGATCTCGAAATGACCTCAAATTCAATATTTAGTATTACAATACTATGAAAACACCAAAAATCAATTTATAGGTCGTTCTATAATGTCTAGGTACCCAAACCCCTTGTATGATCAGTTTGCGGCAGAATTGAACCTCCAATTAAACCTCCAGAAACCGATATCAAAATAATCCCAAATTTAATATGTGATTGCAATCGCATACCCAATACTCATAATATGAAGTTTCAATAGATTCCAAGGTGTTTACCTAGGGTTCACTAAGAGTAGTGTTTTGCGGCAGAATTGAAACTCGAATTAAAACCTCAAGCAAATAATATCAGAATAAGCCCAAATTTGATATATCATGCGATCCCACCCCCAATAGACTGAATATGAATTTTAAATTGATTCCAAGGTGGTTTGCTTATGGTTCACCAAGATTTGTGTTTCTGCGGCAAAAATTGAATGATCCTTCAAATTTCAACTAATCACTCTTTTCTCTATTTCTTTCTGATTTTTTTTTCTTTTTAACAAACTGATATGATTAGAGGCAGTAACAAGATGAAATATAAACTTTTTTTTTTTTGCTTAGATGACACAGACACGAAGAACAAGAAGATGGATGCAAACACTAAAAAACTTAAGGGACACTAAAAAAAAACGAAAATAACAGAATGATATGACCTTGTTTCGGAGCCTAGCTCTGATACCAACTGATGCGAACCTCGTGATCACGTGGTCACGCAACCCACAATCAAGATTGAGATCTGATCCCGGAAAGCCGAAATAGGTCTGATATGAGTGCGACACAATGGAAACCTGCCCCAAGGCACCAACACTATTGGAATGAGTAGAATGACGCCACGAAGCCAGTTAATCTTCGATAAGTCAGATTCAGTTCGTTTAAGAACTGAAGAATGCAAGAATCACTCTCACACGTTAAAACTGAAAAAATTCAGAATAATAATCATCAAAGCTGCCGAAATTTTGGCCTCCATGAGTTTAAATAGTTCTTGAAAAGTTAACCCTAATGGACCCTTTATGTGGACTTATATGAGGTCCACTCAAAACTGGCCCAAAACCCTAAAATGAAAAGCCCATAACCAAAAAATGAAAAGCCCATAACTTAATCCAAATAAGCCTTGGATCCTAGCTTAAAACAAAGTATGAATTAAGCCCAAACAAGCCTTGGGCTGTAGCTAACAAAATAAAATAAAGCCCTTATCTCATGGCCCAAATAAGGTTGTATTGGACCCCTCTTGCACATGGATAAGATGTACTAAGATCTTCTCTTGATACTCCAATGGACCTTCCAATTCTGACTTGGTGGAAACCTTCAAAACCAATGCATTCAATGCGTCTTTCAATGTCTTTGTCTTGGACCGAGTCATTGGTCCATTTGGAACATGTAATGGGTCCTTGCTGGTGTTTCTGGGCTGGTCCGCATCATAAATAAAAAAGAAAAAAAAATAATAATCCCAACCTAAGGAAGTTAGCCTTAAACATTAGAACAAAAATTTGTTTTTCTTCCAAGTAAAGCCCCATAACTATATGTTGATATTTTGAGCACAAAAGAAAGGTTTAGTAATATCTTGTTTAAGAGGTATTGAGCAGATATATGAATTTAATGAGAGTTTGTTTATCTGGATATATTAAAGTAAGTTGAATGATGAATGCCTTGCTTTGTGGAACTTGCAAATTGTTTTTCTATTTTAACGCTTTGATTACTAGGGACTAGTAATAAGCTGGTTGGAGGGAGTGATTAGTACTTAAAAGTGCATATTATCAAGGTTTTATATCATCATTTTGCACTTAAAGTATCAATAACTCCTTAACTAAAGCATGTTTTATAATAACAAAGGATTGATGAATTGTTCATCTTAAATGCAGGCCTATCACATAAATCAAAGGATTGATTGATGAATTCAACTACTGAAATTTGTGAAGATAAAGAGAGGGTGAAATTTAGAAAAGAGATGTTGGTGCAGTCCAAACTGGAACACTATTCGGTGTTTAGGTCATATCTTGAGTTCTAGATGTCCAAATGACCTGCAATTTTTACAATGATTCAGTAAGATATAGGCCTATAACTTTCATGTTTTCATCAAGATCTAAGAAGGTTGTTTTCAAGTCCAAATTATAGCAACAACAGAGAAGTCTGAATTTGTCCTGTAGCCCGAACACTGTTTGGCCCATATCTGGAGTTCTAGAAGTCCAAATGACCTCCATTTTTTTTCCTGGAAAGCTGAGTCAATTTCCTACAACTTTCATATTTTCCAGTGGACACAGTTCGGATGGTAGCATTTTTGTTTTATTCAGACAAGAAGATAAGGATTTTCACCAAGTCAAAAGTTGGCCACCCACTCAACAATTATTTATCAAATCAATAATTCTGAATTTTGGCCTATAAAAGGAGACATTTGCCATGTATTTGGAAGCTTGGTTGTTCAGATCAAGTTCATGCTCTTTATTTCTCTCTTTATATTTTTTTGTAATTTTTAAGTTTTGCTTTCATTAATATCTTGTTTATGCTTTTCATTTCCTTTTCTTTACTTAGTTAACTTGTATTTTCTTTATGTTCTTGTTTTGTTTATTTATAAACCTCTTCTTCATTATGTTTAGCTAAGCTTATTATATCAAGGTGAAAAGGTTACACTAATGGTGTAAGAATAAATATAGTGTAAACTCAACATGGATCTTAATGTTTAATATTAACATGTCTTATCTTTTTATCTTGCTAATTCTTAATACCTTACTTGTTAAATGGTTAATCTAGATTTGTGTTGTATAACACTTGGTACAACAAATGCTTGGCACTCTCATAGCCCAACTGTATGGTATTACCTACACCTGGGCTATGAAAGGAACTTGATTTGTTGTTAACATCAGTTAACATCATGAATTCCTGACAATATTTAAAAGTTTGGTGTTATGTAAATAAGATAATTAATATGATCATGTTAATAATTTATAATGAGCTATTAATGACAAATCATCCGATTGGAACCTCTTTTGTATGTGGTTTCCAAATTGAGTAATAAGAAATTATATTATACTTGTTTGAAATACCATTGGTGGATCCTCTAACCTTGACATTTATTTTTATCATTGTTTAATCCTTACATTAATCTTTCATCTCAAAGTTCTCATTAATTTCATCTTCTTCTTTTATTACTACTACTAGTATTATTATTATTATTATTATTATTATTATTATTATTATTATATCTCTTTTGATCTTTTTTATAAACTCAGTATATAGGCTGGAAACCTGTGACCTGATCTTTTTTGATCATTCTCAGGTATAACAACGCCATGTACTAAGTATTATTATTATTATTATTATTATTATTATTATTATTGTTATTGTTATTGTTATTGTTATTGTTATTACTATTACTATTACTATTACTATTACTATTACTATTACTATTACTATTACTATTATTGCTATTATTATTGTTATTGTTATTATTGTTGTTGTTGTTGTTATCTTGTTATTTATAATTTATACAATTAACCTTTCTGTGGTTCGACCCCGGTCTTACCGGGTTATTTATTACTTCGACACTCCTGCACTTGGGAGAAGACATCAAGCTTTTGGTCGTGTCATCGATCAACAGGGAGGTCAACTATATATATATATATATATATATTAACAAAGAGTTAAAGAGATCTTTGAGATGTGAGATTAATGTGTAAATTAAACAATGATAAAAACAATTGTCAAGGTTAAAGGATCCACTAATGATATTAGAAATAAGTATATTGTAAAGTCTTTTTATTACTTAAGTAGAAACCACACATAAAGGAGGTTTCAATCGGATGATTTGTCATTAATAGCTCATTATGAATTTTTAACATGATCATATTAATTATCTTATATTATTAGGTATGTTATTATAAAACATAATTTAGTTAAGGAGTTATTGATACTTCAAGTGCAAAATGAATGATATAAAACCTTGATAAAAATGCACTTTTAAGTACTAATCAAATAATAAATATGATAGTATAAAAGTTTAAAAGTTTGGTGTTACGTAAATAAGATAATTAATATGATCATGTTAATAATTTATAATAAGCTATTAGTGACAAATCATCCGATTGGAACCTCCTTTGTGTGTGGTTTCCAATTAAGTAATAAGAGTTTATACTATACTTGTTTGAAATACCATTAGTGGATCCTCTAATCTTGACATTTGTTTTTATTATTGTTTAATCCTTACATTAAACTTCCATCTCAAAGTTCTCATCAACTTCTTTTTTATTATTGTTGTTGTTGTTGTTGTAATATTGTTGTCTATAATTTATACAATTAACCTCCCTGTGGTTCGACCCCAGTCTTACCGGGTTATTTATTACTTTGACACTCCTACACTTGGAAGAAGACATCATCAATCTTTTGGTCATGTCATTATTATAAATCATGCTTAAGTTAAGGAATTTAATGATACTAAAAGTACAATATAATGATATAAAGCCTTAATAACAATGCACTTTTAAGTACTAATTAGTAGCTCTCTTAAATCTTTGATAACCAGATTGATGTTAGCTACTACAATATACTATGTTTGGAGAGAGGAATGCCCGGCTCCATGGTGAAGCTCCTCATAATATTTTTGTTGTTTATCGTGATATCATTAAGTGTACTATATCTAAAGTTAATCCTTTTTGTAACATGGTCTCCTCGGATGCTAATAGAAGGCTTTATATTTTGTGGGATTTTTTTTATGATATTTCTAGTTGATTTATTTCTTGTTTAGGTTTTTAAAGGCATGCCCTCTTAGCCTTTCTCTTATGTATGACACTTTTATTTCATGTTTTCTTCTTGTTTTAGGTTAGGCAGGTTTTGGTCGCCTATCCGAGCTTTGTGGGCCTTGCCCTATGCTGTTGTTTTGTTCCTTTTTGGTTAATACACTTACTTTACCTAAAAAGGGGGTTGATTCGCGTTTGTTTCGCGTTCGCATATCAAAACACATCAGAATTAAATCAAATTGATATTCTGGTTATCTAGGGGTGAAATCACATTAAATATCAAATTTCAGGTCATTTGGTTTAGGGTTTAAATTTAGGTCTAAAAAGGTTTGTTACATTCATCAATTGAAAGACCTTATAATTTTGGATTGGTACCATTGAAAATCAGTATATTCAATTGATTAGTACTTAAAAGTGCATGTTTATCAAGGTTTTATATCATTATTTTGCACTTGAAGTATCAATAACTCCTTAACTAAAGCATGTTTTATAATAACAAGTTTGATACTATAAGATACCTTAATTTATGGTAAATGATCATCTTAAATGCAGGCCTATCACATAAATAAAAGGATTGATTGGTGAGTTTAAGTATTGAAAGTGAAAGGACAAAGAGATGACAAAACTTAGAAACAAGATGCTGGTGCAGTCCAAACCGGAACATTGCTCGGTAATTGGATCATATCTGGAGCTCTAGATCTCGGATTTAGGTCCATTTTATATGGATGGAAAGGTAAGACATAGGCCTAACAAATTTCATGAGGAGCCCAAGATTTAAAAAGTCCGTTTTAAAGTCCAAATTGTAGGAACAACGAAGAAGTCTGAAGTTGTCCTGCAACTCAGACACTGTTTAGTGTCCAACCCATATCTTGAGTTCTAGAAGTCCAAATGACCTCATCTTGTTTTTTATTGGAAAGCCGAGACAATTTCCTAGAACATTCCTGAGGATTCTGTGCAAATTATGATGTTAGCAATGACGTCTTGTTCAGACAAAAAGATAAGGATTGTCACCAAGTCAAGATGTGGCCACCCACTCATCAATTAGTCAACAAATCAATAGTTCCAAATTTTGCCTATAAAAGGAGGCATTTATCATGTATTGAGGCATCTTGGTTTCCAGATCAAGATCATGCTCTTGCTTTCTCTCTTTGTATTGCTTATGTTTTGCTTTCATTAATATCAAGTTTATGCACTTCATTTCCTTTCCTTTATTTAGTTAACTTCTTTCTCATTTATGTTCTTGTCTTGTTCATTTATGTTTCTTTCTTTCATTATGTTCAGTTAAGTTAATTATGTCAAGGTGAAAAGGGTACACTAATGGTGTAAGAATAAGTATAATATAAACTTAACATGGACCTTAATGTTGGATACTAACATGTTTTATATTTGTTATCTTGTTCATTTTTAATACTTTACATGCTAAATGGTTAATCTAGATTTATATTGTGATGCGGATCAGCCCAACACCAAGCGTAATCATGCCAACGATCCATTGGAGGTACCAATTGGGCCAATCACAAGAGCTAGGGCAAAGAAGCTTAAAGAAGCATTGAATGGGCTTGTTCAGAACTTATGGAGCAAGATGGACCTAGAAGGGCTTGGAACATTTAAGGAGCATGAAGAACAGCCTTTAATTCATCTAGTTCATGTCCAAGAAGAGCCCAATTCATGTGGAACAAGGGGTTGATATGTCCGGCCCAATACCAGCCTTGTTTGGCTTGTTTTATTTCCTAACGCTACAAGGATAAAAAGCCAGCAATTTATTCTCCTAATTAAGTAAGGAAGTTGGCCATATCTTATTCCTAAAGAGGGGAGGACTATTTAATGCTTTTCCTAACATAGGAAGGAAAGTAATTAAATCAGCAACAAAGAAGGAAATTTATCCAAGCTAATCAAGGACATCAAAGGAAAGGGGGCAGCAACACAAATTTGATTCTAGCATATTTAGGATGGTAATTTTCGGATTTTTATTATTTTCTTCTTAGTTTTTGGGTTATTATTACTTATTTGGGTCAATTATAAGTGGGCTTCATATAAGTCCACCTAAGGGGGGGTCCATTAGGGTTTCTTTTAAGTTTAGAGTCAGTATAAATAGAGGCATAACCAAACATGTAAGGTTACGCAATTTTCATATCAATAAACTTCTTTGCTGCACTTGTTGTGTGTTGGTGGGATAATCTCCCTTCCTTGGTTCTCTAAAGAACTGAAAACGACTTATCGAAGAACAACTGGCTTCGTGGAGTCATCTTTATACTTCTCGTTCGCGAATCAATATTCGTTGGGTGGGGGTTTACGTTTCCAATAGTGCTGGTGCCTAGGTACAAGTTATCTTTGTGTCACACTCCTATCAAACCTGATTTACTTGGCTTTCCGGGAATTAGTGTCTTTGCGTGTGGGTTGCGTGACCACGTGATCACGAGGTTCGCATCATGTTGTGTAACACTTGATACAACAAATACTTGGCACTTTCATAGCCCATACTGTATGGTATAACTGACACCTGAGCTATGAAAGGAACTTGATTTGTTGTTAACATAAGTTATAATCATGAATGCCTGACAACATTTACAAGTATTAGCATTATTTGAATAAGATAACTAATGTAATCATGTTAACAAATTATAATCTGATTGGAACCTCCTTTATGTGTGGTTTCTAATTGAGTAATAAGAATTTATACTATACTTGTTTGAAGTACCATTAGTGGATCCTCTAACCTTGACATTTGTTTTTATTATTGTTTAATCCTTACATCAATCTTACTTCTCAAAGCTCTCTTTATTATTATTATTATTATTATTTACATTCTTGTTATATTATATGTACATTAAGTATGCTCTGTGTTTGATTAAGGATCCTGACATTGTTTTGTCTTGCCTTGTTCGTTCGCATCAGAAATCTATTTATTATAATATATCACTTTGATTTTTTCATAAACTCAGTATATAGGCTGGAAACCTATGACCCGATCTTTTAGACCATTCTCAGGTATAACAACGCCACGTACTGAGTATTATTATTATTATTACTCTTAATATTATTATTATTATTATTATTATTATTATTATTATTATTATTATTATTATTATTATTATTATTATTATTGTTATTGTTATTGTTATTGTTATTGTTGTTGTTGTTGTCGTATTGTTATTTATAATTTATACAATTAACCTCTCTGTGGTTCGACCCTAGTCTTGCCGGGTTATTTATTACTTCGACATTCCTATACTTGGGAGAAGACATCAAGCTTTTGGTCGTGTCATCAATTATTTTGGGTTAGTTACTACACCAACAACATCTCTATATGCTTTTAGTTAGATCTAATCCAGAAGGTCAAGTTGCAATTTGGGTCTAAATCAATATTTTTCTTATCTTTAATTATTCTTGGCATGTCTTTAGTCTTGACATTATCTTTGCGAACACCATCAATACAGATTTTTCGACATTAAGGCCCCATTTGTTTGCCGGAAAGTAGTTTCTTTTTGGAAAGTGAATTCCGAGAAAGTATTTTTCGATGTTTGATAGTGTAATGGAAAATAAATTGGAAAACATTTTCTAGTGTTTGGTTATGTCATGGAAAATGAGCTGGAAAATAACTTATTAATATTTTTATTTTTCTCAAGATTATTAAAATAACGAGGAAAAAATTTTACAAATTAAAACATTGAATGAGAATGAAATTGAAAAAAATATATATAATTTCATAAATGATCTCAAATAAAATAAATAATAATCAAAATGATATAGATCAAATCTAAAAAAATTAAAAACAAAATAAAAGATGAAGAAATTAAAATAATAATAATCAACATTTCATAAATTATTTCAAATAAAATAAGTAACAATCAAAAGAATGAGGACCAAATTTGATAGATAAAAAAATTTCAATAAAAAAATAATAAGAAAAAAAGCAAATAGCAATTTATAAAAATAAGGACCAAAGTTAATATAAAATTAAAATTTTAAGAGATGAAATTGAAAAATAAAATATTCAAAAAATAAATAAATATATATATATATATATATATATATATATATATATATATATATATATATAGCAATCAAAAGTTTGAGGACTAAATTTGATATAATCAGCAAATAATGACATTTCTAAATTTTTCACAACTTCCGAAAAGTATTTTCCGTCCAAATTTTTCAGGAAAACACTTTCCTGAAAACCAAGCCAAATTTTCCTTTTACTGGAAAGTATTTTCCATTAACCAACTTTACTAATGGCAAACAAACACAAGAAAGTTTGGAAAGTGATTTCCCGGAAACCACTTTCCGGAAAACAAACACAGTAAAAAGGAAACACTTTCCTGAAAACCAACCCAAATTTTTCTTTGACTAGAAAGTGTTTTCCGTTGACCAACTTTCCTAAAGGCAAACAAACGCAGAAAAGTTTGGAAAATGATTTTCCGGAAACTACTTTCCGGGAAATAAATATGGCCTAAAAATACATGTAATTTAAGGCCTTGAGTGAAACACAAGAGGAGTGTAAATACATAAGTGAGTGAGTGAGTGAGGAAACATATTTTCTTTACCACTAACTTGTTTTTTTTTTTTTGGATTTAAGGATGTCAAAGTTATTCAATATGGCACCACTAACATTGCTTTTTAGTTATGATTTGCCGCTCAACAGTTGATAGAGTTCAGTTTGGTGATGGGTGATATGCATAATAGGATGGAAAAGATTGGAGGGACTTGCTAATGAAAATGGTGGAGTTTGACATAGGGTTGATTGGAGAGAATTCAATATGATTAAGAAAGAGAAACTGAGGTTAAGAGCTTCAAATATTTATGATTATAATGCTTCGATGATGGTGTTCGCAAATAGAAAGGTTGAACAAATTGCAAAGTTTTATAAAAGAAACAAATAAAAAACATGAAAAATGAAGAGATTTAGTTCAGCATCGAAATGATAAAAAACAAAAAAGAGCAGAAATGATTATCATTAAAAAATATGTATGCAAGTGGATGACGAGACGTGCTTATTTGAAATTATTATCGGCTACAACATTCATACAATGTTGTTGGATGCATATGCAAGCAAGAAAAGAACTCTTAAGGATTCAACAAGAGGCTAAAGAATTATCCATGCTACCTATTGATGATTCGATGATGAATCATCTTAAAAAGAGAGGGAATGATACAATCAAAGAAATGTTAGATTCAAGTTTTGGTGTAAAATTTCCTATTGTCTAGTTTTACACTATCGAGCATAACTTTCACCTTGACTGTTAGATCAAGCTGAAACATTTACAAACAAATTCTAGACATGATTTTCTACAGTAGGTTAAGATTTTAGGTCAATTGGAGTTAGGTAAGGGGTTATTTTAGAGGGTTGAATTTACTGGATGAATTTTGTCAAATATGTCTATCTAGACCTCCATCTACCTTTTGGACTATATCTAGAGTTACATAAAAATTTATGCTAAGTTCCAATTGAGTTGGAAAATAGACAACCGTATCTTTTTGAAAATATATGGTAGGCTTGCTAATTCATTTGAACAAGAGAGACATGCATGTTTTAAGTCGTGACTGAAATTTATGAGGAATATGCGAGAAAATTAGAGAAACATTGTTTCCTTATATATTATAGATTTCAATGAATACAAGGATTCCTTAATGCTCATGTGTGATTAGCTATTGGTTTACTATTCTATAAGGATTTCATGTCAAACAATGAGATATTTTTGACAACTATTATCCATAATTTACCAGGATTCCATATCTATTATGGAATATACATGGTGGCAAGGAGGCTTGAGATTATTTTGCTATTTTTTTTCTTATTCAAAATGGAGATTATGGTCCTTATTTTACAGGATTTCCTTACTCAAAATGGAGATTATGGGAGGCTATTTAAAAGAGATATTTCAACCACTTTTATTTTTATTTTTTGGGGCATATTTTTAGCTAAATTAGAGAAGAAACTTCAACATTTCAAGATAGCATCTTTCAAGCAAAGAAAGAGGAATTAATGGATGGCACAAAGGGACGCTATTTATTCTACAAGTTTCTTATTCTACTATAGGGAATTCAATACAAGGAGATATGATTTTGGGGTTGTTTTGATAACTCTGTATTAATTTGAATATTTCTTAGGTTTATTTATTGTTTTAATTAATATTTGAGATAATTATATTTTATTTTTAGGGATTTTATTTTTGTTGGTTTTGTTTTGGCTCAAAATCAATGTTTAGGCTTGTTTAGACATTGAACTTGTGCTTAGCTGAGTTTTAGTTAAGGTCTATTGGTTTGCAACCTAATATTAGACCATTAATGTTGTTATCTTAGAACTATATTATGTTTTGTTTTGCTGCAAATTTGAGCAGCATTTAGAAATTAATAAAATTTGTTTTACTTGAGCAAACTTCTTCTTTTTTCCCTGAACAAAAAGTTAATCCGACTTATCAAGGTATAACATTGTGGCTTGATTCGAATCATCAAAAATTTTTGGTTCTTAATTACAGGTTAACCTTTAGTCAAAAGTTCAATCAAACCTGATTGTTTAGATTTCTTGGAGAAGTTATCTTTATCGTTATGAGTTTACGTGATCATGAAATTCATATCAATAATGATATCTAATTTATTTTAAATTAAAATTTTAAAACAATAATAAAATAAATAATATATAATATATGTCCATGAGGTACAATGGTTATTTGTTAAAAAAGAAGAAGAAGTAAACGCTGAGTTTTTTTATGAAAAAACAAAAACCAATCTGAAGACTTTTTACCCCTTTAATCTTTCATTTCCCATTAATATACTGCATTCCTTAAAATTACTCCGTCAAAATAAGATTAACATTTTACTCTGATTGACTTAAACTAAAAAATATTCGAAACAATCTTCGACTAAAAGTATCACATATGTAAAAGCACACCTCACCTCGTGTATATAAATAAGAAAATACATATGAATACCGAAATATATATACACACACACTAACCAGAGAAGAATCTTTTCCAAGTCTGCCACGGTAGAAAGCCTCCTGCCAAGTGTTGAGAATCATATTTTATTAGTCAGTTGTGTGAATAAAAAAAGAAAACAGAAAAAAGTCTTACCACATCCTGGGCAACGAAAATAGTCCTTGTCCCTTAAAACAAGTCCAGAGCCCCCACATACTTGACACCTTCGCTGTGCTATCTACCATGTATGTAAACCGTAAGGTTAAAAATTCCTTCAGTTTGTATGTGAAAATCAAAATATTTATTTAAAAAAATTACATCATCAATTAAAATTTATTACAAGGACCATTATATTGAATAGACACAGAATGTTGAGCATCACAATTCATCCACAATAATCAATTAAATTGATAAATAACACTTGTTTGTGAAATATAAATTGATTAATAACACCAATTGAATTATTTTGGAATGATATTCTTGAAATGCATGTATGTGTTTTCTCCCTTTTGTTTTTCAGAATTTGAAATCCTATCAAATGTTGGCAGCCGTTAGGAATAATGTATTGTGTAGAAAATTCATGAAAAAAACTTGAAAACAAATAAAGGAAGCAGTAATCTTCAACAATGAAGGAGTAGTAGAAAAGCAGTAATCTCAATATGATGCAGTAGTACTTACTATTCTTTTGCTGAACTCAATCCCAGCTACAACGAAGGGTGTTACACCAGCTGCATATTAATTAATTTGTAATTTTGCTTAGACACACAAATTATAACACATGCAGCCCTTTATTATTAACAGTAATACTCTTACCTATAGCTCCGACAATAATTTGCCAGGTGACCTCCACTTGGGCTATATCTGCGGCAGCCGAAATACCATAGTCATTGATGGCTAAGATCTTGGACCTGGTTTTTAATCTTCTTCCATTAATTGTAATCCCAGTAGGAGAAGGATATTGTCCGGTACTTGATTTTGAATTTGGAAACTGATCGGAGAATTGGATTGTATCTCCCTTCTTCCTAGTAGTAAATAGAGCTTTCTTGTTTGCAGGAAATGTTATTAACAGCTTTAAAGAAGAAGAAATTGCTGTTGCTTCCATGGCACCCCACGATCCACTGCAAACTGCAGCTTTAGCAGGGCAGGCTGGGCATTTCATTTTTCATTTTTTTTATGTTTATTTATTTTATTAGTCAACCACAGAGAGACAGAGATTGTGCCACGTCAACATATTATGGCCGGTCTGGCGCCAACCACACAATACAAGATACAGCGGAATGGAATTCAGATTAAGATAGTTAAAAAACGTCACCGTTCGGACCTTCAGCGTTGTTTTTCTTTGATACTAGTATTTTAGTGAAGCGAAACGAAGTCGTTCCATAATTGTCCAAATAATCTGATTTTGGAAGAAAAGCCAGCAATGGTAAACAAAAAAAAAACATTTTAATGAACCTCTAAACTAGAGGTTATGTACATCCATAAAGTGCGTAATTCATTTGTAATAAAATTGTGTTAAAAATATAAAAATATTTAAGTGAAGATAAATGATTTTGATAATTTTTTTAATTATTCACACTAAAAAAAGAAAAAATAAAATTCATTTTATGTATTTAATAAATATATCTGAACAATTAAAATTAAAATAATTTCCATCGGATTTGCAAAGATATTATTATTATTTAGAGGTGAGGATAGGGTTTATGGACACTCTCATACAATTCTATCTTAAATGCACACATTATTTTTGTCTATCTAAAATAATAATAGAAAACATGAAAATTTTAACTATTTATCCATTAAATGTACAATCATTTGAAGGTACAAAAATAGATGAAACTATGTACCAACATTAGTATGATGTTTCATAGTAGCCTGAGTTTGTACTTGTTATTTCTATTTAAATATTTACCTAAATCCTGCTCTCCTTTGGCACTCTCACATGCTTATTATTTTTCAAGCTCACTTAAAGGTACAGTCACTCGCTTGCTATTGTCTATGCACTCAAATGCAAAGATTCTCAAGCCTCATCAAAAGTCACGTTATGGATATATGGAGTACTTATGACACTGATAATGATTGCTTGCTTGATGTGAGTTTTCTTTCGACTAATTTAGACTCTTTGTATATTAAAATTTTAGCTTTTTAGTTTCAGAAAAGAAAAGAAAATGAGAAATTAATAACATTATTAAAACTAACACAATGTGTTAATTACTTAAATAGTAAAAATCACTGGATTCTGACACGACCAAAAGATTGATGTCTTCTCCCAAGTGTAAGAGTGTCGAAGTAATAAATTTAATTGTATAAATTATATAAAACAACAATAACAACAACAATAACAACAATAACAATAGTAATAGTAATAGTAATAGTAATAATATAATAATAATAATAATAATAATAATAATAATAATAATAATAATGAAGAAGAAGAAGTTGATGAGAACTTTGAGATGAAAAGATTAATGCAAGGATAAAACATGTTAATGGTATTTTAAGCAAGTATACTATAAACTCTTATTATTCAACTACAAAACACACAAAGAAGGTTTCAATAGGATGATTTGTCATTAATAGCTCATTATAAATTGTTAACATGATCATATTAATTATCTTATTTAAGTAACACTAAACTTTTAAATATTGTCAGGAATTCATGATGCCAACTTATGTTAACAACAAATCAAGTTCCTTTCATAGCACAAGTGTAGGTAATACTATACGATTGGGCTATGAGAGTGCCAAGCATTTGTTGTACCAAGTGTTATACAACACAAATCTAGATTAACCATTTAACAAGCAAGGTATTAAGAATTAGTAAGATAAAAAGATAAGACATGTTAATATCAAACATTAAGGTCCATGTTGAGTTTACACCATACTTATTCTTACACCATTAGTGTAACATTTTCAAAGATCCTTGCGTTCCGTTCTTGCCAGATACAATACACTGTAGCTGCGAAACCCAGTTTACGAGAAAAGTTGACGAAACTTTTGCCATGCCAAGTGACAATGCCCAATCGAATCCATTCATCCAAGCTTTTTGTCATTCTTGGAATGTCGCATCTGTCACAAACATTCCACCATAATGCTTTCGTATAGTAGCATTCAAAGAACAAGTGGTTGTGATCTTCATTATTGTAGAGACAGAGTGAGCACCTGTTGGGACCATGAATACCAAACCGATGAAGTCTATCCTGCGTTGAGAGCTTCCGTTGGATAGCCACCCATAGTAGAAATGCATGTCTTGGGACAGCATTCTTCAACCACACGATGTCATGCCAATCAACCATTTGATGATGAATTCTGAGTTGCTCCCAAGCTACTTTGACCGAGAAACTCTGATTTGGCGAATCCAACCAAACAATCTCATCCTTTTGCCCCTTAGGAGTAGATGTGGAAGGAATAACTTCTATAATGGGGTGTCAGCCAATAGCATGAGTGATAGGAATTCTCCATTCTAAGTTATTAATCAGCACATTCACTCTCGCGTGGTGTTCCATACCTGAATCATAGATGAATCTTTCACCGTAAGTATCAGCGAGCGGGCTGTGAGGATGCCAATTGTCAAACCATAGAGAGGTTGTCATTCCATCTCCGATGATGTGCTTCATCTTCGGCCATGCTAAGGAT
This sequence comes from Populus alba, assembly GCF_005239225.2. NCBI lineage: Eukaryota > Viridiplantae > Streptophyta > Magnoliopsida > Malpighiales > Salicaceae > Populus > Populus alba. The sequence continues at coordinate 10,858,088 of NC_133294.1, read as the reverse complement.
CTGAGCTTTAGAATCTTTCCCCAAGCCCAAGAGCAGCTTCCTGGCGCCTTGATTGTCCAGAAATTCCTACCTCGCAAGAGATTGGATTTGATCCAAGTAGACCAGATGGAGCCATCCGAGTCATTGCACAAGTTCCAAATGTGTTTCAACAAGGCAATCTTGTTCCATTCTGTTATATTTTTTTTGGTAAGCTGACTTATGTATTAAAAGAAAATGATACAAAGAATATAATGGGCATACCCAAGATTTACAATGTGGACAGAAACGAAAACCAACAAATGGCTACAGGCTAGCCACACAACAAAACAAAAACTTAGACCAACTAGATATGCTTGGGGTACAAAAACAACAAGCTAAACATCAAATTAAGAGTTCATGTTATTGACCCTCCAAAGTCTTTGGATCCTTATGTTTTCATCTGTTTGTTGAACATTCCTCATCAAAACAAGCTTATCGCGAATGATACATTCGATTTGATCAAAAACCAAATTTGAAGCTTTAGACACATCTGCAAAGATCCTTGCGTTCCGTTCTTGCCAGATACAATACACTGTAGCTGCGAAACCCAGTTTACGAGAAAAGTTGATGAAACTTTTGTCATGCCAAGAGACAGTGGCCAATCGAATCCATTCATCCAAGCTTTTTGTCATTCTTGGAATGTCGCATCTGTCACAAACATTCCACCATAATGCTTTCGCAAAGGAGCATTCAAAGAACAAGTGGTTGTGATCTTCATTATTGCGGAGACAGAGTGAGCACCTATTGGGACCATGAATACCAAACCGATGAAGTCTATCCTGCGTTGAGAGTTTCTGTTGGATAGCCACCCAAAGAAGAAATGCATGTCTTGGGACAGCATTCTTGAACCACACGATGTCATGCCAATCAACCATTTGATGATGAATTCTTAGTTGTTCCCAAGCTACTTTGACCGAGAAACTCTGATTTGACGAATCCAACCAAACAATCTCATCCTTTTGCCCCTTAGGAGTAGATGTGGAAGGAATAGCTTCTATAATGGGGTGCCAGCCTATTGCATGAGTGATAGGAATTCTCCATTCTAAGTGATTAATCAGCACGTTCACTCTCGTGTTGTGTTCCATACCTGAATCATAGATGAAACGTTCACCGTAAGTATCAGCGAGCGGGCTGTGAGGATGCCAATTGTCAAACCATAGAGAGGTTGTCATTCCATCTCCGATGATGTGCTTCATCTTCGGCCATGCTAAGGATCTGAGCTTTACAATCTTTCCCCAAGCCCAAGAGCAGCTTCCTGGCGCCTTGATTGTCCAGAAATTCCTACCTCGCAAGAGATTGGATCTGATCCAAGTAGACCAGATTGAGCCATCTGAGTCATTGCACAAGTTCCAAATATGTTTCAACAAGACAATCTTGTTCCATTCTGCTATCCTTTTTATGCCTAGCCCCCCCTCCTTTTTTGGAAGACATACCTGATCCCAAGCCACTTTAGCCCTAGTAGTGCTCATATCTGAACCTGACCAAAGAAAGGATCTCATAATTTGCTCAACATTTTTCACTACTTGCCCAGGTAATAGGAATAGAGATGCCCAATAGACCTGGATGGAGAATAAGACTGAGTTAATCAGTTGTACTCGCCCTGCGAAAGAGAGTGTTCTGCAGGTCCAATGTCGTACTTTAGCGGTAATTCGATCTACGAGGCCCTTACAATTAACAGCCTTTAGTCTGGACGAGATAAGAGGCACTCCCAAATATTTCATAGGAAGCTCCCCCTCTCTAAACCCAAGAATACTGATAATCTGTTCCCTCTCAGCACCTAACATACCGCTCAAGAAGATGTCACTTTTGTTTGGATTTGGATATAGATCTGATAAATCTTGAAACTCTGTGAGTACATTTTTGATCATACGAATTGAGTGTACATCCCCTTTGCTGAATATCATCAAGTCGTCGGCAAAGCAAAGATGAGAAATTCTGTCCTTCTTGCATCTCCAGTGGAACTTGAAGTTTTGGTTGGCACTCATATTGCAGAACAGCCCTGACAGGATTTCCATGCATAGGACAAACAAATATGGAGATAATGGATCACCTTGTCTCAGCCCTCTCCCCCCTTGGAAGTAACCCGCAAGTTCACTGTTGACGTTGATTGAGAATTGACATGATGTAACACAAACCATGATCCAATCAATGACTGTTCTAGGGAATCCCATTTTTATTAACATAGCATCAATGAAATCCCACCGAACCGAGTCATAAGCCTTCATCAGGTCTACTTTCATAGCACAACGAGCAGGACCCGTAGATTTGTCGCCTTTCATTAGCTCCTGAGACAAAAGAATATTGTCGCTGATTCTCCGTCCAGAGATAAAAGCTGTTTGATACGGACCTACTAAGGATGGTAAAACAACTTTCATTCTCCCAGCTAGAATCTTCGCGATGCATTTGTATACTGTATTGTAGCAAGATATAGGACGAAAATCTGTCAACCTCGTAGGATTAGCAACTTTAGGGATAAGGGAAATGGATGTAGCATTCATCTCTTTAAGCATTCTACGAGTCTGAAAGAAGTAGCTAACAACTTTGATTACATCTTCCCCCACTATATGCCACATTCTTTTGAAGAAACCTGCATTGAAGCCATCCGGACCAGGGGCTTTGTTGTTTTTCAACTAAACATAGCATGCTTAATCTCCTCCCTTGTTACTTCTTGTGCTAGAACATCCTGTTGTGTTGAAGATAGTTTGCAGTTAATTGCCGATTGCATCACTTCCTCGTTCAAGGCCCTAGGCATCTGTTTCACTCCCAACAGACGCTGGAAGTATGCAATTACTTCTGATTTGACTGCCTCGTGTCCTTCAACGACTCCCCCATCCTCCCTTGTTACGGAGAGAAGCTTATTTCTGTTCTGTCTTCCATTTACTGATTTGTGAAAGTAGCTAGTATTCTGATCCCCCAAGCTAAGCCATTGAATCCTTGCCTTTTGTTTGAAAAAACTCTTCCGCCCTGACGATAGAAGCATAGTTATGAACAGCATCTCTTTCTCGCATGCGTAAAGTTGGGTTCTCAGGCGCTGTATGCAGCTCCTGTTGAGCCTTATCCATGAGATCTTTTGCATCTTTGACTCTATCTGAAATATTGGAGAAGTGAGTCTTATTGAAATGTTTAAGTTCCTGCTTTAGTTTCCTTAGTTTGCAACACAACTGATACATTGGACAACCCCCCGAATGCTGATCCCATACTTTCTTCACCAAGGGCATGAACTCGTCATGATCCATCCACATATCGAAGAATCTGAATGGTTTCTTTATGTTCTGAACATTTCCAGTAACCTTTACCACCATGGGAGAATGATCTGACATACCAGCAGGCAAGAATCTCGCTTCCGACAATGGGAAGTGCAGACTCCACTTCTCATTCACAAGCACTCTATCTAGCTTCCGCATAATCAGATTCTCAATACATTGGTTCGTCCATGTATAATGCATACCAGAATACCGAAGATCATCCACTTTCGCATCTCGAATACATGTTTCCAACCTGTCCATCTGACCATCCCACATAGAAGACCCTCCTGACCTTTCTGATGGATTGCGGATAGCATTAAAGTCACCCATAAGAATCCATGGGGTTGACTCCCATTCATCACTACGACTCACTATATCAGACCATAATGTCTCACGTAAGGATGCATTATTGTCTCCATAAATGATTGAAGTATTAAAACAAATATTGGTATCATAATTGTACAAGAAGGACCAATTACGCAAAAGAAGATTAGCAATATTATCTTTATTCTTTTCTCTAACCGGAGTTTCAACCAAACCAAAAAAAACCATCCTCTCTTGATGGATTAGCCGACGCAATTCTGAATGCTTTATGGGGTCATTCAAACCTCTAACATTCCAACATCCAATCATCATAAGAAAATAGAGAGGAGTACAAACAGCAACATAAAGGTTACCTTGACGTGCCACCCCGCGGGGAGCTAGATTTCTTATTCTTCTTTGAACCCTTTTTCTTTTTCTCTAGAGAGTCGCCAGCCTTAATAGCTGACTGATTAACAATTTTCCCATCGGTGGAATTCGGAGTTTGTGGACTTGTCGGGATCAGTGGCGTCGGCTCCTTCTCATTTCGTTCTCCATTTATATCACCTCCCATTGCTGCAACATCAGCATTCAGCTCATCACTAATAGTTGAGAGAACTTGGTTCACGGTCACACAAGCATCTGTATTGGAGACGACTAAACTTTGATCTAAAGCAATACATGTAGCCCCTTCCTCCTGCTCCATGTCTCTCAAAACATGAGGAGAGGTTGGAGTTTTGTCATCATGGCAAATAACATTGCACACATCTGATGTCACATGATCATTACAATCAGACGTATGTATCCCAGATGTTGAGCAACCATTCTCATTCTCATTCTTATGCACTTTAGATGCACACAGACCATTCTCACCACTTACAGAACCCTTATATCGTTTAACAACTACCTGCCATTGAAACTGATTCTGTTTGTTATCCGCAGATTTAGATATCACAGCTCCTACTTTCCTCGCACCCTCTGCCACCACTGTAGGATGAGCAATTTTATTAGTAGTACATATCGTTGTGGTGTGTCCAAAGATGTTGCAGTTATTGCACCTTGACGGTATCCATTCATAATCAGCTGATATTGTTACGAATACCCCATTTGGACAACGAAGGTCGTATTCCTTAACCATTGTCTTAGAAGCATCAATCTCAACGCAAACTCTTGCGTAGCTAAGCCTTTTACGCAACAATGTAGTACGATCAGCATGAAGGGGAACCCCAATAGCACTCGCAATACAACTCAGCCCCTTAAAAGTCCAATACTCAAGAGGAACATTATACAGCCTAACCCATACTGGAACTTTGACCAAATCATCTTTCAAAAATTGCATGTTCGGTTGCCAACGTTTAAGCACCAAAGGTCTGTTTGCCATGTGCCATGGGGCTCTTTCCAGAACATTAGTGGCGCGATCAACAGAATCAAAAGTGAAAAGGTAGAAACCATTTTCCGAAGATAAAACTTCTGATAGACCATAGGAGCCCCATATCCTTTTGGCAATCGAATTAACAACAGGATATGGTAATTTCTGACCCACAAAATGACCAACTAGGGTGGATTTCCAAAGTTCACAGCCATCGTCAAACACATCACGCGGAGGAGCTACTGTTATACGACCATCAGTCATAGTCGGGTGTTCAAAATGCAGATTTCGAACTGGATGAAAATCAATGTTCTTACTACCCTCCTTGACATCAACAACAGAACCCTTCAAAGCATTTAAAAAATTCAGTTTGGTCTTAAGGTTTAGTTGTTCTTGTTGCTGAGACCCTACCTTCAATTCATCAACTTCAGAACCCAGCACATGGTTCATTGCTGAAACAACATGAGGAGCCTGGATAGTCGAAGATTTCTCTATGCTAGCTTCAGAATCAGCTTGATGATCACTAGTAAACTGAGAAATCTTCATACGATGACTATTCAACATATCTTTTAGCTCTAATCTTAAGGTATGTCCAGACTTAACTTCAGTGTGTTGTTCAATGTTACAGCTAAGGTTTGGAACAGATTCCACACCAGAACATAAAGACATTATGGAAATAGACAAATACTAGAGAGAGCAAGCTCTAATGAGAGATTATCATGTTTATAGCTGGTATTGGAAATCCAGAAAGAAAACCCACTGAAAAGATGCAGCTACTCACCTTATCTCAAAGAATTACGAGGCCAGTATCTCTCAGTTAATTGATTGAAACGATGATCCCTTCAGTCAAGATGTAGAGCATGTTCTGATGGACAACATACTCAAATATGGTGGCGATCCAACGGTGAACCAAAGAGATCGAGCTTCAACAACCCCAGAATTATGAGGCCCGTATCTCACAGTTCATTGATAGGAATGATGATCCGTTCGGTCAAGATGTAGAGCATGTTATGATGGACAACATACTCAAAAATGGTGACGATCCAACGGTGAACCAAGGAGATCAAAAGCAATACAGATTAGAGAGAGAGGGGGAGAGAGAGCGAGGAGAGAGAGAGGAGCTTTATTTGATCATTCACCTCAAAAAATTGGATTTACTAATCAAATTCTAATATGAGAGTTTGCTAAGTTTTAATTAATCAAAAAGCTACATGTATGATGGGTATTGGTGATTATGAACTAAGGATTCTCTCTATAGAAACTAGTTTATATTTATGTTTAACAAAAAAAAGGTAATATTAAATGATTATTTCCCTAATAATTATAATATAAATGAAGTTATTTTGATTTTTTTCAGTAATATGAGGCCAATTGTTTCTATATTGCAGCATGTTGTTCACATGGATTGTAAGAAACATATGCATTCTTCTCATTAACTAACATGCCCATCATTGATTTTCCATAGTTTCATTATGGCTTGTGGGCATTATTATTTTTTGCGTCAAGCTAGTCACTAGCACTACTTGTACAGCTCATGCTATGTTAGCTTTGCATTTTTTATATTTGTTTAATCCCTGTCGGAATGTGTATTAAGGATGAATTTGCAAAACTTGTGGATTTTGACGTGGATGGAAACAAGAGAGGGTGAGGTCAGATCTGCATTTTTCACAAACAAGCCAATGATTTTACTTGTGTACAAAGAGGCTTACTTTAATACTAATGATCTTGATTATATTGTGCCTAGTGTTGCTATTTCTTTGTTGCAGGAGTTTGATGATGTGTTCCCCGACGATACTCCTAGCGGATTACCACCATTGAGGGGGATAGAACATCAAATTGATTTCGTACCCGGATCTTCAATTCCTAATCGACCAGCTTATAGAAGCATTCCTAGCCGACGAAGGAACTTCAAAGGCAAGTTGATAAGCTGATGGAAAAGGGCTACATTCGTGAGAGTATGAGCCCGTGTGCTGTACCCGTGCTACTTGTTTCAAAGAAGGATGGAACATGGAGGATGTGTGTTGATTGCCGAGCCATCAACAACATAACGGTAAAGTATAGACATCCCATTCCTAGGCTTGATGACATGTTAGATGAGTTACATGGATCCTGTATTTTCTCTAAAATTGACTTGAAAAGTGGGTACCATCAAATTAGGATGAAAGAAGGTGATGAGTGGAAAACAACATTTAAGACTAAGCATGGTTTGTATGAATGCCGTTTGGACTTACAAATACACCTAGTACGTTTATGCGTTTAATGAATCATGTGTTGCGTACATTCATAGGTAAGTTTGTGGTTGTGTATTTTGATGACATTTTGATATATAGCAAGAACTTAACTGAGCATCTTGATCATTTATGTAATGTACTTAGTGTGTTGCGTAGTGAGAAATTGTATGCCAATCTTAAAAAGTGTGCCTTTTGCATGGAGAAAATTGTGTTTCTTGGCTATGTTGTAACTGCACAGGGTATCGAGATGGATGAGTAGAATGTTAAGGCCATCCGAGATTGGCCTACACCCAAATCGGTAAGTGATGCGGATCAGCCCAACACCAAGCGTAATCATGCCAACGATCCATTGGAGGTACCAATTGGGCCAATCACAAGAGCTAGGGCAAAGAAGCTTAAAGAAGCATTGAATGGGCTTGTTCAGAACTTATGGAGCAAGATGGACCTAGAAGGGCTTGGGACATTTAAGGAGCATGAAGAACAACCTTTAATTCATCTAGTTCATGTCCAAGAAGAGCCCAATTCATGTGGAACAAGGGGTTGATATGTCCGGCCCAATACCAGCCTTGTTAGGCTTGTTTTATTTCCTAATGCTACAAGGATAAAAAGCCAGCAATTTATTCTTCTAATTAAGTAAGGAAGTTGGCCATATCTTATTCCTAAAGAGGGGAGGACTATTTAATGCTTTTCCTAACATAGGAAGGAAAGTAATTAAATCAGCAACAAAGAAGGAAATTTATCCAAGCTAATCAAGGACATCAAAGGAAAGGGGGCAGCAACACAAATTTGATTCTAACATATTTAGGATGGTAATTTTCGGATTTTTATTATTTTCTTCTTAGTTTTTGGGTTATTATTACTCATTTGGGTCAATTGTAAGTGGGCTTCATATAAGTCCACCTAAGGGGGGTCCATTAGGGTTTCTTTAAGTTTAGAGTCAGTATAAATAGAGGCATAACCAAACATGTAAGGTTACGCAATTTTCATATCAATAAACTTCTTTGCTGCACTTGTTGTGTGTTGGTAGGATAATCTCCCTTCCTTGGTTCTCTAAAGAACTGAAAACGACTTATCGAAGAACAACTGGCTTCGTGGCGTCATCTTTATACTTCTCGTTCACGAATCAATATTCGTTGGGTGGGGGTTTACGTTTCCAATAGTGCTGGTGCCTAGGTACAAGTTATCTTTGTGTCACACTCCTATCAAACCTGATTTACTTGGCTTTCCGGGAATTGGTGTCGTTGCGTGTGGGTTGCGTGACCACGTGATCACGAGGTTCGCATCAGTAAGTGAGGTAAGGAGTTTTTATGGGTTAGCTAGTTTTTACAAGCGTTTTGTGAAAGATTTTAGCACAATAGCTGCGCCCTTGAATGAAGTTGTTAAAAAGTCAGTTGGGTTTAGATGGGGGGAGGAACAAGAGTTGGCTTTTGTTCTTTTGAAAGACAAATTATGTTCTGCACCTGTTTTGGCTTTACCTGACTTTACGAAAGCATTTGAAATAGAATGTGATGCGTTTGGAATAGGAATAAATGCTGTTTTGATGCAGGATCAAAGACCTATTGTGTATTTCAGTGAGAAGTTAAGCGGAGCGACCTTGAACTATTCCACTTACGACAAAGAACTCTATGCTTTGGTAAGAGTACTTGAGACATGGCAGCATTACTTGTGGCCAAAAGAGTTCGTAATCCATTCGGATCATGAGTCATGTAAAATGGGTTGAATTCATTGAAACTTTTCCTTACGTAATCAAGTATAAGCAAGGGAAAGAGAACATCGTAGCTGATGCACTCTCGCGCAGGTATGTTCTTTTACACACCATGAATACTAGATTGTTAGGTTTTGAATATGTGAAGGAATTGTATGATAATGATTCTGACTTTGCTGAGATTTATAATGCATGTGGACATTCAGCTTTTGGTAAGTTTTATTTGATGGATGGTTATTTGTTCAAAGAGAATATATTGTGTGTTCCTGCTAGTTCTTTGCGTGAATTGCTTGTTCGTGAAGCACATGGGGGTGGTTTAATGGGTCACTTTGGGGTTGCAAAAACCTTGGATGTATTGCATGAGCATTTCTATTTGCCAAAGATGAAAAGAGATGTGCAACGAATTTGTGAACAGTGCATTGCTTGTAGAAATGCAAAATCTAGAGTACAACCGCATGGACTATATACACCAGTACCTATGCCTACTGAACCTTGGGTAGATATCTCTATGGACTTTGTTTTAGGTTTACCTAGGTCAAAGAAAGGTAGAGACTCTATTTTTGTTGTGGTTGATAGGTTTTCTAAAATGGCGCATTTCATTGCATGCCATAAAACAGATGATGCATCTCATATCGCAGACTTGTTCTTTAGGGAGATTGTACGTTTGCATGGCATTCCTAAGAGTATAGTGTCAGATCGTGATGTTAAGTTCCTTAGTTACTTTTGGAAGACCTTATGGGGAAAGTTGGGAACTAAACTCTTATTTTCGACAACATGCCATCCTCAAACAGATGGACAAACTGAGGTAGTGAATAGAACATTATCCCAACTTTTACATGTTGTAATTCAAAAGAATTTGAAACGTTGGGAAGAATGTTTGCCTTTTGTTGAGTTTGCCTATAATAGAACTGTGCATTCGACTACTACTTTTTCTCCTTTTGAAATTGTTTATGGTTTTAATCCACTAACTCCTATGGACTTAATTCCTTTACGTTTTGAAGAAAGGGTAAGTTTAGATGGTGAAAAGAAAGCAAAGATGGTGAGAGGACTCCATGAGGGAGTTCGACTACAAATAGAGAAAAAGAACAGACTTTACGCTTCTAAAGCAAATAAGGGACGTAAACTAGTTGTTTTCCAACCCGGTGATTGGGTTTGGGTGCACATGCGTAAGGAACGATTTCCTAACCAAAGGAAATCAAAATTGCAGCCTCGTGGTGATGGTCCATTTCAGGTTTTAGAGAGAATCAATGACAACGCATACAAAATTGACCTTCCAGGTGAGTATAGTGTTAGTGCTACCTTTAATGTTGTTGATCTTCCGTTGTTTGACACAGATTTTGATTCGAGGTCGAATCCTTTCAAGGAGAGAGGGGATGATGCGGACCAGCCCAGAAACACCAGCAAGGACCCATTACATGTTTCAAATGGACCAATGACTCAGTCCAAGACAAAGACATTGAAAGACGCATTGATTGCATTGGTTTTGAAGGTTTCCACCAAGTCAGAATTGGAAGGTCCATTGGAGTATCAAGAGGAGATCCTAGTACATCTTATCCATGTGCAAGAGGGGTCCAATACAACCTTATTTGGGCCATGAGATGAGGGCTTTATTTTATTTTGTTAGCTACAGCCCAAGGCTTGTTTGGGCTTAATTCATACCTTGTTTTAAGCTAGGATCCAAGGCTTGTTTGGATTAAGTTATGGGCTTTTCATTTTAGGGTTTTGGGCCAGTTTTGAGTGGACCTCATATAAGTCCACATAAAGGGTCCATTAGGGTTAACTTTTCAAGAACTATTTAAACTCATGTAGGCCAAAATTTTGGCAGCTTTGATGATTATTATTCTGAATTTTTTAGTTTTTACGTGTGAGAGTGATTCTTGCATTCTTCAGTTCTTGAACGAATTGAATCTGACTTATCGAAGATTAACTGGCTTCGTGGCGTCATTCTACTCATCCAATAGTGTTGGTGCCTTAGGGCAAGTTTCCATTGTGTCACACTCATATCAGACCTATTTCGGCTTTCCAGGATCAGATCTCAATCTTGATTGTGGGTTGTGTGACCACGTGATCACGATGTTCGCATCAGAGAGTTAATTCACAAATTAAAAGTGGTGCAAGAGAAAGAGAACTGGCTAGAACACCTATGAGAGGAGTTTAGTTGGAAAATTTTATCATACAAAAACAAAACAAAGGAAGTTGTTTCCTCTAACATTAATGAATAAGGATATGGTTAGACTTTTATATTTTAACTCGCACCCACATATATTTCAAAAGAGCTGACAAATTAGCTTTCGTTGTAGTTGATGACTGGGAAATCTACTGAGGAAAGATATCCAAAGCTATATGAAGAAATACATCTAGATAAAAAGTGTCTCCCGCTTTTGGATTACTAAAGCATGTTTGATCTCAAGGAACCACACTTTTGTCAAGATATTCTGTCAAAACCAAGAGAAACCTAAAACAGAGAGCTTTGTTTCTCCAAAAAAATGCTTCCCTTTTCAGTTCCCCTCTTTCCTTATATATTATTTCCATCTATAAGTATAACTTATTCCTAATAATTAGTCTTTATACATGGAAAGATAATCTTATAGCTAATATTAACAAAGTCCTAAATTTTATATACGGTAACATCTCCTCTCAAATTGATGATGGTAAATCAACCAGCAATAATTTGCCAACAAGAAATTGATGTCGTTGTCAAGTCATAGCTTTGGTGAAGATATCAGCCACTTGGAGATCAAAAGAGATGTGAGGAAGAGATATCACCCGACTTTCCAAGGTGTCTCGAATAGAATGACAATCAACCTCAATGTGCTTGTTACATTCATAGAAAACTGGATTGGTGGAAATTTGAATAGCACCGGTGTTATCAGCATGAAGAGGGGTAGAAGTAGTTTAAGGAGACCCAAGCTCTTCAAGAAGACCACATAGCCATACAATTTTAGAACAATCAGTAAACATGGCATGATACTCGACCTCAATAGAGGATTTAGAAACACAGTCTTGTTTCTTACATCTCCAAGAAATTAAGGCATTACCTAAAAACATACAAAAACTCATAGTAGATCGACAAGTATCCGGACACCCAGCCTAATTAGTATCACTATAGGCAACCAGTTGAAGAGAGGATCCAGTAGGAAAGAACAACCCACAAGTAGGTAAACCTCGAAGATAGCGGATGATGCATCGAACTAGAACAAGATGGAGATGTCAAGGAGAAGACATAAACTCACTAATTTGATGAACAATATAGCAGATATCAGGTTGAGTAGTGGTCAAGTAGCTAAGACTTCCAACCAAGCATCGATAGAGAGTAGGATCATCCAGAAGGTCCCCTTCATCTTTCTTGTATTTGACATTTACCTCCATAGGAGTATCCACTATAGAAGTGTCCTCCAAACCAGCTAAAGCAATAGGATCTTGAATATACTTATATCGGTTCACAAAATTACCATTGGCCCCGATACTGAACTTCCAGCCCTAAAAAGTATATGAGCTGGGCAAGATCTTTCATATCAAAAGTTGGATATAACAACCGTTGAAGCTTAGTAATCAAACCACAGTTAGTGCCAGTAATGATAATATCATCCATATAAACCAAAAGAAGGACTATACCTAATGCAGATGTGTGGAAGAAGAGAGCAGAATCATACTGACCTTGTGTAAAACCGAAGCAAAGAAGTGTACTACGAAACTTCTCAAACCAAGCTCGAGGCACTTGTTTGAGCCCATATAAAGAACGTCTTAGCTTACAGACATTATAAGGAGAAGAAATGGTCATAGTCGAGGGAAGCTTCATGTAAATCTCTTCTTGTAGATCACCATGAAGAAAGGCATTCTTCACATCCATCTGATGTAGTTGTGATGCAACCATATTATTCAATAGTTTCACCCATATTTAACTAGTGTTTTGTTTATTTTATATATAAAATGCATTGATATTCTTTATTATTATTATTATTATTATGTTTTGAAGGAGTTTTTGGATGAAAGATGCAAGGTAATTGGAGGTAACTAGCAGATGTGACCTCCAGTCGATGGTTTGTGTAGAGCGTGAGCTCTAGACGTTGAAATGAAGTGATTCTAAGTGGCATTAAAAAGCTAACATCCATACCATTTTGGAAATCTAAGCCAAGAAAATAAAATAAGGAAGAGCATGGAAATCACAGCCTTCAAAATCAAATATCATAATCTATCAAATACCATTTCGACTTGAAGATCTAGAGTTATAAAAGTCTAATTAATGCAAAACAATTTTTTTGGATTTCTGACTCAAAGGCCTATCAACGCTTAAAAGTTTAGTAAAAAAAGATGTCATATGAGGGAGATATGATTTTTAAAAGATGACAACTGAATTATGCCAACAAACAGGTTTCGTGAAGAAACGAGCCCAAATTATGCTTCGAAGCATCTAAACCGATATCCAAGTTTTTATTTCAGCAATTTAGCTCATCTAAGTCAAAGCTTGAAGATTTCATGCAAGGCTATTTCTCCATTTTTTTTAAGGAAAATAGTTATTGAAGTACTTAAATGTAAACAGTCTACTTAAGGGAGGACTATTTTATAAAATAGAGACTAGTGTTTTCTAGGATATTAAAGAAATGAGAGAAGAGAAGGGGGCAACCAGCCAAGAGGAGAAAAACACCCCCCTTCTCTAAAAAACCCAAAATCATACATTCCTCGTTCTTTTTTATTAGTTGTTCCACAAATATGCAAGGCTAAACTCTTCTTCTTGGTTGCGAGGACACGGAAACCTTCGGATTTCAAGAACTATGAGATTTATTTTACCTTTTCTTTTCATTTTATATGATGAACATGTTTGTTCTCTTATGCTTATTTTTCCTATAATTATTTATTTTAATTGCTAGAGCGGACTCTAAGTTATTATTATAGACAATCTATTCCTAAGTTTGATATCAAAACCGGAGTTGTGGTATATGAACTTGTGAAGCAACTGAGTTTAATTATTGTGGTGGATCAAAGCTCAGATCCTTAGCATGGCCGAAGATGAAGCACATCATCGGAGATGGAATGACAACCTCTCTATGGTTTGACAATTGGCATCCTCACAGCCCGCTCGCTGATACTTACGGTGAACGTTTCATCTATGATTCAGGTATGGAACACAACGCGAGAGTGAACGTGCTGATTAATCACTTAGAATGGAGAATTCCTATCACTCATGCAATAGGCTAGCACCCCATTATAGAAGCTATTCCTTCCACATCTACTCCTAAGGGGCAAAAGGATGAGATTGTTTGGTTGGATTCGCCAAATCAGAGTTTCTCGGTCAAAGTAGCTTGGGACCAACTAAGAATTAATCATCAAATGGTTGATTGGCATGACATCGTGTGGTTCAAGAATGTTGTCCCAAGACATGCATTTCTTCTTTGGGTGGCTATCCAACGGAAACTCTCAACGCAGGATAGACTTCATCGGTTTGGTATTCATGGTCCCAATAGGTGCTCACTCTGTCTCCGCAATAATGAAGATCACAACCACTTGTTCTTTGAATGCTCCTTTGCGAAAGCATTATGGTGGAATGTTTGTGACAGATGCGACATTCCAAGAATGACAAAAAGCTTGGATGAATGGATTCGATTGGCCACTGTCTCTTGGCATGGCAAAAGTTTCGTCAACTTTTCTTGTAAACTGGGTTTCGCAGCTACAGTGTATTGTATCTGGCAAGAACGTAACGCAAGGATCTTTGCAGATGTGTCTAAAGCTTCGAATTTGGTTTTTGATCAAATCGAATGTATCATTCGCGATAAGCTTGTTTTGATGAGGAATGTTCAACAAACAGATGAAAACATATGGATCCAAAGACTTTGGAGGATCAATAACATGGACTCTTAATTTGATGTTTAGCTTGTTGTTTTTGTACCCCTAGCATATCTAGTTGGTCTAAGTTTTTGTTTTGTTGTGTGGCTAGCCTATAGCCATTTGTTGGTTTTCGTTTCTGTCCACATTGTAAATCTTGGGTATGCCCATTATATTCTTTGTATCATTTTCTTTTAATACATAAGTCAGCTTACCAAAAAAAAAAAGTTATTAATCTTATGTAGAACATTCAATCAAATCAAGCATAGACTATAGACAGTTATGTTTTCTTGATTAATCAACTTATCTAGTCTTAAGGCTGCCATTGAATTAAATTGCTAGTGCGAACACTGTGGTTGTTTGATGGTTAGGGTTGATTATACGACGGATCTATTAACTAAGTAATGTTAAAAACAGATAAATATTTAGAATATAAATTGATGTTTCGTTTCCATGATCAGTTCTGATTTCTGTAGGTGGATGTGTGCTTGCAACCAAGGTTTGTTCTCTTGATAATTTTCTGATTTTATTAAATTTTGTTTGATTGTTTTCTGTTTTCTTTTGCTTTAGCATAGATAACGTCCACCCCCCCCCCAAATTGCATATCATCTAGTATAAAAATCTGACTTGAACCTTCCTTGTGGGATCGACCCCTTGCTTGCTCTATATTATATATTATATTGTGTGTTGTGTTTGAAGATAGGGTAATTAATTTGTGCGATTGCGACATTGCAACAAGTTGTCATAACTGTGAAATGACAATAGCTAAGATGATTCGAACTGTGGTAATTTTAGCAACATAAGCAAAAGTCTCCTCATAATCAACCCCATACTCCTGTTTGTTACCCAAAGCTACGAGGCAAGCTTTGTTCCAATCTAAAGAGCCATTAGAATGAAGTTTTACAAAGAAAACCCATTTACTACCAATAGGTTTGACTGTAGGAGGATAAGAAAAAATATCCCAAGTGTGATTCTCCTCAAGTGCTTTTGAAGTTATGCTTGCATTGCATTTTTGATGCGGACCAACTCAGAAACACCAGCAAGGACCTATTACATGTTCCAAATGGACCAATGACTCGATCCAAGACAAAGACATTGAAAGACGCATTGAATGCATTGGTTTTGAAGGTTTCCACCAAGTCATAATTGAAAGGTCCATTGGAGTATCAAGAGGAGATCCTGGTACATCTTATCCATGTGCAAGAGGGGTCCAATACAACCTTATTTGGGCCATGAGATAAGGACAACAAAGGAAACAAAAGAATCCTACTACAACTTGGAAACAACATGGTGGCTACCTTTTCCTTTTGTTTATAAGATTAAGGGGTTGCATGGAAGGCTATAAATAAGTGATGTGCCGTGAATGATTTGAAAATCGGCAACAATGATTCTAATGAAAATGGATGAAGGATGGGTCTGGTTGTGCTGTCTTTCTTTTGGTATTTAGGCTGGATTGTAGTGATTTAAGGTAAATAAGATGGAGGATAGACTAGAATGATACTTTGATAAGTCGATCTGGACGCCACAAAGATCAATCTAGGATTTCAACGCCACACTCTTTGTGATTGAAGAGTGATAAGTCAGGTAGGGTTCTTCACAAAACGAATTTGGAAGAACAACTCTTAATTCTCTGAATTAAGTTTTCAAATCTTGGCCAAAAGTGTTTATTTCATATTCTGATACATATTTATCTTTGGAACATCCCTCCAAAGTTAGGTGAATTCAACATGACAGAAGTCAAGCCTAAAAACTAGACTTTTAATAAAGCAAGTAGACAAATTTAACTAACACACGTTTTTTGTTGACATTTCTAAAACATATGCAGACGAAATTTAAAACAGCCATAACTTTTGACACAAAAGTCCAATGCACTCATGGTTGGACAATATAGAAAGATCACATTCTGAACTTGAATTTTACCTACATAAATCTTGTTTTCACATGCATTGGATGACTTCAAATTCGGGTTCAAATCCATCTACTGTTCTGACCGTAAAGAGCATCAATTCCTTCACTTGCATTATCAATCCAAATACAAGTAGCCCAGCATGAAAAGAACCATTAAGGGCTTTTCCCATCTCCAAGTTCCAATTGTAGGCAAATAAGCACCCTTGAACCAATTCCAAACTGATTGCTAATTTTTAACTCCGACGCAGCTTCAATCATTGCAATTTGATTCGTCAAGGCCCGTTGTAGTTGTTTCGCTCTCGCTCTTGTCATTGGACCATCTAAATCCTCTTGCATATTAGATTCAGCTTTACGAGATGGATTATAATTCCCATGATGCACATCATCAGCCCCGGGTTGAAAATGATTTGTCCTCAAATCAAAATCGTCATCATCATCCAAGTACGGAGATAAGTCTTTCACATTAAAAGTAGCTGATACGTTGTAATCACCAGGAAGATCTACCTTATACGCATTGTCATTCACCTTCTCTATAATACGAAATGGACCGTCAGCTCTTGGCATCAACTTGGACTTACGTTTGCTTGGAAATCTGCCCTTGCTAATATGAATCCAAACAAGATCTCCAGGTTCAAACCTGACCATCTTTCGCCCCTTGTTAGCTTGTTTAGCATACTTTGTTGTTTTCTCCTCAATATGTAGTCGAACCTGCTCATGTAGTTTCTTCATCAATTCTGCCTTTCTAATTCCATCCATAGATGTCCTCTCATCAATTGGAATATGAACAAGATCAATAGAAACACAAGGATTAAAGCCATAGACAACCTCAAATGGTGAAAATTTTGTAGCCCTATGCACACTACGATTATATGCAAACTCCACAATCGGCAAACAAGTATCCCAACTCTTCAAATTCTTATGTATAACAGCTCGTAACAAAGAAGATAAAGTTTGGTTTACTACCTCAGTTTGTCCATCAGTTTGTGGATGACATGCTGTACTGAAAAGTAACTTTGTTCCAAGTTTCCTCCAAAGAGTCTTCCAAAAGTGGCTTAAGAACTTTGTATCACGATCAGAGACAATGCTTTTAGGAATTCCATGCAAACGAACAATCTCTTGAAAGAACAAATCAGCAACATGTACTGCATCATCAGTTTTCGTACAAGGAATGAAATGGGACATTTTGGAGAATCGATCAACCACCATCATTATTGAATCCTTCCCACGTTGTGTTCTCGGTAGTCCAAGTACAAAGTCCATGCTAATGTCCATCCATGGCTGCTCTGGAATAGGCAGTGGCATATATAGTCCATACGCATTCTCTTTACCTTTAGCTCTCTTGCAAATAGCACATCTTTCAATCACCTTGTGTACATCCCGTAACATACTGGGCCAAAAAAAATGTTCTTTCAGCAGCTCATAAGTCTTCTTCTCCCCAAAATGACCACTAAGACCACCACTATGAGCCTCTCGCACAAGCAACTCCCCTAACGAACCTGAAGGAATACACATTCTGCCCATTTTGAACAAGTAACCTTCATGCATAAAGAACCCATCACAAGCTCCCTTTGCACATTCGGCAACCACATTAGCAAAGTAGGAATCATTGGCATACTGATCCTTCACCTGTTCAAAACCCATCAGCCTTGCATTCAACATAGAGATCAGTGCATACCTCCTAGAAAGAGCATCAGCAACCACATTAACTTGCCCTTTCTTGTACTTTATGACATAAGGAAATGACTCCATGAACTCCACCCATTTAGCATGTCTTCGATTCAACTTGTTTTGCCCCTTAAGATACTTCAAGGCTTCATGATCAGTATGTATAACAAATTCTTTAGGCAACAAGTAGTGCTGCCATACCTCCAGAGCCCGAATCAAAGCATAGAACTCCTTGTCGTAAATAGAGTAGTTCAAACGCGCTCCATTTAACTTTTCACTGAAGAATGCAATCGGTCTCTTTTCTTGCATCAAAACAGCACCAATTCCAACCCCGGAAGCATCGCACTCTATTTCGAATGTTTTAGCAAAGTCTGGAAGTGCTAAAACTAGAGCAGTACACAACTTTTCCTTAATTATCTCAAAAGCTTTCTGGGCATCTTCACTCCATCTAAACTCCTTCCCTTTTTTCAAGCATTCTGTCATAGGAGCAACAATAGAGCTGAAGTCTTTCACAAATCGCCTGTAGAAAGAAGCTAAACCATGGAAACTCCTCACATCAGTGATACTAGCAGGTTTTGGCCAGTCTCGAATTGCCTCAATTTTCTCCTCATCAACTCTAACTCCCCTGCTAGAGATAATATATCCAAGAAACACGACACTTTCTTTACAGAAGTAACACTTTGTGAGTTTCCCATACAACTTAGAATCTTGCAAAGTCTCAAACATAACTCTAAGATGCTTCACATGATCGTCAAAGCTCTTGCTATACACCAGGATGTCGTCAAAATATACTACAACAAACAGCCCAATATACTTCCTCAAAACATGATTCATAAGCCTCATAAATGTACTAGGCGCATTAAATAACCCAAACGGCATAACCATCCATTCATATAACCCCTGTTTAGTTTTAAATGTTGTTTTCCATTCATCTCCCTCTTTCATTCTAATTTGGTGATAGCCACTCATCAAATCGACTTTAGAAAACAATGCAGCACCATGCAACTCATCAAGCAAATCATCAAGTCTGGGTATAGGAAATCGATACTTAACTGTTATTTTGTTGATAGCGCGGCTGTCCATGCACATCCTCATGGTACCATCCTTCTTCGGTACAAGCAAAGTAGGTACGGAACATGGACTAAGTGATTCTCGCACATAGCCCTTCTCTAAGAGCTCACCGACTTGCCTTTGGATCTCTTTCGCTTCCTCTGGATTACATCTGTATGCTGGTCTATTAGGAAGTGAAGCTCCCGGCACCAAATCAATTTGATGCTCAATACCACGAATAGGTGGTAATCCTTTAGGTAATTCATCTGGAAACACATCTTTAAATTCTTCAAGTAATTCCTTAATCTGTCTTGGTAAGTCCAATCCTTCTACTTGTAGTAGTTGCTTTGCCCAGACCATGAAAACAAGCCCTGTTGTGGCTAATGCTTGTTTGATGTCTCCTTTTTTGGCTAACAACAGCCCCTTTCGTGATGTCACCTCCTTTTGTTGGCTTCGTAACTGATCCTCTCTAACTTGTTGAGAACTCAGTGGTAACAAGTTCACCTTCTTTCCATTCAGCATAAAAGAATAAGTGTTCTTTCGTCCATTGTAGGTCACATCCTTATCAAACTGCCATGGACGACCCAGCAACAAATGGCTAGCTGACATTGGTGCAATGTCACATAAAACCTCGTCGTGATAGGTTTTAATGGAAAAAGGTACACGAACTTGCTTTGTCACTCGAATCTCCCCATTCTCATTCAGCCATCGCAAACTATAGGGTCTGGGATGTGGAAGGGTATTTAAACCCAATTTCTCCACCAAGGTAGTTGACGCAACATTAGTGCAACTTCCATTATCAATGATCATCCCGCACACCTATCTCGAATCTGACATCGAGTATGAAAGATGTTCTCGCGTTGCTCATCACTAACGTCAATTTGTGCATTCAGAACCCGTTGAACAACCAACAAATCTCCCTTCATTGGTTCGAAATCCTCTTCTTGTTCAGCCACTTGTACTGATCTTCGTCTTCAGTTTCAACCTCATCTCCACTGATCAGCTCTCCATGATCCCCATGCAAAATCATCACCCTTTTATTTGGACATTCCAAAGCAATATGCCCATGTCCCAAGCACTTGAAGCACTTGATGTCCCGAGACCTCCTAGGGTGTTGAGGTTCTGTCACCTTCTCCTTTCCCTTCAAAGAATCAGAACTGGTATTCCCCTTGCTAAACTCCACCTTCTCATCTCGTTTAGGCGTGCTCCATGTTCGTGTAGGCGTAGAAACAGCCCTTGTCGCGCTTGACGTAGTTACACTAGTTCGGACACCTCCTCGTCTCTGCTACCTCTCTACTCGGGTTGCAAGCTTTATAACTTCCTCAAGGAAGATGTACGGTTGTAACTCAACAACATTAGCTATATCCTTCCTCAACCCTCCAAGAAATCTAGCTATTGTTTGCTCTTGAGGTTCCATCAATTCACATCGAATCTCCAGCAATTCAAACTCTTTCACAGTCAAAGATCCCTGTCGCAAAGTCTGAAGTCTGATGTATAGCTCCTGTTTATAGTAATCAGGAACAAATCTCTTCTTCATCACTCTTTTCATAGTTGCCCATGTTGTAATCTCCTCCTCTCCATCCCTTCTCCTCTGAATCTTTACGTTTTCCCACCATAAAAGAGCATAATCTTAAACTCAAGTGCTGCCACCTTGCACTTCCTTTCTTCAGAATATTCATACCATTCAAACACCTTTTCAACCTTATGAATCCACTCCAAGTATTCCTCAGGTGAACTACTTCCTCTAAACGGTGGAATCTTAAGTTTGAGACCATTAAGAGGATTATAATTCTGCCTTCTTGGTCTGACCCTATCATCAGCCTCATCATCCCCATTTGGATCTTCGTCAGCTTCTATAATATCATTTCGTGGCACCCTAAGTGCTTGCCTTGGTTGGGGTTGCAAATTATTTCTTTGCATCCTTTGCATAAGGGTATTCAACTGTTCACGAATTCAGTAATCTCATCCCGAATCTCAGCATGAGATCGTTGTAAGCCCATGACCTGTGCCTGTTCCAAACTTAACCCTCTAGGCAAATCTTCTTTATCTCCAGCCATAGTTAAGTCTGTCAACCTCAATTCCAGCAAACCTTTCTTGTTGTTGTTGTTGTTGTTGTTTTTGGCTCCTGTCTTAGATCGCAACTGATGCTCTGATACCAGATGATGTGCCGTGAATGATTTGAAAATCGGCAACAATGATTCTAATGAAAATGGATGAAGGATGGGTCTGGTTGTGCTGTCTTTCTTTTGGTATTTAGGCTGGATTGTAGTGATTTAAGGTAAATAAAATGGAGGATAGACTAGAATGATACTTTGATAAGTCGATTTGGACGCCACAAAGATCAATCTAGGATTTCTACGCCACACTCTTTGTGATTGAAGAGTGATAAGTCAGGTAGGGTTCTTCACAAAACGAATTTGGAAGAACAACTCTTAATTCTCTGAATTAAGTTTTCAAATCTTGGCCAAAAGTGTTTATTTCATATTCTGATACATATTTATCTTTGGAACATCCCTCCAAAGTTAGGTGAATTCAACATGACAGAAGTCAAGCCTAAAAACTAGACTTTTAATAAAGCAAGTAGACAAATTTAACTAACACACGTTTTTTGTTGACATTTCTAAAACATATGCAGACGAAATTTAAAACAGCCATAACTTTTGACACAAAAGTCCAATGCACTCATGGTTGGACAATATAGAAAGATCACGTTCTGAACTTGAATTTTACCTACATAAATCTTGTTTTCACATGCATTGGATGACTTCAAATTCGGGTTCAAATCCATCTACTGTTCTGACCGTAAATAGCATCAATTCCTTCACTTGCATTATCAATCCAAATACAAGTAGCCCAGCATGAAAAGAACCATTAAGGGCTTTTCCCATCTCCAAGTTCCAATTGTAGGCAAATAAGCACCCTTGAACCAATTTCAAACTGATTGCTAATTTTTAACTCCGACGCAGCTTCAATCATTGCAATTTGATTCATCAAGGCCCGTTGTAGTTGTTTCGCTCTCGCTCTTGTCATTGGACCATCTGAATCCTCTTGCATATTAGATTCAGCTTTACGAGATGGATTATAATTCCCATGATGCACATCAATAAGCCTTCAATCAGTTCTGTACTATTTTAGTTCATTCTCTTCTTCTCATGACAAAAAATGGATTTTATATTAGGGGCTTTATTTTATTTTGTTAGCTACAACCCAAGGCTTGTTTGGGCTTAATTAATACTTTGTTTTAAGCTAGGATCCAAGGCTTGTTTGTGTTAAGTTATGGGCTTTTCATATTAGGGTTTTGGGCCAGTTTTGAGTGGACCTCATATAAGTCCACATAAGGGGTCCATTAGGGTTAATTCTTCAAGAACTATTTAAACTCATGTAAGCCAAAATTTTAGCAGCTTTGATGATTATTGCTTCTGAATTTTTCAGTTTTAACGTGTGAGAGTGATTCTTGCATTCTTCAATTCTTAAACGAACTGAATCTGACTTATCGAACATTAACTGGCTTTGTGGCGTCATTCTACTCATTCCAATAGTGTTGGTGCCTTGGGGTAGGTTTTCATTGTGTCACACTCCTATCAGACCTATTTCGGCTTTCCGGGATCAGATCTCAATCTTGATTGTGGGTTGCGTGATCATGTGATCACGAGGTTTGCATCAATTTTTCCAACACTCATGTTCAATGGCCTATTTGTAGCAAGAGGGAATGGAAATAGTGGATAAAGTAGCAATAAGAGACAGGAAAGAAGAAACCAAAAGGAGGTTTTAGAGAGAGGTTAGAGAGGAAAGATACAAAGGGGCGGTGCTCCGACAGCCATATCTCCGGCGACCACCGTTGGATCAAGCCAAGATTTGGTTATATTGTGCACTGAACGATTGTCTACATTCTGACCGAAGGGATCTTCTAAAGCTGCCGCCGTTTAAGAAATCTGGACAATTGAAATTTTCTGGAAAACCCCCTAGTGCTGTCAGAGTCGCCGGCCGATTTTTCCTTGTTATACCGTTGGATCCAGACTATGTTTTGGTATGTTGTGAACATCTATATTGCCTACATTCTGTCCAGAGGGATCGTCCATATTGGATTCCTCCTGCGGAAGCTAGCCATTTGAATATTTCTGGAAAAATCCTTCCCGGAACAGTCAGAGCCGCCGGCATATTTCTCCTTCTTCCACCGTGGGATCAAGATTATTTTTGGATATGTGATGCATCTGGTTATGATACACATTCGGAACGGTGGAGATTAGAAATTAAGCCTCCAGCAACGTTTTCTACATGTTCAACAGAAGGTCGTCATTCTCAGGTCAATTTCGGTATAATTAAGATCTGCGAAGATCCAACCATTAAACTGTGCTGATTTTTGAATATGTTATACATAACATGTGTATCTACCTTCGAACCGTTGGGAGTTTTGAACTGATCGTTGTTCCAATCATAGTGCTGGTCGCTTATTAGTGCTTCTTGAGAATCCAACATTGCGTATGCGAGAAAGAGATGATGTTCGTAACTATGCTTCTACTGTCAGGGCAGAAGAGAGTTTTTTCAAACAAAAGGCAACGATACAATGGCTTAGCTTGGGGGATCAGAATACTAGCTACTTTCACAAATCAGTAAATGGTAGACAGAATAGAAATAAGCTTCTCTCGGTTACAAGGGAGGATGGAGAAGTCGCTGAAGGACACGAGGCAGTCAAATCAAAGTAATTGCATACTTCCAGCGTGTATTGGGAGTGAAACAGATGCCTAGGGTCCTGAACAAGGAAGTGATGCAATCGGCAATTAATTACAAACTGTCGTCAACTCAACAGCAGGTACTAGCACAAGATGTAACAAGAGAGAAGATTAAGCATGCTATGTTTAGTTTGAAAAACAACAAAGCTTCTGGTCCGGATGGTTTCAACGCAGGTTTCTTCAAAAGAATGTGGCACATAATGGGGGAAGATGTAATCAACGTTGTTAGCTCTTTCTTCCAGACTCGTAGAATGCTTAAAGAAATGAATGCTACATCCATTTCCCTTATCCCTAAAGTTGCTAATCCTACGAGGTTGACAGATTTTCGTCCTATATCTTGCTGCAATACAGTATACAAATGCATCGCGAAGATTCTAGCTGGGAGAATGAAAGTTGTTTTACCATCCTTAGTAGGTCCGTATCAAATTGGATTCGCCAAATCTGAGTTTCTCGGTCAAAGTAGCTTGGGAGCAACTCAGAATTCATTATCAAATGGTTGATTGGCATGACATCGTGTGGTTCAAGAATGCTGTCCCAAGACATGCATTTCTACTATGGGTGGCTATCCAACGGAAACTCTCAACGCAGGATAGACTTCATCGGTTTGGTATTCATGGTCCCAACAGGTGCTCACTCTGTCTCCACAATAATGAAGATCACAACCACTTGTTCTTTGAATGCTCCTATACGAAAGCATTATGGTGGAATGTTTGTGACAGATGCGACATTCCAAGAATGACAAAAAGCTTGGATGAATGGATTCGATTGGGCATTGTCACTTGGCATGGAAAAAGTTTCGTCAACTTCTCTCGTAAACTGGGTTTCGCAGCTACAATGTATTGTATCTGGCAAGAACGGAACGCGAGGATCTTTGCAAATGTGTCTAAAGCTTCAAATTTGGTTTTTGATCAAATTGAATGCATCATTCGTGATAAGCTTGTTTTGATGAGGAACGTTCAACAAACAGATGAAAACATAAGGATCCAAAGACTTTGGAGGGTCAATAACATGGACTCTTAATTTGATGTTTAGCTGGTTGTTTTTGTACCCTTAGCATATCTAGTTGGTCTAAGTTTTTGTTTTGTTATGTGGCTAGCCTGTAGCCATTTGTTGGTTCTCGTTTCTGTTCACATTGTAAATCTTGGGTATGTCCATTATATTCTTTGTATCATTTTCTTTTAATACATAAGTCAGCTTACCAAAAAAAAAAGGTCCGTATCAAACAGCTTTTATCTCTGGACGGAGAATAAGCGACAATATTCTTTTGTCTCAGGAACTAATGAAAGGCTATCATACAACTACGGGTCCTACTCGTTGTGCTATGAAAGTAGACCTGATGAAGGCTTATGACTCGGTTCGGTGGGATTTCGTTGATGCTACGTTAATAAAAATGGGATTCCCTAGAACAGTCATTAATTCGATCATGGTTTGTGTTACATCATGTCAATTCTCAATCAACGTCAACGGTGAACTTGCGGGTTACTTCCAAGGGGGGAGAGGGCTGAGACAAGGTGATCCATTATCTCCATATTTGTTTGTCCTATGCATGGAAATCCTATCAGGGCTGTTCTGCAATATGAGTGCCAACCAAAACTTCAAGTTCCACTGGAGATGCAAGAAGGACAGAATTTCTCATCTTTGCTTTGCCGACGACTTGATGATATTCAGCAAAGGGGATGTACATTCAATTCGTATGATCAAAAATGTACTCATAGAGTTTCAAGTTCTATCAGGTCTATATCCAAATCTAAACAAAAGTGACATCTTCTTGAGCGGTCCGTTAGGTGCTGAGAGGGAACAGATTATCAGTATTCTTGGGTTTAGAGAGGGGGAGCACCCTATGAAATATTTGGGAGTGCCTCTTATCTTGTCTAGACTAAAGGCTGTTAATTGTAAGGACCTCGTGGATCGAATTACCGCTAAAGTTCGACATTGGACCTACAGAACACTCTCTTTCGCAGGGAGAGTACAACTGATTAACTCAGTCTTATTCTCCATCCAGGTCTATTGGGCATCTCTATTCCTATTACCTGGGGAAGTAGTGAAAAATGTTGAGCAAATTATGAGATCCTTTCTTTGGTCAGGTTCAGATATGAGCACTACTAGGGCTAAAGTGGCTTGGGATCATGTATGTCTTCCAAAAAAGGAGGGGGGGCTAGGCATAAAAAGGATAGCAGAATGGAACAAGATTGCCTTGTTGAAACATATTTGGAACTTGTGCAATGACTCCGATGGCTCAATCTGGTCTACTTGGATCAGATCCAATCTCTTGCGAGGTAGGAATTTCTGGACAATCAAGGTGCCAAGAAGCTGCTCTTGGGCTTGGAGAAAGATTCTAAAGCTCAGATCCTTAGCATGGCCGAAGATGAAGCATATCATCGGAGATGGAATGACAACCTCTCTATGGTTTGACAATTGGCATCCTCACAGCCCGCTCGCTGATACTTACGGTGAACGTTTCATCTATGATTCAGGTATGGAACACAACGCGAGAGTGAACGTGCTGATTAATCACTTAGAATGGAGAATTCCTATCACTCATGCTATTGGCTGGCACCCCATTATAGAAGCTATTCCTTCCACATCTACTCCTAAGGGGCAAAAGGATGAGATTGTTTGGTTGGATTCGCCAAATCAGAGTTTCTCCGTCAAAGTAGCTTGGGAACAACTAAGAATTCATCATCAAATGGTTGATTGGCATGACATCGTGTGGTTCAAGAATGCTGTCCCAAGACATGCATTTCTTCTTTGGGTGGCTATCCAACGGAAACTCTCAACGCAGGATAGACTTCATCAGTTTGGTATTCATGGTCCCAATAGGTGCTCACTCTGTCTCCGCAATAATGAAGATCACAACCACTTGTTGCTCCTTTGCAAAAGCATTATGGTGGAATGTTTGTGACAGATGCGACATTCCAAGAATGACAAAAAGCTTGGATGAATGGATTCGATTGGCCACTGTTTCTTGGCTTGGCAAAAGTTTCGTCAACTTCTCTCGTAAACTGGGTTTCGCAGCTACAGTGTATTGTATCTTGCAAGAACAGAACGCAAGGATCTTTGCAGATGTGTCTAAAGCTTCGAATTCGAATTCAGTTTTTGATCAAATCGAATGTATCATTCGCGATAAGCTTGTTTTGATGAGGAATGTTCAACAAACAGATGAAAACATAAGGATCCAAAGACTTTGGAGGGTCAATAAAATGGACTCTTAATTTGATGTTTAGCTGGCTGTTTTTGTACCCCTTGCATATCTAGTTGGTCTAAGTTTTTGTTTTGTTATGTGGCTAGCCTGTAGCCATTTGTTGGTTTTCGTTTCTGTCCTCATTGTAAATCTTGGGTATGCCCATTATATTCTTTGTATCATTTTCTTTTAATATATAAGTCAGCTTACCAAAAAAAAAAAAAAAGAAGAAACCATACCAATCAAGGGGTTGAGAAGGACGAGTAGACCGACGAAGAATGGTGGAAGCAGGAGCAAGATCAGGCGTCGAGTCATGATTAGAAGGGATCATAGAGGGAATTAGGCTCAAGTCGACTATGTGATGCGAACCTCGTGATCACACGATCACGCAACTCACACACAAAGACATCAATCCTCGGAAAGCCAAGTAAATCAGGTTTGATAAAAGTGTGACACAAAGATAACATGTATCTAAGCACCAACACTATTGAAAAGGGAAATCCCCACCCAAGAAATATTGATTCGCGAACGAGAAGTATAAGGATAACGTCACAAAGACAGTTGTTCTTCGATAAGCTGTTTTTCAGTTCTTTAGAGAACCATGGAAGAGAGATTATCTCACCAACACACACACACACACATAAAGTGCGGCAAACAAGAAATTTTATTGATCTAAATTGTCTAACTTACATGTCTGGCTATGCCTTTATCTATACTAACTCTAGATTTAAATAAACCCTAATGGACCCCCTTTAGGTGGACTTATATAAGGTTCACTTACAATTGACCCAAATAAGTAATAGTAACCCAAAGACTAAGAAGAAAATAATAAAAAAAAATCTGTAAATTACTATCCTAAATATGCTAGAAGCAGATTTGTCACCCTTAAGGAGTCCAAAATAAACAAGAAAATCTGATCTGAAGGTAGAATTAATTCTGAAGTCTTCTTTCCTTGTTGTAGCTAGGATAAATACAGAATCCTTGTAAGAAAAGGATTCTAAAACATTTATGAATCCTTGCCACACTTGGAAACTATGTTGCAGTCCATTAAAGATCCTTGTAGAACTAGTAGATTTTCAAAATAAGCTGTCACATCCTTTTAGGAAAAGAATCCTAGCCAAATAGGAAGTCCACAAGTCAAAAGGAAGTAAATAACAAAACTCGTACAACCTGTTCTGACCTATATCGCCAGTCCTTCCTGAACTCCAATTCACCTGAACGTTTATCACAACATAGACAAATAACTTTGGAATCTTCTGGTAAAGTTTCAGCTCTATCCAACGGTTGGATTTGGAGTTATGCTCGATAACATAAAGTTATGCTTGATAACTTCTGGTAAAGTTATGCTCGATAGCGTAAAACTAAATGACATGACCACAAGATTGATATCTTCTTCCAAGTGTAGAAATGTCGAAGTAATAAATAACCCAGCAAGACCGAGGTCGAACCACATGGAGGTTAACTATATAAATTATAGATAACAACAACAACAACAACAACAATAATAATAATAATAAGTTAAAGAGCACTTTGAGATGTTTGATTGATGTGAGGATTAAACAATGATAAAAACAAATGTTAAGGTTAGAGGATCCATTAATGGTATTTAAAACAAGTATAGTATAAACTCTTTTTATTACTCAACTGGAAATCACACACAAAGGAGGTTCCAATCGGATGATTTGTGATTAGAACTTAAAAGTGCATATTTATCAAGGTTTTATATCATCATTTTGCACTTAAAGTATCAATAACTCCTTAACTAAAGCATGTTTTATAATAACAAGTCTAATAGTATAAAATGCCTTAATATATGGTAAATGTTCATTTTAAATGCAGGTCTATCAGATAAATCAAAGGATTGATTGATGAATTCAACTACTGAAATTTGTGAAGATAAAGAGAGGGTGAAACTTAGAAAAGAGATGTTGGTGTAGTCCAAACTGGAACACTGTACGGTAATTGAGTCATATCTCGAGTTATAGATGTCCAAATGATCTCAAATTTTTACACATATTCAGTAAGACATAGGCCTACAACTTTCATGTTTCATCAAGATCTAAGAAGACCGTTTTCAAGTCCAAATTATAGCAACAACGGAGAAGTCCGAATCTGTCCTGCAGCCCGAACACTGTTCAGTGTTTGGCCCATATCTGGATTTCTAGAAGTCCAAATCACCTCCATTTTTTTTTTCTGGAAAGCTGAATCAATTTCCTACAACTTTCATGTTTTCAAGTGGACCCAGTTCTGATGCTAGCATTTTCGT
This sequence comes from Populus alba, assembly GCF_005239225.2. NCBI lineage: Eukaryota > Viridiplantae > Streptophyta > Magnoliopsida > Malpighiales > Salicaceae > Populus > Populus alba. The sequence goes on along the minus strand of NC_133294.1, from coordinate 10,828,600 downwards.
TTCATTCAGATAAGAAGATAAGGATTTTCACAAAGTCAAAAGTTGGCCAACCACTCAACAATTAGTTATCAAATCAATAATTCTGAATTTTGGCCTATAAAAGGAGGCATTTGCCATGTATTTGGGAGCTTGGTTGTTCACATCAAGTTCATGCTCTTTATATTTTTTTTTTGTAATTTTTAAGTTTTGCTATCATTAATATCTTGTTTATGCTTTTCATTTTCGTTCCTTTACTTAGTTAACTTGCATTTTCTTTATGTTCTTGTTTTGTTTATTTATGTTTCTCTTCTTCATTATATTTAGCAAAGTTTATTATGTCAAGGTGAAAAGGTCACACCAATGGTGTAAGAATAAGTATGGTATAAACTCAACATGGACCTTAATGTTTAATATTAACATGTCTTATCTTTTTATCTTACTAATTCTTAATACCTTGCTTGTTAAATGGTTAATCTAGATTTTTTTTGTATAACACTTGGTACAAAAAATGCTTGGCACTCTCATAGCCCAACCGTATGGTATTACCTACACCTGGGCTATGAAAGGAACTTGATTTGTTGTTAACATCAATTAATATCATGAATTCCTGATAATATTTAAAAGTTTGGTGTTATGTAAATAAGATAATTAATATATCAAGTTAATAATTTATAATGAGCTATTAATGAGAAATCATCCGATTGGAACCTTCTTTGTGTGTGTGGTTTTTTTTTTTTGGTAAGTTGACTTATGTATTAAAAGAAAATGATACAAAGAATATAATGGGCATACCCAAGATTTACAATGTGGACAGAAACGAAAACCAACAAATGGCTACAGGCTAGCCACATAACAAAACAAAAACTTAGACCAACTAGATATGCTAGGGGTACAAAAAACAACCAGCTAAACATCAAATTAAGAGTCCATGTTATTGACCCTCCAAAGTCTTTGGATCCTTATGTTTTCATCTGTTTGTTGAACATTCCTCATCAAAACAAGCTTATCGCGAATGATACATTCGATTTGATCAAAAACCAAATTCGAAGCTTTAGACACATCTGCAAAGATCCTTGCGTTCTGTGCTTGCCAGATACAATACACTGTAGCTGCGAAACCCAGTTTACGAGAAAAGTTGATGAAACTTTTGCCATGCCAAGAGACAGTGGCCAATCGAATCCATTCATCCAAGCTTTTTGTCATTCTTGGAATGTCGCATCTGTCACAAACATTCCACCATAATGCTTTCGTAAAGGAGCATTCAAAGAATCTCGTGATCACGTGGTCACGCAACCCACAATCAAGATTGAGATCTGATCCTGGAAAGCCGAAAGAGGTCTGATAGGAGTGTGACACAATGGAAACCTGCCCCAAGGCACCAACACTATTGGAATGAGTAGATTGACGCCACAAAGCCAGTTAATCTTCGATAAGTCAGATTCAGTTCGTTCAAGAACTGAAGAATGCAAGAATCACTCTCACACGTTAAAACTAAAAAATTCAGAATAATAATCATCAAAGCTGCTGAAATTCTGGCTTACATGAGTTTAAATAGTTCTTGAAAAATTAACCCTAATGGACCTCTTATGTGGACTTATATGAGGTCCACTCAAAACTGGCCCAAAACCCTAAACTAAAAAGCCCATAACCTGATCCAAACAAGCCTTGGATCCTAGCTGAAAACAAACTATTAATTAAGCCCAAACATGAAAGAAAATAATAAAAATAAGTAACTTGTCATTAAATACCACCAGCTCTTCTTTCCTTGTGTAGCTAGGATGAATAAGGAATCCTTATAAGAAAAGGATTCTGAAACATTAATGAATCCTTGCCACACTAGGAGATTATATTGCAACTCATTAAAGATCATTGTGGAACTAGGAAATTCCCAAAACCAGCTCCCACATCCTTGGAGGAAAAGAATCTTAATCAAATAGGAAGTCCACAAGTCAAATGGAAGTAAATAACAAAATCCGTACAGCCTCTGTTGACCAGTATTGGGGTGCCTTCCCGAACTCTGATTGACCTGCAATTTTAACCCAAGGTAGTAAGATATTTCTGGAGAGTCCACATAAAATATTAGCCCGATCCAACGGTCGGATTGAGAATTATGATTGTTGCCGTAAACCTGGACTGTTGCGCTTTTTACGCCAAAATCCGAATCTGACCTTACTTGGGTCGTATCACAGGGCTGAACCGTATCAAGCATTCAAAGAACAAGTGGTTGTGATCTTCATTATTGCGAAGACAGAGTGAGCACCTATTGGAACCATGAATACCAAACCGATGAAGTCTATCCTGCGTTGAGAGTTTCCGTTGGATAGCCACCCAAAGAAGAAATGCATGTCTTGGGACAACATTCTTGAACCACACGATGTCATGCCAATCAACCATTTGATGATGAATTCTTAGTTGTTCCCAAGCTACTTTGACCGAGAAACTCTGATTTGGCGAATCCAACCAAACAATCTCATCCTTTTGCCCCTTAGGAGTAGATGTGGAAGGAATATCTTCTATAATGGGGTGCCAGCCAATAGCATGAGTGATAGGAATTCTCCATTCTAAGTGATTAATCAGCACGTTCACTCTCGCATTGTGTTTCATACCTGAATCATAGATGAAACGTTCACCGTACGTATCAGCGAGCGGGCTGTGAGGATGCCAATTGTCAAACCATAGAGAGGTTGTCATTCCATCTCCGATGATGCGCTTCATCTTCGGCCATGCTAAGGATCTGAGCTTTAGAATCTTTCCCCAAGCCCAAGAGCAGCTTCCTGGCGCCTTGATTGTCCAGAAATTCCTACCTCGCAAGAGATTGGATTTGATCCAAGTAGACCAGATTGAGCCATCTAAGTCATTGCACAAGTTCCAAATATGTTTCAACAAGGCAATCTTGTTCCATTATGCTATCCTTTTTATGCCTAGCCCCCCCTCCTTTTTTGGAAGACATACCTGATCCCAAGCCACTTTAGCCCTAGTAGTGCTCATATCTGAACCTGACCAAAGAAAGGATCTCATAATTTGCTCAACATTTTTCACTACTTCCCCAGGTAATAGGAATAGAGATGCCCAATAGACCTGGATGGAGAATAAGACTGAGTTAATCAGTTGTACTCGCCCTGCGAAAGAGAGTGTTCTGCAGGTCCAATGTCGAACTTTAACGGTAATTCGATCCACGAGGCCCTTACAATTAAACAGCCTGTAGTCTGGACGAGATAAGAGGCACTCCCAAATATTTCATAGGAAGCTCCCTCTCTCTAAAGCCAAGAATACTGATAATCTGTTCCCTCTCAGCACCTAACAGACCGCTCAAGAAGATGTCACTTTTGTTTGGATTTGGATATAGACCTGATGGAGCTTGAAACTCTGTGAGTACATTTTTGATCATACGAATTGAATGTACATCCCCTTTGCTGAATATCATCAAGTCGTCGGCAAAGCAAAGATGAGAAATTATGTCCTTCTTGCATCTCCAGTGGAACTTGAAGTTTTGGTTGGCACTCATATTGCAGAACAGCCCTGACAGGATTTCCATGCATAGGACACTCAAATATGAAGATAATGGATCACCATGTCTAGGAAATCTGTCAACCTCGTAGGATTAGCAACTTTAGGGATAAGGGAAATGGATGTAGCATTCATTTCTTTAAGCATTCTACGAGTTTGGAAGAAGGAGCTAACAATGTTGATTACATCTTCCCCCACTATGTGCCACATTCTTTTGAAGAAACCTGCGTTGAAGCCATCCGGACCAGGAGCTTTGTTGTTTTTCAAACTAAACATAGCATGCTTAATCTCCTCTCTTATTACATCTTGTGCTAGTACATGCTGTTGAGTTGACGACAATTTGTAATTAATTGCCGATTGCATCACTTCCTCGTTCAGGACCCTAGGCATCTGTTTCACTCCTAATACACGCTGGAAGTATGCAATTACTTCTGATTTGACTGCCTCGTGTCCTTCAACTACTTCTCCATCCTCCCTTGTAACCGAGAGAAGCTTATTTCTATTTTGTCTACCATTTACTGATTTGTGAAAGTAGCTAGTATTCTGATCCCCCAAGCTAAGCCATTGTATCCTTACCTTTTGTTTGAAAAAACTCTCTTCCGCCCTGACAGTAGAAGCATAGTTACAAACATCATCTCTTTCTCGCATACGCAATGTTGGATTCTCAGGCGCTGTATGCAGAGCTTGTTGAGCCTTATCCATGTGATCTTTTGCATCTTTGACTCTATCAGAAATATTGGAGAAGTGAGTCTTATTGAAATGTTTAAGTTCCTGCTTTAGCTTCCTTAGTTTGCAACACAGTTGATACATTGGACAACCTCCCGAATGCTGATCCCATACTTTCTTTACCAAGGGCATGAACTCGTCATGATCCATCCACATATCGAAGAATCTGAATGGTTTCTTTATGTTCTGCACATTGCCAGTGACTTTTACCACCATGGGAGAATGATCTGACATACCAGCAGGCAAGAATCTCGCTTCCGACAATGGGAAGTGCATATTCCACTTCTCATTCACAAGCACTCTATCTAGTTTCCGTATAATCATATTCTCAGGACATTGGTTCGTCCAAGTATAATGCATACCTGAATACCGAAGATCATCCACTTTCGTTTCACGTATACATGTTTCCAATCTGTCCATATGACCAGCCCACGTAGAAGACCCTCCTAACCTCTCTGACTGGTTGCGGATAGCATTAAAGTCGCCCATAAGAATCCATGGGTTTGACTCCCATCCAGCACTACGACTCACAATATCAGACCATAAAGCCTCACGTAAGGATGCATTATTGTCTTCGTAAATGATTGAAGTATTAAAACAGATACTGGTAGCTAATATCATGACAGAAACATGGATAGCCTGGTCTGACATTCCCAGAACATCCACTTTCACCAAATCAGCATTCCAACAAACCCAAATACGACCATGACAAGAGAAATCATAATTATACAAGAATGACCAATTACGCAGAAGAAGTTGCGAAACATTATCTTTATTCCCGTCTCTAACCCGAGTTTCAACCAACCCAAAAAAAACCATCCTCTCTTGATGGATGAGCTGACGCAGTTCTGAATGCTTTATGGGATCATTCAAACCTCTAACATTCCAACATCCAATAATCATAGGGAAATAGAGAGGAGTACCAAACAGCAACACACTGATTACCTTGACTTGCCCTCGAGGAGCCAGATTTCTTACTCTTCTTTGAAAAGCCTGGAGAACCCGTTTTCTTTTTCTCTAGAGAGTCTCTAGCCTTGCTAGCTAACTGATTAATAAAAGTTTCCCTGTCAGAAGAAATCGGACTTTGCGGACTTGTTGGGATCAGTGACGTCGACTCCTTATCATCATCTTCCTTACTTGTACCACCTCCCATAGCTCCAATATCAACATTCACCTCATGACTAACAAGGTTCATGGTTGCATAAGCAATTGTATTACAGATGGTTGAACTTTGATCTAAAGAAGTAATGCTCTTCCTCCGGCACCATGTCTACTCGTAAGCTCTTCTAAACAAGAGGAGAGGTAGGATTTTCATCTTCATAACAACCAGCATTGGGCACATCTGATGTTGCAGTTTCATTCGTATTACAATCAGCAATATGTAAAGCAGATGCTAAACAACCATTCTCATTACAATTAAGCTCTTTAGATGCCAAACAATCATTCTCACCAATCGTAACACCCTTATTTCGCTTACCAACTACCTGCCATTGAAGCTGATTCTGCTTATTATCTGCAGGTTTAGAGTTCACAGCTCCTATTTTCCTTTTGCCCTCTGCCCCCATTGTACGATCATCAACTTTACTGGTAGCACATATCGCTATGGTATGTCCAAAGACATTGCAATTATTGCACCTTGAAGGTATCCATTCATAATCCGCTGAAATTGTTATGAATAACCCATTTGGACAGCGAAGGTCATATTCCTTCACCAGTGTTTTCGAAGCTTCTATCTCAACGCAAACTCTTGCGTAGCTAAGCCTTTTACACAACAATGTAGTAAGGTCAGCATGAAGGGGAACCCTAATAGCACTCGCTACACAACTCAACCCCCTAACAGTCCAATACTCGAGAGGAACATTATAGAGCTTAACCCATATCGGAACTCTATCCAGATCATCTTTCAAAAATTGCATGTTCGGATGCCAACGTTTAAGCACCAAAGGTCTGTTGGCCATGTGCCATGGGGCTCTCTCCAGAACATCAGTGGCGCAATCGACAGTATCAACTTTGTGTGTGGTTTCCAATTGAATAATAAGAGTTTATACTATACTTGTTTGAAATACCATTAGTGGATCCTCTAACCTTGACATTTGTTTTTATCATTGTTTAATCCTTACATTAATCTTTCATCTCAAAGTTCTCATTAATTTCTTCATCTTCTTCTTTTAGTATTATTATTATTTACATTCTGTTTATATTATATAACATATCTCTTTGATCTTTTCATAAACTCAGTAGATAGGCTGGAAACCTGTGACCCGATCTTTTAGATAATTCTCAGGTATAACAACGCCACGTACTGAGTATTACTATTACTATTACTATTATTGCTATTATTGTTATTGTTATTGTTGTTGTTGTTGTCGTCGTTGTTGTTGTTGTTGTTGTTGTTGTTGTCTTGTTATTTATAATTTATACAATTAACCTCTCTGTGGTTCGACCCCGATCTTGCTGGGTTATTTATTGCTTCGATACTCCTGCACTTGGGAGAAGACATCAATCTTTTGGTCGTGTCAATTTGTCAATAATAGCTCATTATAAATTATTAACATGATCATATTAATTATCTTATTTAAGTAACACCAAACTTTTAAATATTGTCAGGAATTCATGATGCTAACTTATGTTAACAATAAATCAAGTTCCTTTCATAGCATAGGTTATTATTTAATCATGATTATCTAATACAGATACCATTAGCTGAAGTTAATATCATTAATCAATCCCGGTTATCCAATATGGATACCATTAGCAGAAGTTAATCTCATTAATTAATCCATATGGAAACCATTAGCTCAAGCTATTCTCATTAATTAATCCATATGAAAACCATTAGCCAAAGCTAATCTCATCAATTAATCAAGGTTATCCAGTAGAGATACCATTAGCCAAAGCTAATCACATCATTTAATCTCAATGATCCAATATGGATACCATTAGCCGCAGCTAGTCATATCATTATTCTTTGGTTTAATGAGTAATTTTAATCGATTGAAATCGAGTAGCAGCATTATGTATAAATTCTTCGAGGATTTAATAATAATAAATTAAAGGTGGAAACCTCCTCTATGCCTCGCTCATAGTGTGTCCTCTCTCGGTCAAAGATATGATCTCGATCACACCTCCTTTTACACAAAATGCCCATTACTCAGTATTTTATTTAGGTAATTTCAAAGAATATTTCCACACATATACCATAACACACATACATTCAAACATCTATCCCTACTTTTAATAAAGGTCCTATATGAAAATTATATCATATGACACTAAAAATCATTAACGAAAAATTAAGTCATTCTAACATTCAAAATCATCAATGAAAACTAATTCATGTTAACCATCGTCAACAAAAACTATGTTATTCTGACACTGAAAATCATCAATGACAAACTAAGTTGTTCCGACGCTAAAAATCATCTTTTTTTTTGGTACGCTGACTTATGTATTAAAAGAAAATGATACAAAGAATATAATGGGCATACCCAAGATTTACAATGAGGACAGAAACGAAAACCAACAAATGGCTACAGGCTAGCCACATAACAAAACAAAAACTTCGACCAACTAGATATGCTAGGGGTACAAAAACAACCAGCTAAACATGAAATTAAGAGTCCATGTTATTGACCCTCCAAAGTCTTTGGATCCTTATGTTTTCATCTGTTTGTTGAACATTCCTCATCAAAACAAGCTTATCGCGAATGATACATTCGATTTGATCAAAAACCAAATTCGCAGCTTTAGACACATCTGCAAAGATCCTTGCGTTCCGTTCTTGAGTGATAGGAATTCTCCATTCTAAGTGATTAATCAGCACGTTCACTCTCGCGTTGTGTTCCATACCTGAATCATAGATGAAACGTTCACCGTAAGTATCAGCGAGCGGGCTGTGAGGATGCCAATTGTCACAAGATCCTTGCGTTCCGTTCTTGAGTGATAGGAATTCTCCATTCTAAGTGATTAATCAGCACGTTCACTCTCGCGTTGTGATCTTTAGAATCATTCTCCAAATATGTTTCAACAAGGCAATCTTGTTCCATTCTGCTATCCTTTTTATGCCTAGCCCCCCCTCTTTTTTTGGAAGACATACCTGATCCCAAGCCACTTTAGCCCTAGTAGTGCTCATATCTGAACCTGACCAAAGAAAGGATCTCATAATTTGCTCAACATTTTTCACTACTTCCCCAGGTAATAGGAATAGAGATGCCCAATAGACCTGGATGGAGAATAAGACCGAGTTAATCAGTTGTACTCGCCCTGCGAAAGAGAGTGTTCTGCAGGTCCAATGTCGAACTTTAACGGTAATTCGATCCACGAGGCCCTTACAATTAAACAGCCTGTAGTCTGGACGAGATAAGAGGCACTCCCAAATATTTCATAGGAAGCTCCCCCTCTCTAAAGCCAAGAATACTGATAATCTGTTCCCTCTCAGCACCTAACAGACCGCTCAAGAAGATGTCACTTTTGACGCTAAAAATCATCAACAGAAACTATGTCATTCTAACACTAAAAATCATCAATGAATTTGAGTCACTTTGACATTTCTTTTCCCTAAGTTCATGCATATTATCAATACCAAGTTTTCCTCTTAAACCTAGTTTTGGACATAGATCACAACCAATTTCATCCTCAAAGTTTATGAAACAAAGCAACATGTAATGTTTCTATTCCATGACAATATCACACATTCATCAACATTGTTAAAGAGAACCTATTAATCACCACCGTCTTCATGGAGGTCTTTCTTTGTTATTTTCTTCTAGGATGGGCGAAGCCCATGTCGCTTCCCTAATAAGCATACTTTGAGTGCTTCATGTGGTATCATCAATTCTCGTTCATTATAGCATGGCATAAGGTGTTATAGGCATTCTAACTTACAAAGAACTATCAAGCATGTTCAAGAATCATATTCCTTTCCATAATCTTATCAAGTCCATCTCAATGTTGTCAAGTAGTATGCAATTAAGTTCAAACATGCACAGTTTCAAGGGTTCTCCTATCCCAGCTTCTATTGGGGTCGAAACATGGGACATTGAAATCAAGTGTTCATTTCATCATTCTTAATTATACCATTCCAAATCATAAAGCACAAGCTAATAATTAATTTCACATTACACATGCGTTCAATTTCTACCGTTTACTTTGTTTCTTGAAGGATGTTCATCATACAAAGGTTCCCTTCATTATTCTTCCTCTTGGTCAAATATGGTATCCCCTCCTCTTCTAATTTACTCATGTAATCATCATTTTATAATAAACATGCCTATGTTATCATGCATCAATTCACACATCAATCTTCTAAGTTTATAATCAAGCAAGTTCTTTAATTCATGACGTACAACAATGTATTGGCATAAAAATTCTATTTCAGCTAAACTATTTTCCTAACAGCAGGACAAGATCATAAGTGGCACATTTCATTCCATCTTTCTTTCATTCTTTCAACAGACTGGCCTTTATTTGGGTTTGTTCTTCAAAATGCATCAATTTCTTTTGTTATAGATTCTGAAACTACATCCTTTTTATCCCCATTTTCCCAATCTTTCTAAAATTAAAAGTGCAAGAACTAAGATCATTCCATTTAAGGTTTCCTTTTCATCTTGTTTCAAAATCTTAAAATAACTAGGAGAGTGAGGTTAATGTTACCACATGATTGTTAAACAAGATTTGGGGAAGGTTTTAATGGCTTTCCTCCTCCCCCTCTTAATTTTTCTCTCTTTCCTCTATTGTTCTAACTGGCCTTTTATCCTCTTCCTCTCTTCATGTTTTCGGTTCTCTTTCCACTATTCAACTCCCTTCGCACTCAAGTATTCAAGGGGGTACATTCAAGGGTGGTTTGGATGAGTTTCTTTGCAAGAGGGGGGGCTACTGCAGCTAGGGTTGTTGTTGGCTTTGGGGGAGAGGAAAAGTCATCTCTTTCTCCTCTTTATGTGACACAACCAAAAGATTGATGTCTTCTCCCAAGTACAGGAGTGTCGAAGTAATAAATAACCCAGCAAGACTGAGGTCGAACCACATGAAGGTTAATTGTATAAATTATAGACAACAATAATAACAGCAATAATAGTAGTAGTGGTGGTGGTGGTAGTGGTAGTAGTAGTAGTAGTAGTAGTAGTACTAATAAAGAAGAAGAAGAAGTTGATGAGAACTTTGAGATGGAAGATTAATGTGACGATAAAACAATGATAAAAACAAATGTCAAGGTTAGAGGATCCACTAATGGTATTTCAAACAAGTATAGTATAAACTTTTATTATTCAACTGGAAGCCACATACAAAGGAGGTTCCAATCGGATGATTTGTTATTAATAACTCATTATAAATTGTTAACATAATCATATTAATTATCTTATTTAAGTAACACCAAACTTTTAAATATTGTCAAGAATTCATGATGCTAACTTATGTTAACAACAAATCAAGTTCCTTTCATAGCATAGGTATAGGTTATATATACTATACGGTTGGGCTATGAGAGTGCCAAGCATTTGTTGTACCAAGTGTTATACAGTACAAATTTAGATTAACCATTTAACAAGCAAGGTATTAAGAATTAGTAAGATAAAAAGATAAGACATGTTAATATGAAACATTAAGGTCCATGTTGAGTTTACACCATACTTATTCTTACATCATTAGTGTAACCTTTTCACCTTAACATAATAAACTTAGCTAAATAAACATAATGAAGAAGAGAAACATAAATAAACAAAATAATAACATAAATAAGATACAAGTTAACTAAGTAAAGGAAAGGAAATGAAAAGCATAAACAAGATATTAATAAAAGCAAAACTTAAGAATTGCAAAAAAATATAAAGAGAGAGAGCAAGAGCAAGTTCTTGATCTGAACAGCCAAGCCCTAAATGCATGGCAAATACCTCCTTTTATAGGCCAAAATTTGGAACTATTGATTTGATGACTAATTGTTGAGTGGGTGGCCAACTCTTGACTTGGTGAAAATCCTTATCTTCTTGTCTGAATAAAACATCATTGATAGCATCAGAACTGGAACCACCTGTACCCATGAAAGTTATATGAAATTGTCTTATATTTTTGGGGGGAAAACAATTGAGGTCATTTGGACTTCTAGAACTCGAGATATAGGCTGAACACTGAACAATGTCTGGGCTGCAGGATAGATTCGGACTTCTTCGTTGTTGCTATAATTTAGACTTGAAAACGGCCTTTTTAAATCTTAGACTCCACATGAAAGTTGTAAGCCTATGTCTTATCGAATTTTTCCAAAACATTGAGGTCATTTGGACATCTAGAACTCAAGATATGACCCAATTACCGAACAGTATTCCAGTTTGGACTGCACCAACATCTCTTTTCTAAGTTTGGTCCTCTCTTTGTCCTTTCAATTTCAATACTTGAACTCATCAATCAATCCTTTCATTTATGTGATAGGACTACATTTAAGATGAACATTTACAATAAATTAAAGGTGTCTTATATTATTAGGCATGTTATTATAAAACATGCTTTAGTTAAGGAGTTATTGATACTTCAAGTGCAAAATGATGATATAAAACCTTGATAAAAATTTACTTTTAAGTACTAATCACTATGCATTTATATCTCTTTTTAAATATAGTGAGTTATCCTTGGAACATTTCTCTCATGTTTTCCACTTAGTATAAGTCAGTTTATTTCTCTCTCTTTTTTTTTTTAACAAGGTTTTACATATAACCTAGACCTTAGAATTGATAGGCTAAAAGCCTAACCATCTTAAACCCCTGGGTTTACTCATTATCAAAACAACCCACCTCGTCTCCCTCTTTATGGCTTTCACCTCAATTCTCATTCCTAGGATTTCAAGCTATGATAACCACTCTTGGTCCTTCAAACTTATATAATTCTAAATCCACCTAAAACCCTCTTCACTTTCATTCTACCGTGATATTCCTAGTTTCATTTATACCAATTATCATAAATCACCCTCAGCACATGACTTCTAAGCTTATATGAATTCTAAGCTTACTATATCATCCCTATCAATCACATCATAGGAGGTGTATCATCTTATGCTTTACATATGTAACATCCCTTTGCACGTATAACCTTCATTTATCCCAAACTTTGTTGATTGAAATACTATTTGATATGGTACTTCATGTGATATTTTTCTAAAAAAATGATTTAGCTACCATGTTCTTTTTTTTTGCTCTCAACTCATACCTTTTAATTTATCCATTTATCTCTTTTTTTTTTGGTAAGCTGACTTATGTATTAAAAGAAAATGATACAAAGAATATAATAATACCAAGATTTACAATGAGGACAGAAAACGAAAACCAACAAATGCTACAGGCTAGCCACAACAAAACAAAAACTTGGACCAACTAGATATGCTAGGGGTACAAAAAACAACCAGCTAAACATCAAATTAAGAGTCCATGTTATTGACCCTCCAAAGTCTTTGGATCCTTATGTTTTCATCTGTTTGTTGAACATTCCTCATCAAAACAAGCTTATCGCGAATGATACATTCGATTTGATCAAAAACCAAATTCGAAGCTTTAGACACATCTGCAAAGATCTTGCATTCCGTTCTTGCCAGATACAATACACTGTAGCTGCGAAACCCAGTTTACGAGAAAAGTTGACGAAACTTTTTCCATGCCAAGAGACAGTGGCCAATCGAATCCAATTTATCCATTTATCTCCAGAACACATGGAATTCAAATGATCATATATGAATTTCTTTTTTATAGACACACCAAACGATATTCAGTCTTAAGTTTCCAATCAACCCCCTATTATAAAATACATTTAAGCATTGGTTCATCATCTTTTTGATATAACACGCATGTTATATGATCTTTTGGTATCAGAGCTATTGGATAAGGTTTAATGGACTTATGAAATGCAAAGGATGAAGAAGGTAACAAAAATGAAAATGGTAGTATTGATAAGAGTCATATGATGTAATCTTTAAAATAAAGCCTTCTAGATTGGTAGGAGATTAAAGTATACGGGTTGACAAATCAAGACCAACAATTATGTGGTTCTTGATTGCTTAACTTATGAAGAGTTAGGGATAAGAACCTATTATTTAGATGGGTTATAATGAGAAAAAAATCAAGGATATGGATAAATTAATGAACGATGGACCCCTTTTTGAATGTTGAACAGAGATGTAACCATGATGACATGTGTAATCTTGTATTAGTACAATATTAAACACAATTTTCCTTTTACCAATAGCAAATTAGAAGAGTCCATTAGAGAGTAAAATAAGAAGAAAAGGCAGAGGCTTTTCCAAAGTGGTTCAAAGATGATGGAAAAGATTCCTTTGAATTTGATGCGGATCAAGCCCAACACCAAGCGTAATCATGCCAACGATCCATTGGAGGTGCCAATTGGGCCAATCACAAGAGCTAGGGCAAAGAAGCTTAAAGAAGCATTAAATGGGCTTGTTCAGAACTTATGGAGCAAGATGGACCTAGAAGGGCTTGGGACATTTAAGGAGCATGAAGGACAGCCTTTAATTCATCTAGTTCAGGTCCAGGGAGAGCCCAATTCATGTGGAACAAGGGGTTGATATGTCCGGCCCAATACCAGCCTTGTTAGGCTTGTTTTTTTTTTTTTCCTTAATGCTATAAGGATAAAAAGCCAATAATTTATTCTCCTAGTAAGTAAGAAGGTGCCATATCTTATTTCTAAAGAGGGGAGAACTATTTAATGCTTTTCCGAACATGGGAAGGAAAGTAATTAAATCTTTTTTTTTTTTTTTGGTAAGCTGACTTATGTATTAAAAGAAAATGATACAAAGAATATATGGGCATACCCAAGATTTACAATGAGGACAGAAACGAAAACCAACAAATGGCTACAGGCTAGCCACAACAAAACAAAAACTTGGACCAACTAGATATGCTAGGGGTACAAAAACAACCAGCTAAACATCAAATTAGAGTCCATGTTATTGACCCTAAGTCTTTGGATCCTTATGTTTTTCTGTTTGTTGAACATTCCTCATCAAAACAAGCTTATCGCGAATGATACATCGATTGATCAAAAACCAAATTCGAAGCTTTAGACACATCTGCAAAGATCCTTGCATTCCGTTCTTGCCAGATACAAATACACTGTAGCTGCGAAACCCAGTTTACGAGAAAAGTTGACGAAACTTTTTCCATGCCAAGAGACAGTGGCCAATCGAATCCAATTTATCCATTTATCTCCAGAACACATGGAATTCAAATGATCATATATGAATTTCTTTTTTATAGACACACAAACGATATTCAGTCTTAAGTTTCCAAATCAACCCCCTATTATAAAATACATTTAAGCATTGGTTCATCATCTTTTTGATATAACACGCATGTTATATGATCTTTTGGTATCAGAGCTATTGGATAAGGTTTAATGGACTTATGAAATGCAAAGGATGAAGAAGGTAACAAAAATGAATGTAGTATTGATAAGAGTCATATGATGGTAATCTTAAAATAAAGCCTTCTAGATTGGTAGGAGATTAAAGTATACCGGGTTGACAAATCAAGACCAACAATTATGTGGTTCTTGATTGCTTAACTTATGAAGAGTTAGGGATAAGAACCTATTATTTAGATGGGTTATAATGAGAAAAAAATCAAGGATATGGATAAATTAATGAAACGATGGACCCCTTTTGAATGTTGAACAGAGATGTAACCATGATGACATTGTAATCTTGTATTAGTTACAATATTAAACACAATTTTCCTTTACCAATAGCAAATTAGAAGAGTCCATTAGAAGTGAAGGAAAAATAAGAAGAAAGGCAGAGGCTTTTCCAAAGTGGTTCAAAGATGATGGAAAAGATTCCTTTGAATTTGATGCGGATCAGCCCAACACCAAGCGTAATCATGCCAACGATCCATTGGAGGTGCCAATTGGGCCAATCACAAGAGCTAGGGCAAAGAAGCTTAAAGAAGCATTAAATGGGCTTGTTCAGAACTTATGGAGCAAGATGGACCTAGAAGGGCTTGGGACATTTAAGGAGCATGAAGGACAGCCTTTAATTCATCTAGTTCAGGTCCAGGGAGAGCCCAATTCATGTGGAACAAGGGTTGATATGTCCGGCCCAATACCAGCCTCTTGGTTAGGCTTGTTTTTTTTTTTTTCTTAATGCTATAAGGATAAAAAGCCAATAATTTATTCTCCTAGTTAAGTAAGGAAGGTGGCCATATCTTATTTCTAAAGAGGGGAGAACTATTTAATGCTTTTCCGAACATGGGAAGGAAAGTAATTAAATCTTTTTTTTTTTTTTTGGTAAGCTGACTTATGTATTAAAAGAAAATGATACAAAGAATATAATGGGCATACCCAAGATTTACAATGAGGACAGAAACGAAAACCAACAAATGGCTACAGGCTAGCCACAACAAAACAAAAAACTTGGACCAACTAGATATGCTAGGGGTACAAAAACAACCAGCTAAACATCAAATTAAGAGTCCATGTTATTGACCCTCCAAAGTCTTTGGATCCTTATGTTTTCATCTGTTTGTTGAACATTCCTCATCAAAACAAGCTTATCGCGAATGATACATTCGATTTGATCAAAAACCAAATTCGAAGCTTTAGACACATCTGCAAAGATCCTTGCATTCCGTTCTTGCCAGATACAATACACTGTAGCTGCGAAACCCAGTTTACGAGAAAAAGTTGACGAAACTTTTTCCATGCCAAGAGACAGTGGCCAATCGAATCCATTCATCCAAGTTTTTTGTCATTCTTGGAATGTCGCATCTATCACAAAACATTCCACCATAATGCTTTCGCAAAGGAGCATTCGAAGAACAAGTGGTTGTGATCTTCATTATTGCGGAGACAGAGTGAGCACCTATTGGGACCATGAATACCAAACCGATGAAGTCTATCCTGCGTTGAGAGTTTCCGTTGGATAGCCACCCAAAGAAGAAATGCATGTCTTGGGACAGCATTCTTGAACCACACGATGTCATGCCAATCAACCATTTGATGATGAATTCTTAGTTGTTCCCAAGCTACTTTGACGAGAAACTCTGATTTGGAGAATCCAACCAAACAATCTCATCCTTTTGCCCCTTAGGAGTAGAGGTGGAAGGAATAGCTTCTAAAATGGGGTGCCAGCCAATAGCATGAGTGATAGGAATTCTCCATTCTAAAGTTATTAATCAGCACGTTCACTCTCGCGTTGTGTTCCATACCTGAATCATAGATGAAACGTTCACCGTAGGTATCAGCGAGCGGGCTGTGAGGATGCCAATTGTCAAAACCATAGAGAGGTTGTCATTCCATCTCCGATGACGTGCTTCATCTTCGGCCATGCTAAGGATCTGAGCTTTAGAATCTTTCCCCAAGCCCAAGAGCAGCTTCCTGGCGCCTTGATTGTCCAGAAATTCCTACCTCGCAAAGAGATTGGATCTGATCCAAGTAGACCAGATTGAGCCATCTGAGTCATTGCACAAGTTCCAAATATGTTTCAACAAGGCAATCTTGTTCCATTCTGCTATCCTTTTTATGCCTAGCCCCCCCTCCTTTTTTGGAAGACATACCTGATCCCAAGCCACTTTAGCCCTGGTAGTGCTCATATATGAACCTGACCAAAGAAAGGATCTCATAATTTTGCTCAACATTTTTCACTACTTCCCCAGGTAATAGGAATAGAGATGCCCAATAGACCTGGATGGAGAATAAGACTGAGTTAATCAGTTGTACTCGCCCTGCGAAAGAGAGTGTTCTACAGGTCCAATGTCGAACTTTGGCGGTAATTCGATCCACGAGGCCCTTACAATTAACAGCCTTTAGTCTGGACGAGATAAGAGGCACTCCCAAATATTTCATTAGGAAGCTCCCCCTCTCTAAACCCAAGAATACTGATAATCTGTTTCCCTCTCAGCTCCTAACGAACCGCTCAAGAAGATGTCACTTTTGTTTGGATTTGGATATAGACCTGATAGAACCTGAAACTCTGTGAGTACATTTTTTGATCATACGGATTGAATGTACATCCCCTTTGCTGAATATCATCAAGTCGTCGGCAAAGCAAAGATGAGAAATTATGTCCTTCTTGCATCTCCAGTGGAACTTGAAGTTTTGGTTGGCACTCATATTGCAGAACAGCCCTGACAGGATTTCCATGCATAGGACAAACAAATATGGAGATAATGGATCACCTTGTCTCAGCCCTCTCCCCCCTTGGAAGTAACCTGCAAGTTCATCGTTGACGTTTGATTGAGAATTGACATGATGTAACACAAACCATGATCCAATCAATGACTGTTCTAGGGAATCCCATTTTTATCAACGTAGCATCAACGAAATCCCATCGAACAGAGTCATAAGCCTTCATCAGGTCTACTTTCATAGCACAACGAGCAGGACCCGTAGTGTGTGATAGCCTTTCATTAGTTCTGAGACAAAAAGAATATTGTCGCTGATTCTCCGTCCAGAGATAAAAGCTGTTTGATTCGGACCTACTAAGGATGGTAAAACAACTTTCATTCTCCCAAGCTAGAATCTTCGCGATGCATTTGTATACTGTATTGCAGCAAGATATAGGACGAAAAATCTGTCAACCTCATAGGATTAGCAACTTTAGGGATAAGGGAAATGGATGTAGCATTCATTTCTTTAAGCATTCTACGAGTCTGGAAGAAGGAGCTAACAGCGTTGATTACATCTTCCCCCACTATGTGCACATTCTTTTGAAGAAACCTGCGTTGAAGCCATCTGGACCAGGAGCTTTTTGTTGTTTTTCAAACTAAACATAGCATGCTTAATCTCCTCTCTTGTTTGACATCTTGTGCTAGTACATGCTGTTGAGTTGCCGACAATTTGTAAATTAATTGCCGATTGCATCACTTCCTCGTTCAGGACCCTAGGCATCTGTTTCACTCCCAATACACGCTGGAAGTATGCAATTACTTTCTGATTTGACTGCCTCGTGTCCTTCAGCGACTTCTCCATCCTCCCTTGTAAACCGAGAGAAGCTTATTTCTATTCTGTCTACCATTTACTGATTTGTGAAAGTAGCTAGTATTCTGATCCCCAAGCTAAGCCATTGTATCCTTGCCTTTTGTCTGAAAAAACACTCTTCCGCCCTGACAGTAGAAGCATAGTTATAACAGCATCTCTTTCTCGCATACGCAATGCTGGGATCCTCAGGCGCTGTATGCAGAGCTTGTTGAGCCCTATCCATGTGATCTTTTGCATCTTTAACTCTATCGGAAATATTGGAGAAGTGAGTCTTATTGAAATGTTTAAGTTCCTGCTTTAGCTTCCTTAGTTTGCAACACAGTTGATACATTGGACACCCTCCTGAATGCTGATCCCACACTTTCTTCACCAAGGGCATGAACTCATCATGATCCATCCACATATCGAAGTAAATCTGAATGGGTTCTTTATGTTCTGAACATTGCCAGTGACTTTTACCACCATGGGGAGAATGATCTGACATACCAGCAGGCAAGAATCTCGCTTCCGACAATGGAAGCGCATATTGCACTTCTCATTCACAAGCACTCTATCTAGTTTCCGCATAATCATATATTCTCAGGACATTGGTTCGTCCAAGTATAATGCATACCTGAATACCAAAGATCATCCACTTTCGCTTCACGTATACATGTTTCCAATCTGTCCATATGACTAGCCCACGTAGAAGACCCCCTAACCTCTCTGACTGGTTGCGGATAGCATTAAAGTCGCCCATAAGAATCCATGGGGTTGACTCCCATCCATCACTACGGCTCACAATATCAGACCATAAAGCCTCACGTTACAGATGCATTATTGTCTCCGTAAATGATTGAAGTATTAAAACAGATATTGGTAGCTAATATCATGACAGAAACATGGATAGCCTGGTCTGACATTCCCAGAACATCCACCTTCACCAAAATCAGCATTAAACAAACCCAAATACGACCACGACAAGAGAAAATCATAATTATACAAAGAATGACCAATTACGCAGAAGAAGTTGCGAAACATCATCTTATTCCTGTCTCTAACCCGAGTTTCAACCAAACCAAAAAAAAACCATCCTCTCTTGATGGATGAGCTGACGCAGTTCTGAATGCTTTATGGGATCATTCAAACCTCTAACATTCCAACATCCAATAATCATAGGGAAATAGAGAGGAGTACCAAACATCAACACATGGATTACCTTTGACTTGCCCCCCCTCGAGGAGCCAGATTTCTTACTCTTCTTTGAAAAGCCTGGAGAACCCGTTTTCTTTTTTTTCTAGAGAGTCTCTAGCCTTGCTAGCTAACTGATTAATAAAAGTTTCCCCGTCAGAAGAAATCGGAACTTTGCGGACTTGTTGGGATCAGTGACGTCGACTCCTATCATTCATCTTCCTTTACCTGTACCACCTCCCATAACTCCAATATCAACATTCAACCTCATGACTAACAGGGTTCATGATTGCATTACAGATGGTTGAACTTTGATCTAAAGAAGTACATGCATCCCCTTCCTCCGGCACCATGTCTGCTCGTAAGCTCTTCAAAATAAGAGGAGAGGTAGGATTTTCCATCTTCATAACAACCAGCATTGGGCACATCTAATGTCGCAGATTCATTCGTATTACAATCAGCACTCTGTAAAGCAGATGCTAAACAACCATTCTCATTACAATTAAGCTCTTTAGATTGCCAAACAATTCATTCTCACCAATCGTAAACACCCTTATTTCGTTTACCAACTACCTGCCATTGAAGCTGATTCTGCTTATTATCTGCATGTTTAGAGTTCACAGCTCCTATTTTCCTTTTGCCCTCTGAGCCCCCATTGTACGATCATCAACTTTACTGGTAGCACATATCGCTGTGGTATGTCCAAAGACATTGCAATTATTACACCTTGAAGGAATCCATTCATAATCCGCTGAAATTGTTATGAATAACCCATTTGGACAGCGAAGGTCGTATTTCCTTCACCAGCGTTTTCGAAGCTTCTATCTCAACGCAAACTCTTGCGTAGCTAAGCCTTTTACGCAACAATGTAGTAAGGTCAGCATGAAAGGGAACGCCAATAGCACTCGCTACACAACTCAGCCCCTTAACAGTCCAATACTCGAGAGGAACATTGTAGAGCTTAACCCATACCGGAACTCTATCCAGATCATCTTTCAAAAATTGCATGTTCGGAATGCCAACGTTTAAGCACCAAAGGTATCTGTTGGGCCATGTGCCAAGGGGCTCTCTCCAGAACATTAGTGGCGCGATCGACAGAAATCAAAAGTGAAGAGAAAGAATCCATTATCAGAAGATAAAACTTCGGATAGACCGTGGAGCCCCAATATTCTTTTAGCAATAGAATTAACAACAGGCTCTCAATACGGGTGTAATTTCTGACCCACGAAAATGACCAACTAGAGTGGATTTCCAAAGTTCACAGCCATCTCAAACACATCAAGTGGAGGAGGCTACTGTCCACACGACCATCAGTTATTGCCGGGGGAGCAAAATGCAAGTTTACGGACTGGATTCATATCAAGGGACATCCTACCTTATTTTCATTCAACATCAGAGCCCTTCAAAAGCATATAAAAAATTCAATTTGGGGCTAAGGTGTAGCTGTTCTTGTTGCTTAGACCCAACCTTCAACTCATCACCGTTTTTAGAACCCCCAACACAGGATTCATGTCATGACATTTAGCAATGTCTTGGAGCTCTAATTGTAAAGTATGTCCAGATTTAACTCCATTGTGTTGTTCAATGTGTCAGAGCTAACCATTGGAACAAATTGACAGCAGAATACAAAGACAATTTGGCAGCATACAAATTACTAGAAAAAACTCAGTCCAAGAAGACACACTAATAAGCGACCAGCACTATGATTGGAATACCGATCAGTTCAAACATCCCCAACGGTTTCAAAGGAAGATACACATGTTATGTATAACATATTCAAAAATCAGCACAGTTTAACGGTTGGATCGCCGCAGATCTTAATTATACCGAAACTGACCTGAGAATGACGACCTTCTGTTGAACATGTAGACAACGTTGCTGGAGGCTTTAATTTCTAATCTCCACCGTTCAGAATGTGTATCATAACCAGATGCATCACATATCCAAAAATAAGGTTGATCCAACGGTGGAAGAAGGAGAAATATGCCGGCGGCTCTGACTGTTCCGAGAAGGATTTCTCCAGAAAATAATTCAAATGGCTGGCTTCCGCAAGAGGAAATCCAATATGGACGATCCCTCTGGACAGAATGTAGGCAATATAGATGTTCACAACATACCAAAAAATAGTCTGGATCCAACGGTATACAAGGCAAAAACGGGCCCGGCGACTCTAACAGCACTTAGGGGGTTTTCCAGAAAAATTTCAATTGTCCAGATTTCTTAAACGGAGGAAGCTTCTAGAAGACCCTCCGGTCAGAATGTAGACAATAGTTCAGTTCACAACATAACCAAATCTTGGCTTGATCCAACGGTGGTCGCCGGAGATATGGCTGTTGGAGCACCGCCCCTTTGAATCTTTCCTCTCTAACCTCTCTCTAACCTCTCTCTAATGGACCCCTCAAATCAGCCTGAATACCCAAGATTTACAATGAGGACAGAAACGAAAACCAACAAATGGCTACAGGCTAGCCACAACAAAACAAAAACTTGGACCAACTAGATATGCTAGGGGTACAAAAACAACCAGCTAAACATCAAATTAAGAGTCCATGTTATTGACCCCCAAAGTCTTTGGATCCTTATGTTTTCATCTGCTTTTGTTGAAACATTCCTCATCAAAACAAGCTTATCGCGAATGATACATTCGATTTGATCAAAAACCAAATTCGAAGCTTTAGACACATCTGCAAAGATCCTTGCATTCCGTTCTTGCCAGATACAATACACTGTAGCTGCGAAACCCAGTTTACGAGAAAAGTTGACGAAACTTTTTTCCATGCCAAGAGACAGTGGCCAATCGAATCCATTCATCCAAGTTTTTGTCATTCTTGGAATGTCGCATCTATCACAAACATTCCACCATAATGCTTTCGCAAAGGAGCATTCAAAAGAACAAGTGGTTGTGATCTTCATTATTGCGGAGACAGAAAAGTGAAGCACCTATTGGGACCATGAATACCAAACCGATGAAGTCTATCCTGCGCCTTGAGAGTTTCCGTTGGATAGCCACCCAAAGAAAGAAATGCATGTCTGGGACAACATTCTTGAACCACACGATGTCATGCCAATCAACCATTTGATGATGAATTCTTAGTTGTTCCCAAGCTACTTTGACCGAGAAACTCTGATTTGGAGAATCCAACCAAAACAATCTCATCCTTTTGCCCCTTAGGAGTAGAGGTGGAAGGAATAGCTTCTAAAAATGGGGTGCCAGCCAATAGCAATGAGTGATAGGAATTCTCCATTCTAAGTTATTAATCAGCACGTTCACTCTCGCGTTGTGTTCCATACCTGAATCATAGATGAAACGTTCACCGTAGGTATCAGCGAGCGCGGCTGTGAGGATGCCAATTGTCAAACCATAGAGAGGTTGTCATTCCATCTCCGATGACGTGCTTCATCTTCGGCCATGCTAAGGATCTGAGCTTTAGAATCTTTCCCCAAGCCCAAGAGCAGCTTCCTGGCGCCTTGATTGTCCAGAAATTCCTACTCGCAAGAGATTGGATCTGATCCAAGTAGACCAGATTGAGCCATCTGAGTCATTGCACAAGTTCCAAATATGTTTCAACAAGGCAATCTTGTTCCATTCTGCTATCTTTTTATGCCTAGCCCCCCTCCTTTTTTGGAAGACATACCTGATCCCAAGCCACTTTAGCCCCGATAGTGCTCATATATGAACCTGACCAAAGAAAGGATCTCACAATTTGCTCAACATTTTTCACTACTTCCCCAGGTAATAGGAATAGAGATGCCCAATAGACCTGGATGGAGAATAAGACTGAGTTAATCAGTTGTACTCGCCCTGCGAAAGAGAGTGTTCTGCAGGTCCAATGTCGAACTTTGGCGGTAATTCGATCCACGAGGCCCTTACAATTAACAGCCTTTAGTCTGGACGAGATAAGAGGCACTCCCAAATATTTCATTGGAAGCTCCCCCTCTCTAAACCAAGAATACTGATAAATCTGTTCCCTCTCAGCACCTAACGAACCGCTCAAGAAGATGTCACTTTTGTTTGGATTTGGATATAGACCTGATAGAACCTGAAAACTCTGTGAGTACATTTTTTATCATACGGATTGAATGTACATCCCCTTTGCTGAATATCATCACGTCGTCGGCAAAGCAAAGATGAGAAATTCTGTCCTTTCTTGCATCTCCAGTGGAACTTGAAGTTTTGGTTGGCACTCATATTGCAGAACAGCCCTGACAGGATTTCCATGCATAGGACAAACAAAATATGGAGATAATGGATCACCTTGTCTCAGCCCTCTCCCCCCTTGGAAGTAACCCGCAAGTTCATCGTTGACGTTGATTGAGAATTGACATGATGTAACACAAACCATGATCCAATCAATGACTGTTCTAGGGAATCCCATTTTTATCAACGTAGCATCAACGAAAATCCCACCGAACAGAGTCATAAGCCTTCATCAGGTCTACTTTCATAGCACAACGAGCAGGACCCGTAGTTGTGTGATAGCCTTTCATTAGTTCTTGAGACAAAAGAATATTGTCGCTGATTCTCCGTCCAGAGATAAAAGCTGTTTGATTCGGACCTTACTAAGGATGGTAAAAACAACTTTCATTCTCCCAGCTAGAATCTTCGCGATGCATTTGTATACTGTATTGCATCAAGATATAGGACGAAAATCTGTCAACCTCGTAGGATTAGCAACTTTAGGGATAAGGGAAATGGATGTAGCATTCATTTCTTTAAGCATTCTACGACTCTGGAAGAAGGAGCTAACAGCGTTGATTACATCTTCCCCCACTATGTGCCACATTTCTTTTGAAGAAACCTGCGTTGAAGCCATCTGGACCAGGAGCTTTGTTTTTTTTCAAACTAAACATAGCATGCTTAATCTCCTCTCTTGTTACATCTTGTGCTAGTACATGCTGTTGAGTTTGACGACAATTTGTAATTAATTGCCGATTGCATCACTTCCTCGTTCAGGACCCTAGGCATCTGTTTCACTCCCAATACACGCTGGAAGTATGCAATTACTTCTGATTTGACTGCCTCGTGTCTTTAGCGACTTCTCCATCCTCCCTTGTAACCGAGAGAAGCTTATTTTCTATTCTGTCTACCATTTATTGATTTGTGAAAGTAGCTAGTATTCTGATCCCCCAAGCTAAGCCATTGTATCCTTGCCTTTTGTCTGAAAAAACACTCTTCCGCCCTGACAGTAGAAGCATAGTTACGAACAGCATCTCTTTCTCGCATACGCCAATGTTGGATTCCTCAGGCGCTGTATGCAGAGCTTGTTGAGCCCTATCCATGTGATCTTTTGCATCTTTTTACTCTATCGGAAATATTGGAGAAGTGAGTCTTATTGAAAATGTTTAAGTTCCTGCTTTAGCTTCCTTAGTTTGCAACACAGTTGATACATTGGACAACCTCCCGAATGCTGATCCCATTCTTTTCTTCACCAAGGGCATGAACTCATCATGATCCATCCACATATCGAAGAATCTGAATGGTTTCTTTATGTTCTGAACATTGCCAGTGACTTTTACCACCATGGGAGAATGATCTGACATACCAGCCAGGCATGAATCTCGCTTCCGGACAATGGGAAGCGCATATTCCACTTCTCATTCACAAGCACTCTATCTAGTTTCCGCATAATCATATTCTCAGGACATTGGTTCGTCCAAGTATAATGCATACCTGAATACCGAAGATCATCCACTTTCGCTTCACGTATACATGTTTCCAATCTGTCCATATGACCAGCCCACGTAGAAGACCCTCCTAAACCTCTCTGACTGGTTGCGGATAGCATTTTAAAGTCGCCCATAAGAATCCATGGGGTTTCGACTCCCATCCATCACTACGACTCACAATATCAGACCATAAAGCCTCCACGTACAGATGCATTATTGTCTCCGTAAATGATTGAAGTATTAAAACAGAAATTTATTGGTAGCTAATATCATGACAGAAACATGGATAGCCTGGTCTGACATTCCAGAACATCCACCTTCACCAAATCAGCATTCCAACAAACCCAAATACGACCACGACAAGAGAAATCATAATTATACAACAATGACCAATTACGCAGAAGAAGTTGCGAAACATTATCTTTATTCCTGTCTCTAACCCGAGTTTCAACCAAACCAAAAAAAACCATCCTCTCTTGATGGATGAGCTGACGCAGTTCTAAATGCTTTATGGGATCATTCAAACCTCTAACATTCCAACATCCAATAATCATAGGGAAATAGAGAGGAGTACCAAACATCAACACACGGATTACCTTGGCTTGCCCCCCCTCGAGGAGCCAGATTTCTTACTCTTCTTTGAAAAGCCTGGAGAACCCGTTTTCTTTTTTTCCAGAGTCTCTAGCCTTGCTAGCTAACTGATTGATAAAAGTTTCCCTGTCAGAAGAAATCGGACTTTGCGGACTTGTTGGGATCAGTGACGTCGACTCCTTATCATCATCTTCCTTACCTGTACCACCTCCCATAGCTCCAATATCAACATTCACCTCATGACTAACAGGGTTCATGGTTGCATTACAGATGGTTGAACTTTGATTTAAAGAAGTACATGCATCCCCTTCCTCCGGCACCATGTCTGCTCGTAAGCTCTTTAAAATAAGAGGAGAGGTAGGATTTTCATCTTCATAACAACCAGCATTGGGCACATCTAATGTCGCAGATTCATTCGTATTACAATCAGCAATATGTAAAGCAGATGCTAAACAACCATTCTCATTACAATTAAGCTCTTTAGATGCCAAACAATCATTCTCACCAATCGTAACACCCTTATTTCGTTTACCAACTACCTGCCATTGAAGCTGATTCTGCTTATTATCTGCATGTTTAGAGTTCACAGCTCCTATTTTCCTTTTGCCCTCTGCCCCCATTGTACGATCATCAACTTTACTGGTAGCACATATCGCTGTGGTATGTCCAAAGACATTGCAATTATTGCACCTTGAAGGAATCCATTCATAATCCGCTGAAATTGTTATGAATAACCCATTTGGACAGCGAAGGTCGTATTCCTTCACCAGCGTTTTCGAAGCTTCTATCTCAACGCAAACTCTTGCGTAGCTAAGCCTTTTACGCAACAATGTAGTAAGGTCAGCATGAAGGGGAACCCCAATAGCACTCGCTACACAACTCAACCCCTTAACAGTCCAATACTCGAGAGGAACATTATAGAGCTTAACCCATACCGGAACTCTATCCAGATCATCTCTCAAAAATTGCATGTTCGGATGCCAACGTTTAAGCACCAAAGGTCTGTTGGCCATGTGCCAAGGGGCTCTCTCCAGAACATTAGTGGCGCGATCGACAGAATCAAAAGTGAAGAGAAAGAATCCATTATCAGAAGATAAAACTTCGGATAGACCGTGGGAGTCCCATATTCTTTTAGCAATAGAATTTACAACAGGATAGGGTAATTTCTGACCCACAAAATGACCAACTAAAGTGGATTTCCAAAGTTCACAGCCATCCTCAAACACATCAAGTGGAGGAGCTACTGTCACACGACCATCAGATATTGCGGGGGGAGCAAAATGCAAGTTACGGACTGGATTCATATCAAGGGACATCCTACCCTTATTGTCATCAACATCAGAGCCCTTCAAAGCATTTAAAAAATTCAATTTGGGGCTAAGGTGTAGCTGTTCTTGTTGCTTAGACCCAACCTTCAACTCATCACCTTTAGAACCCAACACAGGATTCATGTCATGACTATTTAGCATGTCTTGGAGCTCTAATTGTAAAGTATGTCCAGATTTAACTCCATTGTGTTGTTCAATGTCAGAGCTAACCATTGGAACAAATTTGACAGCAGAACACAAAGACAATTTGGCAGCATACAAATACTAGAAAAAACTCAGTCCAAGAAGCACTAATAAGCGACCAGCACTATGATTGGAACACCGATCAGTTCAAACATCCCAACGGTTCAAAGGAAGATACACATGTTATGTATAACATATTCAAAAATCAGCACAGTTTAACGGTTGGATCTCCGCAGATCTTAATTATACCGAAACTGACCTGAGAATGACGACCTTCTGTTGAACATGTAGAAAACGTTGCTGGAGGCTTAATTTCTAATCTCCACCGTTCAGAATGGGTATCATAACCAGATGCATCACATAACCAAAAATACGCTTGATCCAACGGTGGAAGAAGGAGAAATATGCCGGTGGCTCTGACTGTTCCGAGAAGGATTTCTCCAGAAATATTCAAATGGCTGGCTTCCGCAAGAGGAATCCAATATGGACGATCCCTCTAGACAGACTGTAGGCAATATAGATGTTCACAACATACCAAAAAATAGTCTGGATCCAACGGTATAACAATGAAAAAATGGGCTGGCGACTCTGACAGCACTAGGGGGTTTTCCAGAAAATTTCAATTGTCCATATTTCTTAAACGGCGGCAGCTTTAGAAGATCCCTCCGGTCAGAATGTAGACAATAGTTCAGTTCACAACATAACCAAATCTTGGCTTGATCCAACGGTGGTCGCCGAAGATATGGCTGTCGGAGCACCGCCCCTTTGAATCTTTCCTCTCTAACCTCTCTCAAGAACTTTTTCTTCCCACACAAATTTTGATTCTGTCGATCGCGCCACTAAAGGAGGAAATTTGTTTTCTTATTTGTCTAAGTTAAACAAGGAAATCCAAGCTAATCAAGGACATCAAAGGAAAAGGGGGCAGCAACACAAATTTGATTCTAGCATATTTAGGATGGTAATTTTCAGATTTTTATTATTTTCTTCTTAGTTTTTGGGTTATTATTACTTATTTAGGGTAATTGTAAGTGGGCTTCATATAAGTCCACCTAAGAGGGGTCTATTAGGGTTTCTTTAAGTCTAGAGTCAGTATAAATAAAGGCATAACCAAACATGTAAGGTTACATAATTTTCAGATCAATAAACTTTTTTGCTGCACTTGTTGTTTGTTGGTGGGATAATCTCCTTTCCTTGGTTCTCTAAAGGACTGAAAACAACTTATTGAAGAACAACTAGCTTCGTGGCGTCATCCTTATACTTCTCGTTCGCGAATCAATATTGTTGGTGCCTAGGTACAAGTTATTTTTGTGTCAGACTCCTATCAAACCTGATTTACTTGGCTTTCCGGGAATTGGTGTCTTTGCATGTGGGTTGCGTGACCACGTGATCACAAGGTTCGCATCAGAATTTATGATTATTAGCTAGGATGAATAAGGAATCCTTATAAGAAAAGGATTCTGAAACATTAATGAATAACTGCCACACTTGTAGATTATATTGTAGCTCATTAAAGATCCTTGTGGAACTAGGAAATTCCCAAAACCACCTGCCACATCCTTGTAGGAAAAGAATCCTAACCAAATAGGAAGTCCACAAGTCAAATGGAAGTAAATAACAAAATTCGTACAACCTCTGTTGACCAGTATTGTGGTTCCTTCCTGAACTCCGATCACCTGAATTTTTAACCCAAGGTAGTAAAACATGTTTGGAGAGTTCACATAAAATATTAGCCTGATCCAACGGTCGGATTGAGAATTATGATTGTTGCTGTAAACCTGGATTGTTGCGCTTTTTACGCCAAAATCTGAATCTGACCTTACTTGGGTCATATCATAGGGTTGAACTGTATCAGCATGTCATTGAAGGATGGCCCTGAACTGGAGTGGGGGAAGGAGCAATCTGTTTAGAGCGAAGGCAAGAACTGCTAGCTTTAGCCTCACCACAGCACACCTTATGGTGGTCTGAGTTCAAGGGGATGGCCCTAGAATTACCAGAGGAGCCACTAGTACGACCACCAGAAGAGGGACAATGAAAAGAAGGAGTAGGGGAGCTCGACATTGGCATGGGTTTTTTCCTGCAAGAAGACGAAACCCTAGCATCACTAGAGAAATTTACAAAATCAGCAAAAGCAACCTTCGATCGAGGTGGAGTAGAAGTCGAAGATGGGGATTGCACCGGCGAGCAACTTCTAGACTGAACCCTAGCTGTGTGCGAGGCAGGGCGTTGTTTGGATTGGAGCTGGAAATCACCCTCGCTAGAGCGAATAGCTGAGGATTTAGCCTTTGATTTCATCATGTTGACCGAAGAAAGAGCGTGGGACAGAAGAAGATAAATGGTGACCAAAAAGGGAAGAACACAAACACCGAAGGGCTGCTTCTCTCACTACACCGGGAGTGTCTCTCTCCTACTTTCTTTGGGCTATTATTACTTATTTGGGTCAATTGTAAGTGGGCCACATATAAGCTCAACTAAGAGGGGTCCATTAAGGTTTATTTAAGTCTAGAGTGAGTATAAATAAAGACATAATCAAACATGTAAGTTACACAATTCAGATTAATAACACTTTTTGTTTGCCGTACTTTGTGTGTGTTTGTTGGTGAGATAATCTCCCTTCCTTGGTTCTCTAAAGGACTGAAAAATAACTTATCGAAGAACAACTATCTTCGTGGCGTCATCCTTATACTTCTCATTTGTGAATCAATATTTGTTGGGTGGGGGCTTTCCATTTTCAATAGTGTTGGTGCCTAGGTACAAGTTATCTTTGTGTCACACTCCTATCAAACCTGATTTACTTGGCTTTCTAGGAATTGATGTATTTGCGTGTGGTTGCGTGATCACGAGTTCTCATCAATTCTTCTCATATTATCCCAGCTATCCCACATGGATACCATTAGCATTCACTAATCTTTTTTATACAATCCTAGCTATCCATACCATTAACATTCTCTATTCTTTTTATACTATCCTAGCTATCCCATACATATACCGTGACATTCGCTAATTTTTTATACTATCTCGGTTATCCCACACAAATACCATTAGTCAAACTATCAATTTATTCCTTTTAGATTTCTCATCATTCATTTAATGCTAACAAATCCACTTCTGTAACATTCATAAATAAAGAGTTGATACATTATTTAATTTAAATAAGAAAAAACACCTACCTACTTCTCATGTGGGGTGGCCTCCTCCTATGGAAGATACAATCCCTATCGTTCCTTCTGGATCATCGGAAACTCGTTTTAGTTTATGCTTCTTACGAAAGCCATCTACATTTATTTTTTGTTGATATTTAGTTTTTTATATACATGATACATTCAATGAATGTTCATAAATCCATCATGACATGAATACCGGTGTAATTGCATACTAAACAAGGCTAGCCATACTTATACCAACAAGTTAAAACAGAAATTTTATTTTGTAGTATCATTTTTTTTTGTCGTGACCTAACCCTTCTTTATCTTGTCATGTTTCAACAACATTAATGTCCTCACACACACCAACATGTATTTAAGTCTACCATCTTTGTTTTCTTTCCTAAGTTCATGCATGGTTCAAATTAATGACTGTTTAATTTTTCCTTCTTTTCCCATAATAACTCTTAGACTTTCCCACCATATAACTTTTTCAAATATTCTAGTATTCACCATTAACAATCACAAATTATGGTCTTCAATCTTTTAATTATTTTGCCTTCATAACACCAAATTTTATTAAGAAACAAATCCTTAGCATTGTTTATAACAAAAAAACACACTTGAATTTCTTTACCTTCCATTTCTTCTGAAAGTGGTTGCAACCTAGGTTGTCCATAACTAAGAATTTGTCTTTAATATATTCTTGAACATGTGTAACTATCAATTATCAATAAAATCCTTTATCCTTTCAAGTCGTGTTTCAATAAAATCAACTTTTGTCAAAGTTATTTATTCACATGATGTATAAGTATCCACACACACACACACACACACACAACATATATATATATATATATCATCTATTTTCTATCTTCTTCTAAGAGTGGCCGAAACATAAGTCATCATTAAACATAATTTATCTCTAATATGATCTTAACCATGTACAATTATCAATCACCAACCAGAATTCCACAATTATCCCTTTTTAGCTTTGGTCTATGCTGATATGGATCAGCTCAGAAATGCCAACAAAGACACATGTTTCAAATGGTTCAATGACTCAGTCCAAGACAAAGGCATTGAAAGAGGCATTGAATGCATTGGTTTTGAAGGTTTCAACCAAGTCAGAATTGAAAGGACCATTGGAGTATCAAGAGGAGACCCTAGTACATCTTATCCATGTGCAAGAGAGGTCCAATACAACCTTATTTGGGCCATGAATCCTAATATAACTTGGAAACAACATGGGTGGCTAATATTTTCTTTTTGTTTCTAGGATTAAGGGGTTGCATGGAAGGCTATAAATAAGCCTTGAATCAGTTCTATAATATTTTACTTCATTCTCTTTTTCTCATGGCAAAACATGGATTTAATATTAGGGGCTTTATTGTATTTTGTTAGCTACAACTAAGGCTTGTTTGGGCTTAATTAATACATTGTTTTCAGCTAGGATCCCAAGCTTGTTTGGATCAAGTTATGGGCTTTTCAGTTTAGGGTTTAGGGTCAGTTTTGAGTGGACCTCATATAAGTCCACATAAGGGTCCATTAGGGTTAATTTTTCAAGAACTATTTAAACTCATGTAACCAAAATTTGGGCAGCTTTGATGATTATTACTTCTGGATTTTTTAGTTTTAACATATGAGAGTGATTCTTGCATTCTTTAGTTCTTTAACGAACTGAATATGACTTATCGAAGATTAACAGGCTTCGTGGCGTCATTCTACTCATTCCAATAGTGTTGGTGCCTTGGGGCAGGTTTCCATTGTGTCACACTCCTATCAGACCTATTTCGGCTTTTCGGGATTAGATCTCAATCATGATTGTGGGTTGCATGACCATATGATCATGAGGTTCACATCATACGCTATTCATTCATATACACATACAAATAATCAATTTTTCTTCTAATGTTTCCTAAAAAGTGGTTGAAAGATATCCTTGATTTCAACAATTATCCCTTTTGTGTTTTTTCAATTCAATAGCATCAAATCCTCATTCCCATTAACAGACATAAATATATTTTACACTTTTCAACTCAAGCAACACAACCATACATACTCATAAGCAATCGCCATGACTATTAATAATCATTAAAATGATGGAAAATTAAATAATTAATTATATGCATAAACACACATTGAACTTTCTTCTTCATTTTCTTTTTTTTTAACTGAATAGAGACTTAATTTCACTTTTAATTATTTACTATTTTCTGGATAATAATGATATATTTTCTAAGTTATTCCCTTTCTATTTCATAATCATTCAAGTTCGTCATACAAGAACCCTAACTAAAAAAATCTAAAAATTCTTAAAGTTACTTTCTATTTCATGTTTTTCTTCTTCTTTTCTCTTTTATTTCTCTTGTTCTTCTTCAAATTTACTCTAACAAGTCCTTTCATCTCTCTTGGTGGGAGCTTCAGTACTTATTTTAAGTTTTCTAACTCACTTTTCTCTTGGCTTATTCGGTGAGGGTAGGTTTAAGAGAATTTTAAGAGATCGAGCTTTTCTTCCTCTCCAACTTGATGGGTCTCGTTTAAGAGAAGGCTAATTTTTAGTTATATATAACATCCTGAATTATCACGGGCAAATTGATTAAAACATTTGTAGCACTTCCTTGAAAAATAAGGCCATTTTTTATCCCTACTAAATATTTAGTAGAGTTTCCCATGTTTTTGAAGCATACTACGTTATCGACATCTCCATATTTATATATCACAGTCATCACTACTATCAAGGGCCCAACTCATCTTGGACTGTATTCCCATCTCAGTACAACACAAGATGGGACTGTATCCCATCTTGGGTTGTACCTTTAAATATTTATGAATTATACATAATTCAAATAAGAATTTAGTGAACCCATAATTTGAGAGACATATTTTCCTAAAGAATATAGGAAATACTAACATTTGTATACAAACATACATATAAAGTTTTATCTACATCCCCATGGATTTAAGTAGATGATGTGAACCTCTTGAACACACGGTCAAGCAACCTACACGCAAATACAATAATTCTTGGAAAGCTAAGTAAATCAGGTTTAATAGAAGTGGCACAAAGATAACTTGTACCTAGGCACCAGCATTATTGAAAACAAAAACCTCTACTCAATGAATATTGATTTGCAAATGAGAAGTATAAGAATGATACCATGAAGTCATTTGTTCTTCGATAAGTCGTTTTTAGCTTTTTAGAGAACCAAGAAAGGGAGAGTATCTGATACGGTTCAGCCCTGTGATACGACCCAAGTCAATCGGAGTTCGGGAAGGCACCCCAATACTGGTCAACAGAGGCTGTACGGATTTTGTTATTTACTTCCATTTGACTTGTGGACTTCCTATGTGATTAGGATTCTTTTCCACCAAGGATGTGGGAGCTGGTTTTGGGATTTTCCTAGTTCCACAAGGATTCTTTTCCAATGAGTTGCAATATAATCTCCTAGTGTGGCAAGGATTCATTAATGTTTCAGAATCCTTTTCTTATAAGGATTCCTTATCCATCCTAGCGACACAAGGAAAGAAGGGCTGGTGGTATTTAATGACAAGTTACTTATTTTTATTATTTTCTTTCATGTTTGGGCTTAATTAATAGTTTGTTTTCAGCTAGGATCCAAGGATGCATTACTGTCTCCATAAATGATTGAAGTATTAAAACAAATATTGGTAGCTAATATAGTGACAGAAACATGTACCGCAGACATCCACCTTCACCACATCAGCATTCCAACAAACCCAAATACGACCACGGGAAGAGAACTCATAATTGTACAAGAAGGACCAATTACGCAGAAGAAGATTAGAAATATTATCTTTATTCTTTTCTCTAACCCGAGTTTCAACCAAACCAAAAAAAACCATCCTCTCTTGATGGATTAGCCGACGCAATTCTGAATGCTTTATGGGGTCATTCAAACCTCTAACATTCCAACATCCAATCATCATAAGAAAATAGAGAGGAGTACAACAGCAACATAAAGGTTACCTTGAGTTGCCACCCCGTGGGGAGCCAGATTTCTTATTCTTCTTTGAACCCTTTTTCTTTTTCTCTAGAGAGTCTCCAGCCTTAATAGCTGACTGATTAACAGTTTTCCCATCAGTGAAATTCGGAGTTTGTGGACTTGTCGGGATCAATGACGTCGGCTCCTTCTCATTTCGTTCTCCATTTATGTCACCTCCCATTGCTGCAACATCAACATTCAGCTCATGACTAATAGTTGAGGGAACTTGGTTCACGGTCACACAAGCATCTGTATTGGAGACGACTAAACTTTGATCTAAAGCAGTACATGTATCCCCTTCCTCCTGCTCCATGTCTGATGTGCCGTGAATGATTTGGAAAATCGGGCAACAATGATTATAATGAAAATGAGATGAAGGATGGGTCTGGTTGTGTTGTCTTTCTTTTGGTATTTAGGCTGGATTGTAGTGATTTAAGGTAAATAAGATGGAGATAGACTAGAATGATACTTTGATAAGTCGATCTGGACGCCACAAAGATCAATCTAGGATTTCGACGCCACACTCTTTGTGATTGAAGAGTGATAAGTCAGGTAGGGTTCTTCACAAAAACGAATTTGGAAGAACAACTCTTAATTC
Organism: Populus alba; assembly: GCF_005239225.2. Taxonomy (NCBI): domain Eukaryota; kingdom Viridiplantae; phylum Streptophyta; class Magnoliopsida; order Malpighiales; family Salicaceae; genus Populus; species Populus alba. Next base: position 10,793,739 of record NC_133294.1, on the reverse strand, counting down.
TCTGAATTAAGTTTCAAATCTTGGCCAAAAAGTGTTTATTTCATATTCTGATACATATTTATCTTGGAACATCCCTCCAAAGTTAGGTGAATTCAACATGACAGAAGTCAAGCCTAAAAAACTAGACTTTTAATAAAGCAAGTAGACAAATTTAACTAACAGACGTTTTTTTTGACATTTCTAAAACATATGCAGACTAAATTTAAAACAGCCATAACTTTTGACACAAAAGTCCAATGCAATCATGGTTGGACAATATAGAAAGATCACGTTCTGAACTTGAATTTTACCTACATAAATCTTGTTTTCACATGCATTGGATGACTTCAAATTCGGGTTCAAATCCATCTACTGTTCTGACCGTAAACAGCATCAATTCCTTCACTTGCATTATCAATCCAAATACATTACTGCCCAGCATGAAAAGAACCATTAAGGGCTTTTCCCATCTCCAAGTTCCAATTGTAGGCAAATAAGCACCCTTGAACCAATTTCAAACTGATTGCTAATTTTTAACTCCGACGCAGCTTCAATCATTGCAATTTGATTCGTTAAGACCCGTTGTAGTTGTTTCGCTCTCGCTCTTGTCATTGGACCATATGAATCCTCTTGCATATTAGATTCAGCTTTACGAGATGGATTATAATTCCCATGATGCACATCATCAGCCCCGGGTTGAAAATGATTTGTCCTCAAATCAGAATCGTCATCATCATCCAAGTACGGAGATAAGTCTTTCACATTAAAAGTAGTTGATACATTGTAATCACCAGGAAGATCTACCTTATACGCATTGTCATTCACCTTTCTCTATAATACGAAATGGACCGTCAGCTCTTGGCATCAACTTGGACTTACGTTTGCTTGGAAATCTGCCCTTGCTAATATGAATCCAAACAAGATCTCCAGGTTCAAACCTGACCATCTTTCGCCCCTTGTTAGCTTGTTTAGCATACTTTGTTGTTTTCTCCTTAATATGTAGTCGAACCTGCTCATGTAGTTTCTTCATCAATTCTGCCTTTCTAATTCCATCCATAGATGTCCTCTCATCAATTGGAATATGAACAAGATCAATAGGAACACAAGGATTAAAGCCATACACAACCTCAAATGGTGAAAATTTTGTAGCCCCATGCACACTACGATTATATGCAAACTCCACAATCGGCAAAACAAGTATCCCAACTCTTTCAAACTGTTATGTATAACAGCTCGTAACAAAGAAGATAAAGTTCGGTTTACTACCTCAGTTTGTGGATGACATGCCGTACTGAAAAGTAACTTTGTTCCATGTTTCCTCCAAAGAGTCTTCCAAAAATGGCTTAAGAACTTTGTATCAGGATCAGAGACAATGCTTTTAGGAATTCCATGCAAACGAACAATCTCTTGAAAGAACAAATCAGCAGGAATGAAATGGGACATTTTGGAGAATCGATCAACCACCACCATTATTGAATCCTTCCCACGTTGTGTTCTTGGTAATCCAAGTACGATTTGAAAATCGACTTTAGAAAAACAATACAGCACCATGCAACTCATCAAGCAAATCATCAAGTCTGGATATAGGAAATCGATACTTAATTGTTATTTTGTTGATAGCACGGCTGTCCATGCACATCCTCATGGTACCATCTTTCTTCGGAACAAGCAAAGTAGGTACGGAACATGGACTAAGTGATTCTCGCACATAGCCCTTCTCTAAGAGCTCACCGACCTGCCTTTGAATCTCTTTCGCTTCCTCTGGATTACATCTGTATGCTGGTCTATTAGGAAGTGAAGCTCCCGACACCAAATCAATTTGATGCTCAATACCACGAATAGGTGATAATCTTTTAGGTAATTCATCTGGAAATACATCTTTAAATTTCTTCAAGAAATTCCTTAATCTGTCTTGGTAAGTCCAATCCTTCTACTTGTAGTAGTTGCTTTGCCCAGACCATGAAAACAATCCCTGTTGTGGCTAATGCTTGTTTGATGTCTCCTTTTTTGGCTAACAACAGCTCCTTTCGTGATGTCACCTCCTTTTGTTGGCTTCGTAACTGATCCTCTCTAACTTGTTGAGAACTCAGTGGTAACAAGTTCACCTTCTTTCCATTCAGCATAAATGAATAAGTGTTCTTCCGTCCATTGTAGGTCACATCCTTATCAAACTGCCATGGACGACCCAGCAACAAATGGCTAGCTGACATTGGTGCAACGTCACATAAAACCTCGTCGTGATAGGTTTTAATGGAAAAAGGTACACGAACTTGCTTTGTCACCCGAATCTCCCCATTCTTATTCAGCCATCGCAAACTATAGGGTCTGGGATGTGGAAGGGTATTTAAACCCAATTTCTCCACCAAGGTAGTTGACGCAACATTAGTGCAACTTCCATTATCAATGATCATCCCGCACACCTTATCTCGAATCTGACATCGAGTATGAAAGATGTTCTCGCGTTGCTCATCACTAACGTCAATTTGTGCATTCAGAACCCGTTGAACAACCAACAAATCTCCCTTCACTGGTTCGAAATCCTCTTCTTGTTCAGCCACTTGTACCTCATCTTCGTCTTCAGTTTCAACCTCATCTCCATTGATCAGCTCTCCATGATCCCCATGTGGATCTTCATCAGCTTCTATAATATCATTTCGTGGCACCCTTAGTGCTTGCCTCGGTTGGGGTTGCAAATTATTTCTTTGCATCCTTTGTATAAGGGTATTCAACAGTTCACGAATTCCCGTCATCTCATCCCGGATCTCAGCATGAGATCGTTGTAAGCCCATAACCTGTGCCTGTTCCAAACTTAACCCTCTTGGCAAATCTTCTTTATCTCCAGCCATAGTTAAGTTTATCAACCTCAATTCCAGCAAACCTTTCTTCTTTTTTTTTTTTTTTGGCTCCCGCCTAAGATCGCAACTGATGCTCTGATACCAGATGATGTGCCGTGAATGATTTGGAAATCGGCAACAATGATTATAATGAAAATGGATGAAGGATGGGTCTGGTTGTGTTGTCTTTCTTTTGGTATTTAGGCTGGATTGTAGTGATTTAAGGTAAATAAGATGGAGATAGACTAGAATGATACTTTGATAAGTCGATCTGGACGCCACAAAGATCAATCTAGGATTTCGACGCCACACTCTTTGTGATTGAAGAGTGATAAGTCAGGTAGGGTTCTTCACAAAACGAATTTGGAAGAACAACTCTTAATTCTCTGAATTAAGTTTTCAAATCTTGGCCAAAAGTGTTTATTTCATATTCTGATACATATTTATCTTTGGAACATCCCTCCAAAGTTAGGTGAATTCAACATGACAGAAGTCAAGCCTAAAAACTAGACTTTTAATAAAGCAAGTAGACAAATTTAACTAACAGACGTTTTTTTTGACATTTCTAAAACATATGCAGACTAAATTTAAAACAGCCATAACTTTTGACACAAAAGTCCAATGCAATCATGGTTGGACAATATAGAAAGATCACGTTCTGAACTTGAATTTTACCTACATAAATCTTGTTTTCACATGCATTGGATGACTTCAAATTCGGGTTCAAATCCATCTACTGTTCTGACCGTAAACAGCATCAATTCCTTCACTTGCATTATCAATCCAAATACATTACTGCCCAGCATGAAAAGAACCATTAAGGGCTTTTCCCATCTCCAAGTTCCAATTGTAGGCAAATAAGCACCCTTGAACCAATTTCAAACTGATTGCTAATTTTTAACTCCGACGCAGCTTCAATCATTGCAATTTGATTCGTTAAGACCCGTTGTAGTTGTTTCGCTCTCGCTCTTGTCATTGGACCATATGAATCCTCTTGCATATTAGATTCAGCTTTACGAGATGGATTATAATTCCCATGATGCACATCAATGTCTCTCAAAACATGCTGTAGGAGTTTTGTCTTCATGGCAAATAGCATTGCACACATCTGATGTCACATGATCATTACAATCAAACGTATGTATCCCAGATGTTGAGCAACCATTCTCATTCTCATTCTTATGCACTTTAGATGCACACAAACCATTCTCACCACTTACAGAACCCTTATTTCGTTTAACAACTACCTGCTATTGAAACTGATTCTGTTTGTTATCCGCAGATTTAGAGATCACAGCTCCTACTTTCCTCGCACCCTCTACCACCACTATAGGATGAGCAACTTTATTAGTGGTACATATCGCTGTAGTGTGTCCAAAGATGTTGCAGTTATTGCACCTTGACGGTATCCATTCATAATCAGCTGATATTGTTACGAATACCCCATTTGAACAGCGAAGGTCGTATTCCTTAACCAGCGTCTTTGAAGCATCTATCTCAACGCAAACTCTTGCGTAGCTAAGCCTTTTACGCAACAATGTATACCGATCAGCATGAAGGGGAACCCCAATAGCACTCGCTATACAACTCAGCCCCTTGATAGTCCAATACTCAAGAGGAACATTATACAGCCTAACCCATACTGGAACTCTGACCAAATCATCTTTCAAAAATTGCATGTTCGGTTGCCAACGTTTAAGCACCAAAGGTCTGTTTGCCATGTGCCATGGGGCTCTTTCCAGAACATTAGTGGCGCGATCAACAGAATCAAAGGTGAAAAGGTAGAAACCATTTTCCGAAGATAAAACTTCTGATAGACCATAGGAGCCCCATATCCTTTTGGAAATCGAATTAACAACAGGATATGGTAATTTCTGGCCCAAAATGACCAACTAGAGTGGATTTCCAAAGTTCACAGCCATCGTCAAACACATCACGCGGAGGAGCTACTGTTATACGGCCATCAGACATAGCCGGGGGTTCAAAATGCAGATTTCGAACAGGATGAAAATCAATGTTCTTACTACCCTCCTTGACATCAACCATAGAACCCTTCAAAGCATTTAAAAAATTCAGTTTGGTCTTAAGGTTTGGTTGTTCTTGTTGCTGAGACCCTACTTTCAATTCATCAACTTCAGAACCCAGCACATGATTCATTTCTGAAACAACATGAGGAGCCTGGATAGTAGAAGATTTCTCTATGCTAGCTTCAGAATTAGCTTGATGATCATTAGTAAATTGAGAAATCTTCATACGATGACTATTCAACATATCTTTTAGCTCTAATCTTAAGGTATGTCCAGACTTAACTTCATTGTGTTGTTCAATGTTACAGCTAAGGTTTGAACCAGATTCCACACCAGAACTTAAAGACATTATGAAAATAGACAAATACTAGAGAGAGCAAGCTCTAATGAGAGATTATCATGTTTATAGCTGGTATTGGAAATCCAGAAAGAAAACCCACTGAAAAGATGTAGCTACTCACCTTATCTCAAAGAATTACGAGGCCAGTATCTCTCAGTTCATTGATTGAAACGATGATCCCTTCGGTCAAGATGTAGAGCATGATCTGATGGACAACATACTCAAATAAGGTGATGATCCAACGGTGAACCAAAGAGATCGAGATTCAACAACCCCAGAATTATGACGCCCGTATCTCACAGTTCATTGATTGGAATGAAGATCCGTTCGGTCAAGATGTAGAGTATGTTCTGACGGACAACATACTCAAAAAAAATTCAGATTCAGTTCGTTCAAGAACTGAAGAATGCAGGAATCACTCTCACACGTTAAAACTGAAACATTCAGAATAATAATCATCAAAGCTGCTGAAATTGTGGCTTACATGAGTTTAAATAGTTCTTGAAAAGTTAACCCTAATGGACCCTTTATGTGGACTTATATGAGGTCCACTAAAAACTGGCCCAAAACCCTAAACTGAAAAACCCATAACCTGATCCAAACAAGCCTTGGACCCTAGCTCAAAACAAAGTTTTAATTCAGCCCAAACATTAAAGAAAATAATAAAAAATAACTAATCTGTCATTAAATACCACCAGCCCTTCTTTCCTTGTGTAGCTAGGATGAATAAGGAATCCTTATAAGAAAAGGATTCTGAAACATTAATGAATCACTGCCACACTTGTATTGCATCTCATTAAAGATCCTTGTGGAACTAGGAAATTCCCAAAGTCAGCTGCCACATCCTTGTAGGAAAAGAATCCTAACCAAATAGGAAGTCCACAAGTCAAATGGAAGTAAATAACAAAATCCGTACAGCCTCCGTTGACCAGTATTGCGGTTCCTTCCCGAACTCCGATTGACCTGAATTTGTAACTGATGCGAACCTCGTGATCACGTGGTCACGCAACCCACAATCAAGATTGAGATCTGATCCCGGGAAGCCGAAATAGGTCTGATATGAGTGCGACACAATGGAAACCTGCCCCAAGGCACCAACACTATTGGAATGAGTAGAATGACGCCACGAAGCCAGTTAATCTTCGATAAGTCAGATTCAGTTCGTTCAAGAACTGAAGAATGCAAGAATCACTCTCACACGTTAAAACTGAAAAATTCAGAATAATATTCATCAAAGCTGCCGAAATTGTGGCTTACATGAGTTTAAATAGTTCTTGAAAAGTTAACCCTAATGGACCCCTTATGTGGACTTATATGAGGTCCACTCAAAACTGGCCCAAAACCCTAAACTGAAAAGCCCATAACCTGATCCAAACAAGCCTTGGACCCTAGCTCAAAACAAAGTTTTAATTAAGCCCAAACATTAAGGAAAATAATAAAAATAAGTAACTTGTCATTAAATACCACCAGCCCTTATTTCCTTGTGTAGCTAGGATGAATAAGGAATCCTTATAAGAAAAGGATTCTGAAACATTAATGAATCACTGCCACACTTGTATTGCAGCTCATTAAAGATCCTTGTGGAACTAGGAAATTCCCAAAGCCAGCTGCCACATCCTTGTAGGAAAAGAACCCTAACCAAATAGGAAGTCCACAAGTCAAATGGAAGTAAATAACAAAATCCGTACAGCCTCCGTTGACCAGTATTGCGGTTCCTTCCCGAACTCCGATTGACCTGAATTTTTAACCCAAGGTAGTAAGATATGTCTGGAGAGTCCACATAAAATATTATCCCGATACAATGGTCAGATTGAGAATTATGATTGTTGCCGTAAACCTGGACTGTTGCGCTTTTTACGCCAAAATCCAAATCTGACCTTACATGGGTCGTATCACATCGCTGAACCGTATCAAGGAGCTTCAAAGGCAAGTAGATGAGTTGATGATGAAGGGTTACATTCGTGAGAGTATGAGTCCTTGTGCTGTGCTAGTGCTACTTGTGCCTAAAAAGGATGGAACATGGAGGATGTGTGTTGATTGTCGTGCCGTCAATAACATAACGGTAAAGTATCGACATCCTATTCCTAGGCTTGATGACATGCTAGATGAGTTACATTGATGCGAACCTCGTGATCACGTGGTCACGCAACCCACAATCAAGATTGAGATATGATCCCGGAAAGCCGAAATAGGTCTGATATGAGTGCGACACAATGGAAACCTGCCCCAAGGCACCAACACTATTGGAATGAGTAGAATGACCCCATGAAGCTAGTTAATCTTCGATAAGTCAGATTCAGTTCGTTCAAGAACTGAAGAATGCAAGAATCACTCTCACACGTTAAAACTGAAAAATTCAGAATAATAATCATCCAAGCTGCTGAAATTTTGGCCTACTTGAGTTTAAATAGTTCTTGAAAAGTTAACCCTAATGGACCCTTTATGTGGACTTATATGAGGTCCACTCAAAACTGGCCCAAACCCTAAAATGAAAAGCCCATAACTTAATCCAAACAAGCCTTGGATCCTAGCTGAAAACAAAGTATGAATTAAGCCCAAACAAGCCTTGGGCTGTAGCTAACAAAATAAAATAAAGCCCTTATCTCATGGCCCAAATAAGGTTGTATTGGACCCCTTGCACATGGATAAGATGTACTAGGATCTCCTCTTGATACTCCAATGGACCTTCCAATTCTGACTTGGTGGAAACCTTCAAAACCAATGCATTCAATGTGTCTTTCAATGTCTTTGTCTTGGACCGAGTCATTGGTCCATTTGTATGCGTTGTCATTGATTCTCTCTAAAACCTGAAAAGGACCATCACCACGAGGCTGTAATTTTGATTTCCTTTGGTTAGGAAATCGTTACTTACACATGTGCGCCCATACCCAATCACCGGGTTGGAAAACAACCAGTTTACGTCCCTTATTTGCTTTAGAAGCGTAAAGTCTGTTCTTTTTCTCTATTTGTAGTCGAACTCCCTCATGGAGTTCTCTCACCATCTTTGCCTTCTTTTCACCATCTAAATTTACCCTTTCTTCAAAAGGTAAAGGAATTAAGTCCATAGGAGTTAGTGGATTAAAACCATAAACAATTTCAAAAGGAGAAAAAGTAGTAGTTGAATGCACAGTTCTATTATAAGCAAACTCAACAAAAGGCAAACATTCTTCCCAACTTTTCAAATTCTTTTGAATTACAGCACGTAAAAGTTGGGATAATGTTCTATTCACTACCTCAGTTTGTCCATCTGTTTGAGGATGGCATGTTGTCGAAAATAAGAGTTTAGTTCCCAACTTTCCCCATAAGGTCTTCCAAAAGTAACTAAGGAACTTAACATCACGATCTGACACTATACTCTTAGGAATGCCATGCAAACATACAATCTCTCTAAAGAACAAGTCTGCGATATGAGATGCATCATCTGTTTTATGGCATGCAATGAAATGCGCCATTTTAGAAAACCTATCTACCACAACAAAGATAGAGTCTCTACCTTTCTTTGACCTGGGTAAACCTAAAACAAAATCCATAGAGATATCTACCCAAGGTTCAGTAGGCACAGGTAGTGGTGTATATAGTCCATGCGGTTGTACTCTAGATTTTGCCTTTCTACAAGCAATGCACTGTTCACAAATTCGTTGCACATCACTTTTCATCTTTGGCCAATAGAAATGCTCATGCAATACATCCAAGGTTTTCGCAACCCCAAAGTGACCCATTAAACCACCCCCATGTGCTTCACGAACAAGCAATTCACGCAAAGAACTAGCAGGAACACACAATCTATTTTCTTTGAACAAATAACCATCCATCAAATAAAACTTACAGAAAGCCGAATGTCCACATGCATTATAAATCTCAGCAAAGTCAGAATCATTATCATACAATTCCTTCACATATTCAAAACCTAACAATCTAGTATTCATGGTGTGTAAAAGAACATACCTGCGCGAGAGTGCATCAGCTACGATGTTCTCTTTCCCTTGCTTATACTTGATTACTTGATCATGTATTTTCTCTAAGATTGATCTAAAAAGTGGGTACCATCAGATTAGAATGAAAGAGGGTGATGAGTGGAAAACTGCATTTAAGACTAAGCATGGTTTGTATGAATGGTTAGTCATGCCGTTTGGACTTACGAACGCGCCTAGCACGTTTATGCGTTTAATGAATCATGCATTGCATGCGTTTATAGGTAAGTTTGTTGTTGTGTATTTTGATGACATTTTGATCTATAGCAAGAACTTAAATGAGCATCTTGATCATTTGCGTAATGTACTTAGTCTGTTGCGTAGTGAGCAATTATATGCTAATCTTAAGAAGTGTACCTTTTGTATGGAAAAAATTGTGTTTCTTGGCTATGTCGTAACTGCACAGGGTATCGAGATGGACAAGGAGAAAGTTAAGGCCATCCAGGATTGGCCTACACCAAAATCGATAAGTGAGGTAAAGAGTTTTCATGGACTTGCTAGTTTTTATAGAAGGTTTGTGAAGGATTTTAGTACTATTGCTGCACCTTTAACTGAAATTGTTAAAAAGTCTGTTGGATTCAAATGGAATGATGAACAGGATAAGGCTTTTTAATTTGTTGAAAGATGAACTTTGTTCGGCACCTGTTTTAGCTTTGCCTAACTTTACGAGAGCTTTTGAAGTTGAATGTGATGCGTCAGGTATTGGTATAGGAGCTGTGTTAATGCAGGATAAAAGGCCCATTGCGTATTTCAGCGAAAAACTTAATGGGGCAGCTTTGAATTACCCTACATATGACAAGGAGCTCTATGCCTTGGTAAGATCTCTAGAGACGTGGCAGCATTACCTGTGGCCCAAGGAGTTTGTGATACATTCTGATCATGAATCATTGAAGCACTTGAAAGGGCAAGGTAAGTTGAGTAGGAGACATGCTAAATGGGTGGAATTTATTGAAACCTTTCCATATGTGATCAAGTATAGGCAAGGAAAGGAAAACATTGTAGCTGATGCACTTTCGCACAGGTATGTTCTTTTATCTACTTTGGATGCTAGATTTCTAGGATTTGAACACACAAAAGAATTGTACAAGGATGATAGTGATTTTGCTAATGTTTACAATGCTTGCGAAACTTTGACTTTTGGGAAGTTTTATAGACTTGATGGATATTTGTTTAAAGAGAGTCGATTATGTGTTCCATTAAGTTCTATGTGTGAATTGCTTGTACGTGAAGCACATGGGGGCGGGTTGATGGGGCATTTTGGTGTTGTTAAGACTTTGGATGTGTTGCATGAGCATTTTTATTGGCCTAAAATGAAAAAAGATGTGTAGCGCATATGTGATAAATGCATAACTTGTAGGAAAGCAAAGTCTAGGACTCAACCACATGGCTTGTATACCCCTTTGCCTGTACCTAAGGAACCATGGGTAGACGTTTCGATGGATTTCGTCTTAGGTTTACCTAGGTCAAAACGGGGTAGGGATTCAATCTTTGTAGTTGTTGATAGGTTTTCAAAGATGGCACACTTTATTCCATGTCATAAAACCGATGATGCCACTAACATTGCTGATTTGTTCTTTAGGGAGATAGTATGACTTCACGGGGTCCCTAAGAGCATTGTTTCTGATAGAGATGTGAAGTTCCTTAGCTATTTTTGGAAGGTGTTATGGGGAAAATTGGGTACTAAACTGTTGTTTTCAACTACTTGTCACCCCCAAACAGATGGACAAAGCGAAGTAGTTAATAGGACCTTAACACAACTTCTGCGTGTTGTCATTCAAAAGAACTTAAAGAATTGGGTAGATTGTTTGCCATTTATAGAGTTCGCATATAATCGTAGTGTGCACTCTACTACTGAATTTTCACCATTTGAAATTGTGTATGGATTTAACCCTTTAACTCCAATGGATTTGATTCCTTTGCTTGTTGATGAAAGGGTTAGTTTGGATGGTAATCGTAAAGCACAGGTGGTGAAAACACTCCATGAGAGTGTGTGGCAACAGATTGAAAAGAGGAATCATGAGTATGCGACCAAAGCCAATAAAGGGCGCAAACATGTTGTCTTTCAGCCCGGCGATTGGGTTTGGGTGCATATGCGCAAGGAGAGATTTCCGGCTCATAGAAAATCAAAGCTACAACCACGAGGAGATGGGCCATTTCAGATCCTTGAGAGGATCAATGACAATGCCTATAAAGTTGATTTGCAAGGTGAGTATGGTGTTAGTGCTACCTTTAATGTTTCTGATCTTACTTTGTTTGATGTAGGCAATGATTCGAGGTCAAATCCTTTTGAAGAGAGAGGGGATGATGCGGATCACCCCAACACTAAGCGTAATCATGCCAACGATCCATTGGAGGTGCCAATTGGGCCAATCACAAGAGCTAGGGCAAAGAAGCTTAAAGAAGCATTGAATGGGCTTGTTCAGAACTTATGGAGCAAGATGGACGTAGAAGGGCTTGGGACATTTAAGGAGCATGAAGGACAGCCTTTAATTCATCTAGTTCAAGTCCAAGAAGAGCCCAATTCATGTGGAACAAGGGGTTGATATGTCCAGCCCAATACCAACCTTGTTAGGCTTATTTTGTTTCCTAATGCTACAAGGATAAAAAGCCAGCAACTTATTATTCTCCTAATTAAGTAAGGAAGTTGGCCATATCTTATTCCTAAAGAGGGGAGGACTATTTAATGCTTTTTTTTTTTGGTAAGCTCTATTTAATGCTTTTCCTAACATATGAAGGAAAGTAATTAAATCAGCAACACAAATTTGATTCTAGCATATTTAGGATGGTAATTTTCGGATTTTTATTATTTTTATTATTTTCTTCTTAGCTTTTGGGTTATTATTACTTATTTGGGTCAATTGTAAGTGGGCTTCATATAAGTCCAAAAAAGGGGGGCTCCATTAGGGTTTCTTTAAGTCTAGAGTCAGTATAAATAGAGGCATAACCAAACATGTAAGGTTACGCAATTTTCATATCAATAAACTTCTTTGCTGCACTTGTTGTGTGTTGGTGGGATAAACTTTGGAGGGTCAATAATATAGACTCTTAATTTGATGTTTAGCTGGTTGTTTTTGTACCCCTAGCATATTTAGTTGTTCTAAGTTTTTGTTTGGTTATGTGGCTAGCCTGTAGCCATTTGTTGGTTTTCGTTTCTGTCCACATTGTAAATCTTGGGTATGCCCATTATATTCTTTGTATCATTTTCTTTTAATACATAAGTCAGCTTACCAAAAAAAAAAAAATCTCCCTTCCTTGGTTCTCTAAAGAACTGAAAACGACTTATCGAAGAACAACTGGCTTCGTGGCGTCATCCTTATGCTTCTCATTCGCGAATCAATATTCGTTGGGTGGGGGTTTACGTTTCCAATAGTGCTAGTGCCTAGGTACAAGTTATCTTTGTGTCACACTCCTATCAAACCTGATTTACGTGGCTTTCCGGGAATTGGTGTCTGCGTGTGGGTTGTGTGACCACGTGATCACGAGGTTCGTATCAACAACTCTATTTGTTATTCAAGCAATGCATGAAACAAGCAAGAGAGATCAATTATTGATGAAGTTACGTTCTAATTTTGAGAGTGCACGTTCAAATATGATGAATTGACATCATGTATCATCTCTAGATGCTTGTTTGAGTGAAACTTCTTCGTAAGGAGCAACATATTATAACTTAGGCTATCATGGAACATCAAGCAAATGTTAATGCAATTGTTTATATGACTTATGCAGCACAAGAAAGGAATAAGGGTAGAATGTGTGTGTCGTCTAGTGCTTTAGCTGTAAAGCTTTTAGTCATATTGCTCGGGATTATCGTAAGAAGTTCTATAACTATTGCAAGAAACAAGGTCATATCATCTTTGCTTATCATACCTCTACTAGTGCCTCTAGTTCTGTTGCATTGCCTATTGCCTCGCTGATTGTTCATATTCTTGCTTCTACAGCCTTAGCAAACCTGAACACATTTACTCCTAAAATGGTACAACAGATGATCCTTTATACTCTTTCTGCTTTGGGCTTTTTTTTAATCATCAAGTTTCTTCTAAGCTATGTTGTTTTAACTCCAGAGCCTTTGTCACCAATATTGTTGTTCCTCTTTTCAATGTCAGAAATTGTGATAAAAGTCTAAAAATTAACACTGTGATGGCAGTTCTCTGCCTATCAGCAGTGTTGTTGGTGATCTTTCCTTTTCCTTAACTGATGTTTTGTGTATTATGACCTCTTGATCACACATCATGGGAATTATAATCCATCTCGTAAAGCTGAATCTAATATGCAAGAGGATTCAGATGGTCCAATGACAAGAGCGAGAGCGAAACAACTACAACGGGCCTTGACGAATCATCCAATGCATGTGAAAACAAGATTTATGTAGGTAAAATTCAAGTTCAGAACGTGATCTTTCTATATTATCCAACCATGATTGCATTGGATTTTTGTGTCAAAAGTTATGGCTGTTTTAAATTTCGTCTGCATATGTTTTAGAAATGTAAAAAAAAAAAACGTGTGTTAGTTAAATTTGTCTACTTGCTTTATTAAAAGTCTAGTTTTTAGGCTTGGGAAAACGTAAAGATTCAGAGGAGAAGGGATGGAGAGGAGGAGATTACAACTTGGGCAACTATGAAAAGAGTGATGAAGAAGAGATTTGTTCTTGATTACTATAAACAGGAGCTATACATCAGACTTCAGACTTTGCGACAGGGATCTTTGACTGTGAAAGAGTTTGAATTGCTGCAGATTTGATGTGAATTGATGGAACCTCAAGAGCAAACAATAGCTAGATTTCTTGGAGGGTTGAGGAAGGATATAGCTAATGTTGTTGAGTTACAACCGTACATCTTCCTTGAGGAAGTTATAAAGCTCGCAACCCGAGTAGAGAGGCAGCAGAGACGAGGAGGTGTTCGAACTAGTGTAACTATGTCAAGCGTGATAAGGGTTGTTTCTACGCCTACACGAACATGTAGCACACCTAAACGAGACAAGAAGGTGGAGTTTAGCAAGGGGAATACCAGTTCTGATTCTTTGAAGGGAAAGGAGAAGGGGACAGAACCTCAACACCCTAGGAGGTCTCGGGACATCAAGTGCTTCAAGTGCTTGGGACATGGGCATATTGCTTCGGAATGTCCAAATAAAAGGGTGATGATTTTGCATGGGGATCATGGAGAGCTGATCAGTGGAGACGAGGTTGAAACTGAATACGACGATGAGGTACAAGTGGCTGAACAAGAAGAGGATTTCGAACCAGTGAAGGGAGATTTGTTGGTTGTTCAACGGGTTCTGAATGCACAAATTGACAGTAGTGATGAGCAACGCGAGAACATCTTTCATACTCGATGTCAGATTCGAGATAAGGTGTGCGGGATGATCATTGATAATGGAAGTTGCACTAATGTTGCGTCAACTACCTTGGTGGAGAAATTGGCTTTAAATACCCTTCCACATCCCAGACCCTATAGTTTGCGATGGCTGAATGAGAATGGGGAGATTCGGGTGACAAAGCAAGTTCGTGTACCTTTTTCCATTAAAACCTATCACGACGAGGTTTTATGTGACGTTGCACCAATGTCAGCTAGCCATTTGTTGCTGGGTCGTCCATGGCAGTTTGATAAGGATGTGACCTACAATGGATGAAAGAACACTTATTCTTTTATGCTGAATGGAAAGAAGGTGAACTTGTTACCACTGAGTTCTCAACAAGTTAGAGAGGATCAGTTACGAAGCCAACAAAAGAAGGTGACATCACGAAAGGGACTGTTGTTAGCCAAAAAAGGAGACATCAAACAAGCATTAGCCACAACAGGGATTGTTTTCATGGTCTGGGCAAAGCAACTACTACAAGTAGAAGGATTGGATTTACCAAGACAGATTAAGGAATTACTTGAAGAATTTAAAGATGTGTTTCAGATGAATTACCTAAAGGATTACCACCTATTCGTGGTATTGAGCGTCAAATTGATTTGGTGCCGGGAGTTTCACTTCCTAATAGACCAGCATACAGATGTAATCCAGAGGAAGCGAAAGAGAGTCAAAGGCAGGTCGGTGAGCTCTTAGAGAAGGGTTATGTGCGAGAATCACTTAGTCCATATTCCGTACCTACTTTGCTTGTACCGAAGAAAGATGGAACCATGAGGATGTGCATGGACAGCCGCGCTATCAACAAAAATAACAGTTAAGTATCGATTTCCTATACCCAGACTTGATGATTTGCTTGATGAGTTGCATGGTGCTGCATTGTTTTCTAAAGTCGATTTGATGAGTGGCTATCACCAAATTAGAATGAAAGAGGGAGATGAATGGAAAACAGCATTTAAAACTAAACAGGGGTTATATGAATGGATGGTAATGCCGTTTGGGTTATCTAATGCGCCTAGTATATTTATGAGGCTTATGAATCATGTTTTGAGGAAGTATATTGGGCTGTTTGTTGTAGTATATTTTGACGACATCCTGGTGTATAGCAAGACCTTTGATGATCATGTGAAGCATCTTAGAGTTTTGTTTGAAACTTTGCAAGATTCTAAGTTGTATGGGAAACTCACAAAGTGTTACTTCTGTAAAGAAAGTGTCGTGTTTCTTGGATATATTATCTCTAGCAGGGGAGTTAGAGTTGATGAGGAGAAAATTGAGGCAATTCGAGACTGGCCAAAACCTGCTAGTATCATTGATGTGAGGAGTTTCCATGGTTTAGCTTCTTTCTACAGGCGATTTGTGAAAGACTTCAGCTCTATTGTTGCTCCTATGACAGAATGCTTGAAAAACGGGAAAGAGTTTAGATGGAGTGAAGATGCGCAGAAAGCTTTTGAGCTAATTAAGGAAAAGTTGTGTATTGCTCCAGGTTTAGCACTTCCAGACTTTGCTAAAACATTCGAAATAGAGTGCGATGCTTCCGAGGTTGGAATTGGTGCTGTTTTGATGCAAGAAAAGAGACCGATTGCATTCTTCAGTGAAAAGTTAAATGGAGCGCGTTTGAACTACTCTATTTACGACAAGGAGTTCTATGCTTTGATTCGGACTCTGGAGGTATGGCAGCACTACTTGTTGCCTACAGAATTTGTTATACATACTGATCATGAAGCCTTGAAGTATCTTAAGGGGCAAAACAAGTTGAATCGAAGACATGCTAAATGGGTGGAGTTCATGGAGTCATTTCCTTATGTCATAAAGTACAAGAAAGGGCAAGTTAATGTGGTTGCTGATGCTCTTTCTAGGAGGTATGAACTGATCTCTATGTTGAATGCAAGGCTGATGGGTTTTGAACAGGTGAAGGATCAGTATGCCAATGATTCCTACTTTGTTAATGTGGTTGCCGAATGTGCAAAGGGAGCTTATGATGGGTTCTTTATGCATGAAGGTTACTTGTTCAAAATGGGCAGAATGTGTATTCCTTCAGGTTTGTTACGGGAATTGCTTGTGCGAGAGGCTCATAGTGGTGGTCTTAGTGGTCATTTTGGGGAGAAGAAGACTTATGAGCTGCTGAAAGAACATTTTTTTTTGGCCCAGTATGTTACGGGATGTACACAAGGTGATTGAAAGATGTGCTATTTGCAAGAGAGCTAAAGGTAAAGAGAATGCGTATGGACTATATATGCCACTGCCTATTCCAGAGCAACCATGGATGGACATTAGCATGGACTTTGTACTTGGACTACCAAGAACACAATGTGGGAAGGATTCAATAATGGTGGTGGTTGATCGATTCTCCAAAATGTCCCATTTCTTTCCTTGTACGAAAACTGACGATGCAGTATATGTTGCTGATTTGTTCTTTTAAGAGATTGTTCGTTTGCATGGAATTCCTAAAAGCATTGTCTCTGATCGTGATACGAAGTTCTTAAGCCACTTTTGGAAGACTCTTTGGAGGAAACTTGGAACAAAGTTACTTTTCAGTACGGCATGTCATCCACAAACTGATGGACAAACTGAGGTAGTAAACCGAACTTTATCTTCTTTGTTACGAGCTGTTATACATAAGTATTTGAAGAGTTGGGATACTTGTTTGCCGATTGTGGAGTTTGCATATAATCGTAGTGTGCATGGGGCTACAAAATTTTCACCATTTTAGGTTGTCTATGGCTTTAATCCTTGTGTTCCTATTGATCTTGTTCATATTCCAATTGATGAGAGGACATCTATGGATGGAATTAGAAAGGCAGAATTGATGAAGAAACTACATGAGCAGGTTCGACTACATATTGAGGAGAAAACAACAAAGTATGCTAAACAAGCTAACAAGGGGCGAAAGATGGTCAGGTTTTGAACCTGGAGATCTTGTTTGGATTCATATTAGCAAAGGGCAGATTTCCAAGCAAACGTAAGTCCAAGTTGATGCCAAGAGCTGACGGTCCATTTCGTATTATAGAGAAGGTGAATGACAATGCGTATAAGGTAGATCTTCCTGGTAATTACAACGTATCAGCTACTTTTAATGTGAAAGACTTATCTCCGTACTTGGATGATGATGACGATTCTGATTTGAGGACAAATCATTATCAACCCGGGGCTGATGATGTGCATCATGGGAATTATAATCCATCTCGTAAAGCTGAATCTAATATGCAAGAGGATTCAGATGGTCCAATGACAAGAGCGAGAGCGAAACAACTACAACGGGCCTTGACGAATCAAATTGCAATGATTGAAGCTGCGTCGAAGTTAAAAATTAGCAATCAGTTTGAAATTGGTTCAAGGGTGCTTATTTGCCTACAATTGGAACTTGGAGATGGGAAAAGCCCTTAATGGTTCTTTTCATGCTGGGCTACTTGTATTTGGATTCATAATGCAAGTGAAGGAATTGATGTTGTTTACGGTCAGAACAGTAGATGGATTTGAACCCAAATTTGAAGTCATCCAATGCATGTGAAAACAAGATTTATGTAGTTAAAATTCAAGTTCCGAACGTGATCTTTCTATATTGTCCATCCATGATTGCATTGGACTTTTGTGTCAAAAGTTATGGCTGTTTTTAAATTTCGTCTGCATATGTTTTTAGAAATGTATAAAAAAAAAACGTGTTTAGTTAAATTTGTCTACTTGCTTTATTAAAAGTCTAGTTTTTAGGCTTGACTTCTGTCATGTTGAATTCACCTAACTTTGGAGGGATGTTCCAAAGATAAATATGTATCAGAATATGAAATAAACACTTTTGGCCAAGATTTGAAAACTTAATTCAGAGAATTAAGAGTTGTTCTTCCAAATTCGTTTTGTGAAGAACCCTACCTTACTTATCACTCTTCAATCACAAAGAGTGTGGCGTCGAAATCCTAGATTGATCTTTGTGGCGTCTAGATCGACTTATCAAAGTATCATTCTAGTCTATCCTCCATCTTATTTACCTTAAATCTTTTTTTTTTTGGTAAGCTGACTTATGTATTAAAAGAAAATGATACAAAGAATATAATGGGCATACCCAAGATTTACAATGAGGACAGAAACGAAAATCAACAAATGGCTACAGGCTAGCCACAACAAAACAAAAACTTGGACCAACTAGATATGCTAGGGGTACAAAAACAACCAGCTAAACATCAAATTAAGAGTCCATGTTATTGACCCTCCAAAGTCTTTGGATCCTTATGTTTTCATCTGTTTGTTGAACATTAATTATCAAAACAAGCTTATCGCGAATGATACATTCGATTTGATCAAAAACCAAATTCGAAGCTTTAGACACATCTGCAAAGATCCTTGCATTCCGTTCTTGCCAGATACAATACACTGTAGCTGTGAAACCCAGTTTACGAGAAAAGTTGACGAAACTTTTTCCATGCCAAGAGACAGTGGCCAATCGAATCCATTCATCCAAGCTTTTTGTCATTCTTGGAATGTCGCATCTATCACAAACATTCCACCATAATGCTTTCGCAAAGGAGCATTCAAAGAACAAGTGGTTGTGATCTTCATTATTGCAGAGACAGAGTGAGCACCTATTGGGACCATGAATACCAAACCGATGAAGCCTATCCTGCGTTGAGAGTTTCCGTTGGATAGCCACCCAAAGAAGAAATGCATGTCTTGGGACAGCATTGTTGAACCACACGATGTCATGCCAATCAACCATTTGATGATGAATTCTTAGTTGTTCCCAAGCTACTTTGACTGAGAAACTCTGATTTGGCGAATCCAACCAAACAATCTCATCCTTTTGCCCCTTAGGAGTAGAGGTGGAAGGAATAGCTTCTAAAATGGGGTGCCAGCCAATAGCATGAGTGATAGGAATTCTCCATTCTAAGTTATTAATCAGCACGTTCACTCTCGCGTTGTGTTCCATACCTGAATCATAGATGAAACGTTCACCGTAGGTATCAGCGAGCGGGCTGTGAGGATGCCAATTGTCAAACCATAGAGAGGTTGTCATTCCATCTCCGATGACGTGCTTCATCTTCGGCCATGCTAAGGATCTGAGCTTTAGAATCTTTCCCCAAGCCCAAGAGCAGCTTCCTGGCGCCTTGATTGTCCAGAAATTCCTACCTCGCAAGAGATTGGATCTGATCCAAGTAGACCAGATTGAGCCATCTGAGTCATTGCACAAGTTCCAAATATGTTTCAACAAGGCAATCTTGTTCCATTCTGCTATCCTTTTTATGCCTAGCCCCCCCTCCTTTTTTGGAAGACATACCTGATCCCAAGCCACTTTAGCCCTGGTAGTGCTCATATCTGAACCTGACCAAAGAAAGGATCTCATAATTTGCTCAACATTTTTCACTACTTCCCCAGGTAATAGGAATAGAGATGCCCAATAGACCTGGATGGAGAATAAGACTGAGTTAATCAGTTGTACTCGCCCTGCGAAAAGAGAGTGTTCTACAGGTCCAATGTCGAACTTTGGCGGTAATTCGATCCACGAGGCCCTTACAATTAACAGCCTTTAGTCTGGACGAGATAAGAGGCACTCCCAAATATTTCATAGGAAGCTCCCCCTCTCTAAACCCAAGAATACTGATAATCTGTTCCCTCTCAGCTCCTAACGAACCGCTCAAGAAGATGTCACTTTTGTTTGGATTTGGATATAGACCTGATAGAACCTGAAACTCTGTGAGTACATTTTTGATCATACGGATTGAATGTACATCCCCTTTGCTGAATATCATCAAGTCGTCGGCAAAGCAAAGATGAGAAATTCTGTCCTTCTTGCATCTCCAGTGGAACTTGAAGTTTTGGTTGGCACTCATATTGCAGAACAGCCCTGACAGGATTTCCATGCATAGGACAAACAAATATGGAGATAATGGATCACCTTGTCTCAGCCCTCTCCCCCCTTGGAAGTAACCCGCAAGTTCACCGTTGACGTTGATTGAGAATTGACATGATGTAACACAAACCATGATCCAATCAATGACTGTTCTAGGGAATCCCATTTTTATCAACGTAGCATCAACGAAATCCCACCGAACAGAGTCATAAGCCTTTCATCAGGTCTACTTTCATAGCACAACGAGCAGGACCCGTAGTTGTGTGATAGCCTTTCATTAGTTCCTGAGACAAAAGAATATTGTCGCTGATTCTCCGTCCAGAGATAAAAGCTGTTTGATACGGACCTACTAAGGATGGTAAAACAACTTTCATTCTCCCAGCTAGAATCTTCGCGATGCATTTTGTATACTGTATTGCAGCAAGATTATAGGACGAAAATCTGTCAACCTCGTAGGATTAGCAACTTTAGGGATAAGGGAAATGGATGTAGCATTCATTTCTTTAAGCATTCTACGAGTCTGGAAGGAGCTAACAGCGTTGATTACATCTTCCCCCACTATGTGCCACATTCTTTTGAAGAAACCTGCGTTGAAGCCATCTGGACCAGGAGCTTTTGTTGTTTTTCAAACTAAACATAGCATGCTTAATCTCCTCTCTTGTGACATCTGTGCTAGTACATGCTGTTGAGTTGCCGACAATTTGTAAATAATTGCCGATTGCATCACTTTCCTCGTTCAGGACCCTAGGCATCTGTTTCACTCCCAATACACGCTGGAAGTATGCAATTACTTCTGATTTGACTGCCTCGTGTCCTTCATCGACTTCTCCATCCTCCCTTGTAACCGAGAGAAGCTTATTTCTATTCTGTCTACCATTTACTGATTTGTGAAAGTAGCTAGTATTCTGATCCCCCAAGCTAAGCCATTGTATCCTTGCCTTTTGTCTGAAAAAACACTCTTCCGCCCTGACAGTAGAAGCATAGTTACGAACAGCATCTCTTTCTCGCATACGCAATGTTGGATCCTCAGGCGCTGTATGCAGAGCTTGTTGAGCCCTATCCATGTGATCTTTTGCATCTTTTACTCTATCGGAAATATTGGAGAAGTGAGTCTTATTGAAATGTTTAAGTTCCTGCTTTAGCTTCCTTAGTTTGCAACACAGTTGATACATTGGACACCCTCCTGAATGGTGATCCCATACTTTCTTCACCAAGGGCATGAACTCGTCATGATCCATCCACATATCGAAGAATCTGAATGGTTTCTTTATGTTCTGAACATTGCCAGTGACTTTTACCACCATGGGAGAATGATCTGACATACCAGCAGGCAAGAATCTCGCTTCCGACAATGGGAAGCGCATATTCCACTTCTCATTCACAAGCACTCTATCTAGTTTCCGCATAATCATATTCTCAGGACATTGGTTCGTCCAAGTATAATGCATACCTGAATACCGAAGATCATCCACTTTCGCTTCACGTATACATGTTTCCAATCTGTCCATATGACCAGCCCACGTAGAAGACCCCCCTAACCTCTCTGACTGGTTGCGGATAGCATTAAAAGTCGCCCATAAGAATCCATGGGGTTTGACTCCCATTCATCACTACGACTCACAATATCAGACCATAAAGCCTCACGTACAGATGCATTATTGTCTCCGTAAATGATTGAAGTATTAAAACAGATATTGGTAGCTAATATCATGACAGAAACATGGATAGCCTGGTCTGACATTCCCAGAACATCCACCTTCACCAAATCAGCATTCCAACAAACCCAAATACGACCACGACAAGAGAAATCATAATTATACAAGAATGACCAATTACGCAGAAGAAGTTGCGAAACATTATCTTTATTCCTGTCTCTAAACCCGAGTTTCAACCAAACCAAAAAAAACCATCCTCTCTTGATGGATGAGCTGACGCAGTTCTGAATGCTTTATGGGATCATTCAAACCTCTAACATTCCAACATCCAATAATCATAGGGAAATAGAGAGGAGTACCAAACATCAACACACGGATTACCTTGACTTGCCCCCCTCGAGGAGCTAGATTTCTTACTCTTCTTTGAAAAGCCTGGAGAACCCGTTTTCTTTTTTTCTAGAGAGTCTCTAGCCTTGCTAGCTAACTGATTAATAAAAGTTTCCCCGTCAGAAGAAATCGGACTTTTGCGGACTTGTTGGGATCAGTGACGTCGACTCCTTATCATCATCTTCCTTACCTGTACCACCTCCCATAACTCCAATATCAACATTCACCTCATGACTAACAGGGTTCATGGTTGCATTACAGATGGTTGAACTTTGATCTAAAGAAGTACATGCATCCCCTTCCTCCGGCACCATGTCTGCTCGTAAGCTCTTCAAAATAAGAGGAGAGGTAGGATTTTCATCTTCATAACAACCAGCATTGGGCACATCTAATGTCGCAGATTCATTCGTATTACAATCAGCACTCTGTAAAGCAGATGCTAAACAACCATTCTCATTACAATTAAGCTCTTTAGATGCCAAACAATCATTCTCACCAATTGTAACACCCTTATTTCGTTTACCAACTACCTGCCATTGAAGCTGATTCTGCTTATTATCTGAATGTTTAGAGTTCACAGCTCCTATTTTCCTTTTGCCCTCTGCCCCCATTGTACGATCATCAACTTTACTGGTAGCACATATCGCTGTGGTATGTCCAAAGACATTGCAATTATTGCACCTTGAAGGAATCCATTCATAATCCGCTGAAATTGTTATGAATAACCCATTTGGACAGCGAAGGTCGTATTCCTTCACCAGCGTTTTCGAAGCTTCTATCTCAACGCAAACTCTTGCGTAGCTAAGCCTTTTACGCAACAATGTAGTAAGGTCAGCATGAAGGGGAACCCCAATAGCACTCGCTACATAACTCAGCCCCTTAACAGTCCAATACTCGAGAGGAACATTGTAGAGCTTAACCCATACCGGAACTCTATCCAGATCATCTTTCAAAAATTGCATGTTCGGATGCCAACGTTTAAGCACCAAAGGTCTGTTGGCCATGTGCCATGGGGCTCTCTCCAGAACATTAGTGGCGCGATCGACAGAATCAAAAGTGAAGAGAAAGAATCCATTATCAGAAAGAATAAAACTTCGGATAGACCGTGGGAGCCCCATATTCTTTTAGCAATAGAATTAACAACAGGATAGGGTAATTTCTGACCCACGAAATGACCAACTAGAGTGGATTTTCCAAAGTTCACAGCCATCCTCAAACACATCAAGTGGAGGAGCTACTGTCACACGACCATCAGTTATTGCAGGGGGAGCAAAATGCAAGTTACGGACTGGATTCATATCAAGGGACATCCTACCCTTATTTTCATCAACATCAGAGCCCTTCAAAGCATTTAAAAAATTCAATTTGGGGCTAAGGTGTAGCTGTTCTTGTTGCTTAGACCCAACTTCAACTCATCACCTTTAGAACCCAACACAGGATTCATGTCATGACTATTTAGCATGTCTTGGAGCTCTAATTGTAAAGTATGTCCAGATTTAACTCCATTGTGTTGTTCAATGTCAGAGCTAACCATTGGAACAATTTGACAGCAGAACACAAAGACCAGCATACAAATACTAGAAAAAACTCAGTCCAAGAAGCACTAAATAAGCGACCAGCACTATGATTGGAACACCGATCAATTCAAACATCCCAACGGTTCAAAGGAAGATACACATGTTATGTATAACATATTCAAATATCAGCACAGTTTAACGGTTGGATCGCCGCAAATCTTAATTATACCGAAACTGACCTGAGAATGACGACCTTCTGTTGAACATGTAGACAACGTTGCTGGAGGCTTAATTTCTAATCTCCACCGTTCAGAATGTGTATCATAACCCGATGCATCACATATCCAAAAATAAGCTTGATCCAACGGTGGAAGAAGGAGAAATATGCCGGCGGCTCTGACTATTCCGAGACGGATTTCTCCAGAAATATTCAAATGGCTGGCTTTCCGCAGGAGGAATCCAATAATGGACGATCCCTCTGGACAGAATGTAGGCAATATAGATGTTCACAACATACCAAAAAATAGTCTGGATCCAACGGTATAACAAGGCAAAACGGGCCGGCGACTCTGACAGCACTAGGGGGTTTTCCAGAAAATTTCAATTGTCCAGATTTCTTAAACGGCGGAAGCTTTAGAAGATCCCTCCGGTCAGAATGTAGACAATAGTTCAGTTCACAACATAACCAAATCTTGGCTTGATCCAACGGTGGTCGCCGGAGATATGGCTGTTGGAGCACCGCCCCTTTGAATCTTTCCTCTCTAACCTCTCTCTAACCTCTCTCTATACTCTTAAATCACTACAATCCAGCCTAAATACCAAAAGAAAGAGAACACAAACCAGACCATCCTTCATCCATTTTCGTTAGAATCAATTGTTGCCGATTTTCAAATCATTCACGGCACCTCTCCATAAATTTTATTTTTGTTGGTCAATTGATTGATAATAAGTGTAATGTCAATTTCTCCCATTCTGGTTATATTATGCCGTATCAAGTGTCAGGGAAGATGGTCGCAAAGGGGTCTAAAGTAGGACAACTCTTTCCTCTTCACCTTTCTCCTTCCATTATTATCCCTAGTTTTCCTTTACCTTTTTTTTGCATATAATATTGTTGGTTGTGGAACTAAGATGTGGCATAGACGTCTAAGCCACCATACTTTGTTTAATTCTGGATTATTAGGAAATAAAGCATGTTCTTCTCTTGATTTTCTTTTAATTGTACATCATGCAAAACTTGGCAAAAGTAAAGTTCTAACCTTTTCCTCATAATGCAATCTCGTCCCTCATAATGTTTTGAGATTATTCATAATGAATGTTTGGGTTATTGCACCCGTTGTTTCTCATGAGCATTACATATACTTTGTTACTTTTATTGGTGACTTTAGTCGCTTTACTTGAGTTTCCTTCCTTCGGGCTAAGACTGAAGTTTTTTCCAGTCTTTAAGTGCTTCCTTGCACTTCTTGAGACTTAATTATCTGCTAGCATCAAGGTCTTGCACTCTGATTCTGGCGGTGAATACATGTCTAATGAGTTTTCATGATTTTTCTTCAAAGTAAAAGGAATCATGTCTTAGCGTTCTTGGTCCTTTTACACTATAACAAAACGGTGTTTCTAAGAGAAAAAATCGTCACCTTCTTGAATGTGGTAAGAACTCCTTTACTTGAATCATCTGATCCTCCTTGTTTTAGGTGTGAAGAACCTTTTAAGTTAATTCACTTGATCAATCGCTTACCATCTCCTATGTTTAATCATGTTTCTCATTTCTTTAAAGTTGTTTGGTCATTCTCTTTTATACTCTGATCTTCATACATTTGATTGTGTTTGTTTTGTGCATCTTCTTACTCATGAACAACATAAACTTACTACTCAGTCTGTTAAATGTATTTTTCTTGTTTATGCTATCCCTCAAAAAGGTTATGTTTGTTATTATCCCTATGCTCGTCGTTTACAAGTTTTTAGAAATGTGATTTTCTTTGAAAATCAATATTTGTTTCCATCTCATGTTAAGCAACCATATGCCTCTTTATCTCTTCTGCCTAGTTTTTTTTATTCCCCAACAATTATGGAAAGGTTCAAACCTGGCTTTGTTTATGAAAGACATGGTCGACTTGAGCCTAATTCCACTTCCTCTATGCTCCCTTCTAATTTTAACCCGATGCCTAATCTTGCTCTTGATTCAACCACTTTTCGTCAGTCTACTCGTCTTTCTCAACCCCCTGATTGGTATGATTTCTTCTCTCCTATCTCTCTTATTGCTACTTTATCAACTATTTCCATTCCTTCTTGCTACAAACAAGCCATGGAACATGAGTGTTGGCAAAATGCAATACAAGCATAACTTCAAGCACTTGAGGAGAATCACACTTGGGATATTGTTTCTTATCCTCCTATAGTCAAACCTATGGGGATTAAATGGGTTTTCTCTGTAAAACATCGTTCTAATGGCTCTTTAGATCGGAACAAAGCTCGCCTCGTAGCTTTGGGTAACAAACAGGAATACGAGGTTGATTATGAGGAGACTTTTGCTCATGTTGCTAAAATTACCATAGTTCAAATCATCTTAGCTATTGTCGTTTCACAGTCATGACAACTACATCAGATGGATGTGAAGAATGTCTTTCTTCATGGTGTTCAACAGGAAGAGAAACATGAAGTTTCTTTGTATGACGATTTCTTCTCCTCATAATGTCTATAAGCTAAGGTGTTCTTTGTATGGGCTCAAACAAGCGCCCCAAGCTTGGTTTGAGAAGTTTTGTAGTACACTTGTTTCCTATAGTTTTACATAAAGTCAATATGATTCTTCTATCTTCTTCCACATATCTGCATCGGGTAGTCGTTCTTTTGGTTTATATGGATAATATTATCATTACTGGCACTAAGTGATGCGAACCTCGTGATCACGCAACCCACAATCAAGATTGAGATCTGATCCCGGAAACCCGAAATAGATCTGATATGAGTGTGACACAATGGAACCTGCCCAAGGCACCAACATTATTGGAAAGAGTAGAATGACGCCACAAAGCCAGTTAATCTTCGATAAGTTAGATTCAGTTCCTTCAAGAACTAAAGAATGCAAGAATCACTCTCACACGTTAAAACTGAAAAATTCAGAATAATAACATCAAAGCTGCCGAAATTTTGGCTTACATGGGTTTAAATAGTTCCTGAAGAATTAACCCTAATGGACCCCTTATGTGGACTTATATGAGGTCCACTCAAAATTGGCCCAAACCCTAATCTGAAAGCCCATAACTTAATCCAAACAAGCCTAGGATCCTAGCTTTAAAACAAAGTATTAATTAAAGCCCAAACAAGCCTTGGGGTGTAGCTAACAAAAATAAAATAAAGCCTTTTTTTTTGGTAAGCTGACTTATGTATTAAAAGAAAATGATACAAAGAATATAATGGGCATACCCAAGATTTACAATGAGGACAGAAACGAAAACCAACAAATGGCTACAGGCTAGCCACAACAAAACAAAAACTTGGACCAACTAGATATGCTAGGAGTACAAAAACAACCAGCTAAACATCAAATTAAGAGTCCATGTTATTGACCCTCCAAAGTCTTTGGATCCTTATGTTTTCATCTGTTTGTTGAACATTCCTCATCAAAAACAAGCTTATCGCGAATGATACATTCGATTGATCAAAAAACCAAATTCGAAGCTTTAGACACATCTGCAAAGATCCTTGCATTCCGTTCTTGCCAGATACAATACACTGTAGCTGCGAAACCCAGTTTACGAGAAAAGTTGACGAAACTTTTTTCCATGCCAAGAGACAGTGGCCAATCGAATCCATTCATCCAAGCTTTTTGTCATTCTTGGAATGTCGCATCTATCACAAACATTCCACCATAATGCTTTCGCAAAGGAGCATTCGAAGAACAAGTGGTTGTGATCTTCATTATTGCAGAGACAGAGTGAGCACCTATTGGGACCATGAATACCAAAACCGATGAAGTCTATCCTGCGTTGAGAGTTTCCGTTGGATAGCCACCCAAAGAAGAAATGCATGTCTTGGGACAGCATTGTTGAACCACACGATGTCATGCCAATCAACCATTTGATGATGAATTCTTAGTTGTTCCCAAGCTACTTTGACTGAGAAACTCTGATTTGGTGAATCCAAACCAAACAATCTCATCCTTTTGCCCCTTAGGAGTAGAGGTGGAAGGAATAGCTTCTAAAATGGGGTGCCAGCCAATAGCATGAGTGATAGGAATTCTCCATTCTAAGTTATTAATCAGCACGTTCACTCTCGCGTTGTGTTCCATACCTGAATCATAGATGAAACGTTCACCGTAGGTATCAGCGAGCGGGCTGTGAGGATGCCAATTGTCAAACCATAGAGAGGTTGTCATTCCATCTCCGATGACGTTGCTTTCATCTTCGGCCATGCTAAGGATCTGAGCTTTAGAATCTTTCCCCAAGCCCAAGAGCAGCTTCCTGGCGCCTTGATTGTCCAGAAATTCCTACCTCGCAAGAGATTGGATCTGATCCAAGTAGACCAGATTGAGCCATCTGAGTCATTGCACAAGTTCCAAATATGTTTCAGCAAGGCAATCTTGTTCCATTCTGCTATCCTTTTTATGCCTAGCCCCCCCTCCTTTTTTGGAAGACATACCTGATCCCAAGCCACTTTAGCCCTGGTAGTGCTCATATCTGAACCTGACCAAAGAAAGGATCTCATAATATGCTCAACATTTTTCACTACTTCCCCAGGTAATAGGAATAGAGATGCCCAATAGACCTGGATGGAGAATAAGACTGAGTTAATCAGTTGTACTCGCCCTGCGAAAGAGAGTGTTCTCCAGGTCCAATGTCGAACTTTGGCGGTAATTCGATCCACGAGGCCCTTACAATTAACAGCCTTTAGTCTGGACGAGATAAGAGGCACTCCCAAATATTTCATAGGAATCTCCCCCTCTCTAAACCCAAGAATACTGATAATCTGTTCCCTCTCGGCTCCTAACGAACCGCTCAAGAAGATGTCACTTTTGTTTGGATTTGGATATAGACCTGATAGAACATGAAACTCTGTGAGTACATTTTTGATCATACGGATTGAATGTACATCCCCTTTGCTGAATATCATCAAGTCGTCGGCAAAGCAAAGATGAGAAATTCTGTCCTTCTTGCATCTCCAGTGGAACTTGAAGTTTTGGTTGGCACTCATATTGCAGAACAGCCCTGACAGGATTTCCATGCATAGGACAAACAAATATGGAGATAATGGATCACCTTGTCTCAGCCCTCTCCCCCCTTGGAAGTAACCCGCAAGTTCACCGTTGACGTTGATTGAGAATTGACATGATGTAACACAAACCATGATCCAATCAATGACTGTTCTAGGGAATCCCATTTTTATCAACGTAGCATCAACGAAATCCCACCGAACAGAGTCATAAGCCTTCATCAGGTCTACTTTCATAGCACAACGAGCAGGACCCGTAGTTGTGTGATAGCCTTTCATTAGTTCCTGAGACAAAAGAATATTGTCGCTGATTCTCCGTCCAGAGATAAAAGCTGTTTGATACGGACCTACTAAGGATGGTAAAACAACTTTCATTCTCCCAGCTAGAATCTTCGCGATGCATTTGTATACTGTATTGCAGCAAGATATAGGACGAAAATCTGTCAACCTCGTAGGATTAGCAACTTTAGGGATAAGGGAAATGGATGTAGCATTCATTTCTTTAAGCATTCTACGAGTCTGAAAGAAGGAGCTAACAGCGTTGATTACATCTCCCCCCACTATGTGCCACATTCTTTTGAAGAAACCTGCGTTGAAGCCATCCGGACCAGGAGCTTTGTTGTTTTTCAAACTAAACATAGCATGCTTAATCTCCTCTCTTGTTACATCTTGTGCTAGTACATGTTATTAAGTTGACGACAGTTTGTAATTAATTGCCGATTGCATCACTTCCTCGTTCAGGACCCTAGGCATCTGTTTCACTCCCAATACACGCTGGAAGTATGCAATTACTTCTGATTTGACTGCCTCGTGTCCTTCAGCGACTTCTCCATCCTCCCTTGTAACCGAGAGAAGCTTATTTCTATTCTGTCTACCATTTACTGATTTGTGAAAGTAGCTAGTATTCTGATCCCCCAAGCTAAGCCATTGTATCCTTGCCTTTTGTCTGAAAAAACACTCTTCCGCCCTGACAGTAGAAGCATAGTTACGAACAGCATCTCTTTCTCGCATACGCAATGTTGGATCCTTGGCGCTGTATGCAGAGCTTGTTGAGCCCTATCCATGTGATCTTTTGCATCTTTGACTCTATCGGAAATATTGGAGAAGTGAGTCTTATTGAAATGTTTAGGTTCCTGCTTTAGCTTCCTTAGTTTGCAACACAGTTGATACATTGGACACCCTCCTGAATGCTGATCCCACACTTTCTTCACCAAGGGCATGAACTCGTCATGATCCATCCACATATCGAAGAATCTGAATGGTTTCTTTATGTTCTGAACATTGCCAGTGACTTTTACCACCATGGGAGAATGATCTGACATACCAGCAGGCAAGAATCTCGCTTCCGACAATGGGAAGCGCATATTCCACTTCTCATTCACAAGCACTCTATCTAGTTTCCGCATAATCATATTCTCAGGACATTGGTTCGTCCAAGTATAATGCATACCTGAATACCGAAGATCATCCACTTTCGCTTCACGTATACATGTTTCCAATCTGTCCATATGACCAGCCCACGTAGAAGACCCCCCTAACCTCTCTGACTGGTTGCGGATAGCATTAAAGTCGCCCATAAGAATCCATGGGGTTGACTCCCATCCATCACTACGACTCATAATATCAGACCATAAAGCCTCACGTACAGATGCATTATTGTCTCCGTAAATGATTGAAGTATTAAAACAGATATTGGTAGCTAATATCATGACAGAAACATGGATAGCCTGGTCTGACATTCCCAGAACATCCACCTTCACCAAATCAGCATTCCAACAAACCCAAATACGACCACGACAAGAGAAATCATAATTATACAAGAATGACCAATTACGCAGAAGAAGTTGCGAAACATTATCTTTATTCCTGTCTCTAACCCGAGTTTCAACCAAACCAAAAAAAACCATCCTCTCTTGATGGATGAGCTGACGTAGTTCTGAATGCTTTATGGGATCATTCAAACCTCTAACATTCCAACATCCAATAATCATAGGGAAATAGAGAGGAGTACCAAACATCAACACATGGATTACCTTGACTTGCCCCCCCTCAAGGAGCCAGATTTCTTACTCTTCTTTGAAAAGCCTGGAGAACCCGTTTTCTTTTTTTCTAGAGAGTCTCTAGCCTTGCTAGCTAACTGATTAATAAAAGTTTCCCCGTCAGAAGAAATCGGACTTTGCGGACTTGTTGGGATCAGTGACGTCGACTCCTTATCATCATCTTCCTTACCTGTACCACCTCCCATAACTCCAATATCAACATTCACCTCATGACTAACAGGGTTCATGGTTGCATTACAGATGGTTGAACTTTGATCTAAAGAAGTACATGCATCCCCTTCCTCTGGCACCATGTCTGCTCGTAAGCTCTTCAAAATAAGAGGAGAGGTAGGATTTTCATCTTCATAACAACCAGCATTGGGCACATCTAATGTCGCAGATTCATTCGTATTACAAGCAGCACTCTGTAAAGCAGATGCTAAACAACCATTCTCATTACAATTAAGCTCTTTAGATGCCAAACAATCATTCTCACCAATCGTAACACCCTTATTTCGTTTACCAACTACCTGCCATTGAAGCTGATTCTGCTTATTATCTGCATGTTTAGAGTTAACAGCTCCTATTTTCCTTTTGCCCTCTGCCCCCATTGTACGATCATCAACTTTACTGGTAGCACATATCGCTGTGGTATGTCCAAAGACATTGCAATTATTGCACCTTGAAGGAATCCATTCATAATCCGCTGAAATTGTTATGAATAACCCATTTGGACAGCGAATTCTTAGTTGTTCCCAAGCTACTTTGACCGAGAAACTCTGATTTGGGGAACCCAACCAAACAATCTCATCCTTTTGCCCCTTAGGAGTAGATGTGGAAGGAATGGCTTCTATAATGGGGTGCCAGCCAATAGCATGAGTGATAGGAATTCTCCATTCTAAGTTATTAATCAGCACTTTCACTCTCGTGTTGTGTTCTATACCTGAATCATAGATGAAACATTCACTGTAAGTATCAACGAGGGGGCTGTGAGGATGCCAATGTCAAAACCATAGAGAGGTTGTCATTCCATCTCCGATGATGTGCTTCATCTTCGGCCATGCTAAGGATCTGAGCTTTAGAATCTTCCCCAAGCCCGAGAGCAGTTTCCTGGCGCCTTGATTGTCCAGAAATTCCTACCTCGCAAGAGATTGGATCTGATCCAAGTAGACCAGATTGAGCCATCTGAGTCATTGCACAAGTTCCAAATATGTTTCAACAAGGCAATCTTGTTCCATTCTGCTATCCTTTTTATGCCTAGCCCCCCCTCCTTTTTTGGAAGACATACCTGATCCCAAGCCACTTTAGCCCTGGTAGTGCTCATATCTGAACCTGACCAAAGAAAGGATCTCATAATTTGCTCAACATTTTTCACTACTTCCCCAGGTAATAGGAATAGAGATGCCCAATAGACTTGGATGGAGAATTAAGTAATTAACACATTGTGTTAGTTTTAATAATGTTATTAATTTCTTGTTTTCTTTTCTTTTCTTGAAACTAAAAAGCTAAAATTGAAATATACAAAGAGTCTAAATTAGTCGAAAGAAAACTCACATCAAGCAAGCAATCATCATCGTTGTCATAAGTACTCCTTGGCTGCTGCTGCTTCTTCTTTTTCTGCAGCTCAAGCAATGCCAGTCAAATTGGTGCTACATTGGAGAGGTAGCACCCCGTAATGGTAGCACCCCTTGGCTACTACCTTTCCAATTGATGCAAACCTCATGATCACGTGGTCACGCAACCCACACGCAAAGACATCAATTCTCGGAAAGTCAAGTAAATCAAATTTGATAGGATTGTGAAACAATCAGATCGGATTTTGACACCAACACTATTTGAAACAGAAACCATAAAAATAACCCAACGAATATTGATCTGGGCAATGAAAAAACAATCAGATCGAATTCTGACATAAAATGTTGTCTAGTTTTATTGCAATAGTCATAATTCTCAATGTAACTGTTGGATCAGGTTGGAATTTTACATGGAATCTGCTGACATAGGGTCCTACCTTAGGTTAAAATTTTGGGTCAATCGAAGTTCGAGAAGATATGGAAATACTGGTCAACAAAGGTTGTATAAATTTTGTTATTTTCTTTTTTTTGTGAACTTCCTATTTGGCTTGGATTCTTTTCCTACAAGGATGTGGCAGCTGGTTTTGAGAATTTCCAAGTCTTGCAAGGATATTTTAATGGGCAACAACATAGTTTCTATGTATGGTATGGACTCCATATTAGTGTGGAATTCTTATGGTGTATGGAAACAATTATTCTATCCTCATTAAATAAGTTTCCAAGTCAGCTAAGAATACTTTGCACACAATTAAACTAAAGAGGAGGCAACTTCAGATTTGATTCTCCTAACTTATATGAGACTTCTAAAAGGCAGCAAATCTGATCATATCATATTAAGGATATTAAATTCAGAATTATTATTATTATTATTATTATTATTAGTTGAAGGTTTATTTATATTATTTGGTTTAATTGTAAGTGGACATCATATAAATCCACATTAGGGTTAATAAAACTAGAGTCAGTATAAATAAAGGCATAACCAGATATGTAAATCTCGAGAAAAAAAAATAAAAAATAAAAATCAAGGTTGGATTAAATTAAAGGAAATAAACTAAACTAGAAAGAAGTGGGGGCAAAACAAATACACTTAAAGAAGATGGGGCCTAAATGAAAATAAGAATAATTATAGAGCGTAAGTAATCCTCTTGTCACTAAAAACAGATCTTCAGATAACGTAAAGAAAGAAAAAAGGGAGTTTTATGTTCATTTTTACAAATCAAGATAGAAACACCAAAATTACAAAAAAAAAAAAAAAAACCCATCCAAGATTAAGGGTTGTACGTAAAATAAACACTGGTGGGAAAGGGATTGACAAGAAGAGAAGAGGGGAGGGCCGGCTACAATTAGAAAGAAAAACAAACAAGAAGAGGGATCGAAACTTTGATGCGTATCGGGTAAGGTATTCTAAACCTACTTTTATGAGTCATTTCAAGTTGATTATGAATTGATGCCTGTATGTTAAATTATAGATTTTAGTTCTTAGACTTAAATTGAGGAAAAAGTATGAGTTGCTAAATTAAAGAACTTCATGTGTTGTGTATAAATGGAAAGGCTGACGAATCTGGACAGTTTCGTCTCTTGATTTTCAAAGAGATTTCGGGCAAGAATCTCGCTTCCGACAATGGGAAGCGCATATTCCACTTCTCATTCACAAGCACTCTATCTAGTTTCCGCATAATCATATTCTCAGGACATTGGTTCGTCCAAGTATAATGCATACCTGAATACCGAAGATCATCCACTTTCGCTTCACGTATACATGTTTCCAATCTGTCCATATGACCAGCCCACGTAGAAGACCCTCCTAACCTCTCTGACTGGTTGCGGATAGCATTAAAGTCGTCCATGAGAATCCATGGGGTTGACTCCCATCCATCACTACGACTCACAATATCAGACCATAAAGCCTCACGTAAGGATGCATTATTGTCTCCGTAAATGATTGAAGTATTAAAACAGATATTGGTAGCTAATATCATGACAAAAACATGGATAGCCTGGTCTGACATTCCCAGAACATCCACCTTCACCAAATCCGCATTCCAACAAACCCAAATACGGCCACGACAAGAGAAATCATAATTATACAAGAATGACCAATTAGGCAGAAGAAGTTGCGAAACATTATCTTTATTCCTGTCTCTAACCCGAGTTTCAACCAAACCAAAAAAAACCATCCTCTCTTGATGGATGAGCTGACGCAGTTCTGAATGCTTTATGGGATCATTCAAACCTCTAACATTCCAACATCCAATAATCATAGGGAAATAGAGAGGAGTACCAAACAGCAACACACTGATTACCTTGACTTGCCCCCCCTCGAGGAGCCAGATTTCTTACTCTTCTTTGAAAAAGCCTGGAGAACCCGTTTCTTTTTCTCTAGAGAGTCGCTAGCCTTGCTAGCTAACTGATTAATAAAAGTTTCCCCGTCAGAAGAAATCGGACTTTGCGGACTTGTTGGGATCAGTGACGTCGACTCCTTATCATCATCTTCCTTGCCTGTATCACCTCCTATAGCTCCAATATCAACATTCACCTCATGACTAACAGGGTTCATGGTTGCATAAGCAATTGTATTACAGATGGTTGAACTTTGATCTAAAGAAGTACATGCATCCCCTTCCTCCAGCACAATGTCTGCTCGTAAGCTCTTCAAACAAGAGGAGAGGTAGGATTTTCATCTTCATAACAACCAGCATTGGGCACATCTGATGTCGCAGTTTTCATTCGTATTACAATCAGCAATATGTAAAGCAGATGCTAAACAACCATTCTCATTACAATTAAGCTCTTTTAGATGCCAAACAATCATTCTCACCAATCGTAACACCCTTAGTTCGTTTACCAACTACCTGCCATTGAAGTTGATTCTGCTTATTATCTGCGGGTTTAGAGTTCACAGCTCCTATTTTCCTTTGCCCTCTGCCCCCATTGTACGATCATCAACTTTACTGGTAGCACATATCGCTGTGGTATGTCCAAAGACATTGCAATTACTGGCACCTTGAAGGTATCCATTCATAATCCGCTGAAATTGTTATGAATAACCATTTGGACAGCGAAGGTCGTATTCCTTCACCAGCGTTTTCGAAGCTTCTATCTCAACGCAAACTCTTGCGTAGCTAAGCCTTTTACGCAACAATGTAGTAAGGTCAGCATGAAGGGGAACCCCAATAGCACTCGCTACACAACTCACCCCTTAACAGTCCAATACTCTAGAGGGAACATTATAGAGCTTAACCCATACTGGAACTCTATCCAGATCATCTTTCAAAAATTGCATGTTCGGATGCCAACGTTTAAGCACCAAAGGTCTGTTGGCCATGTGCCATGGGGCTCTCTCCAGAACATTAGTGGCGCGATCAACAGAATCAAAAGTGAAGAGAAAGAATCCATTATCAGAAGATAAAACTTCGGATAGACCATGGGAGCCCCATATTCTTTTGGCAATAGAATTAACAACAGGATAGGGTAATTTCTGACCCACGAAATGACCAACTAGAGTGGACTTCCAAAGTTCACAGCCATCCTCAAACACATCAAGTGGAGGAGCTACTGTCACACGACCATCAGTTATTGCAGGGGGAGCAAAATGCAAGTTACGGACTGGATTCATATCAAGGGACATCCTACCCTTATTGTCATCAACATCAGGCCTACACCAAAATCGGTAAGTGAGGTAAGGAGTTTTCATGGACTTGCGAGTTTTTATAGAAGGTTTGTGAAGGATTTTAGTACTATTGCTGCACCTTTAACTGAAATTGTTAAAAAGTCTGTTGGATTCAAATGGAATGATGAACAGGATAAGGCTTTTAATTTGTTGAAAGATAAACTTTGTTCGGCACCTGTTTTAGCTTTGCGAGACTTTACGAGAGCTTTTGAAGTTGAATGTGATGCGTCAGGTATTGGTATAGGAGCTGTGTTAATGCAGGATAAAAGGCCTATTGCGTATTTCAGCGAAAAACTTAATGGGGCAGCTTTGAATTACCCTACATATGACAAGGAGCTCTATGCCTTGGTAAGAACTCTAGAGACGTGGCAGCATTACCTGTGGCCCAAGGAGTTTGTGATACATTCTGATCATGAATCATTGAAGCACTTGAAAGGGCAAGGTAAGTTGAGTAGGAGACATGCCAAATGGGTGGAATTTATTGAAACATTTCCGTATGTGATCAAGTATAAGCAAGGAAAAGAAAACATTGTGGCTGATGCACTTTCGCGCAGGTATGTTTCTTTTATCTACTTTGGATGCTAGATTTCTAGGATTTGAACACACAAAAGAATTGTACAAGGATGATAGTGATTTTGCTAATGTTTACAATGCTTGCGAAACTTCGGCTTTTGGGAAGTTTTATAGACTTGATGGATATTTGTTTAAAGAGAGTCGATTGTGTGTTCCATTAAGTTCTATGCGTGAATTGCTTGTACGTGAAGCACATGGGGGCGGTTTGATGGGGCAATTTTGGTGTTGTTAAGACTTTGGATGTGTTGCATGAGCATTTTTTATTGGCCTAAAAATGAAAAAGGATGTGCAGCGCATATGTGATAAATGCATAACTTGTAGGAAAGCAAAGTCTAGGACTCAACCACATGGCTTGTACACCCCTTTACCTGTACCTAAGGAGCCATGGGTAGACATTTCGATGGATTTCATCTTAAGTTTACCTAGGTCAAAACGGGGTAGGGATTCAATCTTTGTAGTTGTTGATAGGTTTTCAAAGATGGCACACTTTATTTCATGTCATAAAACCGATGATGCCACTAACATTGCTGATTTGTTCTTTAGGGAGATAGTACGACTTCACGGGGTCCCTAAGAGCATTGTTTCTGATAGAGATGTCAAGTTCCACATGATCCAAACAAGCCTTGGATCCTAGCTCAAAACAAAGTTTTAATTAAGCCCAAACATTAAAGAAAATAATAATAATAAACTAATCTGTCATTAAATACCACCAGCCCTTCTTTTCTTGTGTAGCGAGGATGAATAACGAATCCTTATAAGAAAACGATTCTGAAACTTTTTTTTTTTTGGTAAGCTGACTTATGTATTAAAAGAAAATGATACAAAGAATATAATGGGCATACCCAAGATTTACAATGAGGACAGAAACGAAAACCAACAAATGGCTACAAGCTAGCCACAACAAAACAAAAACTTGGACCAACTAGATATGCTAGGGGTACAAAAACAACCAGCTAAACATCAAATTAAGAGTCCATGTTATTGACCCTCCAAAGTCTTTGGATCCTTATGTTTTCATCTGTTTGTTGAACATTCCTTATCAAAACAAGCTTATCGCGAATGATACATTCGATTTGATCAAAAACCAAATTCGAAGCTTTAGACACATCTGCAAAGATCCTTGCATTCCGTTCTTGCCAGATACAATACACTGTAGCTGCGAAACCCAGTTTACGAGAAAAGTTGACGAAACTTTTTCCACGCCAAGAGACAGTGGCCAATCGAATCCATTCATCCAAGCTTTTTGTCATTCTTGGAAAAGGATTCTGAAACATTAATGAATCACCGCCACACTTAGAGACCACATGAATCCTGCAAGAACAATTGCGCGATCATGTATATTTTTTCCTCTTGATGCATTTCATTTTAATTTTAAGCCAGACATTATTCGATTTTTACCTTCTTTTCATGGCTTAGATTTAGAAAATCCATACTTGCATTTGAGAGAATTTGAAGAAGTTTGTAACACTTATAATGACTCAAATTGTAGCATGAACACCATCAGATTAAAGCTTTTCCTTTTTGTTTAAAAGATAAAGCTAAAACATGGCTACAAAAGTTGAGACCAGGATCCATTCATGCTTAGGATGAAATGTAACAACAATTTATAAAGAAGCTTTTTCCATCTCACAGAACAAACTCTTTTAAAAGACAAATCACCACTTTCACTAAAAAACGAGGAGAAACATTTTACCAATGTTGGGATAGGTATCGAGACTTGCTTAATACTTGCCCTCATCATGGTTTTGAAACATGGAGATTGGTTTCACATTTTTTATGAAGGGTTAACACCTAAAGATAAACAAATGGTGGAATTGATGTGCAATGGAACTTTTGAAAATAAAGACCTTGATGAAGCAATTGAGTACCTAGACTTGCTAGTTGAAAAATGCTTAAAATTGGGACACTACAGACACTTATGACGCACCGGGTAAAACTCAACCTCATACATCTAGTGGAGGTATGTACAACCTTAGGGAAGATCATAGCCTCCATGCCAAATTTGCATCCTTAATTAGAAAAATCGAGGCATTTGAATTTTAAAAGAGTGGTCAATTAAAATCTGTTCAAAACATTATGTGTCAAATATGTGAAATGAATGAAAATGCAACCAATGACTGTCCAACTTTGCCTTCTTAAGGAATGCCTTCATGAACAAGCCCATGCTTTAAACAGTTTCCAAAGGCCCAATCTAACCCATGCAAACATACAACCCTGGTTGGAGAAATCACCCAAATTTCAGTTGGAAGAGTGGTAACAATAATGCACAAACTTCACAGCCACCGTTTCAAGCACACCATAATTTCCAAAATTCTCATGGATATGCACCTCCTTATGCTCCACCTCCTAGAAGAAATCATGAGGAAACATTGCATGCATTCATTGAAAAACAAGAGACAATCAACACTCAACTTACTCAAAGCATGACAGATTTTAAAGATGCTCTTGTAAAATTCATATCTGCTCTTAATTTTCAAGAGAAAGGTAAGTTTTCATCTCAACCACAGCAAAATCCAAAGGGGTGATACAAATGCAAGTAGTTCTAGAAATCAACATATGGATCAAGTCAAATTAGTCATCACTCTTCGCAGTGGTAAGGTTATTGAAAAACCCACTCTTGAACCTTGTGAGAAATATGATGAGTCAATCTCTAAGGGTAAGGAAAGGGTTGAATCTGAACATTGCAAAATGAACACAAACCCAGCTGCCTAGAAAAAAAAAACCCAGAAAACATGTTTTAAGCCTCTAAACCAAACTCTTGTGGCCTTAGTA
The DNA here is from genome assembly GCF_005239225.2 of Populus alba. Taxonomy (NCBI): domain Eukaryota; kingdom Viridiplantae; phylum Streptophyta; class Magnoliopsida; order Malpighiales; family Salicaceae; genus Populus; species Populus alba. Next base: position 10,754,014 of record NC_133294.1, on the reverse strand, counting down.
ACCCACATTATCATAACCAAACATACTTAAATAAAAAAAAAAACCCGATAAAAACAACAAATCATCATAAACATGCCAAAAACAAAATCAAATTTCAAAATTGTCAACCTAGAACAACCTATATTTTTATGCAATCTGGATTCAACTTTTATAACCCTCTAACAAAAATAGATAAAACCCAGTATCCCAAAAACATGCAAGAACTAACAAAAGAATATCATACCCTTGCTAACCTATTTGTAAAAATTCCAAATCAAACTTAGATGCAAGCATAACATGTTAAAGCAATCAGTAACATGTCAACACATTCAAAAAATGGCATTTAAATAATAAAATTAATCCAGCAGGCCTCTCATGGACACCACCTTCAAGGTTAGTAAGAATGTACATTCCAAGCTTTCAATCTTCAAATAGGAATGGATTTCCAATGTTGCCTTCTTTCTCTTCTCCAGCAATAACAAGCTCACTCACTTTATGAGATCGTGACTTTGATTGAATCACTTGAACCTTAATAAAAATATCTTTTTCACTTCTTTTTCTCCTCTTTCTTCTTTCTTTTTGTCCTCTTATTACCTCTCCTTTTATAGGCAGATTTAGAGCTTCAAGATGAGTTTGTTAGGATTCAACAAACCAAAACTAGGTTGGTTTCACCTTTGAACCAATGTTTTTGGTTTAGGTGGTTTTGTAACAAACTTAAATGCCAAGGTGAAGTATTTCTAATCTTTCGATCTTGAGAGAAGGGTTTTAAACCCTTGATAAGAATCATCTTGGAGTTTTTAAATGTGAACACACAAAAGAGTTAAGTGATTTTGTGCAGATGGGTGTTTCATTTAAGATTGTCTGGGTTGATCACTTTTGTGGCTTTGCTAGAGTAACACCAACGTAAACGTCGCCTAAAATCATTTGATCATTGTAGAGGGGGTGTATATATGTTGATTGGATCCATTCCTACTTAATTTAGAGGTCTATAGCTCCACATTCATTCATTTGAAAGTGTAACTTAATCAGTATGAAATCTAAAAATGCAGTGATGCATAAGGGACAAGATGTTGAGATCATTGGAATAAATGAGATGTAAACATTTGATTTCATGGAAATGAGGTTATAGAGGGGGTGTTTCTCAATTGAATGGTGGTCGTTGGAGCCTCAAAGGTGGTTAGAAACACCACATTCACTCGACCATCAAAACTGCTAAAAAAGGTGCACAGTAGCTGAACAACATCCTTTTGGCTAAACCCTAAAAATTAGAAGGGTGACATGATATGCATGCTTAATGTACATGCTTTTATCAAGAGGCATTATTCATTAATTATCCTGTGTTGAAACACCTGAACAAAATAGAAGGGTGACATGATCCAAGAGTTGATGTCTTTTTCCAATTGCAAGAGTGTCAAAGTAATAAATAAACCAGCAAGACCGGGTCGAACCACAGGGAGGTGAACTATATAAATTACAAATAATAAAATGATATTGATGTTGAAGAGAACTTTGAGATATGATAATAATGAAAAGACTAAACAAGGATAAAACAATTGTCAATGTTAGAGGATCCACTAGATATATTTTAAATAAATATAATATAAACTCTTTTTATTACTTAACCAGAAACCACACACAAAAAAGGTTCCAATCGGATGATTTATCATTATTAGCTCATTATAAATTATTAACATGATCATATTAATTATATTATTTAAGTAACATCATACGTTATTGCTATTGACATTGTTGGCTGGTTATTGATATTGTTGGCTGGCCAAAACATTATTGCTAACATTAGTATTCTAGCACATATTCTTCATGAAAGTTGTGGGCAATTGTTTTAGCTTTTCAACAACAAACAAACAGAGCTTATTTGGACTTCTAGAACTCAAGATATGGGTTAAACACCGAATAGTGTCTGGGCTACAGGATAGATTCAAACATCTCTTTCGATGCTAAGATTTGAACTTGAAAACAGGAGATTTGAAATCTTGGACTCTTTATAAAAGTTTTTAGGCCTATGTCTTAGCTTTCCATCAAGATAAACCAGACCTAAATCCAAGGTCTACAGCTCCACTTATAACCCAATAACTGAATGGTGTTCCAGTTTGAATTGAACCAGCATCTCTTCTCTAAGTTTAGTCCTCTTTTTTGTCTCATCACTTTTAATAGTTAATCACATCAATCAATCCTTTGAATTGTAAGATATACCTGCATTCAAAATAAGCATTTACCATAAATTAAAGATATCTTATATTATCAGACTGATTATTATAAAAACATGCTTTAGTTAATGAATTTAATGATACTTTAGTGCAATATAAAGCCTTCATGAGAATGCACTTTTAAGTACTAATCAAAGGGTTGAGAGAAAACATCAGCACCTATTGAATGTAGCTAGATCTCTCATGTTTCAATCCAAACTTTCTTTATCCTACTGGACATATTGTATTATAACAACCACTCATTTGATCAATCGTACTCCTTCATCCATTCTCAATAATCAAACACCATATCATCTTTTGTTTCAAAAACCACCAACCTATAACTATTTCAAAGTCTTTGGTTATTTATGTTTTGCTAGCACAATCACAAGCAACCGAGGCAAATTTCAACCACGAGCCACAAAATGTATTTTTCTTAGTTATCCTCCACACATTAAAGGGTATAAAGTTCTTGACTTATCAACTCTCAAAACCTTTGTCTCTCAAAATGTAGTTTTTCATGAATCTATATTTCCATCTATTTTAGATACAGTTCATACACCTTTTGTGTTTCCAGATTTTTCCTCAAACCTAAGAACCCATCTCTTGTATTCCAACTAAATCAGTTCCTCAAACTCTGTTCATCCTACAGATTTACCTTTAGTAAATCTTGTCCTTGAACTTCCTCCTTTTGAAAATAATGATGCTTTTAATCTTAGAAGGTCTGCAAGAACTAAGCATATACCTAATTACTTGCAGCAATATTATTATGGTAATATTACTCAGATTCCTTCAGCAAATCCAGCATCTTTTAGATGCTCTTTCTCTGGTAGGCCCTATTCTATATTCCCCTTCTTGTCTGATTCTAGATTATCTTTTAAACATAAAGCTTACTTATGCTATTTCATCTATTTTTGAACCAAAGTCTTACAAACAAGCTAGCTCAATTCCTCATTGGCAAACTATCATGACTAATGAAATTAAAGCTATTGAGAAAAACCAAACTTGAGATCTTGTAATTTTGTCTTGAAACAAAACTGCTATTGGTTGTAAATGGGTATATCGAGTGAAATTTAAGGCTGATAGGAGTGTTGAGAGGTACAAAGCTAGAATAGTAGCTAAGGGCTATAATCAACAAAAGGGACTTGATTTTTTTTGACACCTATTCTCTTGTTGCAAAGATGACAACAATTAGAGTTCTTCTTACTATTGCTGCTATTAAACAATGACGTTTACATCAACTTGATGTTAATAATGCATTCTTGTATGGAGACTTAAATGAGGAGGTTTATATGCAATTGCCACCAGGTTGTTCCACTCCAAATGACTCTCGGGTTTGTAAACTCAAATAGAGTTTATATGGTTTGAAACAAGCTTCTAGACAATGGTTCTCCAAGTTGTCTTCATCTTTACTGCATTTTGGTTTCAGTTAGGCAAAGTCAGATTCCAGTCTTTTCATTAGACAAATATCAACCAACTTTTTGGCATTGTTAATACATGTTGATGATGTTATCCTAGCTTCTAATGATCTTGTAGAAATAACTATTGTGAAAAGGTTTCTTCATGAATCTTTTACTATAAAAGATTTGGGTGAGTTGAAATACTTTCTAGGCATTAAAATAGCTAGATCTGATAAGGTAATTTCTTTGCCAATGAAAGTATGATTTGGATGTGTTGGAAGACAGTGGTTTTTCTTGTTTTAAACACGCTAGCTTTCCTATGGAATCAAATTTGAAACTCACTGCTAATGATCCTAGTCCTTTATTATCTGATCCTGCATCCTATTGAAGACTTATTGGTAGACTTCTTTATCTCACAATCACAAAACCAGATTTATCATATACAGTCCAACCAGTTTATATCCAATCCTCATACAATGCACTTACAACTACAAAGAGAGTCCTTCGATATCTTAAGGCAACCCCCGATCAAGGCTTATTTCTCAAAACTGATTTTGATTTGCATTTAAAGGCATATTCTGATAGTGATTGGGGTGGTTGCATTGATGCTAGGAAGAGTGTTAGTGGTTTTTCAGTTTTCCTTGGGATTCTCTAGTATCTTGGAAATCAAAGAAGCAACCTACTATCAGTAGGTCCTCAGCAGAAGCTAAATATAGAGCTTTAACAACTACCACATGTGAGCTTCAAATGTGAGTTTATTTGTTGGCTGATTTCAAAGTAACACATTCTTAGGCTGCATTGTTATATGCTGATAGCAAACCTACTTCAGAAATTGCTTCCAATCTAATACACCATGAAAGAACTAAACATATACAGAAAGGTTGCATCTAGTTAGGGAGAAATTGCAAGAGGGTTTGATGAAAATCATTTATATACCTTCCAGGTTTCAATTGGCTGATATTCTCACCAAACCTCTCGGTTGTCTCAATTTTCATCATCTTCTTAGCAAGTTGGGAATGATAAATATTCATTCTCATCTTGAGGGGGGATGTTGGAATATACAGAATGAGATTGATAAATTAGAGTTTAAAGTCTGTAGCTAATCAGAAAGTAGTTAGTATTTAGAGTTAGTTAGAGTTTGTTACTAACAAATTAAAGTTAGTCATACCAGCTGTAAATTAGTTGAAACTTCTGTATATATCATCATCTTGTAAACAAAGGCTACTGAATATAAAAAGAAAGGAGAATTATTTTCAATCAGAATACATTTTTTTCTTCTCTCAAGTTCATATCTCTGTTTTGTATTTTACACTTTTGATGAGAAAGTCCTCTAGTGAAGTCTTGAGAATTTTGTAATCCTATTTATAGAGCATGTGTTTAAAGATCAAAATACATTTAGCATGAGCCTTTTTTTTTTTTTTTGGTAAGCTGACTTATGAGCCTTTTCTAGACATTCTTAGACGTGAAAGGTGAAGTAGCATTGGCATTTGAGCAACAAAGTCAAAGAACATAGTTATGTGGCTACCCTAAGAAGTCTAGGTTGGTGGAGTTGAAAGGTGAAAAATTTTAAAAGCGCTGGAACAAAAAGAAATTGTAGTAATGGAAGGTGTTAACATGGCTGAAGATGAAGCACATCATCGGAGATGGAATGACAACCTCTCTATGGTTTGACAATTGGCATCCTCATAGCCCGCTCGCTGATACTTACGGTGAACGTTTCATCTATGATTCAGGTATGAAACACAACGCGAGAGTGAACGTGCTGATTAATCACTTAGAATGGAGAATTCCTATCACTCATGCAATAGGCTGGCACCCCATTATAGAAGCTATTCCTTCCACATCTACTCCTAAGGGGAAAAAGGATGAGATTGTTTGGTTGGATTCGCCAAATCAGAGTTTCTCGGTCAAAGTAGCTTGGGAACAACTAAGAATTCATCATCAAATGGTTGATTGGCATGGCATCGTGTGGTTCAAGAATGTTGTCCCAAGACATGCATTTCTTCTTTGGGTGGCTATCCAACAGAAACTCTCAACGCAGGATAGACTTCATCGGTTTGGTATTCATGGTCCCAATAGGTGCTCACTCTGTCTCCGCAATAATGAAGATCACAACCACTTGTTCTTTGAATGCTCCTTTACGAAAGCATTATGGTGGAATGTTTGTGACAGATGCGACATTCCAAGAATGACAAAAAGCTTGGATGAATGGATTCGATTGGCCACTGTCTCTTGGCATGGCAAAAGTTTTGTCAACTTTTCTCGTAAACTGGGTTTCGCAGCTACAATGTATTGTATTTGGCAAGAATGGAACACAAGGATCTTTGCAGATGTGTCTAAAGCTTTGAATTTGGTTTTTGATCAAATCAAATGTATCATTCGCGATAAGCTTGTTTTGATGAGGAATGTTCAACAAACAGATGAAAACATAAGGATCCAAAGACTTTTGAGGGTCAATAATATAGACTCTTAATTTGATGTTTAGCTGATTGTTTTTTGTACCCGTAGCATATCTAGTTGTCTAAGTTTTTGTTTGGTTATGTGGCTAGCCTGTAGCCATTTGTTGGTTTTCAAATCTGTCCACATTGTAAATCTTGGGTATGCCCATTATATTCTTTGTATCATTTTCTTTTAATACATAAGTCAGCTTACCAAAAAAAGAAGGTGTTTGGGAGTGTGGTTGCAGTTGCTTTTCAAAGTATTTTTTCATTGAAAAATATATCAAAATAATATTTATTATTATTATTTTTAAAAAACTAATTTTGATATTAGCACAACAAAACGATCTAAAAACACCAAAAAATATATATTAATTTAAAGAAAAGAAAAAAAGAAAAGAAAATTTTTTTTCAAAAAAAACTTTTGAAACGTAAAAATAAATATTTTTTGCAAAGGCATTTTCAGTGGAGTAAAAGGTTGGTCATGGGTGATGCTCTGTCAGCTTATCTCCGTGAACTGCAAAGACTTTGGAGAGGATGGTGCCTCATTTGATGGGATCTTAATAGCACTGAACCATCTGTTTTCATCATTTTAAAAATGCAAAAAGAAATTAAGGTGTACATGACAATGGTTGCAACAAGAAATAACTCTTGATAGAAGCCTTTTTTAAAGTAAACCCACCAAACAAGAGCGGTTGGCAAGCAAACTTTCTACAATTATCTCATGTATGACCCACATCTTCCGTTTTGTCCTGCAGTTATTGGATGGGAGTGGTATGGAGGGAAAAGAGTAGGAGTGGATACTCGAGGGCTAATAATCCTTTTGTATAGCAAAATCAAATCAAACCTGGTTATATTTGAAAAAATATTAATAATCTAACTAGAAAATATTTTGATGAAATAATATAGTTTGGTACATGTCGTGATTGATAAGTGATGCGAACCTCATGATCATGTGGTCACGCAACCCATACACAAAGACATCAATTCCCAGAAAGCCAAGAAAATCAGGTTTAATAAAAGTGTGACACAAAATAACTTGTACCTAGGCAGCAACACTATTAGAAACAAAGATCCCCACCTAACTGATGCGAACCTCGTGATCACGTGGTCACGCAACCCACAATCAAGATTGAGATCTGATCCCGGAAAGCCAAAATAGGTCTGATATGAGTGCGACACAATGGAAACCTGCCCCAAGGCACCAACACTATTGGAATGAGTAGAATGATGCCACGAAGCCAGTTAATCTTCGATAAGTCAGATTTAGTTCGTTCAAGAACTGAAGAATGCAAGAATCACTCTCACACGTTAAAACTGAAAAATTCAGAATAATGTTCATCCAAAGCTGTCGAAATTGTGGCTTACATGAGTTTAAATAGTTCTTGAAAAATTAACCCTAATGGACCTCTTATGTGGACTTATATGAGGTCCACTCAAAACTGGCCCAAAACCCTAAACTAAAAAGCCCATAACCTGATCCAAACAAGCCTTGGATCCTAGCTGAAAACAAACTATTAATTAAGCCCAAACATGAAAGAAAATAATAAAAATAAGTAACTTGTCATTAAATACCACCAGCCCTTCTTTCCTTGTGTAGCTAGGATGAATAAGGAATCCTTATAAGAAAAGGATTCTGAAACATTAATGAATCCTTGCCACACCAGGAGATTATATTGCAACTCATTAAAGATCCTTGTGGAACTAGGAAATTCCCAAAACCAGCTCCCACATCCTTGGAGGAAAAGAATCCTAATCAAATAGGAAGTCCACAAGTCAAATGGAAGTAAATAACAAAATCCGTACACCCTCTGTTGACCAGTATTGGGGTGCCTTCCTGAACTCCGATTGACCTGCAATTTTAACCCAAGGTAGTAATATATGTCTGGAGAGTCCACATAAAATATTAGCCCGATCCAACGGTCGGATTGAGAATTATAACTGTTGCCGTAAACCTAGACTGTTGCGCTTTTTACGCCAAAATCATAATCTGACCCTACTTGGGTCGTATCACAGGGCTGAACCGTATCACCAACGAATATTAATTTGTGAACGAGAAGTATAAGGATGACACCACGAAAACAGTTGTTCTTTGATAAGTTGTTTTTCAGTTCTTTAGAGAACCATGGAAGGGAGATTATCTCACCAACACACACACACACACAAAAAGTGCGGCAAACAAGAAGATTTATTAATCTGAATTGTCAACCCTTACTTTTCTGGTTATGCCCTTATTTATAGTGACTCCAAACTAAAATGAACCATAATGGACCCCTTATGTGGACTTATTTTTTTTTTTGGTAAGCTGACTTATGTATTAAAAGAAAATGATACAAAGAATATAATGGGCATACCCAAGATTTACAATGAGGACAGAAACGAAAACCAACAAATGGCTACAGGCTAGCCACAACAAAACAAAAACTTGGACCAACTAGATATGCTAGGGGTACAAAAACAACCAGCTAAACATCAAATTAAGAGTCCATGTTATTGACCCTCCAAAGTCTTTGGATCCTTATGTTTTCATCTGTTTGTTGAACATTCCTCATCAAAACAAGCTTATCGCGAATGATACATTCGATTTGATCAAAAACCAAATTCAAAGCTTTAGACACATCTGCAAAGATCCTTGCATTCCGTTCTTGCCAGATACAATACACTGTAGCTGCGAAACCCAGTTTACGAGAAAAGTTGATGAAACTTTTTCCATGCCAAGAGACAGTGGCCAATCGAATCCATTCATCCAAGCTTTTTGTCATTCTTGGAATGTCGCATCTATCACAAACATTCCACCATAATGCTTTCGCAAAGGAGCATTCAAAGAACAAGTGGTTGTGATCTTCATTATTGCAGAGACAGAGTGAGCACCTATTGGGACCATGAATACCAAACCGATGAAGTCTATCCTGCGTTGAGAGTTTCCGTTGGATAGCCACCCAAAGAAGAAATGCATGTCTTGGGACAGCATTCTTGAACCACACGATGTCATGCCAATCAACCATTTGATGATGAATTCTTAGTTGTTCCCAAGCTACTTTGACTGAGAAACTCTGATTTGGCGAATCCAACCAAACAATCTCATCCTTTTGCCCCTTAGGAGTAGAGGTGGAAGGAATAGCTTCTAAAATGGGGTGCCAGCCAATAGCATGAGTGATAGGAATTCTCCATTCTAAGTTATTAATCAGCACGTTCACTCTCGCGTTGTGTTCCATACCTGAATCATAGATGAAACGTTCACCATAGGTATCAGCGAGCGGGCTGTGAGGATGCCAATTGTCAAACCATAGAGAGGTTGTCATTCCATCTCCGATGACGTGCTTCATCTTCGGCCATGCTAAGGATCTGAGCTTTAGAATCTTTCCCCAAGCCCAAGAGCAGCTTCCTGGCGCCTTGATTGTCCAGAAATTCCTACCTCGCAAGAGATTGGATCTGATCCAAGTAGACCAGATTGAGCCGTCTGAGTCATTGCACAAGTTCCAAATATGTTTCAACAAGGCAATCTTGTTCCATTCTGCTATCCTTTTTATGCCTAGCCCCCCCTCCTTTTTTGGAAGACATACCTGATCCCAAGCCACTTTAGCCCTGGTAGTGCTCATATCTGAACCTGACCAAAGAAAGGATCTCATAATTTGCTCAACATTTTTCACTACTTCCCCAGGTAATAGGAATAGAGATGCCCAATAGACCTGGATGGAGAATAAGACTGAGTTAATCAGTTGTACTCGCCCTGCGAAAGAGAGTGTTCTACATGTCCAATGTCGAACTTTGGCGGTAATTCGATCCACAAGGCCCTTACAATTAACAGCCTTTAGTCTGGACGAGATAAGAGGCACTCCCAAATATTTCATAGGAAGCTCCCCCTCTCTAAACCCAAGAATACTGATAATCTGTTCCCTCTCAGCTCCTAACAAACCGCTCAAGAAGATGTCACTTTTGTTTGGATTTGGATATAGACCTGATAGAACCTGAAACTCTGTGAGTACATTTTTGATCATACGGATTGAATGTACATCCCCTTTGCTGAATATCATCAAGTCGTCGGCAAAGCAAAGATGAGAAATTCTGTCCTTCTTGCATCTCCAGTGGAACTTGAAGTTTTGGTTGGCACTCATATTGCAGAACAGCCCTGACAGGATTTCCATGCATAGGACAAACAAATATGGAGATAATGGATCACCTTGTCTCAGCCCTCTCCCCCCTTGGAAGTAACCCGCAAGTTCACCGTTGACGTTGATTGAGAATTGACATGATGTAACACAAACCATGATCCAATCAATGACTGTTCTAGGGAATCCCATTTTTATCAACGTAGCATCAACGAAATCCCACCGAACAGAGTCATAAGCCTTCATCAGGTCTACTTTCATAGCACAACGAGCAGGACCCGTAGTTGTGTGATAGCCTTTCATTAGTTCCTGAGACAAAAGAATATTGTCGCTGATTCTCCGTCCAGAGATAAAAGCTGTTTGATACGGACCTACTAAGGATGGTAAAACAACTTTCATTCTCCCAGCTAGAATCTTCGCGATGCATTTGTATACTGTATTGCAGCAAGATATAGGACGAAAATCTGTCAACCTCGTAGGATTAGCAACCTTAGGGATAAGGGAAATGGATGTAGCATTCATTTCTTTAAGCATTCTACGAGTCTGGAAGAAGGAGCTAACAACGTTGATTACATCTTCCCCCACTATGTGCCACATTCTTTTGAAGAAACCTGCATTGAAGCCATCTGGACCAGGAGCTTTGTTGTTTTTCAAACTAAACATAGCATGCTTAATCTCCTCTCTTGTGACATCTTGTGCTAGTACATGCTGTTGAGTTGCCGACAATTTGTAAATAATTGCCGATTGCATCACTTCCTCGTTCAGGACCCTAGGCATCTGTTTCACTCCCAATACACGCTGGAAGTATGCAATTACTTCTGATTTGACTGCCTCGTGTCCTTCAGCGACTTCTCCATCCTCCCTTGTAACCGAGAGAAGCTTATTTCTATTCTGTCTACCATTTACTGATTTGTGAAAGTAGCTAGTATTCTGATCCCCCAAGCTAAGCCATTGTATCCTTGCCTTTTGTCTGAAAAAACACTCTTCCACCCTGACAGTAGAAGCATAGTTACGAACAGCATCTCTTTCTCGCATACGCAATATTGGATCCTCAGGCGCTGTATGCAGAGCTTGTTGAGCCCTATCCATGTGATCTTTTGCATCTTTGACTCTATCGGAAATATTGAAGAAGTGAGTCTTATTGAAATGTTTAAGTTCCTGCTTTAGCTTCCTTAGTTTGCAACACAGTTGATACATTGGACACCCTCCTGAATGCTGATCCCATACTTTCTTCACCAAGGGCATGAACTCGTCATGATCCATCCACATATCGAAGAATCTGAATGGTTTCTTTATGTTCTGAACATTGCCAGTGACTTTTACCACCATGGGAGAATGATCTGACATACCAGCAGGCAAGAATCTCGCTTCCGACAATGGGAAGCGCATATTCCACTTCTCATTCACAAGCACTCTATCTAGTTTCCGCATAATCATATTCTCAGGACATTGGTTCGTCCAAGTATAATGCATACCTGAATACCGAAGATCATCCACTTTCGCTTCACGTATACATGTTTCCAATCTGTCCATATGACCAGCCCACGTAGAAGACCCCCCTAACCTCTCTGACTGGTTGCGTATAGCATTAAAGTCGCCCATAAGAATCCATGGGGTTGACTCCCATCCATCACTACGACTCACAATATCAGACCATAAAGCCTCACGTACAGATGCATTATTGTCTCCGTAAATGATTGAAGTATTAAAACAGATATTGGTAGCTAATATCATGACAGAAACATGGATAGCCTGGTCTGACATTCCCAGAACATCCACCTTCACCAAATCAGCATTCCAACAAACCCAAATACGACCACGACAAGAGAAATCATAATTATACAAGAATGACCAATTACGCAGAAGAAGTTGCGAAACATTATCTTTATTCCTGTCTCTAACCCGAGTTTCAACCAAACCAAAAAAAACCATCCTCTCTTGATGGATGAGCTGACGCAGTTCTGAATGCTTTATGGGATCATTCAAACCTCTAACATTCCAACATCCAATAATCATAGGGAAATAGAGAGGAGTACCAAACATCAACACACGGATTACCTTGACTTGCCCCCCCTCGAGGAGCCAGATTTCTTACTCTTCTTTGAAAAGCCTGGAGAACCCGTTTTCTTTTTTTCTAGAGAGTCTCTAGCCTTGCTAGCTAACTGATTAATAAAAGTTTCCCCGTCAGAAGAAATCGGACTTTGCGGACTTGTTGGGATCAGTGACGTCGACTCCTTATCATCATCTTCCTTACCTGTACCACCTCCCATAACTCCAATATCAACATTCACCTCATGACTAACAGGGTTCATGGTTGCATTACAGATGGTTGAACTTTGATCTAAAGAAGTACATGCATCCCCTTCCTCCGGCACCATGTCTGCTCGTAAGCTCTTCAAAATAAGAGGAGAGGTAGGATTTTCATCTTCATAACAACCAGCATTGGGCACATCTAATGTTGCAGATTCATTCGTATTACAATCAGCACTCTGTAAAGCAGATGCTAAACAACCATTCTCATTACAATTAAGCTCTTTAGATGCCAAACAATCATTCTCACCAATCGTAACACCCTTATTTCGTTTACCAACTACCTGCCATTGAAGCTGATTCTGCTTATTATCTGCATGTTTAGAGTTCACAGCTCCTATTTTCCTTTTGCCCTCTGCCCCCATTGTACGATCATCAACTTTACTGGTAGCACATATCGCTGTGGTATGTCCAAAGACATTGCAATTATTGCACCTTGAAGGAAACCATTCATAATCCGCTGAAATTGTTATGAATAACCCATTTGGACAACGAAGGTCGTATTCCTTCACCAGCGTTTTCGAAGCTTCTATCTCAACGCAAACTCTTGCGTAGCTAAGCCTTTTACGCAACAATGTAGTAAGGTCAGCATGAAGGGGAACCCCAATAGCACTCGCTACACAACTCAGCCCCTTAACAGTCCAATACTCGAGAGGAACATTGTAGAGCTTAACCCATACCAGAACTCTATCCAGATCATCTTTCAAAAATTGCATGTTCGGATGCCAACGTTTAAGCACCAAAGGTCTGTTGGCCATGTGCCATGGGGCTCTCTCCAGAACATTAGTGGCGCGATCGACAGAATCAAAAGTGAAGAGAAAGAATCCATTATCAGAAGATAAAACTTCGGATAGACCGTGGGAGCCCCATATTCTTTTAGCAATAGAATTAACAACAGGATAGGGTAATTTCTGACCCACGAAATGACCAACTAGAGTGGATTTCCAAAGTTCACAGCCATCCTCAAACACATCAAGTGGAGGAGCTACGGTCACACGACCATCAGTTATTGCGGGGGGAGCAAAATGCAAGTTACGGACTGGATTCATATCAAGGGACATCCTACCCTTATTTTCATCAACATCAGAGCCCTTCAAAGCATTTAAAAAATTCAATTTGGGGCTAAGGTGTAGCTGTTCTTGTTGCTTAGACCCAACCTTCAACTCATCACCTTTAGAACCCAACACAGGATTCATGTCATGACTATTTAGCATGTCTTGGAGCTCTAATTGTAAAGTATGTCCAGATTTAACTCCATTGTGTTGTTCAATGTCAGAGCTAACCATTGGAACAAATTTGACAGCAGAACACAAAGACAATTTGGCAGCATACAAATACTAGAAAAAACTCAGTCCAAGAAGCACTAATAAGCAACCAGCACTATGATTGGAATACCGATCAGTTCAAACATCCCAACGGTTCAAAGGAAGATACACATGTTATGTATAACATATTCAAAAATCAGCACAGTTTAACGGTTGGATCGCCGCAGATCTTAATTATACCGAAACTGACCTGAGAATGACGACCTTCTGTTGAACATGTAGACAACGTTGCTGGAGGCTTAATTTCTAATCTCCACCGTTCAGAATGTGTATCATAACCCGATGCATCACATATCCAAAAATAAGCTTGATCCAACGGTGGAAGAAGGAGAAATATGCCGGCGGCTCTGACTATTCCGAGAAGGATTTCTCCAGAAATATTCAAATGGCTGGCTTCCGCAGGAGGAATCCAATATGGACGATCCCTCTGGTCAGAATGTAGGCAATATAGATGTTCACAACATACCAAAAAATAGTCTGGATCCAACGGTATAACAAGGCAAAACTGGCCGGCGACTCTGACAGCACTAGGGGGTTTTCCAGAAAATTTCAATTGTCCAGATTTCTTAAACGGCGGAACTTTAGAAGATCCCTCCGGTCAGAATGTAGACAATAGTTCAGTTCACAACATAACCAAATCTTGGCTTGATCCAACGGTGGTCGCCGGAGATATGGCTGTTGGAGCACCGCCCCTTTGAATCTTTCCTCTCTAACCTCTCTCTAACCGATATCCAAATGACCTTTCCTTATGTGGACTTATATGATGCCCACTTACAATTAAACCCAAATAATATAAATAAACCCTGAATTAAGAAGAAAATAATAATAAAATAAATAAATCTGAATTTAATATCCTAAATATGATAGGATCAGAGTTGTTGCCCTTTAGAAGTCCCATATGCTTTAGGAGAATCAAATCTGAAGGTGGAATTAATTGTGAAATCTTCTTTCCTTTTTGTAGCTAGGATGAATAAGGAATCCTTGTAAGAAAAGGATTCTGAAACATTTATGAATCCTTGCCACACTTGGAAACTACGTTACAGCCCATTAAAAATCTTTGTAGAATTAGCAGATTTTCAAAATAAGTTGCCACACCCTTTTAGGAAAAGAATCCTAGCCAAGTCCACAAGTTAAAAGGAAGTAAATAACAAAACTCGTACAACCTCTATTGACCCATGTTTGGATGCCTTTCCGAACTCCGATTGACATGATATTTTAACCCAACATAGGACAACATGTCAGGAGACTCCACATAAAATTTTAACCCGATCCAATGGTAGGATTGAGAATTATGACTATTGCTGTAAAACTGGATAGTTGTACATTTTACGTCAAAATCCGAATTTGACCATGCCTAGATCGTATTATAAAACTTCTTATTTGCCGCAATTCTTGCTGAACTAGAGGGAATTAGAGGAGT
Source organism: Populus alba (assembly GCF_005239225.2). NCBI lineage: Eukaryota > Viridiplantae > Streptophyta > Magnoliopsida > Malpighiales > Salicaceae > Populus > Populus alba. The sequence continues at coordinate 10,738,826 of NC_133294.1, read as the reverse complement.
CAACATGCCTCTTGGTGAAGATGGGGTAGGTTAGGGGCAAGCATTTAATGCTACATGTTTTTGGGCATATCTTAGCTACATATCTGACTATTCAGAATGATAAGGCAACCGGAATGGAAGAGACTAAGCTAAAAACGCTGGTTGATAGGACTAACTCAAAGTATAATCTACCTAACAATCTTGAACGTTGGAAAGAGAAAGAAGAGAAATCATAATACTATGCCTAGTAGCTCTGGTGTAACTAAAGGGACACATATAGTGAATGACAAGGTGAATCAGGCTTGTAGATTGCATTATGGATCATCCAAGCAGTTAATTGTTGAACTTTCAAAGTAGTATATGTCAATCCTTGCCACAAGAAAATATTGATCCAAAAGTTTGCATGAACACAAGTGTCTTAACTTACCCGGGTTCTTAGGCCACGTATGAAGATTGTATGAAAGCTGAAGTTGAGAATATCACAGTAGATAATGTTTCGGATGATGATAGTCCGAAAGCAACAAGCCCTTCTCTGCAATTCCCTTTTTTTTCAACCAACACCGATAACCAACTAGCAAGTAAAGCCAAAGACTCTTGAGGATAGGTAGATCAAGGGATTAGATGTTGTGATAATAAGAAGTCAGGCTCCTTGTGCAGCGCAATTTGAGGTAATTTTGTGTCCGTAGTTGGTTTCAACATTCTTTTGTTTTGTTCACTATGTTTATTGGATGTTGGAATATCAGATGTTTGAATGATCCTGTAAAACATTCTGCTTTTCATTGTATTGTACAAAAGCATTCGGTAGCTCTTTTTGGTTTAGTTGAAACTCATGTTAGGGAGGTGATGCGAACCTCGTGATCACGTGGTCATGCAACCCACAATGAAGATTGAAATCTGATCCTGGAAAGCCGCAATATGTCTGATAGGAGTGTGACACAATGGAAACCTGCCCCAAGGCACCAACACTATTGGAATAAGTAGAATAACACCACGAAGCCAGTTAATCTTCAAAGCTGAAAAAATTCAGAATAATATTCATCAAAGCTGCCGAAATTCTGGCCTACATGAGTTTAAATAGTTCTTGAAAAGTTAACCCTAATGGACCTCTTATGTGGACTTATATGAGGTCCACTCAAAACTGGCCCAAAACCCTAAACTGAAAAACCCATAACTCAATCCAAACAAGCCTTGGATCCTAGCTTAAAACAAAGTATGAATTAAGCCCAAACAAGCCTTGGGCTGTAGCTAACAAAATAAAATAAAGCCCCAAATATTAAATCCATGTTCTATCATGAGAAGAAGAGAATGAACTAAAATAGTACAGAACTGATTGAAGGCTTATTTATAGCCTTCCATGCTTCTAGTGGACGTGGTGGATAGCTCTCAAGCTCTTGTATGGATGAAATGTCATTGCTAACATCAGAATTGGAGTAGGTGGTTCGCATGAATGATGCGAACCTTGTGATCACTTGGTCACGCAACCCACACGCAAATACACCAATTCCTGGAAAGTCAAGTAAATCAGGTTTGATAGGAGTGTCACTAGCACTATTGAAAATGGAAACCCCCACCCAAAGCTTATAGATTCGCGAATGAGAAGTATAAGGATGATGCCATGAAGCCAGTTGTTCTTCGATAAGTCATTTTTAGTTCTTTAGAGAAGAACCAAGGAAGGGAGATTATCCCACCAACACACAACAAGTGCATCAAAGAAGTTTATTGATATGAAAATTATGTAACCTTACATGTTTGGTTATGCCTTTATTTATATTGACTCTAGACTTAAAGAAACCCTAATGGACCCCCCTTAGGTGGACTTATACGAAGCCCACTTACAGTTTACCCAAATAAGTAATAATAACCCAAAAACTAAGAAGAAAATAAGAAAAATAATAAAAATCCAAAAATTACCATCCTAAATATGCTAGAATCAGATTTGTCACCCTTAAGAAGTCCTACATAAACTAGGAAAAATTTGATTTTGAAAAATTTGTGTTGCTGCCCCCTTTCCTCTGATGTCCCTGATTAGCTTGGATTTCCTTGTTTAACTTGGACAAATAAGAAAACAAATTTCCTCCTTTGTTGCTGATTTAATTACTTTCCTTCCTATGTTAGGAAAATCATTAAATAGTCCTACCCTCTTTAGGATTAAGATATGGCCAACTTCCTTACTTAATTAGGAGAATAAATTGCTGACTTTTTATCCTTATAGCATTAGGGAAAAAAAAGCTTAACAAGGCTGGTATTGGGCCGGATAGATCAACCCCTTGTTCCACATGAATTGGGCTCTTCTTGGACCTGAACTAGATGAATTAAAGGCTGTCCTTAATGCTCCTTAAATGTCCCAAGCCCCTCTAAGTCCATCTTGCTTCTTTAAGCTTCTTCGCCCTAGCTTTTGTGATTGGCTCAATTGGCACCTCTAATGGATCGTTGGCATGATTCCGCATCATCCCCTCTTTCTTCAAAAGGATTCGACCTCGAAACATCGCCTACATCAAATAGAGTAAGATCATAAACATTAAAGGTAGCACTAACACCATACTCACTAAGCAAATCAACTTTATAAGCATTGTCATTGATCCTCTCAAGGATCTGAAATGGCCCATCTCCTCGTGGTTGTAGCGTTGATTTCCTATGGGCCGGAAATCTCTCCTTGCGCATATGCACCCAAACCCAATCGCCGGGCTGAAAGGCAACATGTTTGCGCCCCTTATTGGCTTTGGTCGCACACACACAATTCCTCTTTTCAATCTGTTGCCACACACTCTCATGGAGTGTCTTCACCACTTGTGGTTTATGATTACCGTCCAAACTAACCCTTTCATCAACAGGCAAATGAATCAAATCCATTGGAGTTAAAGGGTCAAATCCATACACAATTTCAAATGGTGAAAATTTAGTAGTAGAGTGCACGCTACGATTATATGCAAACTCTATAAATAGCAAACAATCTTCCCAATTCTTTAAGTTATTTTGAATGACAGCACGCAGATGTTGTGTGAAGGTCCTATTAACTACTTCGGTTTGTCCATCTGTTTGGGGGTGACAAGTAGTTGAAAAAAACAGTTTAGTACCCAATTTTCCCCATAACACCTTCCAAAAATAGCTAAGGAACTTGACATCTCTATCAGAAACAATGCTCTTAGGGACCCCGTGAAGTCGTACTATCTCCCTAAAGAACAAATCAGCAATGTTAGTGGCATCATCGATTTTATGACATGGAATAAAGTGTGCCATCTTTGAAAACCTATCAACAACTACAAAGATTGAATCCCTACCCTGTTTTGACCTAGGTAAACCTAAGACAAACTTAATGGAACACACAATCAACTCTCTTTAAACAAATATCCATCAAGTCTATAAAACTTCCCAAAAGCCGAAGTTTCGCAAGCATTGTAAACATTAGCAAAATCACTATCATCCTTGTACAATTTTTTTGTGTGTTCAAATCCTAGAAATCTACCATCCAAAGTAGATAAAAGAACATACCTGCGCGAAAGTGCAACAACCACAATGTTTTATTTTTCTTGCTTATACTTGATCACATACATAAAGGTTTCAATAAATTCCACCCATTTGGCATGTCTCCTACTCAACTTACCTTGCCCTTTTAAGTGCTTCAATGATTCATGATCAGAATGTATCACAAACTCCTTGGGCCACAGGTAATGGTGCCACGTCTGTAGAATTCTTACCAAGGCATAGAGCTCCTTGTCATATGCAAGGTAATTCAAAGTTGCCCCATTAAGTTTTTCGCTGAAACACGCAATGGGCCTTTTATCCTGCATTAACACAGCTCTTATACCAATACCTGATGCATCACATTCAACTTCAAAAGCTCTTGTAAAGTCTGACAAAGCTAAAACAGGTGCCGAACAAAGTTTATCTTTCAACAAATTAAAAGCCTTATCCTATTCATCATTCCATTTGAATCCAACAGACTTTTTTAACAATTGTAGTTAAAGGTGCAGCAATAGTACTAAAATCTTTTTTTTTTTGGTAAGTTGACTTATGTATTAAAAGAAAATGATACAAAGAATATAATGGGCATACCCAAGATTTACAATGTGAATAGAAACGAAAACCAACAAATGGCTATAGGCTAGCCACATAACAAAACAAAAACTTAGACCAACTAGATATGCTAGGGGCACAAAGACAACCAGCTAAACATCAAATTAAGAGTCCATGTTATTGACCCTTCAAAGTCTTTGGATCCTTATGTTTTCATCTGTTTGTTGAACGTTCCTCATCAAAACAAGCATATGAAAAGAAAGACAGCCTCGTAATTCTGTGAGATAAGGAACATTGATTGTAGAGAGAGAAAGAAAGACAGTGATTCAGTTCGTTGTTGAAGCTTGATCTCTTTGGTTCACCGTTGGATCGTCACCATATTTGAGTATGTTGTCCATCAGAACATGCTCTACATCTTGACCGACGGGATCATTATTTCAATCAATGATCTGAGAGATACTGGCCTCGTAATTCTTTGAGATAAGGTGAGTAGCTGCATCTTTTCAGTGGGGTTTCTTTCTGGATTTCCAATACTAGCTATAAACATGATAATCTCTCATTAGAGCTTTGCTCTTTCTAGTATTTGTTATTGCCATAATGTCTTTATGTTTTGGTGTGGAATCTATTCCAATGGTCAGCTGTAACATTAAACAACACAATGAAGTTAAGTCTGGACATACCTTAAGATTAGAGCTAAAAGATATGTTGAATAGTCATCGTATGAAGTTTTCTCAGTTTACTAGTGACCATCAAGCTGATTCTGAAGCTAGCATAGAGAAATCCTCTACTCTTCAGGCTCCTCATGTTGTTTCAGAAATGAATCATGTGCTGAGTTCTAAAGTTGATGAATTGAAGGTAGGGTCTCAGCAACAAGAAGAACTAAACCTTAAGACAAAACTAAAATTTTTAAATGCTTTGAAGGGTTATGTGGTTGATGTCAAGGAGGGTAGTAAGAACATTGATTTTAATCCAGTTCGAAATCTGCATTTTGAACCCCCGGCTATGACTGATGGTCGTATAACAGTAGGTCCTCCGCGTGATATGTTTGACGATGGCTGTGAACTTTGGAAATCCACCCTAGTTGGTCATTTTGTGGGTCAGAAATTACGATATCCTGTTGTTAATTCGATTGCCAAAAGGATATGGGGCTCCTATGGTCTATTAGAAGTTTTATCTTCAGATAATGGTTTCTACCTTTTCACTTTCGATTCTGTTGATCGCGCCACAAATGTTCTGGAAAGAGCCCTATGGCACATGGCAAACAGACCTTTGGTGCTTAAATGTTGGCAACCGAACATGCAATTTTTGAAAGGTGATTTGGTCAGAGTTCCAGTATGGGTTAGGCTGTATAATGTTCCTCTTGAGTATTGGACTATTAAGGGGCTGAGTTGTATAGCTAGTGCTATTGGGGTTCCCCTTCATGCTGATCGTACTACATTGTTGCGTAAAAGGCTTGGCTACGCAAGAGTTTGCGTTGAGATAGATGCTTCAAAGACGCTGGTTAAGGAATACGACCTTCACTGTCCAAATGGGTTATTCATAACAATCTCAGCTGATTATGAATGGATATCGTCAAGGTGCAATAACAGCAATATCTTTGGACACACCACAACGAAATGTCTACTAATAAAGTTGCTCATCCTACAGTGGTGGAAAAGGGTATGAGGAAAGTAGGAGCTGTGATCTTTAAATCTGCGGATAACAAACAAAATCAATTTCAATGGCAGGTAGTTGTTAAACAAAATAAGGGTTCTATAAATGGTGAGAATGGTCCGTCTGCATCTAAAGTGCATAATTGTAATGAGAATGAGAATGGCTGCTCAACATCTGGGATACATACGTCTGATTGTAATGATCATGTGACATCAGATGTGTGCAATGTTGTTTGCCATGAAGACAAAACTCCCACCTCTCCTCATATTTTGAGAGACATGGAGCAGGAGGAAGGGGCTACATGTACTGTTTTAGAACAAAGTTTAGTCATCTCCAATACAGATGCTTGTGCGATCGTGAACCAGGTTCTCTCTACTATTAGCCATGAGCTGAATGTTGATGTTGCAGCAATGGGAGGTGATATAAATGGAGAACGAAATGATAAGGAGCCGACGTCACTAATCCCGACAAGTCCACAAACTCCGAATTCCACCGATGGGAAAACTGTTAATCAGTTAGCTATTAGGGTTAGAGACTCTCTGGAGAAAAAGAAAAAGGGTTCAAAGAAGAATAAGAAATCTGGTTCCCCCGCAAGGTGGCATGTCAAGGTAACCTTTATGTTGTTGTCTGTACTCCTCTCTATTTTCTTATGATGATTGGATGTTGGAATGTTAAAGGTTTGAATGACCCTATAAAGCATTCAGAATTGCGTCGGCTAATCCATCAAGAGAGGATGGTTTTTTTTGGTTTCGTTGAAACTCAGGTTAGAGAAAAGAATAAAGATAATATTTCTAATCTTCTTCTGTGTAATTGGTCCTTCTTGTACAATTATGATTTCTCTTCCCGTGGTCGTATTTGGGTTTGTTGGAATGCTGATGTGGTGAAGGTGGATGTCTGCGGTATGTCAAACCAGGCTATCCATGTTTCTGTCACTATATTAGCTACCAATATTTGTTTTAATACTTCAATCATTTATGGAGACAATAATGCACCCTTACGTGAGACATTATGGTCTGATATAGTGAGTTGTAGTGATGAATGGGAGTCAACCCCATGGATTCTTGTGGGTGACTTTAATGCTATCCGCAACCCATCAGAAAGGTCAGGAGGGTCTACTACGTGGGATGGTCAAATGGACGGGTTGGAAACATGTATTCGAGATGCGAAAGTGGATGATCTTCGGTATTCTGGTATGCATTATACATGGACGAACCAATGTATTGAGAATCTGATTATGAGGAAGCTAGATAGAGTGCTTGTGAATGAGAAGTGGAATATGCACTTCCCATTGTCGGAAGCGAGATTTTTGCCTGCTGGTATGTCAGATCTTTTTTTTTGGTAAGCTGACTTATGTATTAAAAGAAAATGATACAAAGAATATAATGGGCATACCCAAGATTTACAATGTGAACAGAAACGAAAACCAACAAATGGCTACAGGCTAGCCACACAACACAACAAAAAGTTATACCAACTAGATATGCTAAGGGTACAAAAACAACCAGCTAAACATCAAATTAAGAGTCCATGTTATTGACCCTCCAAAGTCTTTGGATCCTTATGTTTTCATCTGTTTGTTGAATGTTCCTCATCAAAACAAGCTTATCGCGAATGATACATTCGATTTGATCAAAAACCAAATTCGAAGCTTTAGACACATTTGCAAAGATCCTCGCGTTCCGTTCTTGCCAGATACAATACACTGTAGCTGTGAAACCCAGTTTACGAGAAAAGTTGATGAAACTTTTGCCATGCCAAGTGACAATGCCCAATTGAATCCATTCATCCAAGCTTTTTGTCATTCTTGGAATGTCGCATCTGTCACAAACATTCCACCATAATGCTTTCGTATAGGAGCATTCAAAGAACAAGTGGTTGTGATCTTCATTATGTGGAGACAGTGGGAGCACCTGTTGGGACCATGAATACCAAACCGATGAAGTCTATCCTGCGTTGGGAGTTTCCGTTGGATAGCCACCCATAATAGAAATGCATGTCTTGGGACAGCATTCTTGAACCACACGATGTCATGCCAATCAACCATTTGATGATGAATTCTGAGTTGCTCCCAAGCTACTTTGACCGAGAAACTCTGATTTGGCGAATCCAACCAAACAATCTCCCATGGTGGTAAAGGTTACTGGCAATGTTCAAAACATTAAGAAACCATTTAGATTCTTCGATATGTGGATGGATCATGACGAGTTCATGCCCTTGGTGAAGAAAGTATGGGATCAGCATTTGGGGGGTTGTCCAATGTATCAGTTGTGTTGCAAACTAAGGAAGCTAAAGCAGGAACTTAAACATTTCAATAAGACTCACTTCTCCAATATTTCAGATAGAGTCAAAGATGCAAAATATCAAATGGATAATGCTCAACAGGATCCGCATACAGCGCCTGCGAATCCAACTTTGTGCATGCGAGAAAGAGATGTTGTTCGTAACTATGCTTCTACTGTTAGGGCGGAAGAGAGTTTTTTCAAACAAAAGGCAAGGATACAATTGCTTAGATTGGGGGATCATAATACTAGCTACTTTCACAAATCAGTATGATACGGTTCAGCCATGTGATACGACCCAAGTAAGGTTAGATTCGGATTTTGGCGTAAAAAGCGCAACAGTCCAGGTTTACGGAAACAGTTATAATTCTCAATCTGACCGTTGGATCGGGATAATATTTTATGTGGACTCTCCATACACACCTTACTACCTTGATTTAAAAATTCAGGTCAATCAGAGTCCGGGAAGGAACCGCAATACTGGTCAACGAAGGCTGTACGGATTTTGTTATTTACTTCCATTCGACTTGTGGGCTTCTTATTTGGTTAGGATTCTTTTCCTACAAGGATGTGGCAGCTGGCTTTGGGAATTTCCTAGTTCCACAAGGATCTTTAATGAGCTGCAATATAATCTTCAAGTGTGGCGTTGATTCATTAATGTTTCAGAATCCTTTTCTTATAAGGATTCCTTATTCATCCTAGCTACACAAGGAAAGAAGGGCTGGTGGTATTTTTTTTTTGGTAAGCTGACTTATGTATTAAAAGAAAATGATGCAAAGAATATAATGGGCATACCCAAGATTTACAATGAGGACAGAAACGAAAACCAACAAATGGCTACAGGCTAGCCACAACAAAACAAAAACTTGGACCAACTAGATATGCTAGGGGTACAAAAACAACCAGCTAAACATCAAATTAAGAGTCCATGTTATTGACCCTTCAAAGTCTTTGGATCCTTATGTTTTCATCTGTTTGTTGAACATTCCTCATCAAAACAAGCTTATCGCGAATGATACATTCGATTTGATCAAAAACCAAATTCGAAGCTTTAGACACATCTGCAAAGATCCTTGCATTCCGTTCTTGCCAGATACAATACACTGTAGCTGCGAAACCCAGTTTACGAGAAAAGTTGACGAAACTTTTTCCATGCCAAGAGACAGTGGCCAATCGAATCCATTCATCCAAGCTTTTTGTCATTCTTGGAATGTCGCATCTATCACAAACATTCCACCATAATGCTTTCGCAAAGGAGCATTCAAAGAACAAGTGGTTGTGATCTTCATTATTGCGGAGACAGAGTGAGCACCTATTGGGACCATGAATACCAAACCGATGAAGTCTATCCTGCGTTGGGAGTTTCCGTTGGATAGCCACCCAAAGAAGAAATGCATGTCTTGGGACAGCATTCTTGAACCACACGATGTCATGCCAATCAACCATTTGATGATGAATTCTTAGTTGTTCCCAAGCTACTTTGACCGAGAAACTCTGATTTGGTGAATCCAACCAAACAATCTCATCCTTTTGCCCCTTAGGAGTAGAGGTGGAAGGAATAGCTTCTAAAATGGGGTGCCAGCCAATAGCATGAGTGATAGGAATTCTCCATTCTAACTTATTAATCAACACGTTCACTCTCGCGTTGTGTTCCATACCTGAATCATAGATGAAACGTTCACCGTAGGTATCAGCGAGCGGGCTGTGAGGATGCCAATTGTCAAACCATAGAGAGGTTGTCATTCCATCTCCGATGACGTGCTTCATCTTCGACCATGCTAAGGATCTGAGCTTTAGAATCTTTCCCCAAGCCCAAGAGCAGCTTCCTGGCGCCTTGATTGTCCAGAAATTCCTACCTCGCAAGAGATTGGATCTGATCCAAGTAGACCAGATTGAGCCATCTGAGTCATTGCACAAGTTCCAAATATGTTTCAACAAGGCAATCTTGTTCCATTCTGCTATCCTTTTTATGCCTAGCCCCCCCTCCTTTTTTGGAAGACATACCTGATCCCAAGCCACTTTAGCCCTGGTAGTGCTCATATCTGAACCTGACCAAAGAAAGGATCTCATAATTTGCTCAACATTTTTCACTACTTCCCCAGGTAATAGGAATAGAGATGCCCAATAGACCTGGATGGAGAATAAGACTGAGTTAATCAGTTGTACTCGCCCTGCGAAAAGAGAGTGTTCTGCAGGTCCAATGTCGAACTTTGGCGGTAATTCGATCCACGAGGCCCTTACAATTAACAGCCTTTAGTCTGGACGAGATAAGAGGCACTCCCAATATTTCATTGGAAGCTCCCCCTCTCTAAACCCAAGAATACTGATAATCTGTTTCCCTCTCAGCACCTAACGAACCGCTCAAGAAGATGTCACTTTTTGTTTGGATTTGGATATAGACCTGATAGAACCTGAAACTCTGTGAGTACATTTTTTATCATACGGATTGAATGTACATCCCCTTTGCTGAATATCATCAAGTCGTCGGCAAAGCAAAGATGAGAAATTTTGTCCTTCTTGCATCTCCAGTGGAACTTGAAGTTTTGGTTGGCACTCATATTGCAGAACAGCCCTGACAGGATTTCCATGCATAGGACAAACAAATATGGGAGATAATGGATCACCTTGTCTCAGCCCTCTCCCCCTTGGAAGTAACCCGCAAGTTCACCGTTGACGTTGATTGAGAATTGACATGATGTAACACAAACCATGATCCAATCAATGACTGTTCTAGGGAATCCCATTTTTATCAACGTAGCATCAACGAAATCCCACCGAACAGAGTCATAAGCCTTCATCAGGTCTACTTTCATAGCACAACGAGCAGGACCCGTAGTTGTGTGATAGCCTTTCATTAGTTCTTGAGACAAAAGAATATTGTCGCTGATTCTCCGTCCAGAGATAAAAGCTGTTTGATTCGGACCTACTAAGGATGGTAAAACAACTTTCATTCTCCCAGCTAGAATCTTCGCGATGCATTTGTATACTGTATTGCAGCAAGATATAGGACGAAAATCTGTCAACCTCGTAGGATTAGCAACTTTAGGGATAAGGGAAATGGATGTAGCATTCATTTCTTTAAGCATTCTACGAGTCTGGAAGAAGGAGCTAACAGCGTTGATTACATCTTCCCCCACTATGTGCCACATTCTTTTGAAGAAACCTGCGTTGAAGCCATCTGGACCAGGAGCTTTGTTGTTTTTCAAACTAAACATAGCATGCTTAATCTCCTCTCTTGTTACATCTTGTGCTAGTACATGCTGTTGAGTTGACGACAATTTGTAATTGCCGATTGCATCACTTCCTCGTTCAGGACCCTAGGCATCTGTTTCACTCCCAATACACGCTGGAAGTATGCAATTACTTCTGATTTGACTGCCTCGTGTCCTTCAGCGACTTCTCCATCCTCCCTTGTAACCGAGAGAAGCTTATTTCTATTCTGTCTACCATTTACTGATTTGTGAAAGTAGCTAGTATTCTGATCCCCCAAGCTAAGCCATTGTATCCTTGCCTTTTGTCTGAAAAAACACTCTTCCGCCCTGACAGTAGAAGCATAGTTACGAACAACATCTCTTTCTCGCATACGCAATGTTGGATCCTCAGGCGCTGTATGCAGAGCTTGTTGAGCCCTATCCATGTGATCTTTTGCATCTTTGACTCTATCGAAAATATTGGAGAAGTGAGTCTTATTGAAATGTTTAAGTTTCTGCTTTAGCTTCCTTAGTTTGCAACACAGTTGATACATTGGACAACCTCCCGAATGCTGATCCCATACTTTCTTCACCAAAGGCATGAACTCGTCATGATCCATCCACATATCGAAGAATCTGAATGGTTTCTTTATGTTCTGAACATTGCCAGTGACTTTTACCACCATGGGAGAATGATCTGACATACCAGCAGGCAAGAATCTCGCTTCCGACAATGGGAAGCGCATATTCCACTTCTCATTCACAAGCACTCTATCTAGTTTCCGCATAATCATATTCTCAGGACATTGGTTCGTCCAAGTATAATGCATACCTGAATACCGAAGATCATCCACTTTCGCTTCACGTATACATGTTTCCAATCTGTCCATATGACCAGCCCACGTAGAAGACCCTCCTAACCTCTCTGACTGGTTGCGGATAGCATTAAAGTCGCCCATAAGAATCCATGGGGTTGACTCCCATCCATCACCACGACTCACAATATCAGACCATAAAGCCTCACGTACAGATGCATTATTGTCTCCGTAAATGATTGAAGTATTAAAACAGATATTTGGTAGCTAATATCAATGACAGAAACATGGATAGCCTGGTCTGACATTCCCAGAACATCCACCTTCACCAAATCAGCATTCCAACAAACCCAAATACGACCACGACAAGAGAAATCATAATTATACAAGAATGACCAATTACGCAGAAGAAGTTGCGAAACATTATCTTTATTCCTGTCTCTAACCCGAGTTTCAACCAAACCAAAAAAAACCATCCTCTCTTGATGGATGAGCTGACGCAGTTCTGAATGCTTTATGAGATCATTCAAACCTCTAACATTCCAACATCCAATAATCATAGGGAAATAGAGAGGAGTACCAAACATCAACACACGGATTACCTTGACTTGCCCCCCCTCGAGGAGCCAGATTTCTTACTCTTCTTTGAAAAGCCTGGAGAACCCGTTTTCTTTTTTTCTAGAGAGTCTCTAGCCTTGCTAGCTAACTGATTAATAAAATTTTCCCCGTCAGAAGAAATCGGACTTTGCGGACTTGTTGGGATCAGTGACGTCGACTCCTTATCATCATCTTCCTTACCTGTACCACCTCCCATAGCTCCAATATCAACATTCACCTCATGACTAACAGGGTACATGGTTGCATTACAGATGGTTGAACTTTGATCTAAAGAAGTACATGCATCCCCTTCCTCCGGCACCATGTCTGCTCGTAAGCTCTTCAAAATAAGAGGAGAGGTAGGATTTTCATCTTCATAACAACCAGCATTGGGCACATCTAATGTCGCAGATTCATTCGTATTACACTCAGCAATATGTAAAGCAGATGCTAAACAACCATTCTCATTACAATTAAGCTCTTTAGATGCCAAACAATCATTCTCACCAATCGTAACACCCTTATTTCGTTTACCAACTACTTGCTATTGAAGCTGATTTTGCTTATTATCTGCATGTTTAGAGTTCACAGCTCCTATTTTCCTTTTGCCCTCTGCCCCCATTGTACGATCATCAACTTTACTGGTAGCACATATCGCTGTGGTATGTCCAAAGACATTGCAATTATTGCACCTTGAAGGAATCCATTCATAATCCGCTGAAATTGTTATGAATAACCCATTTGGACAGCGAAGGTCGTATTCCTTCACCAGCGTTTTCGAAGCTTCTATCTCAACGCAAACTCTTGCGTAGCTAAGCCTTTTTACGCAACAATGTAGTAAGGTCAGCATGAAGGGGAACCCCAATAACACTCGCTACACAACTCAACCCCTTAACAGTCCAATACTCGAGAGGAACATTATAGAGCTTAACCCATACCGGAACTCTATCCAGATCATCTTTCAAAAATTGCATGTTCGGATGCCAACGTTTAAGCACCAAAGGTCTGTTGGCCATGTGCCATGGGGCTCTCTCCAGAACATTAGTGGCGCGATCGACAGAATCAAAAAGTGAAGAGAAAGAATCCATTATCAGAAGAATAAAACTTCGGATAGACCGTGGGAGCCCCATTATTCTTTTAGCAATAGAATTTACAACAGGATAGGGTAATTTCTGACCAACGAAATGACCAACTAGAGTGGATTTCCAAAGTTCACAGCCATCCTCAAACACATCAAGTGGAGGAGCTACTGTCACACGACCATCAGTTATTGCGGGGGGAGCAAAATGCAAGTTACGGACTGGATTCATATCAAGGGACATCCTACCCTTATTGTCATCAACATCAGAGCCCTTCAAAGCATTTAAAAAATTCAATTTGGGGCTAAGGTGTAGCTGTTCTTGTTGCTTAGACCCAACCTTCAACTCATCACCTTTAGAACCCAACACAGGATTCATGTCATGACTATTTAGCATGTCTTGGAGCTCTAATTGTAAAGTATGTCCAGATTTAACTCCATTGTGTTGTTCAATGTCAGAGCTAACCATTGGAACAAATTTGACAGCAGAACACAAAGACAATTTGGCAGCATACAAATACTAGAAAAAACTCAGTCCAAGAAGCACTAATAAGCGACCAGCACTATGATTGGAACACCGATCAGTTCAAACATCCCAACGGTTCAAAGGAAGATACACATGTTATGTATAACATATTAAAAAATCAGCACAGTTTAACGGTTGGATCTCCGCAGATCTTAATTATACCGAAACTGACCTGAGAATGACGACCTTCTGTTGAACATGTAGAAAACGTTGCTGGAGGCTTAATTTCTAATCTCCACCGTTCAGAATGTGTATCATAACCAGATGCATCACATATCCAAAAATAAGCTTTATCCAACGGTGGAAGAAGGAGAAATATGCCGGCGGCTCTGATTGTTCCGAGAAGGATTTCTCCAGAAATATTCAAATGGCTGGCTTCCGCAAGAGGAATCCAATATGGACGATCCCTCTGGACCGAATGTAGGCAATATAGATGTTCACAACATACCAAAAAATAGTCTGGATCCAACGGTATAACAATGAAAAATGGGTCGGCGACTCTGACAGCACTAAGGGGTTTTCCAGAAAATTTCAATTGTCCATATTTCTTAAACGACGGCAGCATTAGAAGATCCCTCCGGTCAGAATGTAGACAATAGTTTAGTTCACAACATAACCAAATCTTGGCTTGATCCAACGGTGGTCGCCGGTAGAGATATGGCTGTCGGAGCACCGCCCCTTTGAATCCTTTCCTTCTAACCTCTCTCTAACCTCTCTCTATTCACTTGTTTCGGACCAGAACTTTTTTCAAGGGCTGGGTGGTATTACTAATGGCAGATTAGTTATTTTTATTATTTTCTTTAATGTTTGGGCTTAATTAAAACTTTTTTTTTGAGCTAGGTCCTAGGTTGTTTGGATCAGGTTATGAGCTTTTCAGTTTAGGGTTTTTGGGCCAGTTTTTGAGTGGACCTCATATAAAGTCCACATAAGGGGTCCTTAGGGTTAACTTTTCAAGAACTATTTAAACTCATGTAAGCCACAATTTAGGCAGCTTTGATGATTATTATTCTGAATTTTTCAGTTTTAACGCGTGAGAGTGATTCTTGCATTCTTCAGTTCTTTGAACGAACTGAAATCTGACTTATCGAAGAAGATTAACTGGCTTCGTGCGTCTCTACTCATTCCAATAGTGTTGGTGCCTTGGGGCAGGTTTCCATTGTGTCGCACTCATATCAGACCTATTTCGGCTTTCCGGGATCAGATCTCAATATTTTTTTGATCAAATGTAAGTATTGAATAGATCAAAAAAGAAGCAGCTGGAGACCAAGCAAAACAAATAGTAAAAGGATCAAGGACCCTTGACTAAGACAAAAGCCAAGACCGGGATGCTTGGAACAGAAATCAACCGGGAACAGACTCCCTTGAACTGCATCAAACGCATGCCAAGCTTTTGAAGAAACGAAACCAAAGGAACAGGCTCCCTTGGACAACCCAAAAAATCAAAGGGAACATACTCCTTGAACAAGCATACAAATGAAAAGAGGGAAGCACCAATCAATTGAGTAGTCCGACCCAGCAGCAAAAGAGAACTTTTATCAAAGTAGAGACTAGCCGAAACGAGACATTCCAATCCAGCAGAAGTTGATTGGAAGAAAGCAGCTAGCTCCGAATAACCAAACTCCATTGAAACAAAGAGCCGAATTCAATGGAGCATAGCCAAGCAAGAAATGCAGCCAGCATTAGATGACGCAAAAATGCATGAAAAGCCATGCATAAACCAGAATAACATATGAGGAAGAGATACTCTGGCATCATCCAAATTGAAAAGAAAAGTGGTCATCCTCATGGAAGTGTAAGACTGTGTAAAAACCGGGTCTGAAAATTTCTGAAAAAGGGAAGCAATGGTAGAGCAGGAGCCATCAAAAAATTCGCTTGTTCCTCTCCTCCCAAATTATGTAGACTGTTATTGCAAGAGAGATACGTTTCATTCTGCCTACGACACACTCCACTTTTACAAAGAGCCCTAACAGCTTTTGTCCAATGTAGACATATTTCTGGTGATATGCAGCCATTGCTTGATCCGATTCCAGAGAAGAGAAGTCCATTGGCAAACCAAAGAAGAAGGTGATTAATGAGACTTCATCTTCCCACATGGCAGAAAATACAAGTTGAATTAATTTTGGATGAAGCGAAGCCTATCTCTTGTACGAAAGCCTACCCAAGATTGCCAACCACATGATGAAACTGAATCGTGGCAGGGACCAGGGTTCCCAAATAACTCTTCTCCAGTGAACTTGGGAGCTGCGAAATCTTAAATAGTCATAAGCATTGGCTGAAAATGCACCCTTTGATGAATTCCAAAGTGCCATCAAAAAGATAGAGACTGAGGGTGGCCACCACAAAGATCAAATAAGCTGTTGCGCAAAAAAAGTATGGTTGATTTTCCAAAGAGGGGAGGAAGTGGAATGAGCTGTGATGTCCCAAATGGAGGAGATTGCAGATAATATTGATGAACCCAATTGATCCAAATAGAGTCAGACTTGAGGTGGATATTCCAGATGAGCTTGGCAAGGAAAACTATTGTTGCAGCTTTGAAATCAAAGAAACCCAAACGCCTCCTTTCAGACTTGGGGAGACAAACAGTATGCCATTATTTAACAAGAGCAGATTTGCTCTGCAATGTATTTGCCAGTCCATTAAGAAATTACGGCAGATACTGGTGACGTGCTTGATCACCACTTCAGGAAAAGGAAAAATATTCAGCCAAAACTGAACCATGCCGTAGAGGACAGACTTGAGCAACTCGGCTCGCCCAACATAGCTAAGGTTTCTGCCCAACCAACCATTGACAGCCGACTCTAGCTTGTGGAGTAGGGGGGAAAATTGGCTGGCGAGGAGACGATGAGGGCTTAAAGGAACGCCAAGGTAACGAAAGGGAAAAGACCCTTCAGCAAAACCAGTGTTCGCGAGGATAGAATGTCTGATGCTGTCCGAAACTCCTCCAAAATAAATGGAAGATTTGCTGACATTGGATCTGAAGCCCTAAAATCTCACCAAAAAGAGATCAAATTGCTGGAACAAGCAAGACACCGAAGCCATATCCCCTCTTGAGAGAAGTATTACATCATCAGCAAATGCTAGATGGCACACCCCAAGAGAGTGACACTTAGGGTGGAACCGAAATCCAGGAGATAAGGAAGCTTTGCATAAACATTTCTTGAGAAGTATTCATGCAAACCAGAAAAAGGTAGGGGATAGAGGATCCCCTTGCCGAACTCCATTTTTTCCCCGGAAAAAAAACCATAGATGCTACCATTAACAGCAACGAAATAAGAGGCAGTCTCAACACATTGCATTATAAGATGGACAAACCGGCTTGGAAACCCAAGCAGAAGAAGTAGCTGATGAAGAAAGGGCCACTGAACCGAGTCAAAAGCTTTCTTGAAATCGATCTTCATCATGCAGCGGGGAGAAGTCTGCTTTCGTCCATAATTACGCAGGAGCTCTTGCAGAAGGTGAATATTATCCGTCATCAAAAACGCCCTCCAAGGAAAGCATTCTGCATGGGACTAATAATAGGCGCAAGTGCTTTGAGATAATCTTGCTGCAAGGAGCTTGGCAATGACTTTGTAAATAACATTACAGCAGGAGATTGGACGAAAATCTGATGCAGATGAGGTATTGGCAGATTTTGGAATCAACGCAATGATAGAATGATTGATTTGTTTTAGCATGGCCCCTGTCTGGAAGAAGTCTCGAACAGCAATGTAGAAATCTTCATGAATCACAGCCCAAGATTTTTTGAAAAAGCATGAAGAATAGCCATCAGGACCAGAGCTTTTCCATCATCAATGTCAAATAAAGCATTCTTTATGTCCAAATCAGAAACAGGAGCAAAGAGACAAGCATGGGGAAGCAACATCTATGTATGTTCCCTGCTGGATAACGTCCAATTCAATTGGAGCAGTGACTTTCGGATGGCAAGCAAATGGCCATAAAAGTCCACAAAAGCAGCCCCACCTCAGCAGAAGAGGACGTGAGAGAGCCATCCATTCGTTGAATTGCTGGAATAAAGTTTTGACAATGACGCTGGTTCATTAATGAATGGAAAAAGGAAGTGCTAGAGTCACATTCTTTCAAAAATTTGCTTTTCAGCTTTTGTGAGAAATATTGCCGCTCACACTCTTTAATTTGGAGGAGACTTTTACGTAGCTGCTTATCAATGGCTTGCAGATTAGAATTGTGCATGTCAGAAGAGAGAAGGCTTTGATGGTCGTCCAGAGCAGCTTCAGCCCGTGCAACTCTCTCCGAGATGTGGCTGAAATGAAACTTGTTGAGATCTCGCAGAGGCCTCTTAAGATGCTTGAGACGTTTACAGAGAGTAACATCGGAGACCCGTGAGTATCAAGCTGCCAAGCCTCTGCTACTAGTTCCAAGAAAGAAGGGTGATTACTCCACATATTAAAAAACTTGAAACATTTCTTTCCCATGGGCTGATGGGGATGAAATGAGATAGTGGCCGGAGAGTGATCCGAGAATGCTCCTGGATTATCAAAGTGGACTTGCACTGATGTAAATGAAAGAGACCAAAGAGAATTGGCTAGGACACGGTCTAGCTTGCTCCAGACACTGCCGTTGGACCATGTGAAGTGACTGCCAGAATAATTTAAATCAGAGAGACCTAAGTCTGAGCAACACTGCCGAAAATCAGAAGTCTCATAAGAAGAAACAAGTTCCCCATGGTGTTTGTCTGACTGAGATAACAGAGAGTTGAAATCCCCTAAAATGAGCCAAGGGGAGTTAGGACTCCAGTTCCGCAGATCATCCCACAGAGCTCTTCTGGCAATAATAGTATTAAACCCGTAGACAAAAGAGGCAAAGAACTTGAATTGATGAACTAAGCTGGAAATAAGAACATGAAGACCTTGGGCTGAGAAACCAAGCAAGTCAATATTAACAGTTGTTGGGTTCCAGAAGACCACAATTCTAGCTGTAGACGCTGCTGCAACATTAGACAATACCTTCCAATTTTTCAGCCGAAATTGACGCATTAATGAAACTTTAGAAAAAACTAATTTTGTTTCTAAAAAACAACAAACATCCAATTTATGTTTCCGTATGAGGTTAACAACCTCATGTTGTTTCAGAGGGCTGTTCAACCCTCTGACGTTCCAACAACGGATTATCATCAAGAAAGGGGGGTGGGAAGCAACCCCTCAACCCTGCCTGAAACGCCAACATTGCGCGACTGAGCCCCCCGTCTCCGTAAGGGTGCACTAGAAATCCCAGCTGATGGCAGACCTTGATCAACTGACACAACAACAGCCTTGCCTTTGTCCTTTCGTGAGCTAGCCAAAACATTTGTATTTGCCGCTGGATGAGATGGCAAACGATGGTCCTTTGAGGTATTAGTGGGATGCACAGGAGCATGCAAAGGAGCATGCAGAGTGGAAGATTCATGAATAGAGCAGTGATCAACTGCCCCACTTACAGCTACAGTGGAGGACCTACCACGTTGCTTGGAAGGAGAATTCTTGCGTCTGAGGCGTTTGCTCTAAACAATATTCCAACCACCAGAGACATGATCAACGACCCCACTTTCAGCCACCTGCTCCGGTTCGGCCAGGAGAGGAGAAGAATTAAGAGGCAGATTACCACGGGCTAACAACAACTGGGGGTTCTTCTTGGGGTCCCAACGGTCAAAGACAGATTCTTTAACTGTGCTGGCCCTAGGAGCTTTGCTGAGACTTTTGCTGCCTGTTTGCTAGGATCAGCCAATGGAATTGATTTGGGGCAAGTGGAGGTAAGATGGCCGAGAATTCTGCACTGCTTGCAAAACCGGGGAAGAGTTTCATAGATAACTTGCTGCTTGAGAAGGCTGCCATTCGGCAATTTGATATCAATAGAGTAAGGCAAGTCAGATAATAAATTGATTTCAACCAATACTCTGGCGTAGGAGAGCCTGGACATAGTGTGGGTGAGCATATCGCTCTGTACCGGTTTCCTAAGGACGCTGACAATCTTGGACAAACACTTAAGAGACCAGCACTGAAGTGGGAGGTTGGGGAACTTAACCCAAACTGGAACCATGTGCAAGTCAGAGGAAGAAAAATAAAAAAATTCAGGCATTGGTTTGAGAATTAATGGCCTGCCATAAACAAGATAGGGACCCCCAGCTAATATTCACAATTTATCAGCATCAGTAGTAAACTTGTAGATCAACCAACCAGATTCATGCATTATGGTGTGTATGGAGATCTCAATCTTGATTGTGGGTTGCGTGACCACGTGATCACGAGGTTCGCATCAGTTGGTATCAGAGCTCCGATTGACCTGAATTTTTAAACCAAGGTAGTAAGGTGTGTATGGAGAGTCCACATAAAATATTATCCCGATCCAACGGTAAGATTGAGAATTATGACTGTTTCCGTAAACCTGGACTGTTGCGCTTTTTACGCCAAAATCCGAATCTAACCTTACTTGGGTCGTATCACATGGCTGAACCGTATCACAGTAAATGGAAGACATAATAGAAATAAGCTTCTCTCGGTTACAAGGAAGGATGGGAAAGTCGTTGAAGGACACGAGGCAGTCAAATCAGAAGTAATTGCATACTTCCACCGTGTGTTGGGAGTGAAACAGATGCTTAGGGTCTTGAACGAGGAAGTGATGCAATTGGCAATGAACTGCAAACTGTCTTCAACTCAACAGCAGGTACTAGCACAAGATGTAACAAGGGAGGAGATTAAGCATGCTGTGTTTAGTTTGAAAAACAACAAAGCCCCTGGTCCGGATGGCTTCAACGCAGGTTTCTTCAAAAGAATGTGGCACATAGTGGGAAGATGTAATCAACGCTGTTAGCTCCTTCTTTTAAACTCGTAGAATGCTTAAAGAAAATGAATGCTACATCCATTTCCCTTATTCCTAAAGTTGCTAATCCTACGAGGTTGACAGATTTTCGTCCTATATCTTGCTGCAATACAATATACAAATGCATCGCGAAGATCCTAGCTGGGAGAATGAAAGTTGTTTTGCCATCCTTAGTAGGTCCGTATCAGACAGCTTTTATCTCTGATGGAGAATCAATGATAATATTCTTTTATCTCAGGAAACTAATGAAAGGTTATCATAAATCTACGGGTCCTGCTCGTTGTGCTATGAAAGTAGATCTGATGAAGGCTGATGACTCGGTTCGGTGGGATTTTCGTTGAGGCTACGTTAAAAAAAATGGGATTCCAGAACAGTCATTGATTAGGATCATGTTTTGTGTTACATCATGTCAATTCTCAATCAACGCAACGGTGAACTTGCAGGCTACTTTCAAGCGCGGGGGGAGAGGGCTGAGACAAGGTGATCCATTATCTCCATATATTTTTTGTCCTATGCATGGAAATCTTGTCAGGGCTGTTCTGCAGTATGAGTGTCAATCAAAACTTCAAGTTCCACTGGAGATGCAAGAAGGACATAATTTCTCATCTTTGTTTTGCCGACGACTTGATGATATTCAACAAAGGGGATGTACACTCAATTCGTATGATCAAAAATGTTCTCACAAAGTTTCAAGATCTACCAGGTCTATATCCAAATCCAAACAAAAGTGACATTTTCTTAAGCAATCCGTTAGGTGCTGACAGGGAACAGATTATCAGTATTCTTGGGTTTAGAGAGGGGGAGCTTCCTATGAAATATTTGGGAGTGCCTCTTATCTCGTCCAGACTAAAGGCTGTTGATTGTAAGGGCCTCGTGGATCGAATTACCGCTAAAGTACGACATTGGACCTCCAGAACACTCTTTTTCGCAGGGCGAGTACATCTCGTCCAGACTAGCCATTTGTTGGCTTCGTTTCTGTTCACATTGTAAATCTTGGGTATGCCCATTATATTCTTTGTATCATTTTCTTTTAATACATAAGTCAGCTTACCAAAAAAAAAAAAGAACTGAAGAATGCAAGAATCACTCTCACATGTTAAAACTGAAAAATTCAGAATAATGATCATCAAAGCTGCTGAAATTTTGGCCTACATGAGTTTAAATAGTTCTTGAAAAATTAACCCTAATGGACCTCTTATGTAGGCTTATATGAGGTCCACTCAAAACTGGCCCAAAACCCTAAACTGAAAAGCCTATAACCTGATCCAAACAAGGCTTAGACCTAGCTCAAAACAAAGTTTTAATTATGCCCAAACATGAAAGAAAATAATAAAAATAACTAATATGTCATTAAATACCACCAGCCCTTCTTCCTTGTGTAGCTAGGATGAATAAGGAATCTTTATAAGAAAAGGATTCCGAAACATTAATGAATCACTGCCACACTTGTAGATTATATTGTAGCTCATTAAAGATCCTTGTGGAACTAGGAAATTCCCAAATCGAGCTGCCACATCTTTGTAGGAAAAGAATCCTAACCAAATAGCAAGTCCACAAGTCAAATGGAAGTAAATAACAAAATCCATACAGCCTCCGTTGACCAGTATTGCGGTTCCTTGCCGAACTCCAATTGACCTGAATTTTTAACCCAAGGTAGTAAGATATGTCTGGCGAGTCCACATAAAATATTAGCCCAGTCCAACTGTCGGATTGAGAATTATGATTGTTGCCGTAAACCTGGACTGTTGCGCTTTTTACGCTAAAATCCGAATCTGACCTTACTTGGGTTGTATCACAGGGCTGAACCGTATCAGGGCATGCTCGGCCATCGTTTAATTCGGGTTCGTCATCATCTTGGAAGCCAAATCTAAAAAGAGAGGGTACTGTCCGCCCAAGATCCTTTGGTCCTTCTAGAACTGAACCACCAAAGGCTAAAGTTGATGTCCCTACTGATGCCAAAGGTAAATCTTAAACTCAACCTAAACGTACTCGTGATGTTAAATGTTTCAGGTGGCAGGGACATGGACATTATGCTTCAGAGTGTCCAAACAAGAGAATCATGATGATTAGAGATAATGGTGATGTGGAATCTGAAAGTGACAGTTCTGATTGTGAAGGCATGCCACCATTGGAGGATAGTGATGGGGATGAGTTAGCATTACCGGTTGAGGAGTCCTTGGTTATAAGGCGAACACTTCAGGTTCAGGTCAAAGAAGATGATACTAATGAACAAAGGGAGAACAACTTCCATACGCGTTGTTATGTACAAAGCAAGGTGTGTGGTTTAATTATAAATAATGGAAGTTGTGTTAATGTTTGTAGTGCCACCCTTGTTAGTAAACTAAATTTGTGTACTGTTAAGCATGCTAAAACATATAGATTGCAATGGCTGAATGATAGTGGTGAAGTGAAAGTGACTAAACAGGTTGTGGTTCCATTTTCGATTGGGAAATATGTTGATGAAGTTCTGTGCGACGTGGTACCAATGTAAGCAAGTCACATCTTGTTGGGGAGACCATGGCAATATGATAGGAAGGCAATTCATGATGGGGTTTAAAATAGGTATACCATTGTAAAAGATGGTAAAACCATCACTCTTGTACCTCTTACACCCAAATAGGTGTATGATGATCAAATAAAGCTAAAAAGTGAGCATGAGGCGATGAGAAGAGAAAATCAAGGTGAAGAACAAGGGGAGAGAAGACCATCAGATTCAGCTAGAACCCAAACCACTACAACCCATTTGGCTACCCATCCAAACACAAGCAAATATTCGGCTAGCATTCCAAACAAATCAAACCATTCGACCACAACTCAAAAACACCCAAATCTGGCTGAGAGTGGAGGTAAGATAAAAGGAGTGAAGAAAATCAGCAAGTGTGATGAGAATTGTGTGGAAAAACTAAAGAAACAACCCAATTTTTATGCTAGAGAGTGTGAGGTCAAATCTGCATTTTTCATTAACAAGCCAATGATTTTACTTGTGTACAAAGAGGCTTACTTTAATACTAATGATCATGATCATTATGCCTAGTGTTGCTATTTCTTTGTTGCAGGGATTTGATGATGTGTTCCCCGACGATACTCCTAGCGGATTACCACCATTGAGGGGGATAGAGCATCGGATTGATTTCGTACCCGGAGCTTCAATTCCTAATCGACCAGCCTATAGAAGCAATCCCGAGGAGACGAAGGAGCTTCAAAGGCAAGTTGATGAGCTGATGGAAAAAGGCTACATTCGTGAGAGTATGAGCCCGTGTGTTGTACCCGTGCTACTTGTGCCAAAGAAAGATGGAACATGGAGGATGTGTGTTGATTGTCGGGCCATCAACAACATAATGGTAAAGTATAGACATCCCATTCCTAAGGCTTGATGATGCGGACCAGGCCAGAAACACCAGCAAGGACCCATTACATGTTCCAAATGGACCAATGACTCGGTCCAAGACAAAGACATTGAAAGACGCATTGAATGCGTTGGTTTTGAAGGTTTCCACCAAGTCAGAATTGGAAGGTCCATTGGAGTATCAAGAGGAGATCCTAGTACATCTTATCCATGTGGAAGAGGGGCCCAATACAACCTTATTTGGGCCATGAGATAAGGGCTTTATTTTATTTTGTTAGCTACAGCCCAAGGCTTGTTTGGGCTTAATTCATACTTTGTTTTAAGCTAGGATCCAAGGCTTGTTTGGATTAAGTTATGGGCTTTTCATTTTTGGGTTATGGGCTTTTCATTTTAGGGTTTTGGGCCAGTTTTGAGTGGACCTCATATAAGTCCACATAAAGGGTCCATTAGGGTTAACTTTTCAAGAACTATTTAAACTCATGGAGGCCAAAATTTCGGCAGCTTTGATGAATATTATTCTGAATTTTTCAGTTTTAACGTGTGAGAGTGATTCTTGCATTCTTCAGTTCTTGAACGAACTGAATCTAACTTATCGAAGATTAACTGGCTTCGTGGCGTCATTCTACTCATTCCAATAGTGTTGGTGCCTTGGGGCAGGTTTCCATTGTGTCGCACTCATATCAGACCTATTTCGGCTTTCCGGGATCAGATCTCAATCTTGATTGTGGGTTGCGTGACCACGTGATCACGAGGTTCGCATCAGTTGGTATCAGAGCTAGGCTCCGAAACAAGGTCATATCATTCTGTTATTTTCGTTTTTTTTTAGTGTCCCTTAAGTTTTTTAGTGTTTGCATCCATCTTCTTGTTCTTCGTGTCTGTGTCATCTAAGCAAAAAAAAAAAGTTTATATTTCATCTTGTTACTGCCTCTAATCATATCAGTTTGTTAAAAAGAAAAAAAAATCAGAAAGAAATAGAGAAAAGAGTGATTAGTTGAAATTTGAAGGATCATTTAATTTTTGCCGCAGAAACACAAATCTTGGTGAAACATAAGCAAACCACCTCAGAATCAATTTAAACTTCATATTCAGTCTATTGGGGGTGGGATCGCATGACATATCAAATTTGGGCTTATTCTGATATTATTTGCTTGAGGTTTTAATTCGAGTTTCAATTCTGCCGCAAAACACTACTCTTAGTGAACCCTAGGTAAAACACCTTGGAATCTATTGAAACTTCATATTCTGAGTATTGGGTATGCGATTGCATCACATATTAAATTTAGGATTATTTTGATATCGGTTTCTGGAGGTTTTAATTGGAGGTTCAATTCTACCGCAAACTGATCATACAAGGGGTTTGGGTACCTAGACATTATAGAACGACCTATAAATTGATTTTTGGTGTTTTCATAGTATTGAAATACTAAATATTGAATTTGAGGTCATTTCGAGATCGTTTGGTCTGGGTTTCAATTCTGTTACGTAAAATTGCGTAATAGGTTAGATTTGCCTCGAGTTTCAAAACATGATCTTTGCTGTTTAGTTTTGTCCAAATATTTTTGTTTCTGCTATATTTGGATTATCTAGGAGTCAAGTAATTGTTTTCTTAACATTCGCTTCTGTTTTATTTCGTGTCTTCGTTTCGTCCACAATTCGTACGAATTTGCATTGCTACTCGCAAAATCGTAATCCTAGTTTTGTTTTGCTTTGTTTTCAGTATATTTATTGCTTCTTGAGTCTGAAAATTATATTTAGAGTGCGCTGCGAAGGCTATTGACTTTGATTTGTTGATTTCAGTTCCTAAAGAACCAAAAGAAAGCAAGTTGTGAGGTAAAAGGCGTAGAGAGCTTAATAGAGTGAAAAGCCTTCATTTTTGTTTGTGTGATACACGAGAGGTGTGAGGATATATTTGTGCTACTGACCAAATTTTGCAGATTCAAAGAATGTCTGAAAACAACGAATCAGCGACACAAAACGTTGACGTAGCTTTCCAATTGCGATCCATAGGCCAGCAACTTGAGCTGTTGTCTAGGACGTACAAGGATCTGAAAGATGAGGTGAATTCGATAAAGCAACAGAATAGTGGGGCTGATCGACGGGGAAATACGGTCCGTATGGCTGCACGGAATGTGAGATCTGATTTTGAAGAGTTTGTTGATGAAAACGCAGATGCGGGAGAAGATGACTATGATTTTGCATCAGCTGGCCAAGGAATCAAGTCTGGACCGAACAGGGCTAGGAGGAATGTGAATTTCCGTGGCATGAGCACTTATGAAGATATGGATGGGGACTTGGACACCATTAAACTGAAAATTCCTACCTTTCAAGGTAAAAACGATCCCGAGGCTTATTTGGAGCGGGAGAAAAAGGTAGATTGGATTTTTGATTGCCATAGCTATTCTGAACAGAAAAAGGTGAAATTGGTGATAATTGAGTTTACGGAGTATGCGTTGATTTGGTGGGATCAAATTGTGATCAGTAGGAGGAGGAATGGCGAGCGACCCGTTCAGACTTGGGGGGAGATGAAAGTCTTAATGAGGAGACGATTTGTGCCAAGCCACTATTATAGAGACTTATATCTGAAGCTCCAAGGTCTGAATCAAGGTTATAAGACAGTAGATGAATATCACAAAGAGATGGAGATAGCAATGATTCGGGCTAATGTTGTTGAGGATAGAGAAGCCACCATGGCTAGATTTCTTAATGGGTTGAATCGGGACATTGCTAATGTGGTTGAGCTACAGCACTATGTGGAGCTAGAGGACATGGTTCACATGGCGACGAAGGTTGAGAGACAACTTAGGAGGGGGCATGCTCGGCCAGCGTTTAATTCAGGTTCGTCATTATCTTGGAAGCCGAATCTAAAGAGAGAGGGCACTGTCCACCCAAGATCATTTTGTCCTTTTAGAACTGAACCACCAAAGGCTAAAGTTGATGTCCCTACTGATGCCAAAGGTAAATCTGAAACTCAACCTAAACGTACTCGTGATGTTAAATGTTTCAGGTGTCAGGGACATGGACATTATGCTTCAGAGTGTCCAAACAAGAGAATAATGATGATTAGAGATAATGGTGATATGGAATCTGAAAGTGACAGTTCTGATTGTGAAGGCATGCCACCATTGGAGGATAGTGATGGGGATGAGTTAGCATTACCGGTTGAGGAGTCCTTGGTTATAAGGCGAACACTTCAGGTTCAGGTCAAAGAAGATGATACTAATGAACAAAGGGAGAACATCTTCCATACGCGTTGTTACGTACAAAGAAAGGTGTGTGGTTTAATTATAGATAGTGGAAGCTGTGTTAATGTTTGCAGTGTCACCCTTGTTAGTAAACTGAATTTGTATACTGCTAAGCATGCTAAACCATATAGATTGCAATGGCTGAATGATAGTGGTGAAGTGAAAGTGACTAAACAGGTTGTGGTTCCATTTTCGATTGGGAAATATGTTGATGAAGTTCTGTGCGACGTGGTACCAATGCAAGCAAGTCACATCTTGTTGGGGAGACCATGGCAATATGATAGGAAGGCAATTCATGATGGGGTTAAAAATAGGTATACCATTGTAAAAGATGGTAAAACCATCACTCTTGTACCTCTTACACCCAAACAAATGTATGATGATCAAATAAAGCTAAAAAGTGAGCATGAGGCGATGGGGAGAGAAAATTAAGGTGAGGAAAAAGGGGAGAGAAGACCATCAGATTCGGCTAGAACCCAAACCACTACAACCCATTCGGCCACCCATCCAAACACAAGCAAATATTCGGCCAACACTCCAAACAAATCAAACCATTCGACCACAACTCAAAAACACCCAAAATCTGGCCGAGAGTGGAGTAAGACAAGAGAGTGAAGAAAGTCAGGCAAGTGTGTGAGAATTGTGTGAAAAACTAAAGAAAACAACCCAATTTTTATGCTAGAGAGGGTGAGGTCAGATCTGCATTTTTCACTAACAAGCCAATGATCTTACTTGTGTACAAAGAGGCTTACTTTAATACTAATGATCTTGATCATATTGTGCCTAATGTTGCTATTTCTTTGTTGCAGGGATTTGATGATGTGTTCCCCGACGATACTCCTAGCGGATTACCACCATTGAGGGGGATAGAGCATCAGATTGATTTCGTACCCGGAGCTTCAATTCCTAACCGACCAGCTTATAGAAGCAATCCCGAGGAGACGAAGGAGCTTCAAAGGCAAGTTGATGAGCTGATGGAAAAGGGCTACATTCGTGAGAGTATGAGCCCGTGTGTTGTACCCGTGCTACTTGTGCCAAAGAAGGATGGAACATGGAGGATGTGTGTTGATTGCCGAGCCATCAACAACAAACGGTAAAGTATAGACAGACATCCCATCCCTAGGCTTGATGACATGTTAGATGAGTCACATGGATCCTGTATTTTCTCTAAAATTGACTTGAAAAGTGGGTACCATCAAATTAGGATGAAAAGAAGGTGATGAATGGAAAACAACATTTAAGACTAAGCATGATTTGTATGAATGGTTAGTAACGTTTGGACTTACAAATGCACCTAGTACGTTTAGCGTTTAATGAATCATGTGTTGCGTGCATTCATAGGTAAGTTTGGTTTGATGACATTTTGATATATAGCAAGAACTTAACTGAGCATCTTGATCATTTGCGTAATGTACTTAGTGTGTTGCGTAGTGAGAAATTGTATGCTAATCTTAAAAGTGTGCCTTTTGCATGGAGAAAATTGTGTTTCTTGGCTATGTTGTAACTACACAGGGTATCGAGATGGATGAGGAGAAAGTTAAGGCCATCCGGGAATGGCCTACACCCAAATCGGTAAGTGAGGTAAGGAGTTTTCATGGGTTAGCTAGTTTTTACAGGGCGTTTTGTGAAAGATTTCAGCACAATAGCTTGCGCCCTTGAATGAAGTTGTTAAAAAGTCAGTTGGGTTTAGATGGGGGGAGGAACAAGAGTTGGCTTTTGTTTTTTTGAAAGACAAATTATGTTCTGCACCTGTTTTGGCTTTACCTGACTTTACAAAAGCATTTGAAATAGAATGTGATGCGTCTGGAATAGGAATAGGTGCTGTTTTGATGCAGGATCGGAGACCTATTGCGTATTGAGTGAGAAGTTAAGTGGAGCGACCTTGAACTATCCCACTTACGACAAAGAACTCTATGCTTTGGTAAGAGCACTTGAGACATGGCAGCATTACTTGTGGCCAAAAGAGTTCGTAATTCATTCGGATCATGAGCCTTGAAACATCTGAAAGGAACAAGGTAAGTTGAATAGGAGGCATGCAAAATGGGTTGAATTCATTGAAACTTTTCCTTACGTAATCAAGTATAAGCAAGGGAAAGAGAACATCGTAGCTGATGCACTCTCGCGCAGGTATGTTCTTTACACACCATGAATACTAGATTGTTAGGTTTTGAATATGTGAAGGAATTGTATGATAATGATTCTGACTTTGCTGAGATTTATAATGCATGTGGACATTCGGCTTTCGGTAAGTTTTATTTGATGGATGGTTATTTGTTCAAAGAGAATAGATTGTGTGTTCCTGCTAGTTCTTTGCGTGAAGTTGCTTGTTCGTGAAGCACATGGGGGTGGTTTAATGGTCACTTTGGGGTTGCGAAAACCTTGATGTATTGCATGAGCATTTCTATTGGCCAAAAGATGAAAAGAGAGATGTGCAACGAATTTGTGAACAGTGCATTGCTTGTAGAAAGGCAAAATCTAGAGTACAACCGCATGGACTATATACACCACTACCTGTGCCTACTGAACCTTGGGTAGATATCTCTATGGACTTTGTTTTAGGTTTACCTAGGTCAAAGAAAAGTAGAGACTCTATCTTTGTTGTGGTAGATAGGTTTTCTAAAATGGCGATTCATTGCATGCCATAAAACAGATGATGCATCTCATATCGCAGACTTGTTCTTTAGAGAGATTGTACGTTTGCATGACATTCCTAAGAGTATAGTGTCAGATCGTGATGTTAAGTTCCTTAGTTACTTCTGGAAGACCTTATGGGGAAAGTTGGGAACTAAACTCTTATTTTCAACAACATGCCATCCTCAAACAGATAGACAAACTGAGGTAGTGAATAGAACATTATCCCAACTTTTACGTGCTGTAATTCAAAAGAATTTGAAAAGTTGGGAAGAATGTTTGCCTTTTGTTGAGTTTGCTTATAATAGAACTGTAAATTCAACTACTACTTTTTCTCCTTTTGAAATTGTTTATGGTTTTAATCCACTAACTCCTATGGACTTAATTCCTTTACCTTTTGAAGAAAGGGTAAGTTTAGATGGTGAAAAGAAGGCAAAGATGGTGAGAGAACTCCATGAGGGAGTTGGACTACAAATAGAGAAAAAGAACAGACTTTACGCTTCTAAAGCAAATAAGGGACGTAAACTGGTTGTTTTCCAACCCGGTGATTGGGTATGGGTGCACATGCGTAAGGAACGATTTCCTAACTAAAGGAAATCAAAATTACAGCCTCGTGGTGATGGTCCTTTTCAGGTTTTAGAGAGAATCAATGACAACGCATACAAAATCGACCTTCCAGGTGAGTATAGTGTTAGTGCTACCTTTAATGTTGCTGATCTTACTTTGTTTGACACAGATTTTGATTCGAGGTCGAATCCTTTCGAGGAGAGAGGGGATGATGTGGACCAGGCCAGAAACACCAGCAAAGACCCATTACATGTTCCAAATGGACCAATGACTCGGTCCAAGACAAAGACATTGAAAGACGCATTGAATGCATTGGTTTTGAAGGTTTCCACCAAGTCAGAATTGGAAGGTCCATTAGAGTATCAAGAGGAGATCCTAGTACATCTTATCCATGTGGAAGAGGGGCCCAATACAACCTTATTTGGGCCATGAGATAAGGGCTTTATTTTATTTTGTTAGCTACAGCCCAAGGCTTGTTTGGGCTTAATTCATACTTTGTTTTAAGCTAGGATCCAAGGCTTGTTTGGATTAAGTTATGGGCTTTTCATTTTTGGGTTATGGGCTTTTCATTTTAGGGTTTTGGGCCAGTTTTGAGTGGACCTCATATAAGTCCACATAAAGGGTCCATTAGGGTTAACTTTTCAAGAACTATTTAAACTCATGGAGGCCAAAATTTCGGCAGCTTTGATGAATATTATTCTGAATTTTTCAGTTTTAACGTGTGAGAGTGATTCTTGCATTCTTCAGTTCTTGAACGAACTGAATCTGACTTATCGAAGATTAACTGGCTTCGTGGCGTCATTCTACTCATTCCAATAGTGTTGGTGCCTTGGGGCAGGTTTCCATTGTATCGCACTCATATCAGACCTATTTCGGCTTTCCGGGATCAGATCTCAATCTTGATTGTGGGTTGCGTGACCACGCGATCACGAGGTTCGCATCACTTGATGACATGTTAGATGAGTTACATGGATCCTGTATTTTCTCTAAAATTGACTTGAAAAGTGGGTACCATCAAATTAGGATGAAAGAAGGAGATGAGTGGAAAACAACATTTAAGACAAACATGGTTTGTATGAATGGTTAGTAATGCCGTTTGGACTTATAAATGCATCTAGTACGTTTATGCGTTTAATGAATCATGTGTTAAGTGCATTTATAGGTAAGTTTGTGGTTGTGTATTTTGATGACATTCTGATAGATAACAAGAACTTAACTGAGCATCTTGATCATTTGCGTAATGTACTTAGTGTGTTGCATTGTGAGAAATTGTTTGCTAATCTTAAGAAGTGTGCCTTTTGCATGGAGAAAATTGTGTTTCTTGGCTATGTTGTAACTGCACAAGGTATCGAGATGGATGAGGAGAAAGTTAAGGCCATCCGGGATTGGCCTACACCCAAATCGGTAAGTGAGGTAAGGAGTTTTCATGGGTTAGCTAGTTTTTATAGGCGTTTTGTGAAATATTTCAGTACAATAGCTGCGCCTTTGAATGAAGTTGTTAAAAAATCAGTTGGGTTTACATGGGGGGAGGAACAAGAATTGGCATTTGTTCTTTTCAAAGAGAAATTATGTTTTGCACCTGTTTTGGTTTTACCTGACTTTACAAAAGTATTTGAAATAGAATGTGATGCGTCTGGAATAGGAATAGGTGCTGTTTTGATGCAGGATCGGAGACCTATTGCGTATTTGAGTGAGAAGTTAAGTGGAGCGACCTTGAACTATCCCACTTACGATAAAGAACTCTATGAATTAGTAAGAGCACTTGAGACATGGCAGCATTACTTGTGGCCAAAAGTGTTTGTAATCCATTTGGATCATGAGTCCTTGAAACATCTGAAAGGACAAGGTAAGTTGAATAGGAGGCATGCAAAATGGGTTGAATTCATTGAAACTTTTCCTTACATAATCAAGTATAAGCAAGGCAAGGAGAACATCGTAGCTGATGCACTTTTGCGCAGGTATGTTCTTTTACATACCATGAATACTAGATTGTTAGGTTTTGAATATGTGAAGGAATTGTATGATAATGATTCTAACTTTGCTGAGATTTATAATGCATGTGGACATTCGGCTTTTGGTAAGTTTTATTTGATGGATGGTTATTTGTTCAAAGAGAATAGATTGTGTGTTTCTGCTAGTTCTTTGCATGAATTGCTTGTTCGTGAAGCACATGGGGGTGGTTTAATGGGTCACTTTGGGGTTGCAAAAACCTTGGATGTATTATATGAGCATTTCTATTGGCCAAAGATGAAAAGAGATGTGCAACGAATTTGTGAACAATGCATTGCTTGTAGAAAGGCAAAATCTAGAGTACAACCGCATGGACTATATACACCATCACCTGTGCCTACTGAACCTTGGGTAGATATCTCTGTGGACTTTGTTTTAGGTTTACCCAGGTCAAAGAAAGGTAGAGACTCTATATTTGTTGTGGTTGATAGGTTTTCTAAAATGGCGCATTTCATTGCATGCCATAAAATAGATGATGCAACTCATATCGCAGACTTGTTCTTTAGGGACATTGTACGTTTGCATGGCATTCCTAAGAATATTGTGTCAGATCGTGATGTTAAGTTCCTTAGCTACTTTTGGAAGACCTTATGGGGAAAGTTGGGAACTAAACTCTTATTTTCGACAACATGCCATCCTCAAACAGATGGACAAACTGAGGTAGTCAAAATTTAATGACACTACTTACCTCATTGTCAGGAATGTATCTTACAAAGTGAATTTTACTGGCCCACCATGTTCAAAGACTCACATGCATTCTACAAGACTTGTGAAAATTGTCAAAAGTTGGGATTTATTTCGAAATGTCACATGATGCCTTTAAATCCTATTCTTGTCATTGAGATCTTTGACTATTGGGGTATAGATTTCATGGGTCCATTTCCTCCATCATTTGGTTTCTTGTACATATTGGTCGCAGTAGATTATGTTTCAAAATAGATAGAGGCAATTCCAGGTCGAAACAATGATCACAAAACAGTGATAAACGTTTTAAAAGAAAACATTTTAAGTTGATTTGGATTCCTACGAGCCATGATAAGTGATGGTGGAACACATTTCTGCAACAAGCCATTTGAGTCTTTAATGAAGAAATATGGAATCACACACAAAGTTGCCACCCCTTATCACCCTTAGACGAGTGGACAGGTAGAACTTGCTAATAGGGAGATTAAACAGATCTTGGAGAAAATATATTTTCTATTTCATAAACTATTTGCAAAACTGTTGTTACTAGGATGACAGAGTAAAATGAGTTCTTTTGTTAAAGAGACTCTTAAGACACATCTTAGTAAACATTCTTAACAAGGTCTATCAGAATACTTTTTGAAATATTCAGGTTTACAAACTCTCGGATTGATATCACTTGATTCTGCTCATATGCTCATTTAACAAGTATTCTTAAATCTTTATTTTCACACACATACACTTTAACATATGATTGTGGGTTGCACATTGGATTAATACATTATTTATGTTCTTTTGTTAAATAACAACTAAGAGAAAGAGATAGTATATAATTTGTAAAACAAAAAAAAAAACAATAAAAAGGTAGATAAGTTTGGTTTCGTAGCCTCCCTAACCTAAGCAATTAAGCCTGAAGGGGTGTTTTAACACTTAATACCCTAAAGTCAACTGACTTGGGAGCTATTGGCCTAACGCTTGTTACATGGGTTGAGGAGAAAAGCTTAAAGGAATCAAACATTGCACTATCTACGTATCAGTATCTGCAACCCTAGTTATTAAGCTCGTAAGGGTGTCTCAACACCTAATGCCTTAAGACCAACTAGTCTGGGAGTCATTAGTCGAAAGCTCGTTACATGGGTTAAAGATGCATTGTGTTTTAAGTTATATGTATATAAAAAGAAAAAAGAAAAAAAAAAGATAATAATCCTAACCCAAGGAAGTTAACGTTAAATATTAGAGCAAAAATTTGTTTTTCTTCCAAGAAAAGCCCCATAACTATATGTTGATATTTTGAGCACAATATAAAGGTTTATTAATATCTTGTTTAAGTGCATTTTATCAAGGTTTTATATCATCATTTTGCACTTGAAGTATCAATAACTCAACTAAAGCATGTTTTATAATAACAAGTCTGATACTATGAAATGCCTTAATATATGGTAAATGTTCATCTTAAATGCAGGCCTATCACATAAATTAAAGGATTGGTTGATGAATTCAAGTATTGAAATTGAAAGGACAAAGAGAGGGCCAAACTTAGAAAAGAGATGTTGGTGCAGTCCAAACTGGAACACTATTCGGTAATTGGGTCATATCTCGAGTTCTAGATGTTCAAATAATCTCAAATTTGTACACAGATTCAGTAAGACATAGGCCTACAACTTTCATGTGGAGGGCAAGATCTAATAACGCCGTTTTCAAGTCCAAATTATAGCAACAACAGAGAAGTCTGAATCTGTCCTACAACCCGAACACTGTTCAGTGTTCGACCCATATCTAGAGTTCTAGGAGTCCAAATGACTTCCATTTTTTTGTTTCTGGAAAGCTGAGATAATTTCCTACAACTTTCATGTTTTCAAGTGGTCCCAGTTTTGATGCTAGCAATTTCGTTTTATTCAGACAAGAAGATAAGGATTTTCATCAAATCAAGAGTTGGCCACCCACTCAACAATTAATCATCAAATCAATAATTCCGAATTTTGGCCTATAAAAGGAGGCATTTGCCATGCATTTAGGGGTTGGGTTGTTCAGATCAAGAGCTTGCTCTTCCTCTCTCTCTTTTTATTTTTATTTTTTGTAATTTTTAAGTTTTGTTTTCATTAATATCTTGTTTATCATTTCCTTTCCTTTACTTAGTTAACTTGTATCTTATTTATGTTCTTATTTTTTTTATTTATGTTTCTCTTTATTATGTTTAGCTAAGTTTATTATGTCAAGGTGAAAAGGTTACACTAATGGTGTAAGAATAAATATAGTGTAAACTCAACATGGATCTTAATATTTAATATTAACATGTCTTATCTTTTTATCTTACTAATTCTTAATACCTTGCTTGTTAAATGGTTAATCTAGATTTGTGTTGCATAACAAATGCTTGGCACTCTCATAGCCTAACCGTATGGTATTACCTACACCTGTGCTATGAAAGGAACTTGATTTGTTGTTAACATAAGTTAGCATCATGAATTCCTGACAATATTTAAAAGTTTGTTGTTACTTAAATATGATAATTAATATGATCATGTTAATAACTTATAATGAGTTATTAATGATAAATCATCCGATTGGAACCTCCTTTGTGTGTGGTTTCCAGTTGAATAATAAGAGTTTTATACTATACTTGTTTGAAATACCATTAGTGGATCCTCTAACCTTGACATTTGTTTTTATCATTGTTTAATCCTTACATTAATCTTCCATCTCAAAGTTCTCATCAACTTCTTTTTAATCTTCTTTATTATTATTATTGTTGTTGTTGTTGTTGTTGTTGTTGTTGTTGTTGTATTATTGTTGTTGTATTATTGTTGTTTATAATTTATACAATTAACCTCCTTGTGGTTCGACCCCGGTCTTGTCGGGTTATTTATTACTTCGACACTCCTACACTTGAGAGAAGACATTAATCTTTTGGTCATGTCAGTGACCAAATTGGGACTTACTTGTAAACCTAAAAAGAGGTTGCAGTTCGTGATCGCAAACGACAACAAAATCAAAAGTTTCGGTCAATGTTAGGATGTTCCTATTGCGATGGGTAATCAACTTTTAACTTTAAATTGAGTTGATACTATATTGGGAGTCAACTGGCTTCAAACGCTGGGTCCCATCCTATAGGATTTCAAAGAAAAAATTATGATTTTTAAACAGAATGGAAGAGTTATGGACTTGAAGGGAATTGAGAGCTCACATCCCACTATAATTGCACAACTTCAAGTTGTAGAAATGGAGTCCCAATCAGATATGGACCTCAACAAACTTCTAGCTGAATTTGATTCTCTATTTCAAGAAACCGCAGGGCCTTCCTGTTGCTAGATCTCATGACCGTCGCATCAATTTGGAGCTAGGAAAGCATCACATAGTGGTGCGACCATACCGATACCCCTATGCACAAAAAGATAATTAAAAGGCAATGCAGAGATATGTTGGAGCGTGACATCATCAGAACTAGTCAATCTCCTTATTCATCACTGGTCCTTCTTGTCACTAAAGCCGATCATATATGGCGATTCCGTGTGGATTACAGAGCCTTGAATTCCAAGACCATCAAGGACAAATTTCCTATATCGATGATTGATGAACTTTTAGAGGAATTACATGGCACAAAATATTTCACAAAGCTCAATTTGTGCTCAGGGCACCATCAAATCAGAATGTACCCTATAAATGTGGAGAAGACGACATTTCGCACCCACCACGACCACTTCAAGTTCTTGGTTATGCCTTTCGGTCTCACCAACGCACCTAGCACTTTCGAAGCTTTGATGAATGAGGTATTTCGGTCATACCTAAGGAAATTCATTCTTGTTTTTTTTTTTTTTTTATGATATTCTTGTCTATAGTCACTCTTGGGCAATTCATCTAGCACACTTGCAGCTTGTCTTCGATATCCTTACTACTCACCAATTATTTCTCAAGAGATCCAAGTGCTTCATTGCTCAACACCAAGTCTTGTACCTTGGCCATATTATATCAGGAGAAGGGGTTGCAGTAGACAAAAGCAAAATTGCAGCCATGATTGATTGGCCAAAGCCGAGTACTGTGAAAGGCTTACAAGGTTTCTTGGGCCTTACCAGCTATTACTAGAAGTTTTTCCAAAAATATGGCACAATTATAGGTCCTCTTATAGCTATGTTACACAGGGATTCATTCAAATAGACAGAGGATGCAGCTCAAACATTTGAGCAATTAAAAATTGCTATGACATGCACCCCTATTTTGGCACTACCCAACTTCACCACTGTTCATTTTGGAATGTGATGCCTCGGATACAAGAATGAGAGCAGTGTATTCCCCCAACAAGAAAGTCAGCCAATTGCATATTTCAGCATACCTCTTGCATTCCGTTACAAAACTCTGTCGGCTTATGAAAAGGAGCTCATTGGCTTAGCAAAAGCAATCAGACATTAGCGAGCATATTTGGGGGGGCACCACTTCCTCACCCGAACAAACCATTACAACCTCAAGTTTTTACTGGAACAACGTATCATCACTTCTCCCCAGCAGCAATGGCTAAGTAAACTCATGGGTTTTAATTTTGCAGTGGAATATCACAAGGGCAAACAAAATAAAGTGGCAGATGCTTTATCCTGCTGCTTGGAGGACCAACCTAGTCTTGCTTCACTCTACATGCCCCACTTGCCTTAATTAGATTCCATTTGCACTGAGATTTAAAATTCAGACCAATTGCAACTATTGAAGCAAAATATATAACAAGATGAAGCTATTGGGCCTTGAGAGTACAAGGATGGCTTGCTTTTCTTCAAGTGACAGGTTCTATTTTACACACTTCATCGTGTCGCCGGATTTCTATTTGCCTTCTATCCATCAATGTCTTATTGCCAAAAACAAGAAGCAAACTAACCAAACACAATAGTGTAGTTCTTTGGATAATATTTTTAAAATGGCTTGCCTGAACTATGTAGTGATCGTATGTAAAGGTTTATTTGGAATTATTTGATGAACTAAATTGGCTTTCAGAAAACAAACATAGATTGTTCTATCAAGATGTATATACACAATTCTCATGGCCACTATTGTATAAACCAGGTTTATAAACTTGAAGCCGTGGATCTGGAATTAAAAACCAGAGACTTGGTGCTCCAAGACCTTCACAACCAATTACTTTATGCTCAAAATTCCATAAAGGAAAGGTATGATGCTAAACATTATCTTTATCAATACCAACTGGGTGATCAGGTTCTATTTAAACTTCAGCCTCACTACCAACTTAGCCTCTTCTAAAAGATACACCAAACTCTCCCCTCGTTATTATGGCCCATTTTCTATTTTAGCCAAAGTGGGTTTTATGGCTTCCAAATTGGACCTTCCCTCCTCCTCCAAACCACACCCTGTTTTTCATATGTCCTGCCTTGAACCTTTCCATGGCACTTCAATTCCCATTGAACCCTCTTTGCCTGTTCTTACACAAGGCGGAATTCACCCTCCACCAAAAGCAATTGTTGATTCTTGTTCACTTAACAATCAGCACCAAGTGTTAGTACATTGGGACGAGTTGTCTGCAGACTCTTTTTGGGAGGATGTTCACTTTCTTCACAACCGCTTTCCTTCTTTTACACTTGAGGACAAGTGCCGTATTAATGGGGGCGGTGATGTTATGAGCAACCACATGGACAAGAAGTTTGTCAAAGGGAAAGTATATCAGAGACGTGGCTGAAAAGTAGGAGCTTGAAGATGGGAGCTTGGCCAACAATGCATTGTGCTCCAGCTTGAAGATTTTACGCATATTTCATTTCAATTTCTATTGTTATTTCCTATTTTTATGATTGTTGTGGTAGTGGTACCTACTTTGTAGGAGTTGGTTATTGAATAATTTTTTAATATTGTAAGCTAGAATGTTTAGAAAGATAGTGAAAAATTTAAACCTTTAGTTGCATTGAGGTCATTGGGTTCTCTCTTAAACGAGCCCTTCGCATATTTTGAAAATAGGTCATAAAAGAACAAGGTTCGGCAAACATCATTCTTTACAAGTAGATTTCATAGCCAATCGTCCTATAACTCGATCATAATTTTGGGACCGTAACAGACTCACAAATCTCAATAGGCTTGCCAAAGTTGCAAAGAGAGCGTGGGAAGCTTCCACCTAAAAGTTCTAACATATATCCAATAACAAATTTAAAAAGAAAAAAAATCACTTTAGCATGCATACCTCCATGATGTCTTCTGGCAACAAGAAAATTGAACAGCCTAGTTTACGTGTCACACTGATAATGTATGTAGCATTCAATCTCTTCTCCTCATCTACATTTACAACAAAGTAAAGGAAGAAATAAGGTGAGCACAAGAAAGTCTTGCCGAAATAACCACAATAACAACTCATTTCTCATCTTCTGAAAAAGTAGTGGAACTCGCTAGAAGAACACATCATACCACTTTCACCCTTGGTGACAAGGTTCCAATTAACCACCCTTGGCTCAACAGCACAAAGAAGCTCAAGGAAGAATATTCCAGATGATAGGCTCTTATTGATGCGAACCTCGTGATCACGTGGTCACGCAACCCACAATCAAGATTGAGATCTGATCCCGAAAAGCCGAAATAGGTCTGATAGGAGTGTGACACAATGGAAACGTGCCCCAAGGCACCAACACTATTGGAATGAGTAGAATGACGCCACGAAGCCAGTTAATCTTCGATAAGTCAGATTCAGTTCGTTCAAGAACTGAAGACTGCAAGAATCACTCTCACACGTTAAAACTGAAAAAATAATCTCTCTTCCATGGTTCTCTAAAGAACTGAAAAATGACTTATCAAAAAACAACTATCTTTGTGGCGTCATCCTTATACTTCTCATTCGCGAATAAATATTCGTTGGGTGGGGGTCTCCATTTCCAATAGTGCTGGTGCCTAAGTACAAGTTATCTTTGTGTCACACTCCTATCAAACCTGATTTACTTGGCTTTCCGGGAATTGGTGTCTTTGTGTGTGGGTTGCGTGACCATGTGATCACGAGGTTCGCATCATTTGGTATAAGAGCTTGGCTCCATTAATCAGGTTATATCCTTCTGAAATTTTCGTTCTTGTTGTTTCCGCAAATATTCCTTAGTGTCCAATTTCTTCTTCTCCTTGATTTTGCAGCATAAAAAAAAATAGTTATTTTGTTTTGTTACAGTCCAAAATATATCAGTAGGAAAAAAAATACAAAAAAGAAAAAAAAATCGTTCAAAAAGATGTTTATTGGTTTCTACCGCAGAAAACTTAACAAGGGCAAACTGGACCAAATCAACTCGGAATTAGCTCAAATTTGATACACTCATTACTGGGACCCTAATCGCACCATATATTGATTTTGGTGTCAATTGGATATTGTTTGCTTTGGGTTTCAAATTCAGGTCTAATTAGGTCTAATTCATAACGTTTTTGTGCCAGTCTATCAAACCTTATCATAAATTGCTCAAATTTCATATTCTGTCTATTTGGGTTCGTAGAGCAATATATCTGAAATTTTAGCTTAATTGGACATCATTGACTTTAGGTTCCAGATTCGGACTTAACTCGTCGTAAAGGAGTCTGTTTTGCGTCAAGTTTTGAAATTCGCTTTCTTTCTATTGTTTTCATTATTTTTTTCTGTTGCATATTTAGGTGTTGTTTCATCATATTTTGCTTATTTCGTTTCTATTGTTATTCTAGTCTTCAGTTTTGTTTGTATTTCGGATAGATTCGCTTGCTACTTGCGAGACTATCATCTTAGTTTTGTTTTTGCTTGTTTTTTGGTTTTTATTGCTTCTTGAGTCATATATATATTTGGATTGCGCTGCCAAGTTGGTTTTATTTGGTGTTGGTTTCAGTTTCGCAAGAACCGCAAGGCAAGACGAGAGGTGTGAGCGTGTGAGGATATTAAGAGTGTTTGAGCGAAACACGAGTGATGTGAGGATTTGTTTTTACCACTAACCAATTTTTACAGGTACTATCATGTCAGATCAAAACAACACACCGCACCCTCCCGATGTAGAACTTAAATTCCAAATGCAAGCCATGAAGAAGATGATGGAAAGAATGAATTTCACGATGGGGAACGTGATGCGAACCTCGTGATCACGTGGTCACGCAACCCACAATCAAGATTGAGATCTGATCCCGGAAAGCCGAAATAGGTCTGATATGAGTGGGACACAATGGAAACCTGCCCCAAGGCACCAACACTATTGGAATGAGTAGAATG
Organism: Populus alba; assembly: GCF_005239225.2. NCBI lineage: Eukaryota > Viridiplantae > Streptophyta > Magnoliopsida > Malpighiales > Salicaceae > Populus > Populus alba. The sequence goes on along the minus strand of NC_133294.1, from coordinate 10,697,228 downwards.
ATGCCACGAAGCCAATTAATCTTCAATAACTCAGATTCAGTTCGTTCAAGAACTGAAGAATGCAAGAATCACTCTCACATGTTAAAACTGAAAAGTTCAGAATAATAATCATCAAAGCTGCCGAAATTGTGGCTTACATGAGTTTAAATAGTTCTTGAAAAGTTAACCCTAATGGACCCCTTATGTGGACTTATATGAGGTCCACTAAAAACTGGCCCAAAACCCTAAACTAAAAAGCCTATAACCTGATCCAAACAAGCCTTGGACCCTAGCTCAAAACAAAGTTTTAATTAAGCCCAAACATTAAAGAAAATAATAAAAATAACTAATCTGTCATTAAATACCACCAGCCCTTCTTTCCTTGTGTAGCTAGGATGAATAAGGAATCCTTATAAGAAAAGGATTCTGAAACATTAATGAATCACTGCCACACTTGTAGATTATATTGCAGCTTGTTAAAGATCCTTGTGGAACTAGGAAATTCCCAAAGCCAGCTGCCACATCCTTATAGGAAAGAATCCTAACCAAATAGGAAGTTCATAAGTCAAATGGAAGTAAATAACAAAATCCGTACAGCCTCCGTTGACCAGTATTGCAGTTCCTTCCTGAACTCCGATTGACCTGAATTTTTAACCCAAGGTAGTAAGATACGTCTGGAGAGTCCACATAAAATATTATCCCGATACAATGGTTAGATTGAGAATTATGATTGTTGCCGTAAACCTGGATTGTTGCGCTTTTTACGCCAAAATCCAAATCTGACCTTACTTGGGTCATATCACATGGCTGAACCGTATCAGAACGTGTGTGACAGACTTGAGAAGGTGGCAATACATTGTAACTTGGCTGGAACATATACCCAAGATGTGAGGAAGGTTGGTGCTGAATTGAAATCAAACCATGGTAGTGGGGCTGAAAGGCCAAAGTAGGATGATTATGAGGATTTTGAGGAGGACGTTGATGATAATGGTGGTGGTGGTTTTAAGGATGAGACCATAGGCTATCGGGAAGGTTTTTGGTAGCCTAGAAATCGAAGGGATTTCATGTATTTTGATGAGGTGTTATGGCAAAAGAAAAGGAGGATTCAAAAGGAGAGGTGGTATCAAATGGACAGAAATAAAGAGATTAGTGTTCCAAAGAGTCTATCTTGTATTCTCGGGGAGATGAAGCAAGAACTTGATGTGTTAATGGCAGCCATCAATGCTCAGCAAGCTTCAAAAAGAGAGGAGAAAAAATGTTGCAATGATGAATTACAAAAGAGAACGGGTGCTACTTTCATCCAAAGTGGTTGGCGACGATTTTTGACAAGAAAAAAACTCCAAAGGCTTTAAAATGAGGCTAAGGAATTGCCCATTCAACTTGTTAGTGATTTGAGGATGAATCATCTTGAAGAGAGAGGGAATGATACGATCCAGGCAAGGTCAAATTCGGATTTTGACGTAAAATACGCATCTCTCTAGTTTTACTGAAATAGTCATAATTCTCAATCCTACCGTTGGATCGGGCTGAAAGTTTACGTGGAGGCTCCTGACATGTTTTCGTGCCTTGGGTTAAAATATCATGTCAATTGGAGTTTGGAAAGGCATCCAAACATGGGTCAACAGAGGTTGTACGGGTTTTGTTATTTACTTCCTTTTGACTTGTGGACTTCCTATTTGGCTAGGATTCTTTTTCTAAAAGGATACGACAACTTATTTTGGGAATCTCCTAATTCTAAAAAGATCTTTAATGGGCTGCAACATAGTTTCCAAGTGTGGCAAGGATTCATAAATGTTTCAGAATCCTTTTCTTACAAGGATTCCTTATTCATCCTAGCTACAAAAAGGAAAGAAGATTTCAGAACTAATTCTACCTTCAGATTTGATTCTCCTAGCTTATATAGGACTTCTAAAGGACTACAAATCTGATCCTATCATATTTAGGATATTAAATTTGGATTTATTTATTTTATTGTTATTTTCTTCTTAGTTTAGGGTTTATTTATATTATTTGGGTTTAATTATAAGTGAGCATCATATAAGTCCACATAAGGGGTCCATTAGGGTTTATTTTAGTTTGCTGTCACTATAAATAAGGGCATAACCAGACATGTAAGGAAGACAATTTAGATTAATAAAACTTCTTGTTTGCCGCACTTTGTGTGTGTGTGTTGGTGAGATAATACCCCTTCCATGGTTCTCTAAAGAACTGAAAAACGACTTATCGAAGAACAACTGTCTTCGTGGCGTCATCCTTATACTTCTCCTTCGCGAATCAATATTCGTTGGGTGGGGGTCTCCGTTTCCAATAGTGCTGGTGCCTAGGTACAAGTTATTTTTGTGTCACACTCCTATCAAACCTGATTTACTTGGCTTTCCGGGAATTGGTGTCTTGTGTGTGGGTTGCGTGACCACATGATCACGAGGTTCGCATCACTTATCCTGTAAAACTTCATAATGAATAACAACACAAAGCAATTGTTGTTACTTAATTTTGAACTCCATGTGTTGGAGACAGTGTATACCTCTATTGAACTGAGTGTAGGAGTTTAACTCATGTTTGCTAGAAGATTGACAAAAGCAGAGAAATAAATATTTTTTTTTTCAAAACCTTGTTTGAGTTGTTTTCTGTTCTTTTTATCCTTCCCCTTTGCTATCAAAATCATCAGGTTTTCTTAGGTTGATCAGGAGTCTTCATAATGCTAAATTCGTTCCTTCTTTATCTGGTTTTTAAGGTTGGATAAATCCCTCAAAATTTGCACTAAAAAAAAATGGTTCTGCTGCTGTCTCAATTTTTTGTTCCAACTTAGGCTCTGATTCTGACTTGATTTCGTACGATATCTGACCATCCTAGCTATATTCTGTCACTTATGACATGTTGCAAAATTGGCCTACACCTTTATTAGGCCATAGGGATCTTTGTTCTTGGGGCAGATTCTCGGTTAGATTTGGATGCTCAACATTGTCAGATCAAGAAAATTTTTGACCAACTAGATTACTGCCAGATTCTGTTCTTTAAAACAATTTTATCTCACTTCAACTCCTTCATCAAAGTTGTAGTCCGCGTAGATAAATTTGGGATTTTAAATCGCTTGATTTTGATATCAGAAGCTCAAGATATTCCCGTTTGAATATCTAATGTGAAGGTAGAGAATTCTACTGCGAGAAGGATCTAGCCCAAGTTCGCGGGACTGATTCGAAGGATTTTTTTTTTTTTTACCAAGGACTAAATGGAAAAGTGCTAAAATGAGGGATTGAATTGAAGAAGGATATTGAAAGCTGGAGATGGGGGTTGGATCATCATAAATGACATGATTTTTACCACAGTGATTAAGGAAAATAAGACTATGCAGCATGCACCCTTACCCATTTGATTTCTTTCATTTTTTCTCTGCAAATTCCTGTTGTTTTCCTTTATCATCGTGCTTGATTTTTGGAGCTGCAACCATGTTTTTATTGCCTCATTTCAAAGGGAGCAACTGACCCTATGGATAGAAAGAAAGAAGCCACACCATCCTCTAAAAAACTAGAAAGAAATCAGACATCAAAATCAGAATATTTAAGTTTCCTTTTTGCGTTTTTTTACTGCAAATCAGTAGGGATTTACATCCTAGAATTAATGCATTGAATCTTTCTTAAATATAGATATATTTAGACTATATATAAACCCCTCTAATGACCTAGGAAACAAGGAGAAAACTGGAGAAAAAGGAGAGAAAAAAAACAGCAAAGAGAAAGACAAGAAAGATGCAAGAGAGGTAAAGAAAAAAAAAAACACAGTAAATAGAGGGAGTCTCTTTCTTGCATTCTGGTGTTATTGTGAGGAAAGAGGAGAGAAAAAAAAAAAAGACAAGATAGAGAGGGAGCTGTGCTGCTAAACTTTGACAGCAATGTTCACTTGGCTTTTATTTCATCTTCTGTAGAAAAAAACAAGTGAAACCTACAGTTTTGAATGTTTTGACCCAGAGGAAAGAAAAACTAGAAAAGCAGATGTAAATACAGAGTAGGGGGAAAAGATTTGAAACAGACAAACATCGGATCAACTATCACACTTTCAACGTCTCTGCAACTTCTTCGCTTCCGTTCCGAGGTTTTTTTTTTTTCTCCCCCCCCACCTTTTTTTATGTCCAGCCGGGTCACTTGCTTGGGCAAGTGACCCGCCAGACTTTTTTTTTTTTTTTTTTCTGAAAAAAATAAAAGAAACAAAAAGAGATTTATTTTCTGGAATATTTATTTTAAAGTCTGAATTTTTTTATGTTGTAAAAAAAATAATGCCAATCTTGTATTTAGAATACCCGGTTTTCGACGCAACTACGACAAATGCACATATATATATCAAAATTTGTTTTCTTGTGTGTTGCATACGGCCAATACCATAACATGTTTTGAACACTCTTTTTTATATATATACAAAAAATATTGGAAGTTTTCAAAATGTGTGATACAACCCAAGTAAAGTCAGATTCGGATTTTGGCGTAAAAAGCGCAATAGTCCAGGTTTACGGCAACAATCATAATTCTCAATCCGACCGTTGGATCGGGCTAATATTTTATGTGGACTCTCCAGACATATTTTACTACCTTGGGTTAAAAATTCAGGTCAATCGGAGCTCGGGAAGGAACCACAATACTGGGCAACGGAGGTTATACAGATTTGTTATTTACTTTCATTTGACTTGTGAACTTCCTATTTGGTCAAGAATAAAAAAATTGTAAAAAAATCTACAGAAATAAAAAAAGAAATAAGTAAACAAATTCCTCGATGGTCGTACAAATTAATCGACGATTTGGAACAAGAAGAGGGTGAAAATGAAGAGAACGCGTGATTCTTTTCCTACAAGGATGTGGCAGCTCGTTTTGGGAATTTCTTAGTTCCAAAAGGATCTTTAATGAGCTGCAATATAATCTACAAGTGTGGCAGTGATTCATTAATGTTTCAGAATCCTTTTCTTATAATGATTCCTTATTCATCCTAGCTACACAAGGAAAGAAGGGCTGATGGTATTTAATGACAGATTATTTATTTTTATTATTTTCTTTCATGTTTGGGTTTAATTAAAACTTTGTTTTAAGCTAGGGTCCATGGCTTGTTTGGATCAGGTTATGGTTTTTCAGTTTAGGGCTTTGGGCCAATTTTGAGTGGACCTCATATAAGTTCACATAAGGGGTCCATTAGGGTTAATTTTTCAAGAACTATTTAAACTCATGTAAGCCAAAATTTCAGCAGCTTGGATGATCATTATTCTGAATTTTTCAGTTTTAACGTGTGAGAGTGATTCTTGCATTCTTCAGTTCTTGAACGAACTGAATCTGACTTATTGAAGATTAACTGGCTTCATGGCGTCATTCTACTAATTCCAATAGTGTTGGTGCCTTGGGGCAGGTTTCCATTGTGTCACACTCCTATCACACCTATTTTGGCTTTTCAGGATCAGATCTCAATCTTGATTGTGGGTTGCGTGACCACGTGATCACAAGGTTTGCATCAATGTGTTTTCGCATGGATTTCTTAAACACACAAAAAAATATTTTCTTGCATTTCTGGATTTTACAACATGTTTGTAAAACTCCGAAGGGTATTGACCAATATTCCAAAAAATATAAAAATCTTATTTTGGGGGGAATTCATCTATTATTCACTTCTAATGTTTGGATAAAGAAATCCTTAAAGGACGAATATCCAAAATATTATTGATAATAATTTGTTATTATTCACTGTTAATATTTAGATAAAGAAACCCTGAGTGGTAAATATCCAAAATAATTTTCTAGGAATAATAAATCTGCACACATCTTTAAAAGAAGCCTTGATTATAATCGAGGATATTTTAATTTTTTACTCCACGGTTTACGAGCCGTGAGAGTATAAAACACTAAGGCAAAAATAGGCTTTTAAAGCGCCCTGGATTTCTAAATTTTTGTTCCTCCTCCTTGCGATTTACGACTCGCAAACTCTTGAAATACTAAGGGAAAAATGAGCTTTTGAAGCACATGAAATCTCTTTGGATTTCTATCTTAATCAATTTAGTTTGAATCAAACATAGAAAAATAGACGGGATAATCAGACTTTAACCTTAAAGTTCTCAATTTTGGAAGTTCTTCCTGTTTGTTTAATTTTATAGTTTGCCCATTTTAGAATACCTGCATCTGTTATCTCCTTCCCTTGGGAGTGGGATCTCAAGTTCTTGAGGAGTTGAAGCATGTTATATCTCATTAACGGCCATAAGAAAGCTGAAACAAATCTAATCAGATTTTAAAATGTTCACAGCACTGCACACAGCCATTTAAGGATAGGGGATGGAGAGAAAAGGGGATTCTGGCTTACCAAAAAAAAAAAAAGAAAAGGGGATTCTGACAGAAAAAGGGAACCTGGTGAACAAATTTGTGTCCAATAATGCTATAAAGATCAAAAGTGACTTTTACTATCAGGTCTATTTCACATGCATTATCCCCAAAGGGAGAGAAAAATAAAAATAAATCAGGCCAAATTGAGATGCATTATCCGCAAGAAGTCGACTGAAAAAAGAAAGTTCTGATATCCTAGGCAGTATAAAAGGACATGAACTATGCAACTACAATATCCAGGTCAATGTTGCTTTTAATTTCAATTTTACATTTCTAAAAAAAACATCAAACTAGAAACAAATGTTTAGAAGACATCGGAGACCAAGTTATGGTGGAAGGATGTCTTCAAAGACTTGTGTGCATTATAATCTGAACGTGGCAGAGCATATTGTGGAATATAAGTGCCTCCTTCAATATGATTTTTAGCAGTGATAAAAAGAAAGAAGCAAGATCTTGCAACACAATCGACTAATTTACAAATCCCTTACCATCATTTTCAATTATTTGAAGATGATTTTGAAAATCACCAATATTCATTGAGTTCAAAGTACATCACCTCATCAAGCATTGCTTGCAGCATGTAATTTCTGAACTTCTAAAAGTAAAAGAAAATCTAGAAAGATCGAAAAACAAAAGGCACATCACACAAGGGAAAATTTATTGATATTGTAACACCCAATGATTCAACAAGAACTAGATCATGGAAATTACCAAGTAAGAGCTTCTTATTTCCCTGTACAATATCGTTTCCAGCTACATTGACAAGGGAAAATTTCAGTTGTCTACCAATCCGTACCACTTGATTGCAATTCTCTACCTTTCTGAATGGCATCTTGACTGGAGGCTTAGATGCATGCTTCCAGTTAACTGACCCAGGAGAAACCTTGTCAAGCACTTCCACTAGTATCCATCTGCAAACACAATTATTTCAAAATCAAGTTAGTGAATTGACAGCTTTGATGCCAGCATTAAACAATTATGGTATTGAGCCAAAAAGAAAAATGTAAGATTTCAACTCCCACCAGTTAGCAATTTTCCTGAGCTCTATTAATACTATATTCAACTAGTAATTGGACCAGTAACTTGCTGCATTATGGTGGTTGCTCAGAAAAAATGAACTCACCCATTTCTAACATCCTCAAATACGTTGTTAACATATGTAACAATTCCAATACTGTTAATCCATAGTCGAAAACATCTTTCTTCTCTAGAAGTTTGTACATCATCAGTCATCATCTCAGCAAAGGAAATCTTTTTGCTGTCTGTAGTCAGGCCATTCCTGCAAATGTATACACAATCTTTCCTCTCAATTACAAGATTAAAGACTGCTAGAAAAAGCCAGAGTTCTGATGTTATAGAATCTAAATTGCCAGTAAACCATGTGCTAAAGGAAGAGATTCACTAAAGAGAAGAGATGTCAGCAGAGGAGCTGATTATCAAAATCTGGAGAAGGAACGTAAGGCAAATCCAAGTTGATAACATAAGACTAATACAAGAAATTCATAATCAGTTGTCACTAAAATACTTCCATTAAATATCTTATAACAGAAACAGACTAGCTGATTGTTCTAAACAATGTGTAAACAGTACGAAAGTTACGCCAAACCAAGAGTTTGTATTTTATAATTCCCTGTTCAGCACAGGATAATGCTCGCATTTCCATAATCCTTTTTGAAACAAAAACTTCCTTCCAAACACATGTTTGCTGTAATTGGCTATAGAGCCATTCTATTTAAAGCGTTTTTGTTTAATCCAATCATCACAACTTCATGCCAAATTATTTCATATTGAAGTTATTGATACTTATTTTATATATGGTGAACATACTAAAAAAAGTGAGAAAGGAGCTATTGAACTTTACTTCTAGGAGGCAGAACCCATTTCGTATCAATATCATATGGCCTACGCAGCATAACCCACAAACATAACCCATCTTAATTTTCAAGGGAATCATACCAAATAAAATGGATGAGAGCTGTGTTCTCAAAAGGGTAAATTACAGAACCCTTGAGGTCTTGCAAAGTTACAGGTGCTATGAAAAGTATCCAAGTTTGACAAAAGCCTCCTCTGATAATCAATGGTTAACTAAAACTTGACTGAAACCCCCTTGCACAAGTTCAGTTGCTGCAGGGGAGAGGTCAGCTTTTAGGCCAGTTAGCTAGTTTGTGTAAATCCAAACCTTGGGATGTTTTTTCCAACTACCCTTTACAAAGTTTGCATCACAATAAAATAAATGTTACCATGATATTTGTTTCCCACCTTTGATGAAATATTTGTGCCACAAATGCAAGATTCAGATTTGGAGATCCTTCAACAATGTCCTCTGGTTTTAAATATCGTTTGCAATCCATCCGCTCTGCATGATCAAGAACCAGCTTAGCCTTTTCTTTAGGATCCTTGGTATCCAACGTAGATGGACTGCAGTGCTCTGGTGCAAGAACATTAAGCAGGTATGCATAAGCCTTTCCATCCTACACTTGACAGAAGACATTATTCCAAGTATATAAGGTATAATCAGACAATGAAAAAGGTAAATTAAATCAATCCCGGATATAAAGAGCATGGGTAGGGAAGAATAATAGTGAGAAGCTAAGTACATCTGCAATAGCACACAATAAAAGATTTAACATGTTCTGAATAAGAAGATACTGTGAATCAAATCATTTTTTAACCATCCATACCTTTTCTAGATAAAAACAAAACAAAAACTACGATTTTTTTAGTTTCCCATATGTTCATATATTGCAAACTTGTCATCATGATTTTGAGCATAATCTAATTGAGCTATAAACTCAAACCCCAAGAACAAATGATGAGAAATGCGCATCTCAACTTAATCAATGCATAAATACATAGCTCCTTGCAACTTGCTTGGTCAAATGAAACTACATAAACAACTGAAATGGCTATACCTTCAAATCAGAAGAAAAATTCAAAACAGGTTTCCCGTAGCCTGCTTTCTTCAGATGGAAATTCATCCGTTTCAGTAAGACCTTTTCAGGGTCCAATCCCATAAGCTCCTTAACATCCTGAAAGATACAATTTATCATACTGAAGCAATTATCCATGATCTTCAAAGCTTACAAATTTACAAAAAAAAGATTTTGACCAAAACTTTGAAATAAATTAAATCAACATTTCATTACATTGTTGTCATCCACCAATTCCACAAGCTCAGGTGTCTTCTTAAGGCTAAGGTCTGCCAACAGTTGGATCTGATGTTACAGCACTCAGTATCAGATGAGAAGATTATTAGAAAAGATAAAGAAAAAACTCAATTTCTACAACGACAACAACACCTCAATCCCAAACTAGTTGTGATTGACTACATGGACCCTTTTGTACCATTCCGCATGCAGTCATATACCAAATTCACATCAATATCAAGAGATTCTAAATTTTCAATTACAACAGAATGCTCAATGTGTTACGGTTATTATAGTAAACAAGCCCACTTCTTGGTTTTCACATCCATAAAGTACATATTCTCTGCAAAATTAATATACCAAAAATTCTAAGGCTCACCTTTATAATCTGAGAAATCAACCCAAGCAACAGATGAGGCTGCAAAATGAACAAACAAAACAAACCCCTTTAGACCACAACACATAAAATACCATGTGATAATCAAAACAAGCTAAAACTTACTCTTACTTCCACCAAGTCCTGTGTGCCAATGTTGACCACCATGCATCCAATAGCTTTTGCAGAATTGAGGCGGAGGGTATGGTTCTCATTTCTTTCCCATGGATTAAGAAATCGTTTCGTGTTGATGGCACGTTCATCTATTGTCCCTGGCACTGCAACATTGATGAGCTTACTACATCACAAGACACTAGATGAAATCAACACCACCACCAAATATTGGCTTTCATGGACATACAGAGCAAAGAACTCAAGCAAACCAGGTTTAAATACCATAATAGCACTCCATCTTTTGCCAGATTGAATAAATCATTTCTAGCTGGATCTATGGGAAGAAACTGCTTCAGAAGTGGGTCATCCCCGAGATAGCTATTTATGTGAGCAACATAAGATCCTTTCTCAGATTCACTAATTGTGTGAAGAAGAGTCGTAGTTGTGGCCTTGAGGAAAGATGAACTCTGCTTAGAAGCCCCTGATTTTGCAGTAGCTCGACCTTGTAAATTCAAGTATGCCTGCCAATTCCATGTAGTAGAATGATTATGTTGCCTCCTAATTTATTCCAACTTCTAGGCAGTATATGGGAATGCAAACTCCAATAGTACTATCTTGAACAACTCTAATATGAATTTTACTTGATGAAGAAAGGAAGAGAATGAGGATAGGACCAATAAAACCCAAAATTAGACACACAAAGAACTGACCTTGAGGAAGTGCTCAAATTCAATCTCATTGCTTAAGTCAGCATGCAACTCATCCAATATCCCGGTTATCTCCTCCTCATTAAACATTGAATTAAAAGCTTTTAATTTGATCATCACAGGCGGCAAATCTCCAACAGTAACTTTGCCATTCTGATTCTTTATCGATATAAACTAGAGAGCACAAAGGAATTGAAAAATTAACCTAGAATCATGAAAAGCATGCATAGCATCCTAATATGAAAGTAAAATTAAACAGAAACACATAGTTCAAACATGTATTGCATTAAATTTATATCTAGTTTGTGTAGACATTGAGTTATACTTGTTATTAGCATTATGCATTAATTTTCCTGAGTCTGCCTTTCAAAAAATTTTGAAGTAAAATCCTAGTCATAGCATTTCTTTCTTGGTCAAACTTTCTTAATCATTTTTCATCATCTTGAAGATCCATTGGCCAGTAAGCATGAAGAAGGATTATGTTGGCTATGAACCCGAAAACCTTACACAACCTGACATTCTGGCTTCTTTAAGAGAAATGAGACACTTTATGAATCTAGCAAGGCTCGTGCTATTGGAGTTAGCAACTTCTCATCAAAGAAGCTTGGGATCTTCTAGCAGTAGCACATGTTCGTTCTGCTATGAACCAAGTGGAATGTCACCTGGTATGGCAGTAGCCAAAGCTTCATACATTTTGTCAATCCGAGGGAGTTCTTTTATTTTTTAGTATGAAATAGGACCACTTGAGTAGTAGTCTTCTTGTGGATCTCTGAACTGATATGAAGATGTTGGTTCCTTATCATATATCTCTTTTTTAATAAATTTTCTCCTGACCCTTTGCAACAACAAATTGATTTTGTTGTTAAAGGTTTTCGGATTTCACTTTGTTGTCCAAATTCTCACAAGGGCATATGAATAGATGAAGGATTTTCTAACATATTCAAGGATTGAACACTCTCTTTGCTATTCATTTTGAATCAAACTTCTTTTCTTCTTTAAAGTGTTGGATTGTTATTGCTACATTATTATTTTTTGTTGTTGCCGCCGCTGCCGCCAATGGTTTGGAACTATTACACCAAACGACAAGACCCAGGGAGCACTGGTCTAGCTTCTGCTCTTTGTATTGTCCAAGTGATGTTTATTGTTTGAGATTTTCTTATCTTCTCTATAGAGTATAGTAATGCATTTTTTTGTTGTAATATATGGTTATCTCTCTGTATTTGTTGATCATTGATGTAGATTGCCTACCAAATTGTTGATTATTTGCTTTTGTCCTTCACTGCAAATGGCTTTATCCTTTATGGATGCTTGTGAACGATTCCTTCGGTTATGTTTGTTTGGTGGTTGTATTTCCTGTTTGAATGTTAGGTAGTGTAGTCTATCTTTTAGAATATCTTGTTAAGAGCTACTGACTTTGTAATATTTATTTCCTTTCCCCCAGCTCTTTGTAGGGGTATGCACCATTAGGTTTCGCAGGTTCATAGAAGATCAAGACTGAAGTTCTTAAGAATCCAATTCTTAAAATAATTGCTGAGAAATTAGACAACTCTCCAGCACAAGTGGCTCTTCGGTGGGGACTATAAATGGGCCACAGTGTGCTACCTAAAAGCATAAATGGGGCAAGAATCATAGAAAAAATAGACATTTTTTACTAGTCTATTCCTGAAGAATTATTTTCCAAGCTTATGAAATTGAGCAGGCAAGTGATAGGGTTCTCTCTCAATGTTTTATGCCTGTGAATGTTTATGTGCACTTGCTCTTCCTAATACATTATTTTTTTATCTCGAGTTGCACTGCACCTATTGTATCTGATAATTGTAGTTCTAAGAAATAGTTTACTACGATTATATAAAAAACTACTTGAATTAGCCTGCAAGATTTTGTGGGTCTGGTCATGCAAGTGGTCTCTTTGCGTTAATGCATTTAGGCTCATGTTTTACCAACCTGATGAATCTTAGGGTCATCGATTAGCTTTTTGAATTTATCAAGTAATTGCATGATGCGAACCTCGTGATCACGTGGTCACACAACCCACACGTAAAGACACCAATTCCTGGAAAGCCAAGTAAATCAGGTTTGATAGGAGTGTGACACAAAGATAACTTGTACCTAGGCACCAGCACTATTGGAAACGAAAACCCCCACCCAACGAATATAGATTCGCGAACGAGAAGTATAAGGATAACGCCATGAAGACAATTGTTCTTCGATAAGTCGTTTTTAGTTCTTTAGAGAACCATAGAAGGGAGATTATCTCACCAACACACACACACAAAGTGCGGCAAACAAGAAGTTTTATTAATATCAATTGTCCCCTTACATGTCTAGTTATGCCCTTATTTATAGTGATTGCAAACTAAAATAAACCCTAATGGACCCCTTATGTGGACTTATATGATGCCCACTTACAATTAAACCCAAATAATATAAATAAACCACCCTAAACTAAGAAGAAAATAACAATAAAATAATAAATCTGAATATGATAGGATCAGATTTATAATATCCTAAATATGATAGGATCAGATTTGTAGCCCTTTAGAAGTCCTATATAAGCTAGGAGAATCAAATCTGAAGGTAGAATTAGTTCTGAAATCTTCTTTCCTTTTTGTATCTAGGATGAATAAGGAATTCTTATAAGAAAAGGATTCTGAAACATTTATGAATCCTTGCCACACTTGGAAACTATGTTGCAGCCCATTAAAGATCTTTGTAGAAGTAGGAGATTCCCAAAATAAGCTGCCGCATCCTTTTAGGAAAAGAATCTTAGCCAAATAGGAAGTCCACAAGTCAAAAGGAAGTAAATAACAAAACTCGTACAGCCTCTGTTGACCCGTGTTTGGATGCCTTGCCGAACTCCGATTGACATGATATTTTAACCCAAGGTACGAAAACATGTCAGGAGCCTCCACGTAAACTTTCAGCCCGATCCAACGGTAGGATTGAGAATTATGACTATTTCCGTAAAACTGGATAGTTGCGTATTTTACATCAAAATCCGAATTTGACCTTGCCTGGATCGTATTAGAGAGAGAGATAGAAATCTCTTTGTTAGTGACGATCCAACCATAAAAAAATGTTAAAATTGGTATCAACGAGTTTCACTAGGTGAGGGGAGTCTTATAATGGTTGTTTTAAACCTCGATATAACCTAAACAACTAGATATATGTCAAGGATGCAATATTTCTTTCGGTTTGTTTTAGTGGTTTAGACCTTTTTTTGGTTCATTAGGTTGATATGGTCTAGAAAGTCAACTCAAAACTTAATTTAAATGAGCTTTATTTTGAATACAAATGGATATTGATCAGTCAAACTAACATGAGATTCTAATATTATAAATTTAAAGGATTTTTATTTTTAATTATATTTTAAAATAATATCATTTTATGATAAACTTAATTTATTTGTCAACTCATGAATCTTAGATTAAATTTAATACCCATGTGATGCGAACCTCGTGATCACGTGGTCATGCAACCCACAATCAAGATTGAGATCTGATCCCGGAAAGCCGAAATAGGTCTGATAGGAGTGTGACACAATGAAAACCTGCCCCAAGGCACCAACACTATTGGAATGAGTAGAATGACGCCACGAAGCTAGTTAATCTTTGATAAGTCATATTCAGTTCGTTCAAGAACTGAAGAATGTAAGAATCACTCTCACACGTTTATCGCACGTCACCCGCGCTGCGTCCGATGGTGATTTTTCATTTGTTTTGCTGATTTGGTTCTTTGGAGTCGCCACCTAGTATTTTGGTCACTAGGAACCCTAACTGGTCTTTTAGAAATTCTAAGGCAAGGGACTGGTTGCGTAAAGGGAAGGTATTAGCACCTCTAGTACGCCCTACATAAGGTAAGCTGCTTGGTGTTTGGTTTGGTCTATAATTGCTATGGTGTTGGTGTTTTATAATCCCATCAATTTTCCTAGGTTTGATTCAAATAAAATTTATCTAGATAGAGATCCAAGTAGATTCTATGTGCTTTGAAAGCTCATTTTTCCCTTAGTATTTCAAGAGTTTGTGACTCGTAAATTGCAAGAAGGAGGGACAAAAAATTTAGAAATCTAGGGCACTAAAAAAAACCTATGTTTTTTAGTATTTTATACTCTAACGGCTCGTAAACCGTGGAGTAAAAACAAATAAATTGAAATGTCCTCGATTATAATCAAGGCTTTTTTTTTTTTTTGGTAAGCTGACTTAAGTAATAAAAGAAAATGATACAAAGAATATAATGGGTACACCCAAGATTTACAATGAGGACAGAAATGAAAACCAACAAATGGCTACAGGTTAGCCACATAACAAAACAAAAACTTAGACCAACTAGATATGCTAGGGGTACAAAAACAACCAGCTAAACATCAAATTAAGAGTCCATGTTATTGACCCTCCAAAGTCTTTGAATCCTTATGTTTTCATCTGTTTGTTGAACATTCCTCATCAAAACAAGCTTATCGCGAATGATACATTCAATTTGATCAAAAACCAAATTCAAAGCTTTAGACACATCTGCAAAGATCCTTGTGTTCCGTTCTTGCTAGATACAATACACTGTAGCTGCGAAACCCATTTTACAAGAAAAGTTGACGAAACTTTTGCCATGCCAAGAGACAGTGGCCAATCGAATCCATTCATCCAAGCTTTTTGTCATTCTTGGAATGTCGCATCTGTCACAAACATTCCACCATAATGCTTTCGTAAAGGAGCATTCAAAGAACAAGTGGTTGTGATCTTCATTATTGCGGAGATAGAGTGAGCACCTATTGGGACCATGAATACCAAACCGATGAAGTCTATCCTGCGTTGAGAGTTTCCGTTGGATAGCCACCCAAAGAAGAAATGCATGTCTTGGGACAACATTCTTGAACCACACGATGTCATGCCAATCAACCATTTGATGATGAATTCTTAGTTGTTCCCAAGCTACTTTGACCGAGAAACTCTGATTTGGCGAATCCAACCAAACAATCTCATCCTTTTGCCCCGTAGGAGTAGATGTGGAAGGAATAGCTTCTATAATGGGGTGCCAGCCAATAGCATGAGTGATAGGAATTCTCCATTCTAAGTTATTAATCAGCACGTTCACTCTCGCGTTGTGTTCCATACCTGAATCATAGATGAAACGTTCATCGTAAGTATCAGCGAGCAGGCTGTGAGGATGCCAATTGTCAAACCATAGAGAGGTTGTCATTCCATCTCCGATGATGTGCTTCATCTTCGGCCATGCTAAGGATCTGAGCTTTAGAATCTTTCCCCAAGCCCAAGAGCAGCTTCCTGGCGCCTTGATTGTCCATAAATTCCTACCTCGCAAGAGATTGGATCTAATCCAAGTAGACCAGATTGAGCCATCTGAGTCATTGCACAAGTTCCAAATATGTTTCAACAAGGCAATCTTGTTCCATTCAGCTATCCTTTTTATGCCTAGCCCCCCCTCCTTTTTTGGAAGACATACCTGATCCCAAGCCACTTTAGCCCTAGTAGTGCTCATATCTGAACCTGACCAAAGAAAGGATCTCATAATTTGCTCAACATTTTTCACTACTTCCCCAGGTAATAGGAATAGAGATGCCCAATAGACCTGGATGGAGAATAAGACTGAGTTAATCAGTTGTACTCGCCCTGCGAAAGAGAGTGTTCTGCAGGTCCAATGTCGAATTTAGCGGTAATTCGATCCACGAGGCCCTTACAATTAACAACCTTTAGTTTGAACGAGATAAGAGGCACTCCTAAATATTTCATAAGAAGCTCCCCCTCTCTAAACCCAAGAATATTGATAATCTGTTCCCTCTCAGCACCTAACAGACCGCTCAAGAAGATGTCACTTTTGTTTGGATTTGGATGTAGACCTGATAGAACTTGAAACTCTGTGAGTACATTTTTGATCATATGAATTGAATGTACATCCCCTTTGCTGAATATCATCAAGTCATCGGCAAAGCAAAGATGAGAAATTCTGTCCTTCTTGCATCTCTAGTGGAACTTGAAGTTTTGGTTGGCACTCATATTACAGAACAGCCCTGACAGGATTTCCATGCATAGGACAAACAAATATGGAGATAATGGATCACCTTGTCTCAGCCCTCTCCCCCCTTGGAAGTAACCCGCAAGTTCACCGTTGACGTTGATTGAGAATTGACATGATGTAACACAAACCATGATCCAATCAATGACTGTTCTAGGGAATCCCATTTTTGTTAACGTAGCATCAACGAAATCCCACCGTACCGAGTCATAAGCCTTCATCAGGTTTACTTTCATAGCACAACGAGCAGGACCTGTAGTTGTATGATAGCCTTTCATTAGTTCCTGAGATAAAAGAATATTGTCGATGATTCTCCGTCCAAAGATAAAAGCTGTTTGATACGGACCTACTAAGGATGGTAAAACAACTTTAATTCTCCCAGCTAGAATCTTCGCGATGCATTTGTATACTGTATTGCAGCAAGATATAGGACGAAAGTCTGTCAACCTCGTAGGATTAGCAACTTTAGGGATAAGGAAATGGATGTAGCATTCATTTCTTTAAGCATTCTACGAGTCTGGAAGAAAGAGCTAACAGCGTTGATTACATCTTCCCCCACTATGTGCCATATTCTTTTGAAGAAACCTATGTTGAAGCCATCCGGACCAGGAGCTTTGTTGTTTTTCAAACTAAACATAGCATGCTTAATCTCCTCTCTTGTTACATCTTGTGCTAGTACATGCTGTTGAGTTGAAGACAGTTTGTAATTAATTGCCGATTGCATCACTTCCTCATTTAGGACCCTAGGCATCTGTTTCACTCCCAATACACGCTGGAAGTATGCAATTCCTTCTGATTTGACTGCCTTGTGTCCTTCAGCGACTTCTCCATCCTCCCTTATAACCGAGAGAAGCTTATTTCTATTATGTCTACCATTTACTGATTTGTGAAAGTAGCTAGTATTCTGATCCCCCAAGCTAAGCCATTGTATCCTTGCCTTTTGTTTGAAAAAACTCTCTTCCGCCCTGACAGTAGAAGCATAGTTACGAACAACATCTCTTTCTCGCATACGCAATGTTGGATTCTCAGGCGCTGTATGCAGAGCTTGTTGAGCCTTATCCATGTGATCTTTTGCATCTTTGACTCTATCAGAAATATTAGAGAAGTGAGTCTTATTGAAATGTTTAAGTTCCTGCTTTAGCTTCCTTAGTTTGCAACACAGTTGATACATAGGACAACCTCTCGAATGTTGATCCCATACTTTCTTCACCAAGGGCATGAACTCGTCATGATCCATCCACATATCGAAGAATCTGAATGGTTTCTTTATGTTCTGAACATTGCCAGTGACTTTTACCACCATGGGAGAATGATCTGACATACCAGCAGGCAAGAATCTCGCTTCCGACAATGGGAAGCGCATATTCCACTTCTCATTCACAAGCACTCTATCTAGTTTCCGCATAATCATATTCTCAGGACATTGGTTCGTCCAAGTATAATGCATACCTGAATACCGAAGATCATCCACTTTCGCTTCACGTATACATGTTTCCAATCTGTCCATATGACCAGCCCACGTAGAAGACCCTCCTAACCTCTCTGACTGGTTGTGGATAGCATTAAAGTCGCCCATAAGAATCCATGGGGTTGACTCCCATCCATCACTACGACTCACAATATCAGACCATAAAGCCTCACGTAAGGATGCATTATTGTCTCCGTAAATGATTGAAGTATTAAAACAGATATTGGTAGCTAATATCATGACAGAAACATGGATAGCCTGGTCTGACATTCCCAGAACATCCACCTTCACCAAATCAGCATTCCAACAAACCCAAATACGACCACGACAAGAGAAATCATAATTATACAAGAATGACCAATTACGCAGAAGAAGTTGCAAAACATTATCTTTATTCCTGTCTCTAACCCGAGTTTCAACCAAACCAAAAAAAAACCATCCTCTCTTGATGGATGAGCTGACGCAGTTCTGAATGCTTTATGGGATCATTCAAACCTCTAACATTCCAACATCCAACAATCATAGGGAAATAAAGAGGAGTACCAAACATCAACACACGGATTACC
Source organism: Populus alba (assembly GCF_005239225.2). Lineage (NCBI taxonomy): Eukaryota > Viridiplantae > Streptophyta > Magnoliopsida > Malpighiales > Salicaceae > Populus > Populus alba. Next base: position 10,678,504 of record NC_133294.1, on the reverse strand, counting down.
TTGGCTTGCCCCCCCTCGAGGAGCCAGATTTCTTACTCTTCTTTGAAAAGCCTGGAGAACCCGTTTTCTTTTTCTCTAGAGAGTCTCTAGCCTTGCTAGCTAACTGATTAATAAAACTTTCCACGTCAGAAGAAATCGGACTTTGCGGACTTGTTGGGATCAGTGACGTCGACTCCTTATCATCATCTTCCTTACCTGTATCACCTCCCATAGATCCAATATCAACATTCACCTCATGACTAACAGGGTTCATGGTTGCATAAGCAATTGTATTACAGATGGTTGAACTTTGATCTAAAGAAGTACATGCATCCCCTTCCTCCGGCACCATGTCTGCTCGTAAGCTCTTCAAAACAAGAGGAGAGGTAGGATTTTCATCTTTATAACAACCAGCATTGGGCACATCTGATGTCGCAGTTTCATTCGTATTACAATCAGCAATATGTAAAGCAGATGCTAAACAACCATTCTCATTACAATTAAGCTCTTTAGATGCCAAACAATCATTCTCACCAATCGTAACACCCTTATTTCGTTTACCAACTACCTGCCATTGAAGCTGATTCTGCTTATTATTTGCAGGTTTAGAGTTCATAGCTCCTATTTTCCTTTTGCCCTCTGCCCCCATTGTATGATCATCAACTTTACTGGTAGCACATATCGCTGTGGTATGTCCAAAGACATTGCAATTATTGCACCTTGAAGGTATCCATTCATAATCCCCTGAAATTGTTTTGAATAACCCATTTGGACAGCGAAGGTCGTATTCCTTCACCAGCGTTTTCAAAGCTTCTACCTCAACGCAAACTCTTGCGTAGCTAAGCCTTTTACGCAACAATGTAGTAAGGTCAGCATGAAGGGGAACCCCAATAGCACTCGCTACACAACTCAACCCCTTAACAATCCAATACTCGAGAGGAACATTATAGAGACCCATACCGGAACTCTATCCAGATCATCTTTCAAAAATTGCATGTTTGGATGCCAACGTTTAAGCACCAAAGGTCTGTTGGGCATGTGCCATGGGGCTATCTCCAGAACATTAGTGGCGCGATCGACAGAATCAAAAGTGAAGAGAAAGAATCCATTATCAGAAGATAAAACTTCGGATAGACCGTGGGAGCCCCATATTCTTTTAGCAATAGAATTAACAACAGGATAGGGTAATTTCTGACCCACAAAATGACCAACTAGAGTGGATTTCCAAAGTTCACAGCCATCCTCAAACACATCAAGTGGAGGAGCTATTGTCACACAACCATCAGTTATTGCGGGGGGAGCAAAATGCAAGTTACAAACTGGATTCATATCAAAGGACATCCTACCCTTATTGTCATCAACATCAGAGCCCTTCAAAGCATTTAAAAAATTCAATTTGGGGCTAAGGTGTAGCTGTTCTTGTTGCTTAGACCCAACCTTCAACTCATCAACTTTAGAACCCAACACAGGATTCATGTCATGACTATTTAGCATATCTTGGAGCTCTAATTGTAAGGTATGTCCAGATTTAACTCCATTGTGTTGTTCAATGTCAGAGCTAACTATTGGAACAAATTTGACAGCAGAACACAAAGATAATTTGGCAGCATACAAATACTAGATAGAACGTTCTAAGGACAAAAACTCAGTCTAAGAAGCACTAATAAGCGACCAACACTATGATTGGAACAACGATCCGTTAGGTAAAAAATCCCAACGGTTCGAAGGTAGATACACATGTTATGTATAACATATTAAAAAATCAGCACAGTTTAACGGTTGGATCTCCGCAAATCTTAATTATACCGAAACTGACTTGAGAATGACGACCTTCTGTTGAACATGTAGAAAATGTTGTTGGAGGCTTAATTTCTAATCTCCACCGTTCAGAATGTGTATCATAACCAGATGCATCACATATCCAAAAATAAGCTTGATCCAACGGTGGAAGAAAGAGAAATATGCCGGCGGCTCTGACTGTTCCGAGAGGATTTTTCCAGAAATATTCAAATGGCTAGCTTCCGCAGGAGGAATCCAATATGGACGATCCCTTTGGACAGAATGTAGGCAATATAGATGTTCACAACATACCAAAAAATAGTCTGGATCCAACGGTATAACAAGGCAAAATCAGCCGGCGACTCTGATAGCACTAGGGGGTTTTCCAGAAAATTTCAATTGTCCAGATTTCTTAAACGGCGGCAGCTTTAGAAGATCCCTCCGGTCAGAATGTAGACAATAGTTCAGTGCATAACATAACCAAATCTTGGCTTGATCCAATGGTGGTCGCCGGAGATATGGTTGTCGGAGCACCGCCCCTTTGTATCTTGATTAGTACTTAAAAGTGCATGTTTATCAAGGTTTTATATCATCATTTTGCACTTGCAGTATCAATAACTCCTTAACTATAGCATGTTTTATAATAACAAGTTTGATATTATAAAATACTGATTAGTACTTAAAAGTGCATGTTTATCAAGGTTTTATATCATTATTTTGCACTTGAAGTATCAATAACTCCTTAACTAAAGCATATTTTATAATAATAAGTTTGATATTATAAGATACCTTAATTTATGGTAAATGCTCATCTTAAATGCAGGCCTATCACATAAATGAAAGGATTGATTGATGAGTTTAAGTATTGAAAGTGAAAGGACAAAGAGATGGCCAAACTTAGAAAAGAGATGTCGGTGCAGTCCAAACCGGAACATTACTCGGTAATTGGATCATATCTGGAGCTCTAGATCTCGGATTTAGGTCCATTTTATATGGATGGAAAGGTAAAACATAGGCCTACAACTTTCATGAGGAGCCCAAGATTTAAAAAGGCCGTTTTGAAGTCCAAATGGAAGGAACAACGAAGAAGTCCGAAGCTGTCCTGCAGCCCAAACACTATTTTGTGTTCAGCCCATATCTTGAGTTCTAGAAGTCCAAATGACCTCATCTTTTTTTTTTTGTTGGAAAGCTGAGACAATTTCCTAGAACATTCCTGAGGATTCTGGGAAAATTATGATGTTAGCAATGACGTTTTGTTCAGACAAGAAGATAAGGATTGTCACCAAGTCAAGATGTGGCCACCCACTCATCAATTAGTTAACAAATCAATAGTTCCAAATTTTGGCCTATAAAAGGAGGCACTTACCATGTATTGAGGCATCTTGGTTTCCAGATCAAGATCATGCTATTGCTTTCTCTCTTTGTATTGCTTATGTTTTGTTTTCATTAATATCAAGTTTATGCACTTCATTTCCTTTTCTTAGTTAACTTCTTTCTGATTTATGTTGTTATCTTGTTCATTTATGTTTCTTTCTTTCATTATGTTTGGCTAAGTTATTTATGTCAAGGTGAAAAGGGTACACTAATGGTGTAAGAATAAGTATAATATAAACTTAACATGGACCTTAACGTTGGATACTAACATGTTTTATATTTGTTATCTTGTTCACTTTTAATACTTTGCTTGTTAAATGGTTAATCTAGATTTATGTTGTATAACACTTGGTACAACAAATACTTGGTACTTTCATAGCCCATACTGTATGGTATAAATGACACCTGAGCTTTGAAAGGAACTTGATTTGTTATTAACATAAGTTATAATCATGAATGCCTGCCAACATTTACAAGTATTAGCTTTATTCGAATAAGATAACTAATGTAATCATGTTAACAATTTATAATCTGATTGGAACCTCCTTTATGTGTGGTTTCCAATTGAGTAATAAGAGTTTATACTATACTTGTTTGAAGTACCATTAGTGGATCCTCTAACCTTGACATTTATTTTTATCGTTGTTTAATCCTTACATTAATCTTTCAACTCAAAGTTCTCATTAATTTCTTCCTTCTCTTCTTTATTATTTTTTTTGTTATTGTTATTATTATTATTATTATTATTATTATTATCTGTTCATAAACTTAGTATATAGGCTGGAAACCTGTGACCCGATCTTTTAGATCATTCTCAGGTATAACAACGCCACGTACTGAGTATTATTATTATTATTATTACTAGTACTAGTACTACTATTGTTATTATTATTGTTATTGTTGTTATTGTTGTGTTGTTATTTATAATTTATACAATTAACCTCTCTGTGGTTCGACCCCGGTCTTGCCGGGTTATTTATTACTTCGACACTCCTACACTTGGGAAAAGACATCAAGCTTTTGGTCGTGTCAAATACCTTAATTTATGGTAAATGCTCATTTTAAATGCAGGACTATCACATAAATAAAAGGATTGATTGATGAGTTTAAGCATTGAAAGTTAAAGGACAAAGAGATGGCCAAACTTAGAAAAGAGATGTCGGTGCAGTCCAAACCGGAACATTGCTCGGTAATTGGATCATATCTGGAGCTCTAGATCTCGGATTTAGGTCCATTTTATATGGATGAAAAGGTAAAACATAGGCCTACAACTTTCATTTGTACACCAAGATCTAAGAAGACCGTTTTGAAGTCCAAATTATAGGAACAACGAAGAAGTCCGAAGCTGTCCTGCAGCCCTGACACTATTTAGTGTTCAGCCCATATCTTGAGTTTTAGAAGTCCAAATGACCTCATATTTTTTTTGTTGGAAAGCTGAGACAATTTCCTAGAACATTCCTGAGGATTCTAGGAAAATTATGATGTTAGCAATGACGTCTTGTTCAGACAAGAAGATAAGGATTGTTATTAAGTCAAGATGTGGCCACCCACTCATCAATTAGTCAACAAATCAATAGTTCCAAATTTTGGACTATAAAAGGAGGCACTTACCATGTATTGAGGCATCTTGGTTTCCAGATCAAGATCATGCTCTTGCTTTCTCTCTTTGTATTGCTTATGTTTTGTTTTCATTAATATCAAGTTTATGCACTTCATTTCCTTTCCTTAGTTAACTTCTTTCTTATTTATGTTGTTATCTTGTTCATTTATGTTTCTTTCTTTCATTATGTTTGGCTAAGTTAATTATGTCAAGGTGAAAAGGGTACACTAATGGTGTAAGAATAAGTATAATATAAACTTAACATGGACCTTAACGTTGGATACTAACATGTTTTATATTTGTTATCTTGTTCACTTTTAATACTTTGCTTGTTAAATGGTTAATCTAGATTTATGTTGTATAACACTTGGTACAACAAATACTTGGCACTTTCATAGCCTATACTGTATGGTATAACCTACACCTGAGCTATGAAAGGAACTTGATTTGTTGTTAACATAAGTTATAATCATGAATGCCTGCCAACATTACAAGTATTAGCTTTATTCGAATAAGATAACTAATGTAATCATGTTAACAATTTATAATCTAATTGGAACCTCCTTTATGTGTGGTTTCCAATTGAGTACTAAGAGTTTATACTATACTTGTTTGAAGTACCATTAGTGGATGACATTTATTTTTATCGTTGTTTAATCCTTACATTAATCTTTCATCTCAAAGTTCTCATTAATTTCTTCATCTTCTTCTTCTTTTATTATTATTACTAATACTATTATTGTTGTTATTATTGTTGTTGTTGTTGTTGTTGTTGTTGTTGTTGTTGTTGTGTTGTTATTTATAATTTATACGATTAACCTCTATGTGGTTCGACCCCGGTCTTGCCGGGTTATTTATTACTTCGACACTCCTGCACTTGGGAGAAGACATCAATCTTTTGGTCGTGTCAAGTTTTTGGCGCCGTTGCCGGGGAGGTAAATTCTTGTATAAATTATAATATTTATTTTATTTTCTCTTTTCACTTTTCATTTTATTTAACTTTTGTTTCTTTTGTTTTCTTTTGTTTCTTTTTCTTCTCTTTTCTTTTCTTCCTTTTATTCTCTTCTTACACGTGCATGAGAGTTTGGTCACGTACATTAAGTGGTTGACTTTGTAGGGTATCCTCATCATTTTCAGAAAATATGGCCGTAGAAGATAATCAATCACTTCATAATGAGAATAACGATAGGAGAACACTTAGAGACCACATGAATCCCACAAGAACAAGTGCACCCTCATGCATAGTTTTCCCTCCTGATGCATCTCATTTTAATTTTAAGCCAGGCATTATTCAACTTTTACCTTCTTTTCATGGTTTAGACCTAGAAAATCCATACTTGCATTTAAGGGAATTTGAGGAGGTCTGTAATACCTATAATGATTCAAATTGTAGCATGAACACCATTAGATTAAAGCTTTTTCCTTTTTCATTAAAAGATAAAGCTAAAACATAGCTACAAAATTTGAGACCAGGATCCATTCGTGCTTGGGATGATATGCAACAACAATTTTTAAAGAAGTTTTTTCCGTCTCACAGAACAAACTCTTTCAAAAGACAAATCATCACTTTCACTCAAAAACCAGGAGAAACATTTTACCAATGTTGGGATAGGTATCGAGATTTGCTTAATACTTGCCCTCATCATAGTTTTGAAACATGGAGATTGGTTTCACATTTTTATGAAGGTTTAACACCTAGAGATAGGCAAATGGTTGAATTGATGTGCAATGGAACTTTCGAAGATAAAGACCCTAATGAAGCAATGGAGTACCTAGACTTGCTAGCCGAAAATGCTCAAAATTGGGACACCACAGGTACTTATGAGGCACCAAGTAAAACTCAACCTCATACATCTAGTGGAGGTATGCACAACCTTAGGGAAGATCATGACCTCCAAGCTAAGTTTGCATCTTTAGCTAGAAAAGTCGAAGCACTTGAATTGAAAAAGAGTGGTCAATTAAAATCTGTTCAAGACATTGTGTGTCAAATTTGTGAAACCAGGGAACACTCAACAAATAATTGTCCAACTTTGCCTTCTTTTAGGGAATGCCTCCATGAACAAGCCCATGCTTTAAACAGTTTCCAAAGACCCAACCATAACCCATACTCACAAACGTATAACCCTGGTTGGAGAAATCACCCAAATTTCAGTTAGAAGAGTGATACCACTAATGCATAAACTTCACAGCCACCATTTCAAGCACACCATAATTTTCAAAATTCTCATGGATATGCACCTCCTTATGCTCCACCTCGTAGAAGAAATCTTGAGGAAACATTGCATGCATTCATTGAAAAGCAGGAGACAATCAACACTCAACTTGCTCAAAGCATGACAGATTTTAAAGATGCTCTTGCAAAATTGACATCTGCTCTCAGTTTCCAAGAGAAAGGTAAGTTTCCATCTCAACCACAACAAAATCCAAAGTGGCAATACAATACAAATGCAAGTAGTTCCGGAAGCCAACACATGAATCTAGTCAAATCAGTCATCACTCTTCGTAGTGGTAAGGTTATTGAAAAACCCATTCTTGAACCTTGTGAGAAAGATGATGAGTCTATCTCTGAGGGTAAGGAAGGGGTTGAACCTGAACATTGCAAAGAGAAGGTTGATTCCCTGCCAGCACTCTCATTTCCTCATGCCATAACCAAACAAAGGAAAGTCAATCACAACTCTGAAATCTTTGAAATTTTCAAACAGATAAGGATCAATATACCTTTGTTGGATGCTATTAAACAGGTACCTTCCTATGCTAAATTTTTGAAAGATCTGTGCACTGTGAAGAGAAAACTGAATGTGAAAAAGAAAGCCTTTTTAGCTGAACAAGTAAGTGTCATTCTTCAGAACAATAATGCTTTGAAATATAAAGACCCTGGTTGTCCTACAATTTCTTGCTTTATTAGAGAACATAAAATTGAAAGAGCCTTACTTGATCTTGGAGCTAGTGTGAATTTACTTCCATATTCAGTCTTTCAAAGTCTCAATCTGGGTGAGTTAAAACCAACCTCTGTAACTCCTTTACTTGCTGATAGATCTGTAAAAGTGCCTAGAGGAATAATTGAAGATGTGTTAGTACAAGTCGATATATTCATTTACCCTGTGGATTTTATTGTCTTGGACACGCAACCTGTTGAAGCATGTAATTCATTTCCTATTATTTTAGGACGTCCATTTCTTGCAACTTCTAATGCATTGATTAATTGTAGGAATGGACTGATGAAGCTATCATTTGGAAACATGACATTGGAGATGAATATTTTCAACATTTGCAAGCAACCTGGAGATGATAATGATTTACAAGAAGTAGATATTATTGAAGAATTAGTTCATAATCAACTTGAATCTACTTTGAGTAAAATTGAGTTTGATGAATCTGAAGATTTGCAAACGATTTATTCTCAGGAAGAAATCGAGGACAAAAAAGGCACCGAAAATGTTGATACAGATCATTTTTCAAGATTGACAATAGATTCGACATCTGACATCACACCAATCGATGATTACTTTCCTGAAAAATCCTTACTTTCTCATAGTTCAATACCTTGGTTTGCTAAAAATATCAATTTTCCTGCAACAGGAGATTTGCTAGCTCACTGGGGTACCGAAGACAAAGGAAAGTTTTTGAACGAAGAGAAGAACTTTTATTTGGATGACCCTTACTTATTCAAAAATTGTCCTGATCAAATATTTCAAAAATGCATTCCTGACAATGAGGTAAGTAATGTCATTAAACTTTGTCATTCTGAAGCATGTGGGAGTCAATTCTCATCAAGAGAGATGACTGCAAAAATCTTACAAAATGGATTTTATTGGCCCACTATGTTCAAGGACACACATGCATTCTACAAAACTTGTGAAAATTGTCAAAAAGTTGATACTGGTAAAAAAGTTTTGCTTTATAATTCTCAACTCCATTTATTTCCTGAAAAACTAAGATCAAGATGGAGCGGTCCATTTATTTTAAAACATGTGTATCCTTATGGGACCCTTGATATTGAGAATCCAAAGAATGACAATGTTTTGAAGGTAAATGGACATATTTTGAAAGCTTACTTTGATGAGTTTCCTAGTGAAAATGAATCCATTGGTTGGAATGATCTTGTAGATAAAGGTTGATTATTTTGTTTTTCTCACATTTTTTTTGTGTTCCTTTTTGGTGTATCTTTTGTTTTGCTAGTTTCTCTCTCACCCCGGTTAAATGGCGGATAACGGTACTCCGTGACATAAGTCGGTTCTTTTAGTTTCCCAAATAACTGATATCTCTATATATTTGTACAATTCTGTGCTCTTTTTCCCTTCTTTGAATCTCGTCTCCAATTCTCTTTTGAAAATGGACACCACTCTTGAAAAGTTGAAAAGGTATTTTCCCGCTTTGCCTCAGAATGCGATTACAAAAATTTACCGTGCTAGGTGTGAAAGATTACGGTTGTTAATGAATCATGGAATTCCTGAAGATATTCGTTGGCTAATTGAAGCAAAGGTCCGATTATCAGGTGAGTCCTCTAATTCTTTCATTTCACACATGCTTGGAACATGTAAAAGTACTTTTGCAAAGAAACGTCGTGCAAAACGATTGAAAGTCTGTCACAGATGTGCCAGATGGACTTGTAATGCGACATGTCGTTCTTTAGGAATGTTATCTGTAAACCGTGAAGATAAAATACAATTCATTAAGGATGACTTGAGTAAGAGGTCTTTAGATAATCTTTTGTTGACCCTTGAGACGCATCCTAGTGGAGATGTGCATAGTGTAATTCATGATTTATGGCCACAATTCCATAAAGAACATAATCGACTTAGTCTTGGGAATCTGACTAAAAAAGACCCTGTTTGCCAGTTTTTAAGAAAACTAGATGGGAAGCCTATCCCCGACCCATAGAGGGCGTTTAAGCCGTTCTTGGACGTAAAACCAAGGGAAGATGTGAGCCACAATCACAACTACTTGTACATACACATGCTTTTTCAAAATAAATAATTAATAAAGAGAGAGAGAGAGAGAGTGTGTGTGAGACTATAGCTGGCCTACATATAGGTGGTATGATTGCATTTTTAATTTTTCATCTATAAATTCTTCTCTTCCTTCCCTTCATTTCTACTCATCCCATACATTCATCAAATATAGAAGTGTGTAGAAATGGCAGGTTCCTCAAGTCATCACATAAAAAATATTTGTGTTTTTGGTGGATCCAGTCCTGGGAAAGAAAAAGAGTTTTTAGAATCAGCAAATCATCTTGGTCAGGTACTAGCTGAGAGAAAGATTCATTTAGTGTATGGGGGAGGTAGCCTTGGGTTAATGGGAGGTGTGTCAATGGCTTCATTTTTGGGAGGCAGTCAAGTTTTGGGGGTTGTCCCCAAAGCTTTAGCAACTGGGGACATCATTGGAAAAACAATTGGAGAGGAACTACAGGTCCCAACAATGTCTGACCGACTAAATACCATGTTTAGCCATGCTGATGCCTTCATTGCCTTACCAGGTGGTCTGGGCACATTGGAAGAGATCTTTCATATTTCATCTTGGGCCCAACTGCACATTCACCATAAACCTATCGGTTTGTTAAATGTTAATGGTTTTTATGATAAGTTGTTGTCTTTCCTTGATCAAGCTGTGGAACAAGAATTTCTAACATCTTCAGCACGACAAATCATAATCTCTGCTGCTACTGCTGAACAATTGATTGACCAACTACAATCTTTCATCCCTATCATTGATCCCTGCATGAGTCGCCTAGATTGGTCAACTAAGGAAAGCCGTAAAAAGCTTAGATTAGATTTGAGTCTTCATCTGTGAAACCTTGTGTCTTTTGGTTTTATTAATAGCATATTATTTTGTTTTGTTACTTATGTTTGTTTAAGTGTGTTTCAGGTTTGTCATTATTCGTTGTTTCAGGTGATGTCTTCTATACTCTATCTTTCTACCTTAGGACATTGAGGACAATGTCTCGTTTTGGTTGGGGGGAGAGGGTAGTACTTAAAAAAAAAAAGTAACTTGCTAACTGTTTTTGCTATTATTAAAACCATTTGACAAAATTGTTGTTAAGATGACAGAGTATGGAGTCAGTTTTATTAATTCTTGAGACGCACTTAGTAAGTATCCTTATTAGGATGGCAGAGTAAGGAGAAAATTTTATTGACTCTAGAGACGCATCTTAGTAATTATCATTACCAAGGTCTATCATAATACTTCTTGAAATATTCAGGTTTACAAACTCTCACATTGTTACCACTTGATTCTGCTTCATATACTCATTTAACAAGTATTATTAAACCTTCATTTTCATACACACACTTTAACATATGATTGTGGGTTGCACATTGGATTATAACATTATCTATGTTCTTTTGTTGAAGGTAACAACTAAGGGAAAGGGATAGTATATAATTTGCAAAAAAAAAAATGATAGTATTGATGATAATAAAAACGTGGATAAGTTTGGTTTCGTAGCCTCCCTAACCTAAGCAATTAAGCCCGAAGGGGTGTTTTAACACCTAATACCCTAAAGTCAACTGACTTGGGAGTTATTGGCCTAAAGCTTGTTACATGGGTTGAGGAGAAAAGCTTAAGGGAATCAAACATTGCACTATCTATGTATCAGTATCTGCAACCCGAGTTACGAAGCTCGTAGGGGTGTCTCAACACCTAATGCCCTAAGACCAACTGGTCTGGGAGTCATTAGCCGAAAACTCGTTACATGGGTTAAAGATACATTATGTTTTAAGTTGTATGTGCATATATATATATATATAAAAAAAAGAGATAAAGAAAAAAAAAGAGAAAAAGAAAAAAAAAAGAAAAAAGAAAAAAGAAAAAAAGAAAATAATAATCCCAACCCAAGGAAGTTTACCTTAAACATTTGAACATAATATTGTTTTCTTCCAACAAAAGCCCCATCATCTATGTTTTCATATATTGAGCACATAAAAAAAAAGGTTTATTAATATCTTGTTTAAGAAGTATGAAGCATAAATATAAATTTAATGAGAGTTTGTTTATCTGGATAGATTAATGGAAGTTGAATGATGAATGCCTTGCTTTGTGGAACTAGCAAATTATTTTTCTATTTTAACGCTTTGATTACTAGGGACTAGTAATAAGCTGGTTGGGGGGTGTGATTAGTACTTAAAAGTGCATGTTTATCAAGGTTTTAAATCATCATTTTGCACTTGCAGTATCAATAACTTCTTAACTATAACATGTTTTATAATAACAAGTTTGATATTATAAGATACCTTAATTTATGGTAAATGCTCATCTTAAATGCAGGCCTATCACATAAATGAAAGGATTGATTGATGAGTTTAAGCATTGAAAGTTAAAGGACAAAGAGATGGCCAAACTTAGAAAAGAGATGTCGGTGCAGTCCAAACCGGAACATTGCTCGGTAATTGGATCATATCTGGAGCTCTAGATCTCGGATTTAGCTCCATTTTATATGGATGAAAAGGTAAAACATAGGCCTACAACTTTCATTGGGACACCAAGATCTAAGAAGGCCGTTTTCAAGTCCAAATTATAGGAACAACGAAGAAGTCCGAAGCTATCCTGCAGCCCAGACACTATTTAGTGTTCAGCCCATATCTTGAGTTTTAGAAGTCCAAATGACGTCATCTTTTTTTTGTTGGAAAGCTGAGACAATTTCCTAGAACATTCCTGAGGATTCTGGGAAAATTATAATGTTAGCAATGACGTCTTGTTCAGACAAGAAGATAAGGATTGTTATCAAGTCAAGATGTGGCCATCCACTCATCAATTAGTCAACAAATCAATAGTTCCAAATTTTGGCCTATAAAAGGAGGCACTTACCATGTATTGAGGCATCTTGGTTTCCAGATCAAGATCATTCTCTTGCTTTCTCTCTTTGTATTGCTTATGTTTTGCTTTCATTAATATCAAGTTTATGCACTTCATTTCCTTTCCTTTACTTAGTTAACTTCTTTCTGATTTATGTTGTTATCTTGTTCATTTATGTTTCTTTCTTTCATTATGTTTGGCTAAGTTAATTATGTCAAGGTGAAAAGGGTACACTAATGGTGTAAGAATAAGTATAATATAAACTTAACATGGACCTTAACGTTGGATACTAACATGTTTTATATTTGTTATCTTGTTCACTTTTAATACTTTGCTTGTTAAATGGTTAATCTAGATTTATGTTGTATAACGCTTGGTACAACAAATACTTGGCACTTTCATAGCCCATACTGTATGGTATAACCGACACCTGAGCTATGAAAGGAACTTGATTTGTTGTTAACATAAGTTGTAATCATGAATGCCTGCCAACATTACAAGTATTAGCTTTATTCGAATAAGATAACTAATGTAATCATGTTAACAATTTATAATCTGATTGGAACCTCCTTTATGTGTGGTTTCCAATTGAGTAATAAGAGTTTATACTATACTTGTTTGAAGTACCATTAGTGGATCCTCTAACCTTGACATTTGTTTTTATCGTTGTTTAATCCTTACATTAATCTTTCATCTCAAAGTTCTCATTAATTTCTTCATCTTCTTCTTCTTTTATTATTATTACTACTACTATTATTGTTATTATTATTGTTATTGTTGTTGTTGTTGTTGTTGTGTTGTTATTTATAATTTATACGATCAACCTCTCTGTGGTTCGACCCCGGTCTTGCCGGGTTATTTATTACTTCGACACTCCTGCACTTGGGAGAAGACATCAATCTTTTGGTCGTGTCATATCTTTCCTCTCTAACCTCTCTCTAACCTCTCTCTCTAAGTTCTTTTTCTCTATTTGTAGGCGAACTCCCTTATTAATCAAGGCTTTTTTCAAGGATGTGTACGGATTTATTACTCCCAATAATATTTTGGATATTCGTCCTTTAAGGATTTCTTTATCCAAATATTAGCGGTGAATAATAGATGAATTCCCCCCAAAATAGGATTTTTATAGTTTTTGAAATATTGGCCAATACCCTTTGGAGTTTTACAAACATGTTGTAAAATCCAAAAATACAAGAAAATAATTTTTTTGTTGTGTTTACGAAATCCATGCGAAAACACCTAGTTTTTAAAACATGTTAGGGTATTGGCTGTATGCAACACACAAGAAAACATTTTTTGATATATATGTATATTTGTCACATGGCGTCGAAAATTTGGTATTCTAAATACTAGATTTCTATTTTTACAATACAAAAAAAAAATACACATGCCTTACCCGGTTACTGTTCAAGTGAATTAAATTTCACTTGAACAGTAACAAATGCAAGAATTCATGCAAAAGCTGGGAATAAAAGAACTTACCTGGTCTGCTGGCGATGCCTTTTTTTCAGCCCTCCGTTGTCTGCGTTCGTCTGGTGTTCTCCTGTGTTGCTTGCCTCTTTCTCCTTTCTTCTCCCTGTTTTCTTCTCTTCTTTTTCCCTTCTTCTCTATTCTACTTTCCTTTTCTTAAAAGCTGGCGCTAAGACAGACGAAGACGATAGGTGCTGAAGCTTCTGCGCTTAGCCAATGGTTGCTGCTTCTAGGGACAGCGAAAGCGATGGCCACGCCGATTTTGGTCTCTGTTCGTTTTCTCTCCTTCTGCTGATGCTTTCTCTCGAGATGACGAAGATGTTGGCAATGAAGGCGTGTTGTGCTGGTGGAGTTGTCACCCTTGCCTCTGTGTTTTCCTTGCTTTCGACAGTGTCGTTCTTATAGCTTGGGCAAGCGTTGGCTTTACTGCAGCTCCTTGTATATTGGTAACTGACGGACAAAAATAGAGATATTGAAGTGGACAAAATAATTCAGCTATGGGCTGCAGGTCTCAACATTTTTTTTTTCTGCAGAAGATGAAATGGAAAACCAAACGCACGTTGCTGTCATTTAGCCGCAAATCCCTCTCCATCTTGTCTTTTTTCTCTCCTCTTTCCTCACAATAACACCTGAATGCAATAAAGAAAATCCCTCTATTTACTGTGTATTTTTTTTTACTCTGCCTCTCTTGTGTTTTTTCTTTGGTCTTTCTTTGCTGTGTTTTTTTTCTGCCTCTTACTCTCCGGTTTTCTCTTATTTTTCTACTCTCTTTTTGCTGCTCTCTTCCTCTCCTCTTTAGGTCAGCAGAGGCATAGTATATATAGTCTATACACATCTCTTATTAGGAAAGATTCAATGCATTAATCTAGGATGCAAATCCCAGCTGATTTGCAGCCAAATAATACAAATGAGGAAACTACAATATTCTCATTGATTATGTGTTGATTCTAGTGATTTCTTTCCAACATTAACACATCATCCCAACCATCTATGTTAGGGATAAAATCCCAGCCATTAGATGATGGTGAGGTTATTCTCTTTATGGCATTTTGCAGTGTCAAAGGCTGTTGTCTCCTATGAATTATAGCTACACAAAAACGTGATTTTCCTCATTTAGTGTGGTAGAAATCCCGTCATTTATGATGATCTAGCTCCCTCTCCAGCTTCCAATATCATTCTTCAATTAAAATCCTCATTTTAGCACTTTTCGATTCAGTCCTTGGTCCAAAAAAAATCCTTTGAATCAGTCCCGTGAACTTAGGCTATATCCTTTCCAGCGGTAGAATTTTCTACCTTCACGTTAGATATTTAAATGGAAATATCTTGAGCTTCTAATATTGAAATCAAGTGATTCAAAAGCCCAAATTCATCTATGTATATAGGACTACAACTTTGATGAAGGAGTCAGAGTGAGATAAAATCCTTTTATAGAACAGAATCTAGTAGTAATTTGGTTGGTCAAAAGGGTTCTCCGGATCTAACTCAAAAAACTGACGAATGCTGAGTATCTTGATATGACTGAGAGTATGAACTAAGAACAAAAAATCACAAAAACTAGGCCAAAAATAGAGTTTTTTTAGTGCAGACTCGGGTCAATATCCTTCTCGCGGCCAGAATTCTCTACCTTCATGTTAGATATTCAAACGGGAAGATCTTGAGCCCTTTGATATCGAAATCAAGTGATTCAAAAGCTCAAATTCATCTATGCGTATAGGACTACAACTTTGATGAAGGAGTCGGAGTGAGATAAATCCTTTTATAGAAACATAATCTAACAGTAATTTGGTTGGTCAAGGTTCTCCGGATCTAACTCAAAAACTGATGAATGCCGAGTATCTTGATATGACTGAGAGTATGAACTAA